>NC_077246.1:7561666-8174583 GCF_947179165.1 Solanum dulcamara | reverse complement strand
CATTCGAATATATGGGGAAGGGATGTATCAGAGAAGAGATAGAGATGTATCAGAGATGGAATAGGACATCCGGATACATAGAGGAGGGATGTATCCGAGAGGAGAAGGATGTATCTGATAAGAGAGGGATGTATCCGAGATGGGAGGAATGTATCCGAGAGGGGATGATGATGTATTAGCGAGAGGAGATTGAAGTATCCGAGAGAAGATTTTTGAATTTTTTTTAAATGATAGAAAATTTTAGAGATTATGATAAAATAAATTATGTATTTAGATAATTTTTCCAATTTTTAAGGATCACATTTTATGATCAGCTTGGCCAACGGCATAATGGGCTCAGTTAATATTGGGCCGTTAAAATATCAAGTTGGTTGCTGATGACAAAAGCCCATTGATTTTATATCAAATAACGAAAGAGTAATTGCACGGATTAGCCACTTTTCAATTTATAATTGAAAAATAGTCGCTATACTAAAGTTTTAAATTTCACGGGTGGAAATACATCACAATGTTTTTCTTTCAATTGCTAGGTGGTTATTTGTGATTTTTATCCAAAAAAGAAAGGTGAAATTCACAAATAATCACTTTTTATAACCCTCATAATCGAATAAGAAATACTATTGTGGAGTTTCAAATTTAACATATGAAACTCAGAGACGCTGTCATGAAGTTTTGCCTGTTAAATTTAGAATTTCATAAAAATATTTAATTTTTAAATACGATCTTATATAAGAAGTAAAAATGTGTAATAACCATCTTTCAGCCTGTTATTGAAAAAATAATCATTGTCATGAAATTTTAATTTCTACAATGAAAACTTTGATATAGTATCTAGAATTTCACTTGTAGAAGTTGAAACTCTAATACAATAGCTACTTTTAAATTATAAAAATTGAAAAATGATTGTCTATGAAATTTTCTCCCATGTAAAGGTGTGAATATGAACCTTAAATGGCGGATATTTTGGATCAAAGGTAGTAATATTCAAATAACAAGAAGGTTGAATGTATAGATAACCCTTTAAATTTTCAGTGAATTTTATTTAGACACTAGAACTACAAGTTTAAGGTTTTTACGACTTACTGAGGCTAATGCGTATAATTAAAGAAGATAACATATTTTAAGTGGTTAGCTTATCTATACAATGAGCACTTGAAAATACCACATAAAAGCTTGAGTCAAAAGTACCTGATAAGAACACTTCATCATATGTTCAAGTGCTTAATCAAAACTTTGAATGCTTAAATAAAATTTACTGACAACTTTTAGAAGATGACAAAATATTTAAGCTACTCCCTCTGTTCACAATAGTTGTTCACTACTGACTTGACACAAAAATTAAAAAGCAGTAAACGATAGAAATAATTTTACCAAATCACTCTTATTAAATATAAGTCATCTAAACATTGAAAATGAATAATATTTAGGAAAAATTACCCTTTTACACATATTCTAATACCATATTTACTTGTATTCCCTATTATGCCAAAAAATATCCAAAATTCCTCTTTTTCCTTTAACTCTCTCTCCCTCACTGATACACTACTCTTCCTCCCTAAATTTTCGCCCTAATTCACTCCTCTTCATCAGTTTTTGAGATTTTGAATTTTTGAGTACATCTGTTACTCAATTCCAAGATTTTAACTAAGGTATATTTAAATTTTTCCTTATATGAAATCTCATTTCATTCTCATTCAATCTGATTTCTCCTAAAATTTGTATCATTTGATTTCTTCTGTAAATCTTTGAAAAATCTTCTAAAATTGATATCCTTTGCTTTCTTCTGTAAATCTTTCTATTTTTTTAACTCATATCTTTAATGATACATATGGAATCCATTCATAGTCTCAAACAGTCGAATAAAAATCAAGGAATTCTTGTTTCACCTGGTTCTGATTCATCTTGGAAAGGTTACGACGAGTTTAGATCCAAACATCGTAATAATCCAGCAGTGATGGATAAGCTACGTGAGAAATTAAAGTCGAAAGCTCAAGTTAAACATGCACCCAAAGAACTAGACAACAAGATTGAAGGGGTTACAACACGCCCTAATCTCCCAAAGGTATGGGTTCAATTAAGGTTTTTTTAATGAAGTTTTTATGAAGGTTTTTTGATTTTGATACATATTGTTTATGTATCAGATTATCATGTATCAAGCGTTAACTCTTCTGAAACATAGTGTTTTTTTAAATGTCATTTTTTTTGGAGATTTACTACTTTTGATACATCGTGTTTAAGTGTCAGTTTCTATTGTATCAAGTTTTAATAATTTTGATACATCTACATTTATGTATCAGATTATAATTTATACAGCCTTACTTCTTCTGATACATCTTCTGTATGTATCAGATTCTCATGTATCAAATATTTTAATGCGTATGATACATCGTATTTATGTATAAAGTTTAAGTTGTATTTAATCATTTTTCATGTCAATGTAGGAAATGAAGTACGTCATCAAAAAGATCCCGTCCCACCCATTGAGATTCGGCACGGCATATAGGACTAATTTTTTTGATGATTTTGAATCATAAATAGGTGAAGAAGGTATAAAGTTATTTAGGCAATCCATATTTGGTCACTACTTAGATATGCCAAACTGCAATTTTCAAGGGCAAATCATCAAATGCCTCTTACTTCTTGAGGTAGAGCAAAAAACAAAGAAGAATTGCACATTCGTCACGTGCAGGGTAATATACTCCGATTTATAATAAATGATTTTGCTATCATTACTGGTTTGCGATGTATCGATAATATTAATGAATTTCGATATTCTGATGACCCAACAAGTAGATTATTGTCTATATATTTTCCTGGTGCAAAAAATGGGGTCAACAAAGCTCGTTTCGTTGAGTGTTTTCTGGTTGGAGGATGAAAAACAAATGAAGACGCTGTTCAGATGGTCATTCTCTACTTCATCCACACTTTTGTTTTTTCTCAACTAGGTGATTGTAATGACCTTGAGGGTGATTTTCGAAAATTTGTACAAAATACGCATGAACAGTAACATGCGTGAACAGTAACTTTTTGGGCAGAAAATGCCCCTTTCTTTCCATTTTAATATTTTCATCAATTGTTTGAGTTCTTGAACTCCTTGAGGTGATTTGAGAAGAGATTTTTAAGGCAAAGTGTTGGGTAAGTGATTTTTGACCTAAAACCTTTCCTTTTCATTAAGTTTTTGATGATTTTAACCCCTAAAGTTTAGTTTCAAACCCCAAAAATCTTTATTTCTTCCCTAATTCAAATTTAAGGAAAATGGTAATTTCTAACTCGTTTTGAGCTCTATTTTTATGGGTATTTCAACCATGAGTTCCTTATTACAAGTAGAATGTGATTGTCCAATAAATTTCTAGATTTGACCTTTTTCAGAAATAATTAATTTTTGGACCATTTTACCCCCGAGTAGATATGAGGCAGAAGCCTCTGATGCAGCTATTAGAGGTATTATTCCAGTTTGCCATCGTTCTGCTTCAGTATTATTTGACCCAAGGTCTACCTATTCTTATGTGGCAACTTATTTTGATGTGGGTATTGATTATGTGAGTGAGTTCCTTGATGTGCCTATTACTATTTCTACCCCGGTAGGTGAAATTTTAGTGGTGGATCGGGTATACAAGGGATGTTTGGTGATATTTTCTTGTAGAGAGACCCGTGCAGACTTGATTTTATTAGAAATGCTTGATTTTGATGTGATATTGGGTATGGACTGGTTATCTCCTTATCATGCTATATTAGATTGTTATGCAAAGACCGTGACCTTAGCTTATCCCGGGTTACCTAGCTTGGTATGGAAGGGTAATCCGAGTTCGTATCCTCAGGGTGCATCGGTGTTCTCAAAGATTGATTTGAGGTAGGGTTACCATCAGTTGAGAATTCGGGAATCTGATATCCCGAAGACTGCATTCAAGACTCGTTATAGGCATTATGAGTTTGTGGTTATGTCCTTCGGGTTGACTAATGCCCCAGTTGCTTTTATGGAGTTGATGAATCAGGTATTTCGACCTTATTTAGACTCGTTTGTGATCGTGTTTATTCATGACATCTTGGTTTATTCCAAGAATGAGGCGGATCATGTTAGGCACCTGAGGACAGTCCTTCAGAGATTGAGAGAGGAGAAGTTGTATGCAAAATTCTCCAAATATGAGTTTTGGCTTGAGTCTGTGACATTCTTGGGTCATATAGTGACCAAGGATGGTATTATGGTTGATCCAGCCAAAGTTACAGCGGTTCGTGATTGGGTTAGGCCTACTTCGGTTACCGAGATTCAGAGTTTTATTGGGTTGCCAGGCTACTATCGTCGGTTTGTTCAAGGATTCTCTTCTATTGCAGCCCCATTGACTAGGCTAATTCAAAAGACCGTGGCATTTCAGTGGACTGAAGAGTGTGAGGCGAGCTTTCAAAAGCTCAAGGAATTATTGACTTCAGCACCTATTCTAGCCTTACTCGAGGAGGGCGTGGCATTTATTGTGTTTTGTGATGCTTCGAGAGTCGGCTTGGGTGGTGTATTGATGTAAAAAGGTAGAGTTATAGCTTATGTTTCTCGACAGTTGAAGGTACATGAGAAGAACTATCCTACCCATGACTTAGAATTAGCAGTGGTGGTGTTTGTTTTGAAGTTGTGGAGGCATCATCTCTATGGAGTGCATTGTGAGGTCTATACTGACCACCGTAGCCTTAAGTATATCTTTTCTCAGCCGAATCTGAACATGCGGCAGCGTAGGTGGTTAGAGTTATTGAAAGACTATGATATCACCATACTTTATCATCCAGGCAAAGCTAATGTGGTAGCGGATGCCCTGAGTCACAAAGTAGTTAGCATGGGTAGTTTGGCCTTCCTTAAGGCTATTGAGAGGCCTTTGGCGTTGGAGGTTCAGTCATTAGCTAGACAGTTGGTCCGACTTGATATTTCTACACATCATGGTATTTTGGCTTTTGTGGAGGCTAGGTCTACTTTGATGGACCAGATTTATACACACCAATTTGAAAATGACAAGTTGAGGGCCATTCGAGACAAAGTGTTGAGTGGTGAAGCAAAATTAGCCTCTCTTGATCCGAAAGGAGTTTTGAGGATTAATGGTCGCATTTGTGTGCCCAAGGTGAGTGAATGGGTATGTATGATATTGGAGGAGACTCATTGTTCCAAATATTCGATTCACCCAGGAGTGGCAAAGATGTTTCATGACTTGAAACAACACTATTGGTGGTGTGGCATGAAGAGAGACATTGTTGATTTTGTGGCTAAGTGTCTAAATTGCCAACAAGTGAAGTATGAGCATCAGAAACCGGGTGGTCCTATGCAAAGGATGCCCATTCTTGAGTGGAAATGAGAGTGTATCACTATGGACTTTGTGTCTGGATTATCCATGGCATTGGGTAAGTATGACTCTGTCTGGATGATTGTGGATCGATTGACCAAATCAGCCCATTTTCTTTCGGTGAAGACTAGCTACAATGCGGATCAATTAGCTAGGATCTATCTTTGTGAGATTGTTAGGCTGCATGGGATGCCTATCTATATTGTGTCGGATTGGGGTTCAGTGTTCACCTCTCATTTTTGGAAGGCATTACAGCGTGGTTTGGGTACACGGCTAGAGATGAGTTCAACATTTCATCCCCAAACCGATGGTCAGTCCGAGCGGACTATTCAGGTGTTGGAGGATATGCTTAGGTCCTGTGTGATTGATTTTGGTGCCCGATGGGACCAACACTTTCCCTTAGTAGAGTTTGCCTATAATAACAGTTATCACTCCAGCATTCAGATGGCACCATTTGAGGCATTGTATGGTCGTAGGTGTCGATCACCCACTGGATGGTTTGATTCTGTTGCGGTTGATGCATTGGATACTGACTTACTTAAGGATGCTGTAGAGTGGGTACGTTTGATTCAGGGTTGACTATTGACAGCTCAGATTCGTCAGAAGAGTTATGCTGACAGGAGGGTTCGTCCCTTAGAGTTCATGGTGGGTGATTGTGTGTGGCTTAAAATATCACCTATGAAGGGTGTGATGAGGTTCGGAAAGAAGGGCAAGCTTAGCTCAAGGTTTGTTGGCCCGTTTGAAATCCTGAGGAGAGTAGGTGGAGTGGCATATGATTTGGCCTTACCCCCTAAATTGTCAGCTGTCCATCCGGTGTTTCATGTTTCCATGCTTCGCAAGTACATACCGAATGAGTCTCATGTGATTTCTTATGATGCGGTAGAGTTGAGTCCGGATTTGACTTTTGAGGAGGAGCCGACCGTTATTCTAGATAGGTGGCTTTGAGACTTAGGACCAAGGAGGTCTTTTTAGTTAAGGTGAAGTGGCAGCATCGGCCTGCTGAGGAGGCGACTTGGGAGTTAGAGTCTGATATGCAGGCTCGGTACCCTCAGCTTTTTGAGACCCCAGGTATTTTATTTTATCTTATGTTCGAGGAAGAACATCCTTTTTAGTGGTGGATATTGTAATGACCTTGAGGGTGATTTTTGAAAATTTGTACAAAACACGCGTGAACAATAACACGCGTGAATAGTAACTTTTTGGGCAAAAAATGCCCCTTTCTTTCCATTTCAATATTTTCATCAATTGTTTGAGTTCTTCAACTCCTTGAGGTGATTTGAGAAGAGATTTGTAAGGCAAAGTGTTGGGTAAGTGATTTTTGACTTAAAATCTTTCCTTTTCATTAAGTTTTTGATGATTTTAACCCCTAAAGTTTAGTTTCAAACCCCAAAAATCTTTGTTTCTTCCCTAATTCGAATTTAAGGAAAATGGTGATTTCTAACTCGTTTTGAGCTCTATTTTTATGAGTTTTTCAACCATGAGTTCCTTATTACAAGTAGAATGTGATTTTCCAATAAATTTCCAGATTTGACCTTTTTCGGAAATAATTAATTTTTAGACCATTTTACCCCCGGTTTTGAAACCTATTAATATGGGTGTCATTGGACTCCTTGTGATGTGTATGTTTTATTGTTGATAGTGGATTGTCAGTCCGGGCATTGAATTCGAGAGTTGCTTGTTCGGTGGAGGTGTTCGAGCACAGTTTCGACAATTGAGGTAGGTTTGGCTATCCTTCTTTGAGATTGAGATGGGGTAGTCATTCATATGTTATAGACTTTGGGATGAGGTCGTAATATGAGTTGAGAATGTTATATATATATATATTGTGATGCCCGTGTGGGGGCTTATTTATTAATGTATTACCATGTGGGGGTTTATTTATATTACATAGCCCGTGTGGAGGCCTTATTTGTTATCTTATTTGCTTTGAGAGCATGTGATTCATGATTTACCTAAGAGAGAGGCTTGAGTATATTATTTTACTTGTGATGCTCACCTGAGAGGTTGAGTTGGGGGTTTTGAGAATGCTTGAGTATTGAAATATTGTTGAGAAAGGGATGAATATTCCTATTACTATTTATTGAGGGTGAATATCATGTGTAGGTTAAGTTTTGAGAACTTTGAACCTTCTAACATATGTGAGTTGAATATTACTTCCATGTAATATGTGTTTTGATGAATTCATCCTCATTCATCATAGAAGTTGAGAAATATGAAAATTCTTTTTGAGAAAGAAAATGAAACACATTTAAACATTTGTATCTTGAGTCCCTGTCCGAGGCAGTATTACGGCAGGGTAGTGGATGTATTGTGATCCCTTGACCACCAGGAGGTGGCAAGGATAATAAGATATTGTGATTGAGGTATATGGTCTGCGAGACCTCCACGGGTCCTGCTTGGTAGCACAGCTCGGCAAGTGTATACGATAGGCTGTGCGACAGTCTTGATTCCACCGTACTACCACATCATTACATCATCATATTGTATTGCATTGCATTGATATCTGTGCTGCTTGAATTATCTGATTAATTGTAATTATGAGCTATTATTATGGGTCTACTTTACTCGTGCCACTATATATATAAACTGGCGGCACCGATGCTGAAGTGGGACTTTTCTGTATGTAGGTGGAAGCGTTCCTTAGTTTATTTCATAGGTTTGATTAATTCCTTATACTCAGTCAGCTAAAACCTACTGAGTACATGTGAATTGTACTCACCCCTACTTCTGTATCTCTTTTTGATGCAGATACTAGTCGGGGTACCTCATGTGGCAGTTGATATTCTAGCGGATTGTGTATTCTCAGATTAGTAGTGAGGTCCCAGAATTCGGATCGTCACTAGTCTATCCTTATTTTTCAGTCTTTTGTATCATTCAGAGACTTATGTTGTATCTTCAGATTCGAACCTTGTATTAGATGCTCTTTATACTTATGACACCAGGTTTTGGGATAATTTTCTCTTTATTGTTTTTCTTTTTATTTAAATTGTGGCATCACTTTCCCCTTTGGGAGTCTTTTATGAGTTTTATATTTAGGGTTACACATCAGATTGGGTTTTGAGATGTGTGCCATCATGACCTCAATTTTTAGGTCATGTCAGTGATGCACCTATATCTATTGATGATTTTAAGATGGTAGAAGATGGTAGGTATGAGCAATACCCATGGGGGAAAATAACATTTTCTAAATTGATAAAAGAAATGAGGCAGGAGTTTTCAAATGCCAAATAAATGTATCGTCTAGGCGGCATGCCATACGCTCTGAATGCATGGATATATGAATGTGCATCTCAAGTGCCCTCTGAAATTGCTGTAAGAGTGGGTAATAAAATTCTCAGAATTCTTAATTGGCGTGTTGTTGTCTTGAAGCCAAAATTTGAGACTTTCATGTCTACCATCTTCAGTGAGGTACATGCATTGAAAATTATTCGTTTATGCACCAATTCATTATACATAACATCTAAGATACATTCTATATTCGTGACCTTGATACATTATAATTTGATTCATAAAGTAGATGTATCAGCTGCTATATTTATGTATCAGGTTATAAATTTATCAAGATATAATGCCCCTGATACATCTACTTTATGTATCAAATGATAATGTACCAAGATATAATCTTTCTGATACATATAAATGTATGTATCAGAAACTCATTTATCAGTCTTTACAGCTCTTGAAAACTCTACCTTATGTATCAAATTATAATGTATCAAGAATTGCATCTCATGATACATCTGCATTTATGTATCAGACTCTAGTGCTTTAGATAATGTTGTTTTTCTATCATTTTGTCATGTATCAAGGATTAATATTTCTGATACATCATGTTTATGTACCAGAATTATCATGTATCAATTATTCACTTGTTTTCTGACAAGCAACTAATCTTTTTTGCAGTATCGATGCTCCAACATTGTGTCATCTCAACATGAAATAGAACATATTATCATTCATGGCAGTCAACATCAACTTGAAGCTTCTACATTAGCTGCCAAGGTCAATTTTAAAAAACCTCATGAAGTCCCCGAATTTGAGGACTTTTCAACAACACCCCCACAGAATTATTTAAAAAATCTAGTCATGTCGCTGATATATCTTCTCTACCTCATTCCAAAAGAATAAAGACTACCCCTGCTAAAACGCCAATTCAAGTAGAAACAGCCAACATGCATAAGGATGTCATACCACTAAATGAATCAAAAAAGCTTATTTTTTCTGACAATGTACCAGCGGCGAAGTCAGCGGTAAGAGGTGAATCTTCCGATCATTCGGAGCAAATTATTCATATGCAATTCAAAGCATTGAAGAAGTCCATAAAGAAGTCTCTAAAGAGATACGTAAGTTATTATTTTAAGATGTATCACATACAATATACTTTTAATTAGTTGATACATTCTGATTTTTCATATAACTGTATCAAGGTTGAC
The DNA here is from genome assembly GCF_947179165.1 of Solanum dulcamara. Lineage (NCBI taxonomy): Eukaryota > Viridiplantae > Streptophyta > Magnoliopsida > Solanales > Solanaceae > Solanum > Solanum dulcamara. Next base: position 8,164,835 of record NC_077246.1, on the reverse strand, counting down.
CGAAAGTTCAAGAGTTTGGAGAATAAAATTGATTCAAATCATATTGATCTTTTGAAAGCCATCGACAGTATAGCGCACCGAATGACTGGCACATCATCTCAACTTAAAACAGATGATTTTGATTAAATATTCCATGTGGTGGAACAACAACAAGCACCTACTAGATTGGAGGAGCACAATTTTGCAAATAAATCTGACCCACCCCAAGCAAATGACCAATCTAATGTCCAGAAAGATATTAAGGTACATACATCACGTAATATTTGATATTTATACTTTTAAACTTCTGGATATATTTTATTTTCATATATCATATGTAAATGTTATTATATTTTCAGGGACCTAAACCATCCACCATGATAAAACAGGTGGACAATGTATCAGAACAAAATATTTTATTAGATGTTCCAGAATTATTTGATCAGCATATTTCTTCTGATACATTAAAGGTAATGTATTAGAAATAAATTGATGACCAATCCGATGCTATATATATATTGTATAAGCTCAACCTCTTTAAATATATAGATATTTAAACATTTTATACATATATATCATAAGTAAATGTTATTATGTTTCCAGGAAGCTGAACCATCCAACAAGATACAAAAGGTGGATGATGTATCAGAACAAAACATTATAGCAGATGATGTAGAATCATTTGATCAGCATATGTCATCAGATACATTAAAAGTAATGTATCAGTACAAAATTTGGTTAAGGTAATGTATCATTTCAGCAGTTTTTTCTTAAGTAATTGTTTTTATTATATTTGTTGGAATCGGAAATATTCATTATTACACCACAATTAAAGGATGTATCAGCACACCAAATGGAACCACAAAGAGCAGATACTGTTCAGCTTATTGCTGATTCTAATACATTACAAGTAATATATCAGATACATTATTGAGATAAAACCAACATTAATAAGTTTTGTAATGACGTTATACATTACATGTAGAACACTGCAAAGAAAGATGGAAGAGTAGCTGTTGATAAAACTGATAAAGTAGAAGAGCAAGTTGAGGAGATTGAAAAAGAAAAAATCAAACCAAACACATCGGAATCCAATACTTCAACACTATTTTCGACCAAAACTCTGGATGTGATAGATGCTCTAATTTATGGACTTCCATTACCAGCCATGTCATTGACCGCTGTTAGTCATGAGCAAGTAGTTTAGGATGAATGTCTATTACGCGATAGCCAGCTACCTACCAATCTTCCATCAAAACCCAATGTATTGTTTGATGATGCGAAGACACCATTTCGAAGAAGTAGGATTCCTTCGAAGATCTTACAATCGCCGTATCTTTCAAACTTCGAGTCGAGTGAAAAGGATAAGGAAAAATTGTCATCTATTATGCATCAGACACACCCTTTTGAAGGTTTTGGTATATGTTATCATCCCCCATCTGAGCTTTTCACAGACTACTCTCAATGGATAGATAAAGGACTACTAAAATCGCATGGAAATAAGTAAGTATGATATATACAACTTATATCAATACAAGTTGTGTATTATATATGTTATGTTATTTAAATACAAGCTTCCATTCAGAAAACCAAAGGAGGAACATTATAGATCTAAGTGCTCTTCATTCGGTTTTGAAAAAATGGACTTTGTAGTGGAATTTCTTAAAGATAAGAACTGGTTCTACCTAATGTCACAGCCGAACAGATGTTGGAACAATAAGGTAAAAATTTCATCATAAAAAATCTGATACAAGTCATACTTACTATCTGATACATAGAGATTAATGTATCTGATACATACATAATCTGATACATGCAGTTTGTTGTTATATAACTAATACTTTCTTAAAATGTGCAGCACATCGATGTAATATTTTACTACCTTCGAAAGAAATCAAAGATGCAGTTGAGCAATCAATATCAATACACAATGATAAATTACATTTTCAAAATTTTCATTGAAGCACACACACGCTACTATCACATTCCACCTGACATTTCTACCCAAGAAGATATGCAGGGCCACTGTTACAGCTCATCACGAGAGATCTGTGAAGAACATAATAAGAGATTTCTCAATACCAGTCGGGTTGCCCTGGCATTTGGTAGATGAGGTATACATTCCCGTAAACTGTGATAGGGATTTTCATTGGGTTCTTGTGGTGGTTGTGTTGAAAAAGAGGTTGATAAGTGTGTATGATTCATCTTCTAGATGAAGAAGTAGCAACCCTTCCCAAGAGATCCAAAAGATAGCAGCAATGCTACCAACATACCTGCAAGATAGTGGTTTCTTTGACAACAACGAACGTACTGATTGGTCGTCGCTTGATTCATACCAGGAAAAATCAACCGGTAACATACTTGAACCATATCACCCATTTGCAGTTGAATACGTTGAAGGAATTGCACAACAAAGAAGTGACAACTTGTGAGTATTAACAATTATGTATACATAAATCATTAATATGTCAATTTTACTTTTTTTAAACTTCTGTATTCCTTTCTTTGCAGGAATTGTGGAGTTTTCCTGGCCATTTTTGCTGAATATCTTAGTGATATAATTTCTATTTCAAATATTGGACTAAATGTCGAATTCTTCCATTCAAAATATGCCGCACTCTTATGGAGATATGGTTGTCAGAAGGCCATGGATGGTTATGTTAGAGAAAATGATGATCCAAAAAAACCTAGGAGAGATATCTCTCCAAGTCAAGGAGAACTGATTGATGTCCAATAGGTTTTTTTTGTGATAGTAAACATTTTAGATGTATCTGCTATTTTAATGTATCTGATACATTAACTGTAATGTATCAGAATCAGTAAGCAACTGAAATGTAATAATCTTTCCATATATCAATTGAAAAGATTTGTATGTTTTTCTCATGCATCAAACTCGAATATAAAAACAAAGTTGATGTATCATATTCTACTGTATCAAACTTGACTGCCCGGGGTATCTTCCTTATGTATCACAATAACATTTACCATTTTTTAATGAATCTGATACATATACTTTTGTATCACATTCTCATTTACAAAATAATAATTCTTATGATACATATTGTTTATGTATCAAATCCTCTTGTATAAAGATGTTATGATTCTGATATTTCTTTTTTATGTATCATATTCATAAGTGTCAAGTTTTGCGAATTCTAATACATATTGTTTATGTATGAGATTTTCATGTATCAAGATTTATCGATTATGATACATCATGCATATGTATCAGATTCTCATTTCTCAACATTTCAGTTGCTCATACATTTAGTTTTTGCATAAGAATTTCATGTCTCAAGATTTAATGTTTATGATACATCTTGCTTATGTATCAGATTTGCATGTATCAAGATTTACTGCATATGGTACATCTACAACCTATATCAAACAAGATCTTATGTATTATCCACAACTCTTGTGGAATTATGGTTGTCAAAAAGCCAAGAATGTTTATGTTAGAGAAAATAACGATCCAAAAAAAATCCATGTGAGATTTCATCTTTTCTAGTCAAGGAGAACCGATGGACGTCGAGTATTCTTTTTAATTTTTTTTTGTAGTAGTAGAATGTACAATTTTGTTTTTTACCAATTGTAAATATTTTACATGTAACTGCTGATTTAAGTATCCCGATACATTATATTTAATGTATCAGAATCAGTAATGAACTAAAATGTTCTAATCTTGACGCATATCAACTAAAAAGATTTGTATGTTTATCTCATGTGTCAAACTCAAATATAAAATAAAAGTAGATGTAATTATATGATTCAAATAAAATGTATACCGGGATACCACAAACATCATATCTCTTTAGGAATGAAATTATAAGTCTTTCTGTTGTGGCCTTCGTGGTCACAACATCCACAAGAATTTGTTCTACTTATTATCTTCTCACTAGCAAACTTTTTTCTTCCTTTCTTTAGTCTTTCTGGCATCCTTTTGTATATTGGTGGAAAGACAAATTCTTCCAAAATTTCCTTCAGAGCAGACCAGTCTTTCTTATCTGGCATTGGAACTATTGGTAATTCATAAGTTTTTGCCAACGCCTCTGGCTTGTAGTAATCAGCACAGTATGGGTGCAGGTGAGTAATGATCTTGCTCCTCAACACTGCAATTGCATATGGACATGGTATCTCGTCTAGTTGAAATCTGCCACAATTACATGTTTTTCTTTCAAGACACACAATATATCTTATACCTAATTCATAAATAGAATAAAGATAGTCTGATGAAGCAACAACCTGCAGGAAATAAATTTCAAATATATGTATTAGTACTTATGCATCACATACACAACTATGTATCAGAAATGATGTCAAAGGGTAATAATTATCACAAGATATACATAACTGATAAAGCAACAAACTGCAGAAAATAAACTTCACATATATATATATCAGAATTCATGTATCAAATACAGATCTGATATATCAGAACAGATGTATCTGTATATAATCATCACAGGACATACTTGAATGATGAAGCAACAAACTGCAGGAATCAAGTTTCACATATATGTATCATTACTTATGTATCAACTACATATTTGATGTATCAGAATTGATGTATCAATGTATAATTAGCATAGGTTATACCTAAATGATGAAGCAACAAACTGTAATAAATAAACTTCACATATATGTATTAGTACTTATGTATCAAGTACACAACTAATGTATCTATACTTATGTATCAGTATATATTTAGAACATGTTATACATAACTGATTAATCAACAACCTGCAGGAAAAACTTCACATATATGTATCAGAACTTATGTATCAACTGTAGAGCTTATGTATTATAATTGATGTTTTATTATTTAATTAGCACATGTTATACCTAACTGATGAATCAACAACCAGCAGGAAATAAATTTCACATATATGTATCAGAAAGTATGTATCAATTACAGAACTGATGTATCAGTATTTAATTAGCACAGGTTATACCTAACTAATGTATCAAAAAACTACAGGAAATAAACTTCACACATATGATGTATCAGAATTTATGTATCAGTCTTTAATTAGCATAGTTTATACATAACTGATGTATCAAAAACCTGCAGGAAATAAACTTCACACATATGTATCACAACTAATGTATCAACAACAGAACTGAGTATAAGAAATGATGTACCAGTATATAATTAGCACAGGTTATACCTAACTAATGTATCAAATAACTATGTATCAAGTACTTATCTACTTAAAAATAACTGTCGTGTACCTTCATTCTTGAACACTTGATCGTGTTTAAAATTAGGATATCTTCGAATTTTCTACCCAAAGTATGTTTTGTATAAGATGCTATTTCTCTATTTTTGCAGTTCCAAGCACCAAATAACATTCTCGTTTTCTCCAAAAAGTCAATTATAGGCAGCTCTCGTGCTTCAACAAGACATCCATTGATACATTTTGCGATGTTAGAAGTCATCATTCTATCCCTGTTGACAGTGGCATGAACCCTTGACTACTTTTCGTATCCTGCATTTTTTAAATATTGTGCCACCCGTTGATCAATTCTTTCAACTTTGGCCATTAATTTATCAACTTCATCTTTTCGGTATGCCTTGGCCATTGAATAGAAGAGGTCACTTAGTACAACTTTGCTCCTTCTGTATTTAGTACACACATTTTTTCATATATGCCATATGCATGCAAAATGAGGGACATTAGGAAATACCATGCTTACACTCTTGATTATGCTTTCATTCCTATCTGATATAATACACATATTGTCCCTCTCACCAAATGCATTTTTAAACTTCTGAAAAAACTACGTCCATGATGCATCATTTTCTGTATCAAAACACCATACGCCAACGGCAATATGCAACCTAAAACATCAATAATAGCGATATAATAGTTATTAGAATTCATCAGATTCACAACAAACGTGACAAATGAAATGACACACTCTTATTCAATAAGCAACAGTATCAAAAAGTAATACCTGCCCCATCAAGTGTGCTAGTTGATACAAACGTCCCTTTATAAGGTCCATCAAGGTGCGTACCATCAATAACAACTACTGGTCGATAAAACTGAAACCCCCTCATCAAGGGCCTTAACGCTATGAACAGATACATGAACTCATCAGTTTGTGACTTGTGCATACTTATGTATAAATTTGGATATACGATTTTTAGCATATGTATGTATACAAGTAGCTGTCTATATCCATCAGCAGGTTTTCCCCTTAACATCTCCAAAGCATGCTCTTTTAAACACCATGCCTGTTGATAGGTAATATCAATTCCATACGCTGATTTAATATCCTCTCGCATATCATTAGGGGTGAGAATTCTCTTATGATTAACCAATTTAGGTGGTGTGAAAGCACTAACAAAAGCCTTTGTAGCATGAACTTTGTTGAAAATCCTATCTCTCAGTGCACATGAATGTTCACTATTGAAATATCTAACTTTGAATATATCGGATTTTTTCCAATATGAAGCTTTCATTCTCCAACAACAGTCGTCTGAACAGCATACTAACATATAACTGTATTTTTATAAAAAAATGACATGTATCATACCAACATTTTTTCATATGTAATCTCACCAAACAAAGGGACATTCTGATAGGAAGTGTTTCAACGCATGTACTTTATACATGCTTCTTAGTATGTATCATGAACAAAAAACAAGCATGCATCTGCTATACAGATTCATATGAATCTGATACATACTGACAACAATATTTTTTAAAAGTATAACTACGATCATTTTTTACCTGAGTTACAGAAATAGAGATTTGATGTATCATGATAGGAAAAAACAATTTTTTTCCTAAGCATGTATCAGATACACACATTCATATGTATCTGATACATACTGTTTGATAATATCCAAAACCAAAATTTCCAAATGCAGACTATGCACATAGCTTTTACTGTCGAATCTTTTAACCTTGAAATTAAATTCATTATTGATTTTGTATTTGGTCATTACGTCAACTAGAGTTGCTTTGTCCTTATAGAATTGATTCTCCTTCACTTTCGCACCATTTGTATCAGTGATGTAGTTCGTCAAATCCAATTATGGTATATAACAATCTGCAGCATTACCAGATTCTTCTAAACCAAAAAATTGGGACTCATTCGCGTTTGATTCGGCACAAACGATTGCTCCAGATGTACTTTGAAATGATTTTATCTCACATCTCTCTTTATCAGAGCTTGATATGCATAGGGGATAATTTACGAATCCAGGCTCTTTCTTCTTCAACTCTATGTAAAGATTAACACCCATATCATTACGAATATATATTGGTGATGAGTTACCTTCAACGATGTATCAGATTTCAATATTTTTCACTGATTCATCTATACTCAATTCAGCAGCGATTGCTGCTTTTAGATTTGAGTAAGATACATTATCACCGACAACGATTCCATCACTTTTGTATTGTTCATATCTAACATCGGATTGCCAAACTCCAGAATATCTCAGTAGTATCGGGATATTCATATCGATTAATTGATGAAACTCGAAGTTTGGTTTGAATTGATGCTCTTTTTTTTCTTGGAGTCGATGCTCTGTTTTTTGGCTTGAATCTTCATGTACATAACTGTTGCCTTTTTAACCAATTAATCTCATTAATTAGATTAGTAATTGATTTAAAGAGTCAATCATACCTTATCTCAATCTACTATTCATAAATAGCTGATGTGCATTAACTATTCTACAGCTAAATTGATTTATCAGATACATAACTAATGTATCAGCAAAACTGAAAAAAGGGAAAATCGGGTAATTTTGATACGATGAGGTATGTATAGTAATTAGACTTTTCCATTATGGTATTTAGGTAAAGTTTATTAATATTTAATAGCAAGGATAAAATAGACACTTCATGATAAAATATTTATTGATTTTATAAACTGGATAAATATTACTGAGCATTTCAAAATAATATAGTGGACAAATAAAAATAGACGGAAGTATGCAAAGTCAAGTAAATAATTGAGTTTTTTTTACTGTGTTGGTTTGGGGGGGGGGACCTTATAAAGCTATACAAGTTTTGGCCAAATGGGCACATTAATTGGTGAAAGAGATATATCAAATTAAATGGAAACATGAGTGTGTGATGTGTCATATGTCTATACTTGAAGGGCCATTTATTATATTTTAGAATTGAAAATGACTCTACAATCTACTTATCGGTATATATTTGACCTCTTCATGCCGCCTTCTTTTTTTTTTTCCGTTTAATTTAATCCTATCTTGATTAATTTGAATTCATATCAAATAAATAAGTCTATATTGAATGAGTAAAACATTCTTTATTGAATTTTTTTTATTTTTAGAATTTAATTTTGAAATCTCAAATATAAGGGCGGTAAAGATGATAAATAAACGAATTACATAAACACAATTCGAAATCTAACATGTCCCTAATTAATGCATTTAAAACACAGATTGTATTATTAATGAGCAAGTTGAATTGAATATGAATTGATCTATAATGTGTATATCCTAGAATGAGTTGACTAAAACATTTACAAATACATAGTGCTCTACAATAGTCCAAATTACAATAACAATAACATATGCAGTGTAATTTTATAAATAATGTTCAAAGAGAATAATGTATATAGAACCTTATTTCTACCTTGAGAAGACAAAACGTCTATTCCGAATAGATCCTCGACTCAAATAAAATATATTATAAAATTATAAAGAAAATATAATAGTATACTGGAGAAATACTAAAAACAATAGAGAAAAGAACTACAATAACAATAAATAATATGATAATCAAAACTAAAAAAATATTATATAAATATATTTATATTAGATATGTATATTAAAAAATTAATAAATACATGACACATATCGTAAAATAACCTTGCTACTATGATAACATTTAAATATCATTGTAAAATTATAGAATAGTATTTTCCACAGTATGTGTGTGGCCATTAATCATGACACTTGTTAAGATTAAAAAGGTATCTCCAAAAAGGAAAAAAAGTGAAGAAAAGATGCTCGAGGAATAAAGCACCACCAAAATCTATTATTATTACTACTACTCTATGGTTGAAATAATAGCAGCACTTTATATTCTTGTTAACAGAGAAATATTTAGAATATTATTGCAATTTAATGTTACAATTTTTTTTATTTATCTTATATTTTACATCATCAATCAATGTTATTTTTGGTGCACTAAAATGTAAGGTAGAAAATTCGAAGATATCCTAGCTTCAAACACGATCAAGTGTTCGAGAATGAAGGTACACAACAGTTATTTTTAGTAAACTTTACCTAAATCTCATAATAGAAAAGTCTAATTACTATACATCCCTCATCGTACCAAAATTATCCGATTTCTCCTTTTTTTCAGTTTTGCTGATACATTAGTTATGTATCTGATACATCAATTTAGCTGTAGAATAATTAATGAAGATCATGTATTTATGGATAGTATCTTAATATAAGGTATGATTTATTCTTTAAATCAATTACTGATCTAATTAATGAGATTAATTTGGTTAAAAAAGATAACGGTTGTGTACATGAAGATTCAAGCCTAAAAACAGAGCATAAATTCAAACCAAAGTCGATTTCAATTTTTTTTCAGTTTTGCTGATACATATGTTATATATCTGATACATCAACTTTAGTTGTAGAATAGTTAATGCACATAAGTTATTTATGGATAGTTGATTGAGATAATGTATGATTGATACTTTAAATGAATTACTGATCTAATTAATGAGATTAATTGGTTTAAAAAAGCAAAAGTTATTTACATGAAGATTCAAGCCAAAAAACAGAGCATCGTCTCCAATTAAAAAAATAGAGCATAAATTCAAACCAAAGTTGATTTCAATTTTTTTTTCCAGTTTTGCTGATACATAAGTTATGTATCTGATACATCAACTTTAGCTGTAGAATAGTTAATGCACATTAACTATTTATGGATAGTAGATTGAGATAATGTATGATTGGCTCTTTAAATCAATTACTGATCTAATTAATGAGATTAATTGGTTAAAAAAGACAACAATTATGTACATAAAGTTTCAAGCCAAAAAACAGAGGATCGACTCCAAGAAAAAAAAAGAGCATCAATTCAAACCAAACTTCGAGTTTCATTAATTAATCGATATGAATATCCCGATACTACTGAGACATTCTGGAGTTTTGCAATCCGATGTTAGTTATGAACAATACAAAAGTGATTAAATCGTTGTCGGTGACAATGTATCTTTAGCGCATGTCAAGACCTGAACCATTCTTCATAGGCGTATAGGCTTGAACCCGATGACTTCTAATTTCATATATGAGTTAGGATCAATTCCTAAGTATTTTAAGTGTGCTTGATGTGTTTAGGGGTCATAAGGGATCTCTAACACCAAGCCAAGTTCAAAGAATTCCCATCGACTAAGTTTCCGAATGAGTTCGTATAATAGTTAACTTCAAATGACTATATCTCCTAAAATATGATGAATTGGGGGTCACATAACCTACCAAATTAAAGGTCTTTGAGTCTTCTTTCCAACGCCACCAAGATTGCAATTTTTGGAGTTCAGAGTCAAAAGTTATGACCAGTTTACTACATACTAGTACTACAGGGATTTCAGGCTTGGCGACCACTACAGGATTTTAGGGCCTGGCGCTGCAGTGGCGCGATACGCCACTATAGCGCCAGAAAACAGCCTCAGTAGTTTAGTCCCTGGCGCAATGCGCCACTATAAGGCCTGCACGGTTTATCAAGCCTATTTCCCAGAACCAGGAAAACTTGGGCTTGGCGCTGTAAGGGCGCGACGCGCCACTATCGCGCCATAAAACAGCCTCAGTAGTTTGGTCTCTGGCGCGATGTGCCACTATTAGGTTGCAGGGTTTTTAAGCCCATTTTTGCTTGGTGCTGCAGTGGCGCGACGCGCCACTATAGCGCCAACAGAGTTTTAGCCCATTTTCCTGATTTTAAGGGCATTTTAGTCTTATCTTATGTTACAACCAAAAGTGAGGTCGTTTTGTTGGTGTATTTCACCTATGGAAGAGGCCTCTAAGTCTCTTTCACTCTTTTCACTCTCACTCACACTCTAAGAACAAAAATCCCTAACCTCCCAAGTGCTCTCAAAGTCTCCTTCTTCCTCCATCTCCAAGAAGATCAAGTTTCCATTTCCTTTCAAGTTTTTCACTCAAGAGTTGACTCCTTAAGGTATGTGAGCTTCCATCCATGGGCCCTTCCACCCATGGAGTCCAAAAGTTCTTTTCAAAATTTATATTGAAATTTTAAGGGTGAATCTTCACGGGCTTTTATATGATGACTTTAAATGCATAGATTATGGTGTATTTTGAGTTTATTTACCTATATTGATGTATTTTGACTCTCAATTGCATGAATTGAATGATTTGCTAATGTGCCTCTATGAAGGCTTGAAGGAGGGTTTTAACTATGAATGGTGGATTATTTTGAGATGTTTTAAATTGATGCATTTCATCACTCTCTTGCTTGCAATAATTCTTCAAAATACATTTAAAGGTTTTATGAAGAAAATCTACCTAGTTTTTCTCATGATTAAAGTAAAGTGAAATGAAGTTGAATTGAAAGTTTATGAAGCAAATGCCCATGATTAAGGGAGTCTTGAGAAATGATTGAATGATGATGAAAGGGCTTTTAGCCAAAGAAGGGATTCAACGTGAAAGGATAATTCTCACATAGTTGAATCAAATGAAATATTTAATGAGCTATTCCACCGAAAATGATTTGATGTCTAAAGTTATACAATGCTTATGTTATTATGATATTTAAATGTAATTCTGTGGGATTGACCTAGCACCGAATGTAGCATGTAGATGGGGACTCGACCTAAGGGGTCCTTAAGTAAAATCTCATGATGCATTAACTATGCGCCAACATAGGAGCCCTTGTAGGCTATTTAGGCTAGTGGATCCACAATTAGCCAATAAAGTTAAAGTTATAGAACGTTAAAGTTGACGGAGTCCTACCCGGCAAGTAGACTCCCCGTGCCAGCGTAGGTGGTTATGTTGAATTCCATGTAATAGCTCTCATGGTCTTAAATGTCGGTTAAGGTCACTTCCCCACAAAAATAAATATTTTAAAGTTTCATATGATGATGCCTACTGCACACATTCACTTATGCATATTGCTTACTCATGTCTTTCTTATGTTCTTCATTTCAAAGCATACTCGCATACTTAGTACATTCAAAGTACTAGCGCATACTTTTGCTTACATGATATCACCATGTAGGAACCGACGTCTCTCCTCGATCTCCTCAACGTGGCTAACTCGTATTAGTTTGAATATTGCTTGTGGTGAGTTCCCATGTTTCGGGAACAACATCCTTTTTATTCTAAGCTTTTGTTATGTAGAATAGTAAGACTTTTATTAAAGCATTTCATGATACTTATATTGAGGGTGAGCTAGGGACATGTCTTAGTCCCCGCCAAGTCTATTAGTAGAGGTATGTTTGGAGATAAATGGAAAAATGCTTTTATTTCCGCTTATTATTGTTTACCATTATCAATGAAATGCTTAATGAATGCTAGTAGGCTTGAGTGAGGTACCTTCGGGTGTCTCATTCGCCGTGTCACGTCTAGGCCCTAGGCTTGGGTCATGACAATATCTTACTCAAATCTAAAAGCAGCAATTGCTGCTGAATTGAGTGTAGATAAATCAGTGAAAAATATTGACATCCGATACATCGTTTAAGGTAACTCGTCGCCAATATATATTCGTAATGATATGGGTGTTAATATTTACATAGATTTGAAGAAGAAAGAGTCTGGATTCGTAAATTATCCCCTATGCATATCAAGCTCTGATAAAAAGAGATGTGAGATAAAATCATTCGACAGTACATCTGGAACAATCGTTTGTACCGAATCAAACGCGAATGAGTCTCAAATTTTTGGTTTAGAAGAATCTGGTAATGCTGCAGATTGTTATATACCAGAATTGGATTTGACGAACTACATCACTAATACAAATGGTGCGAAAGTGAAGGAGAATCAATTCTATAAGGACAAAGCAACTCTAGTTGACGTAATGGCCAAATACAAAATCAATAATGAATTTAATTTCAAGGTTAGAAGATCCGACAGTAAAAGGTATGCGCATAGTCTGCATTTGGAAATTTTGGTTTTGGATATTATCAAACAGTATGTATAAGATACATATGAATGTGTGTATCTGATACATGCTTAGGAAAAAAATTATTTTTTCCTATCATGATACATCAAATCTCTATTTCTGTAACTCAGGTAAAAAATGATCGTAGTTATACTTTTAAAAAATATTGCTGTCAGTATGTATCAGATTCATATGAATCTGTATATCAGATGCATGCTTGTTTTTTGTTCATGATACATACTAAGAAGCATGTATAAAGTACATGCGTTAAAACACTTCCTATCAGAATGTCCCTTTGTTTGGTGAGATTACATATGAAAAAATGTTGGTATGATACATGTCATTTTTCTATATAAAAATACAGTTATGTGTTAGTATGCTTTTCAGACAACTGTTGTTGATGAATGAAAGCTTCATGTTGGAAAAAATCCGATATATTCAAAGTTAGATATTTCAATAGTGAACATTCATGTGCACTGAGAGATAGAATTTTCAACAAAGTTCATGCTACAAAGGCTTTTGTTAGTGCTTTCACAACACCTAAATTGGTTAATCATAAGAGAATTCTCACCCTTAATGATATACAAAAGGATATTAAATCAACGTATGGAATTGATATTACCTATCAACAGGCATGACGTTCAAAAGAGCATGCTTTGAAGATGTTAAGGGAAAAACCTGCTGATGGATATAGAATATTTCGAGCACTGGAAGAGCTCAAAACAACCCCACCAATTTCAAGCCCTAGAATAGTCAAAAATACAAGGAACAACGAAATTATGCGAAATTTACAAGGCTTTTAGGATGAGAAAGGATCCCAAAATGTCCCCACAAGAATCTTCAACTCACCAAAATAAGAATCTTCTCAAAAAGACAAAGAGGAGCTCTCAAAAGTCAAAAATTAATAAGTCCCAAAATGGGACTTAGCTGTTAGAAATGGGCATTAAATTTTACTGAAGCCAGTGAAATTGATCTTCATGATAGCGGGTCCCATGTCTACGATCACGAGGCCTGACCAAAATTCCTTTCTCGATCGCGGCACCCCTCCCTACAATTGCGATGCCTATGAACCTAGTCCTTCATGATCGCGACCAAAGGCTCTCGATCGCGAAAGAGCAAAGTTTGCTGCACTAGTAGTTCAGCTAGTGCTGAACTTTGGGGAATTGACTTTCCTCCGATGGGGGGTTCAAAATTCATTCGGAACCCTATCAACGCAAATGGACTATGCTACCCAACTGAAAATGATATTTCTGACTCAATGGAATTAACGAAATGACCAACGGAGGCTGTCTCATCAAAATCTTGACCAAAGTCAACACTTTTCAAAAAAAACACATAAAATGCCCAAACAGCCAAAAACTTATTTTGAGCATCTCGGAAATCGAACAAAGGTCATTCTAGATTAAACTCGACGTTCTGAAGCTAACCAACCTGACAGAATTTTTATCCGAGTGTGTTTACTCAAAATATTGACCAAAATCAAACTTGGCCAAAACCTAAAGTTAAAAAAAAAAAACCACAAACTCAAAACGAAGCTTTCAAAACCTAAACCAACCTTCCTTCTAGACCAAAATGGACCTTCGAATGCTGACTAAAGTCAACTCTTTCAAGACTTAAGCCTCAATAATTGCCAAACCACCTCAAAACTCAACCAAACACCCTGGGGAGTGTGCCACCCATCCTGACATCACATAAGAGCTATAAAGAAGCTATGGGAAGGGGTAAAACTGTAAAAATATGCAAAAGCAGAAAAATGACCTTGGAGGTCATTACAATTATAAAAGGGTAAATTTGGAATTATATAGAATTTTTACTATATAAAACTAGTTTGGCTACAAATATATCAAAATAAGGGAGGTACGGGTAGTATCTCAAACCACGAAGAAACTACGTGTTATGAAGACAAATTTGGAGGGAGGTCTCTAAATTATTCCTTGTGATTTTTATTGACGTAAGCAAAAAGTTAATATGACGTAACTTATAAGTTATTTTTATATGTTTTTATATATTTAAAATAAATCAACATAATCACATGACATTTTTTAGGATCATTTCTTTTAAAATCAGGATATTCCAGAAGTATAATTTTGAAATCGTGATTACTAGGCTTATAAATTAGGACCAATTCACCTTCTTAATGGACTAAATTATACTTGACTAATACTTTCAACTGAAATGTAAAAAGAAATACATTGAAAAAATTGAGGGAAAAGAGAAAAAATTGACCAATTTAACTTGTTTACGCTCCAATGTAGAGTGCACTACACACAAATTTGAATGCCAGCATTAGATGTTGATAAGATGCATATATGTCAAGTAAAAGTGTTTATATGTTCACTAAATAAGTTTAAGTATCTAATTTACATATTGTGACAAGTTAGAGAGACTATTTTGGTATTTAGATAAAATTATTATATAAGACAGTCTGAAGAAAAATAATTCTCCAAGTGTTGAAGGTATTATCCAATGGAAGACCCTTTCAGTGATATGCCAGAAGAAATTCGTGTGTTACTGATAGATTAGGACAAAGATTTTATTACTGATCAAATGATTGATTTGCTATAATTTCACAAATATAAAGGTGACATCCCTAAAACTTATAACCTTTGTTTCTTTGATATACTAAATTTCGTATAATTTCTTTTTTATTATATAAAAATTTAATTGATATGATGTTCATTTTCTTATTTGTGATTTTAATATCCTCTCTTTTTAAATTTTATTTATCTTGTAAATCTTGAATTTCTCTTTTCTTTGTTATGATAACAATATTTCTATACTTGTTTATGCTATTTTACTAGTTAATAATTGTGTTTTATGTGGTTTTAAAGAATCAAATTAGGTTCTCTACTGTTATAAGCATATATCACATCCTTGATTAACTTTCTTCATAAAGATGCATATGATTTTTCAAAGGGGATAGATAGTTCTATGTTAATTTTGTGTTGTTCTAATTTTATCAAATTTTTCCCCATAAGAGACATAATTTTACATTATTTTTTTTATTTAATCAACTTACATATGTGTTTTACTCTTCATCGTTTTGTAGAAAAAAAAAGAAAAAAATGTTCTTTGTCAACTGGCCTAGAGGGACATGGAGTTGGTGGAGACATTAATTAAATCTCTCAAAAATAATTTTTGAAAGTGTAGATCTTTAATTTTTACAAATCTATCATTCATTGCAGAAAAAGATAAATTCACTTGGGTGGTGGAGGCGCAAAACTAGGGCAAGGGAGGAAAGAGAAAAACACAAGAGAAGGACATAATAAGAGATGATCTGGCTATCATTATTAGTTGAGATAACCTTTCATGCCTTTTATTGGATGTAAACAAAAATTGGGTACATCTGATTTTCATGACCAAAAAAACATTTTTCTTTCTATTTTTTTTCTTTATTGTACAAAAAAATTAAAATTGGAAGACTTGATTTTATTGAAGAAAAAAAATTGTGGTTTTTTCTTATTTGTTTTTTTCTTTTGGTTTCTCATTTGCTTTGTTAGTATCTATTGATTGTTCCTATTCAAGATGTGTTAATTTTTTTTTGACTTAAATTTCCATTTTAGATATTTTCTAGGTACCATGTAGTACACATACATTGAACAAAATACTTTGTAGGAATTAAATTTAATTTTGCACTTCTTAATTAGATTAAAGAATATATAGAGCAAAATCTGATCGAAAAAGGAAGTTTATAATCCTTTTTCTTCTTTTAGAAACACTTGAAACTCAAAATAAATGCCTAAATGATGGATTAGGATTTCATTTAATTAGATAGTAAGGATAAAAATGCACCCTCATTGCAATTCATTAAGTACTATTATAATAGGTAATACTTCCTCCAACCCATTTTATATGATGTAGTTTTTCTTGGCGTGAATTTTTTTTAAAAAAGAAACATTTTGAAATTTATGGTTCAACATAAATGATAGATATTTGTGTGACTATAACTCATTTCATTAAGGGTAAATTGACATTTTAAAGTCAAATTGTTATTAAATAGAAATGTATCATTCTCTTTAAACTGACTAAAAAGGAAAGTGAATCATATAAATTGGTCAATATTCTATAACAATTTTTGATTCTTTTGTTGGCTTATTATCTTTTAGTCGTTAATACTTTTGTTGTCATGCACAACTAAGATTCTTGAATTCAATTAAATCATACTATAACCACATATATGAGACATGTAATAACACAGATTTCATATATAACTTTCTATTAATATCTTCATATTTAATTGAATTAGTTATCTTATCGATGTCAAAAACATAAAATATCACTGCTAGGACAATAGATAAGTAATATGAGAATATTAGAGTTTATTGGTAAATCATTTTTTATAATTTGTTAAATCTTCTAAACTCTCGTTACATATTTATGAAATAAAAATTACCTCATAGTTTGTTATCCTATTATTTCTCACTTTATAGTATCTTATTTATATTGGGTGTTTATTTATTTTGACAAGTTATTGAATAAATTGGAATAGATTTTTTTTATAAAAACAATTCTATAGAATCTTCTCTATTCTATATTAATCCAATTATTTACTCTAAATTAATACTCCATATATCTTTTCGTTTGAACCTACCTAATGAAGATTGCACATGTCATGTATAACGTAAGTTGATTAATATATGTTATTTCATAAACTAAAGAGTAACAATATAACATGATAGTTCATGATTAAATTTGAATAAGAAATAAACATATATAAATGATTTCATGTTTTTTACTGATTTCAAAGTGCATCGATATATATAGTTACGATCGTTATGGCTCCTACGACAATGTCAATGCTCTCCAAAGGAAAGAAGAATATTGATGCGATGATAATCAATGTCAATTCACCGGATGCACATTGTTTTGAACTCTTGCCCCAAGCTGCGGTCTTGAATATAGTCTCACTCTGTAAGTATTTATAACTCTATCTTTCACTTACTGTTATAGTGGGTGAAGTCTGTTATTTTAATTAATATACTATAAAATATAATTATCTATAAAATTTATCCTTAATGTCACGATCCGAAATCCGAGTGTGATGGCACTTGTCATTTCCCAACGAACAAGTCAGCCTAACCCACTAAATGCGGAAACGAAAGAGGAAATAGTCTAAAAATAAGCAATTTATAAGAAAAAGCAGAAAATCTTACTTCATTACAAAATCTCCCACGGACTGATTGTCACATGTACAATCTGTTAAGCCCCGTACTTTTGTACTTTGAAACACTTCTTAAACTTCTTAAAGGTTGCCATATGACCCAGATTATCTACAACCTTACCAAATAACTCCAAGGAAGGGAGAATGTGATGCCCCATAAGAGGGAAGATTAGAAATAGGTCTAGAGGGACTTGGAAGGAGTTGGGGGGCCAAATAATGAGTCGTGGTGCACAATCTACTTGCGTATGTTATCAACTTAGATGTCCTATGTACTCAAGTTACTTGAGTATACGTCGTGCTTAAATAGTGAGAAATACATAAGCTCTTAAAGTGAGATGAGATTACGAACCCACGAAAGAGGCGAAAGGAGGCGTAACACCTACTTGGAAGCAAGTAGGTGATGCACCTACTTGAGGTGGGTCCCACGCTACCACGTGGTAGCCTTGGAGTGGTGGCATGGTTTGGGTGGTCCAATAAGGGTTGGACACGTGTCACCCTTAGGGGTTGACACATGTCACCTCTTAAGATGTAGTATATAAGGACCATTTGATGACTAATGCATCATAAAGTCATCTCTTACATAGAACAAATAAGGAAAAGTTGAGAGAAAAACCTAGCAAGCCAAAGGGAGAGCTACGGGTTTGGCCCTATCAAGGTAAGGTTCCAATTTTCGTTTTGTGAATTAACTATTTAAGCTATCCTACGGTGATATAACTGTGTTTAATAATAAAAAAAATTGGTTTGGGGCAGCAAGGAAGGGTAACGAGCAGTCCACTACTTTTCAGCGCGATTAAGGAACTTCCGAGGAGAGTTTTTGCAAGTTTTGAACAAGGTAAGGTCTTCCCTTTCAAAGTGGAGTTAATAATGTTTTTATGGAGTTTATTACAGGTGTTAAATGAAGTTGGAAGTAGGAAAAATGTATAAGTATGCTTGGCGTTAGAAACAAACTAAATTGAAGTCGTTTTAGTTAAGTCAAAGTCGAGTAATGAGTTGTGATTGTGGTGCTGTGGATTGGAGGGTTTGGTGGTATGTTGCAGGGATGGAATATGGTCTAAATAGGGTGTGGGTGCTTCTGGTTTCAGCCACACGACCCTCCATTTCGTGGGTTAAAGGTTTTACGAAATAGAGATTAAAAATCCTATTTTGGTAACGTAGTTTTAAATGAGTTGTTTGGGATTTGTGTTGCATAATGTTGAAATGGGTTACTTGTATATGTGCTGCTGATTGTTGTTTTTGGTTGGCTTTGATTATCGAAGATGTAACTAGAAGTTCGAATAGGGCAAGTTATAGGGGAAGTGCTACCCGATTTCCGTTAACTTCTTTACCAATTAGTAAACTACTTGAGAAAGACAAATAAAGAAATGATTCCTATCGATGCTTGGTTATAGTTTGAGAAGCTGGAAGGTTGAAGGTTATTAATGTCAGTATTACCTTCGTGTTAAATAGATTCAAAAGGTGACAAAGAAAGAGTGGGGACGATTACTCTATAAAAAGTATGCGAAACTATCTCTTCCTTTCTTTTGGCATGCCTTCAAGTTAAGTAATGAATGATATGAGGCAAGAGTAATTCCATTGCTAAGTCCTATATATAACTCATGACTCGTATTTACTCATGAATGTAAAGGCTCTATAATAATAAAAGTGTGACACCCCGGAAAATTTTTCGCAAATAATCAAACATTTCTTCACGTGTGGGTAAACTCGGGCCGGAGGACTTGTAATTCTACATGTGAGTTAGGATTAATTCCTAAGTATTTGAAGTTTTTAGATGTGTTTAGGGGTCATAAGGGATCTCTAACACCAAGTCGAGTCCAAAGAACTCCAATCGATTAAGTTTTCGGACAAGTTAGTATAAGGGTCAACTTTAAACGACCATATCTCCTAGGATATAAAGAACTGGGTGGACCACGACCTACCAAATTAAAGGTCTTTGAGTCTTCTTTCCAACGCCACCAATATTGCAATTTTTGGATTTCGGAGTCAAAGGTTATGGCCATTTTACTACGGACTAGTACTGCAGGAATATTCAGGCCCGGGCGAAATTCAGGCTTGGCGCTCCAGTGGCGCCCCACGCCACTATAGCGCCAGAAAACAGCCTCAGTAGTTTGGGGCTTGGCGCGACGCGCCACTATTAGGTGTGCAGGGTTTTAAGCCTATTTTGGCTTGGCGCTGCAGTGGCGCGACGCGCCACTATAGCGCAGTAAGGTTTTTGCCCAATTTTTCAGATTTTTGAAGAGGGGCAACTTGGACTTTTTCCCTAATTATATATACCTATCCTTGGACGTTTTGGGACCATATTTTCAGTCCCTCTCTCTCTCTAAAAGCCCTAATATTTTCTCTCTTCTTCTTCTTCTTCTTCCCCAAATCCATCTCCAACAAAGGGTGCCTTCAAGAGTTTCAAGGATTCAAGTCTTCCATTGAAGACCTAACATCAAGTTCCTTCGAAGTCTTCAAACAAGGTATGTAAGGCTAACCTAAAATATGGATTTAGTTCTTCCATATGCCCATAAATGTGTTGAATAGGAGTTGTGAAAGAGTTGAACCTTCTAAGAAGGTTTTTTGAAAGTTTTCCTAAACTATAGAATGTTTTTTTGATACTATTGGTTGATTGATATTTTCAATGATTTGAGTTACTAAATAGTTATCTTTCATATTATTGATTATAAATGTATCTTTGTATATAGATGTTGACGATATTATTGAGTTGAGATTGTATAAATTTTTAAAGAGAATAGTTTGATGATTTGAGAGGAGTCGATTTGAAAGAAGGTCCAATTAGACTCGTCATTATGAGTTAATTGAGTTGAAATGAGAACAGAGTTGATGAGGTGGCAATGTTCCACATGAAACTAGCCGTGAGGGCTTGTTGGAGATGATTGGTGGAGTTTTATGAGCATGGAGTCATGGGAGGAGTATCGAGCACCGAATTGGGCAAGTGTATAGTCCATACTCGAACCCAATACCTGTGTTGCCAGACGTAGGGGGGGATTGAACCGTTAAAGTCGAATGCTTCCCCGAGAGCTTTTGTCCTGACATTATAGGACCTGGTTGGATTGGATCCATCAGTGTTCGTCGTTCATGCCCTGGCAAGGTATGAATGGGCATGGCAACGACGTCGATTCGTTGTACCTTCACTGGCTCATAAGTGTTGGTTGTCGGTTAAGAGAAACTCCCATTTAGGTCTTGATAGTGCTCTGAGTCAGTTGAGTTGAGTGAGTTGCTATATTCTTATGAGTTAGTCCTGTCTAAACTATTTCTTATTAGACTTAGGACACTTGAGTGAGTTGTTACATATTTATTGAGTTGAGTCCTTTGAGTTGAATTGTAAAGCGTTGCATAATTTAATTTGCATATTTACTGAGTTGAGTCCTTTGAGCTGATTGTTGAGTTGAATGCTGAGTAGATTGTATATGGTCGAATTAGAATAGATAAATTGTGATTGGATTGAATAGAATGGTATGTGACTAGATTGGATTTGATTATTGAGTTGATTGTTGAGTTGAGTGTATATAATCGGAGTGTACATGATTGAAAGGGATCGAATTGTAAATGATTTGATTGAACTGTATCGTGTATGATTGGATTGGACTGTATGGTATATGATTGGTCTTTGTCTAAAAATGTATTATTACTTTAGACTTATGACGCCTTGTTGAGTCTCTCTCATCTTTCTGAATTGAGATATGTGGACCGATGTTATTCTTCCTTGAGGTATGTTTCATTCTGCCATTTTACATACCAGTACATTCCACGTACTGACGTCCATTTGGACCTGCATCATTTCATGATGC
Source organism: Solanum dulcamara (assembly GCF_947179165.1). Lineage (NCBI taxonomy): Eukaryota > Viridiplantae > Streptophyta > Magnoliopsida > Solanales > Solanaceae > Solanum > Solanum dulcamara. Next base: position 8,142,786 of record NC_077246.1, on the reverse strand, counting down.
AGAGACAGGTTTAAGAGATCGTCAATAGGAGCATCATTGGGGATCTATTCGCACTCAGCGTATTGGTGAGTCCTCCCCTACATTCGGAGGACACCATCTGTGTATTCTTGCATCGATTTAGCCCTTTTCATTTTGATTTGAGGTAGCCATAAACATGTCATTGGCACCAATTAGATAGTAGTGATAGAGGCTTCATAGACTAGATAGTGATGAGTCGATTGAGTATTTTTATCCTTGAGTTATTCTTGTCAAACTACTTTTAAATGACAAATATTTTAGTTGATCTGTCGGCCCATGGCCTTTATTCTTTGAGTTGGATGGGTGATTTGAGTTGCCCGCTAATTTATTCTTTATTTTTAAACTTTCCGCTAAACGAATGAATGAACGGATGTGTGATCAGGCTATGTGGTTCGCTTGGGAGCCAGAAATGGTTTCTGAGTGCCGGTTACGTCTAGGGTACCCTCCCGGGGCGTGACAAAAAGTCTCTGATTGCATAAACTATATGGAATCATCTTGATACGTGCCTCTGATAGCTGAGACTTCACTTGATATGATTCCTACTGACCGTTAGAGGGTACTTAAGATGACTGCTACCCTGATCTTCAAGTGAGGGTTCACTTTATTACTCGATTGAGCCTCGAATGATAATTTAGTTACATATGGTTACCCACTACTTTGCTCGCGCATACAGTAATACATCTTTCACCGAGTCCTAGGTCGGCTATAATATATGTATATGATTATGTGAAATATGGATCAGACCATCGTTCCTCGGCATTGTTGTATGATATGTATGTATACGGATTGGGTCGTCGTATCTCAACATTATTATGCAATATACTGATTGGGCCGTCGTACCTCGGCATTATTATGTAATATAGGATCGGGCCATCGTACCTCGGTATTGTTATATGAGATACGAATCGGGCCGTCGTTCCTCAGCATTATTATATGATATGTGGATCGGGCTATCGTTCCTCGGCAGGTACTTGCTATATACATGGATCGGGCTGTACGTTCCATAGTGCTAATAATACACATATGCTAATGATATTAGAATGATGTAATTATTACACCAAGTCCCTGAACGAGCCGGGTACAGTACGTGATAATAGTATGTATGACTTTGTTTTATAAGATGCAGGTACGGTGAATGGCTAAACGTTATACTTGCCCCTGCATCCCTGTTTTAACTATAATTTTTCACATAATGTTGTATGCTTACATACTCAGTACATGTGTCGTACTGACCCCCTCTTTTTGGAGGGAGGGGCTGCGTTTCATGCCCGCAGGTGCAGACACAGGTTTTGGGAGTCCGCCAGCTTAGGATTCCGCTCAACCAATTTGGAAGAAGCTCCATTGTATCGGAGCCTAGTTTTTGGTACTAACCCTTGGTGTATATATTTACTTTCATTTATTCAAAGGTACGGTGGGGGCCTTGTCCCGCCATATGTTATCGTTACTACTCTTAGAGGTTTGTAGACATGGGAGTGGTTGTGTATATATGTGTGCTTAATCGTGTTTGTATGAGGTATATTTGGGATGTTTCCTCAGTCGTGGCAGCCTTGTCGGCACGCATATATGTATATAATGGGACAACCCCACATGTTATGATAGCCTCATCGGCTTATGTGTTATGCTGCCTAAATAATAAGTTGTAGCCTCTCAGGAGACGGGTTGGGCTAATACGTGATCATGCGACAGGCTTACTTACAGTTTATAGGTGTACACGTGAGTGTCCAGCTTGGACACCCAGTAATAGCCCATGGGGTTGGGTCGTGACACAATCCTTCTAATATAAGATACTGAAATAATTACAAGTCTCAACCTTTGTATCTCAAATAGATCAAAGTAAAAGATAAAGAGGAATAGAAAAGATGGCCGGCATCAACATCTACCTCTCGAATTTCCTCACTAAGCCACAGATGGAAGATGAGAGAATGGGATCACTGTCCGGGCTAAGAGCCTACACAAGTGTAGATAGCAAGGGTGAGTACTACTGACACGTTACCCAGCAAGTGAACAACTAAGACTAAGCTAAGCTAATAGGACAAACGTACTCCTATCATACCATTCAACCCCCAGAATACAACCTATATGAAAATTAACCCAATCTAACAGTTCTAACAGCATAGTACAAGTGTACATATAAGTCTCCACAACAGTACAACCCATGTATCAAATATGGTCTCATCAGTGAATAATACAAATCAAGGGGATATCAGGGGTAAAACAGTCCAAAATGGCCAAAGATGTATGATGCAATGAAATGCAAAGAAATGTCACATATAGTGATGCATGACTGTCCTAAATGATACACATCTGCCGACTAGCAGACCAAAACCCATGGAAGCCACATGTGGGCCATGTATCCTTCGACATAAATCATTCCTTGTCAGAACCATTTCTGTTAGGCATAAATCATTTCTCGCCGGAACCATTTCCCTTCGGCATAATCCTCGAATCAAATTCCATCTCAAAGTATCAGAATCAATGCAAATAGGCAATGTCCATGTAAATAGAATGACAGAATGATGATATTGGAATGATGATATCAAAAATTCACAACTCATATCACAACAACATATTCAAATATTCACAATAAGTCAAGTATCAACTCATATCGAACACAATATGCATAAATCCTCTCATTTGCCATCTATTACCCCTTACTTCAATATCAATCAGTTTAAACATCAATTAACCTCAACTAATCCTCAAAATCATTTCCCTCACTTCCAAGCACGTAAAAACATGAATGCATGATTTTATAAGCATAGACATAGATTTAGAAATTCATTTGCCTCGATTTCAATCTCAAACTACGTCGAAATCTGAGATTTATCCTTACATCGACGTTCCGAATTAAGATAATATATTCAAATAAGAAATTCCAATAAGAATATTAGACTAACGATACCCAATTCAATATTGTAACACCGAGCACAAAATTAACCTGAACAACCCGAAATACCCAATTTCAAAAATGAAAGGAAAATTTGGAAATTTTTACATGAAAACGATTCTTGAAGCATTTGGAAACTATTAGTGAAAAATAAATTGAATTTGGACTTAAAACCACTAAGAATCATCAGAACATTAAAATTTTGGTCTCTTGAAAACCCCAAATCCGAGCTAAAATCAGTAGATAATTGATGGGAAAAGATGAAATCATGAGAAGAGGACTTACCCAGCCAATATCCCTCGAAAATTCCTTTCAAAATTGCCTAGGCCGAGCTTCTAGGGTTCAACAATGGAGGATATGGGATAAATCCCAATTTTTGGGAAATTTCAAGTCTGCCAGGCATTGCCCTTCGTGATCGCGATTCCCCTCCGCGCGATTGTGAAGAGGAATTTCGATCAACTCATTATTGACTTTCGTGCTCTCGGAGAGGGACGCGCTATCGTGTTGACTGATCAAGCTCACACTTTGTGATTGCGACTAAGCCTATGCGATCCTGAAGAAAAACATTACAGGCACCAGATATTAGCAGAGCACAGCTAAATCACTAAGTCTTAATCTCGGAATCAACCTTCGGGATTCATTCAGAATCCCGAGCACACAAAATTTATATGCTACCATACTAATTTCAATGATTCGGACTCAATGGAACCATCAGAATTTGAATTCGAGATCTCCTAGACCCAAAACTCAAAAAGTTGCAACTAAACTAACTTAGGCCTCCAAAATACCAAAACGGGCTCAAGCCTCTAAAAATTCAACTAACACATCTTCTAGACCAAGGACCATCCCCCAAATCCAACGAAGTCATCAAAATTCCATTCCGAGCGTCGAAACTCCAAAAGTTGACCAAAGTCAAACCTTGGCCTAAAATTCATCAAATTGCCAACTCAAGACCTCAATTCTTCGTTACAACCCCAATTCCGATTCTGTAAACTCTCCCAGACCAATTTCTCCATTATGGAACTGCTGGAATCATCGAAATTCTGTTCCGAGACTCGTTGCTCCGGCTGACCTGAAATGCCACTTTTAAACTCTTAAAGCCTATGAAAACTCAAAATTCTCAAAACCCACTTTTTCATAGAATTTTTTATCAAAACCAATACTCAACACAAATCAAAAATGACTCAGGGCAACTAGAAGGACGGGCAAAATAATTATTTCATAAAAAAATTTCAAAAATGACCTTTAGGGTCATTACAGTTAATCTATTGTTAAATAATCTATGAATAAACAAAATTTATATAATCTACCATTAAATAAGATTGGCGTTCATTTTTATTTTATAGTGACATAAATTATCCACCGCTAATATTATTTTAATTTTCAAATAGCAGTTATTTTATAGCTTTATTGTTATTATAAGGAACAAAATTCAGTTAACATACTTGAAATTAACTAGTCATATAATGTTTAGATCAATATGGCATGGATATCCTTTATGATTTTATTGTTACAGTGGGTAAAATTAGTTTTTTTAATCAATACACGACAACAACAAAATATTCCTATATATAGTCCATTTGTAGCTATGATAATCCGTTGTTAAATAGAACTAGTGACGGATTGTTGTTATTTATGCCACAAAAGTTATCATTGTTAATCTTATTTTTTTGTTATAGTGATATGATAAACGATTATTGTTAACAGTATTATTGTCACAATAGATAAAATTCAGTGAACATGTGTGAAATTAATTATTTGCATAATATATAACATATATTCTAATTGCTAACTTCTCGATATAATTATGCAGTTGTATGTGATGAACACAATAAAGTCTTAGCAAACAAAGCTTTTGACTTGACGAAGTAATTGTGAAACACTTTTGACAATTTATATTGAGAGAAAAAATACAAAGAGAGAAGCTGATAAAAGGACAAGAAAGAGAGGAGAATATGCCTATTACTACTGAGGAACAGAGCAATAATATTCAAATGACTGAAAAAGATGGAAAATACAAGTTGAGACACAAAAAGATGGAAAATACAAGTCAAAGCAGTGCTATTAATAAGACGGTTACGCATAGTATGGAATGATGATCTCTATTTCAAATTCACGGAAGCTATAGAACAACTTGGTGAAGGAAGTATGTTTATCTCACTATTAATTAATTTTGTCTACAATTTATTTCTATATACGCAGCGATACGAATAGTGAGAATTCATACGTATAGCTAACATTAACTTGTTTAGAATTAATGAATAGTGATTATTGTATTTAGATGTACCTCGGCTTAATCTAGAAAAATTAAAGTAGTGATTAAATTAAAGTTACTTTCGAATGAAACATGCAGGATGTTACCTGGCGGATATTCTTAAAGTGATGAACTTGCACGGTCTTACCAAAAAACAAGTTTCTAGCCATCTTCAGGTACATGCTTAAAAACGTGGTAAATTATATATAAATCATATATTTATATTTGTTTGGTAAAGGAAAATTTATTTTTCAAGAAAATATTTTTTAAAAGTTATTTGTAGTACTTAGTTACTAGAAAATATTTTTCTTAGAATTATTTCATCAAACACTTCTGATATCTATATTTTTTAACAACAATCTTAATTTTAATTCTATAACAAAATCATTTATCAGAACAAAAATTTAATTTTACATCAATTCCACCATAAATGTTTGGAAATTATTCTCATCTTTAGTCCTCAATATTTTTTTATCAAAACACACGCTAAGTAAAGAGGATTAGTAATAGTATTTTATTAAATGTTTAGTGATAGGAGTTATTTGTTGCTAATTTTTATTTTTTTTGTAATGATTATTTAATGAAATAGTATTATTGTCAATCTTTAATTCAAAAGATTTTTTTATCATTCATCGGTTATCAATACTTAAATAAAAATGAGTTGAGACGATAATTATATCCATAGTACAACTCTCCTTTGCCTTTTTGCTTCTTTCAGAAATGTCGTAAGAATTCGAGGCCTTAGAAAGAGCGAAAATATATTCGTCGAGGATCCTCAAGTGGTTCTCAACAAAGAAATAGCTGTAAAAGTTTTGGAAGAATGCCGCGTCTTCAAAAAAATATTCCAAATCAAATCCAAAAAGGCCCAGAGCTTCCATCAGTACTTAATAACAATAACATTTATGCAAGTTCAACTCAATAACAACTTCATTACTCACAACTTCAGGTTCAACCCCACTACCTCAACCCATTTTTGACGGTCCAAAATGTTGCTGGCAGTGGGATACAACAGCACAACCTGTTATTTGGAATGTTGGGTTCAGAAAACCCAATTTTTGGGAGAACTAATTATAGATCTGGTCTGGCGTTTAATAGTGGGGATCATCATGATTATGGTATGGATCATCATACTCAAAATGATTATAGCACAATGATGTCTGATGTAAATGTTGGAACAACGATAATAAATGGATTGGGTGCCACAAATGCTAATTTTCAGCAATATACTGGTGAACAAGACATGTTTGATCCGAATTGGAAGACTGTGATGCGTATTTCAATTTCAATAATATGGATGATCTGCTCCAAAATCTTCAATCTCCAAGTGCTACCCCACCTAATGAACATGATAGTAAGTTTGTGCTTTTATCTCATTTCGTGTACTACTCTTTATTTATTTGAAATATTAATTTGAAAGAGTTGAATTATGAGATAGTCACTCAACTAGTATATATTATCTTAAAAAGCTACATTCTACATATGCAGGTGACAACAACATCGAGTATCCAGCTTCCAAGAATAGCAAGCTTCCTGATGAATAATCCAACATGATGATAAGATGATTTGCAATTCCTTTACTTTCCAGGGCCACCACCAGCAAGTTCAACAGCAAGTTCAACAGAAAGCAACCAAGCTTTTATTTAAGTTTTACCAAAACAGAATGATAATATTTATATTTTAGCATTGAAACTATGACATTTCGATTTTCAGTATTTATACCCATCCCTAAGGCCTACTATTAATCAACTTAGACATTCTATTTCTATGTGTGGCTTTATAACAAAAATCATCAAGTGTTGCTTTCTTATTTTCTTTATTATGAAAATCAATGACTAGTAACAAATGTAGGAAAACAGTAAATTGAAGTAATACTACTATAAAAGAATAATCTTCCAAAAAAACGTATTATTATAAAAATGGTTATTTCTTTTATAAGTAAAAAATTGTTATAGGTAAAATATAACATAAATGCCTAATATTGGAAAAACTTAGCTTTTATAATGAAGTGTAGTTTTTTTTCAATAATCTAATGAAGTGTAGTTACTTACATCAACATAATGTTATAGAGATATTGATTGTACTTCTATTTGCTTTTAGGGAGAAAGTGTTTACAATAATATGATGGAAAATCTTTAGGATAGCTCCAATTCATTATTACTGAATTTGAATTATCACTGAATTATACACCAAGCTTGAATCTTTGCATTGTTACTTCAAAGCTTGAGTATCAAAAAAGTTTGGGGAAGGAATCCACTTAAGAGGTTATTTAGTTGGTGGGATAAAGGATAACAATTCCGAAATAAAATGCAAGATTATTCTGTCATGTGTTTGGTTGGTGGAATAAGGAATAACAATCACATAGGATGTACTTAAATAGTGGAATTAGTTATCTCAAATAGAAGGTGAAATAGCTATTCTCATAGAATATCATGGTCCTTTTTAATTCAAAGAATCCAATGCAATTAGCGAGGGTCATTATAGTTTAGTTCAGAAAGGAAAGGCATCCACCGGTAGAAATCCTAAAAATGGGAAGTACCCTGCCTCTCCTAGCCTTGTTTCTTGCTATGGCTCCACTGACGAATATCACATGCCACTGTAACACCACAAAAATTTCCATGCTAAGACCCGAACCACTCTTTATATGCATATAGGCCCAAATACAATTAATTTTAATTGTAATATAATTGTTATGACTGATTCTTTAGTGCTTGAAGTGAGTTTGAAGTGAATTAGGGTCACAATAGTCCCCTAACACAAAGTTGAGTTGAAAGCTTTCTTATCGATTGAGTTTCGATATTAGATTTTACTTGGATCAAATTCAAACGTTCATATCTTCTATAATATAACAACTTAGGTGGCCCATAACCTATCAAATTAAAGGTATTTCAGTCATATTTCCAACCCCACCAATTTTGCATCAATCCGAGTTCAGAGTAAAAGTTATGACCATTTTACCAGAGATGCTAAAAGTTGTTAGTGGCCGACAGAAAAAGTGACGACCGTCAGACTTGTGATGGCCCATCACCCTTGGCCATCATGCTTAGGAAGAATGGTCAATTTTTGGGCCAATTATGGCGGTCTGGTTGATGGCCCATCACCCAAGCGATGTTCCATCACCCAGATGACTGTAGAACGATGATTTTGGCCAATATTTAGTTTCTAAGGGGGTATTTTAGTCCAAAACCCTTTGGGGGGGGGGGGGGTTATATAAATGGTCTTAAACACAAAGTAAACTCAGATTTTTCATCATCTAACCATCTCATTCAATCCCAAAATTTCTTCTCTCAAGAACTTCAAGAAAACCAACCTTGTCCAAGGTTCATCCATCATCCAAGGTAAGATTTGACCATGGAATTCCATAATTTCTTCATATTAACACCAATTAATATCTTCTATCCATGGATTCTTAACACCAATTAATATCTTTTACCCATGGATCTATAGGTTTTCAAGGAGATCCACCTCCAAGGTTCAAGAAATTGATTTTGTCATCTCTTCTTCCATAGATTTCATCTTTCTCAAGAATTAGGAGCGTATAAGGTATGTAAGGCTAACCTAAAATATGGATTGAGTTCTTCCATATGCCCCATAGATGTGTTGGATGGAAATTGTGAAAGACTTGAACCTTCCATGAATGTTTTCTTGAATTTTCTTAAACTCTAGAATATTTTTACATACTATTAATTGATTGATGATCTTCATGACTTGAATTCTTGAACAATTACTTTCATATTTTATTTCATAAGTTGTAGCTATATATTGACTGTAAATGATTATGTATATGTATTGATTGGAATGAAAAGCATGAATTGAGATAACTATGAATGTGAATGGCAAAAAATAGGAACGAAACCTTAGTGGAGGCAGAATGTCCTTTGGGTGACCATAAATTGAACCCAAATGATTGAACATTGTAACACCCCAAAAATTTTTCACTAAAATTCAGACCATTCTTCATGTACGTATAAGATCATACTCAATGATTTTAAAGTGCATGCATAAGTTAGGAGCAACTCCTAAGTAATTTAAGGGTATTACATGTGATTTAGGGTCACAAGGGATCCCTAAAAGCCAAGCCAAGTCCAAAGAATTCGTTTCGGCTAAGTTTCCGAATGAGTTCGTATAAGAGTCAACTTCCAATGACTATATCTCTTTGAATATAGCAAACTGGGTAGCCTATAACCTAGCAAATGAAATTTCTTTGAGTCTTCTTTCCAACTCTACCAATATTGCAATTTTTGGAGTTCGGAGTCAAAAGTTATGACTATTTTACGACAGGCTATTACTGCAGGAATTTCTGGCCTGGACGATCACTGCAAGAATTTTAGGCCTGGCGCTCCAGTGGCGCCCGACACCACAATAGTGCCAGAAACTAGCCTCAGTAATTTGGTCCTTGGTGCGATGCGCCACTATTAGGTGTGCTGGATTTTTAATCACATTTTCTAGATTTCAGAAATTTCAGGCTTAGCGCCGCAGTGGCGCGGTGCGCCACTATAGCGCCAGCAGGATTTTAGCCTATTTTTCTAGATTTTTGATGAAGGGCAAATTAGAAATTTTCCCTAAACATATATACACAACTTGGTTACATTTTGGGATCATATTTTCAGTCTTGTGCCCTTTCCAAAGAACCCTAGACCCTATTCTCTTCTCTCTCAAATATCTCCAACAAGAAATCTTCTCAAAACTCAAGGATTCAAGTGCCCCATTGAAGACCTAACATCAAGGTTTCTTCAATATCTACACCAAGGTATGTAAGGCTACTCAAAGCATGGGTTGAGTCCACCCATGTGTCCTACATCTTCTTTGAGATTAAATGTCCATAAGAAATGAGCTTCTTGATAGATTTATGTTAAAATGAGTCTTTTTCATCTATTAACTTAATTTTTGTTATGTTGATGTTGTTGAGTCAAGAAATTGATAAATGCTTCATGTTGGTATGAGTTGATTGATAGGAGTTGTTAAACATATTTTGTTAATTTTCTTAAATATGTTGATTATCTTAAATTGTTGATTTAAAGTCTTGGAGTCTTGTTGAGTCCCAAAAAGATTTTCTAAATGAATGGAGAAATAATTGGATAGTATTACATGTTGTCATAAATACATATCTAAATTACTCTTGAAAGATGTGATTGGGATTGATCAGATAGTATGATTGGAAGAGGTTTGATTGTTATAGAATTGATGAATTGATAAGGTTCCACATGAGACTTGTCGATATGATTAAATTGAGTTTTATGAGCATTGAGTTTTGGGAGAAGTATCGAGCACCGAATTAGGTAAGAGTAACTAATAACTCGAATCCAATAACTATATCGCCAAACATAGGAGGGGATTGGACCGTTAAAGTCGGATGCTTTCCAAATTATTGTCCTAACATAATAGGACTTGGTTGGTTATGTATCCATGATTGGTTGATTCGTTCATACCCTGGCAAGGTATGAATGGACGTGGAAACAATATTGGCTTGTTGTACTATCATTGGCTCATAAGTGATGGTTGTCGGATAAGAGAAACTCCCATATAGGTCTTGATAGTACTCTGAGTCGGATTGGGTTGAATTGTATGTGATTGGTCTCATCTAAATCATATTCTTGTTTAGACTTAGGACACTTGATGGAGTTGTTCTTTCCCCTGAGTTAATATTCCGAGTTGATTTGATTCTTCCTTGATGTTTGTTTTATTCGACCATTTTACATACTCGTATATTCCACATACTGATGCTATTTGTCCTGCATCGTTTCATGATGCAGAGATAGGTACTAGAGATTATCAACCGATGCACCGTTGAAGATCTATTCACTTCTAACTAGTTAGTAAGTCCTTCGTGTTTCTGAAGGATACCGAAATATCTTTTTAGCTTTGATTAGTTTTCTTTTATTTTGATTTTTGGTAGACATGGACCTGTTATCAGCACCTCCTGGATTGTTGATAGAGGCTTCATAGACTAGAGTGTGGAAAATATTAAATTATTCGTTTTGACTAGTTTTATTCTTGCTAGTTATTGATTGGATATATGTTTGGCCTTTGGCCTTAAATTATGAATAGTATTCTTATGATTGAGTCTTCTGCTGATAGAATGTAACTGAATGAAAGTGTGATTGGACCAAGTGGTTCGCTTGAAGGCCAAGAATGGTTTTTGAGTGCCGACCACATCTAGGGTACCCTCTCGAGGGATGACAAACTTAGTATCAGAGCACAAAGTTTAAGAGTCCTAGGAAGTCTATGAATCCGTGTCTAGTAGAGTCTTGCTTATGGGTGTGTTTTGCACCACACTTATAATCAGGAGGCTATAGGATATTAGGAATTGTTTCACTTCTTTTATAATCTGAGTTCGTTCGATAGAGTTTAACTCTATAAGACTTCCTTTCTAATTCGTGCATTTATACGTTGCAAACAATGCCTCCTAAACATACTGCCAGCCAAAGGAATGCTGATAACACAGAGATTCCATAATCAAAAATACGCCCATCGAGGACTAGAGGCCGACCTGCAAGGTATGTTGAGGCACCTCAAGTATCTACTACTCCGCCTGCACCAACTTCGGAGGCAGATTTTTGAGAAGAGATTGCTATGCTCACTCAATTAGTGGCTGCCCGCAATGGTAACCAGAGTTTGCCAACTCCTAGTTCTAGTTCTCAAGAGCCATCTGCTGCCACAAGGATTAGAGATTTTCTGAGAATAAATCTGTCTGTATTCATGGGTTCCAAGGTTGATGAAGACCCCCAGAATTTCATTGATGAGATGTGGAAGATCCTGAAAACAATACATGCTACGGAGATCGAGGGGGTTGAGTTGGTGTGTTATCAGCTCAAGGATTTGGCAAACATCTGGTATAACCAGTGGGAACAAAGTAGAGGTGAGGATGCTGAGCCTGCTATTTGGGATGAGTTTGAGGGAGCCTTTCTTGATCACTTTTTTCCTAGAGAATTGAGGGAAGCGAAAGTAGAAGAGTTTGTGAATTTGAAACAAGAGGGTATGACCGTTAATGAGTATAGTCTAAAGTTCATCCAATTGTCCAGATATTCTCCAGAGATGATCCCATATATGAGGTCAAAGATGAGAAAATTTGTCTCTGGATTGGGAAGACATGTGAAGAAGGAGTGCAAAGCAGCATTGTTGATCTCCAACATAGATATTTCTAGATTAATGGTATATGCTCAGCAGGTAGAGGATGAGAAGAGGAAAGACAAGGAAGAGCATTTGAGCAAGAAGGGGAAATCAGCTGGACATGAGAGTGAGCAGAGGCAAATCAAGGGCAATAGGTCCTTTTTTCAGAAGAGGTCTTCCAACTATGCCTCATCTATGGCAAATGCATCTGCGCTGCATAATAGGTATGATCAGCAGGGACAGAATCATCAGAATTTTAGATCCCAGGGTTTTCAATACCAAGCTAGTGTGGGTCAAGGTTCAAGGGGAAAACCACTATGCGGCAAGTGCGGTAAGCTCCACTTGGGAGAGTGTAGAGCGGGAAAGGTTGGTTGTTATAAATGCGGCCAAGTGGACCATTTTCAGAAGGAGTGTCTGATATGGGAAAACAGAGCCCAGTATTCTACCACCACACCACCAGCTAGAAGTAATCAAAGGGGCACTACTTCAGGTACGAGTGGAGGTACAAACTGTCTCTATGCCATGGGTAGTCGCCAAGATCAGGAGAACTCCCCAAATATTATGATGGGTATGATTCGAGTTTTTACTTTTGATTGTTATGTTTTGATGGACCCGGGTGCCATATTATCTTTTGTGTCTCCTTATATGGCTAGTAAATTTAATAAAATCCCTAAATGTCTTCTTGAGCCTTTCAGTGTAGCTACTCCTATCAGTGATTCTATCTTAGCTGAGAGAGTCTATAGAGATTGTACCATGCCAATTTATCACAGGGATACCTTAGCTGACTTAGTTTAGCTGGACATGGTTGATTTTGATGTGATCCTTGGCATGGACTAACTTTATGTCTGTTATGCCTCTATTGATTGTAGGACTCGGATTGTTAAGTTCAAATTCCCAAATAAGACTGTTATAGAGTGGAAGGGTAGTCCAGTCGTGCCTAAGGGTAAGTTTATTTCCTACCTTAGGGACAGAAAGTTAATCTCAAAAGGGTGTATTTATCACATCGTCCGAGTGAAAGATGACAATGTTGAGTCTCTATCCCTTGAGTTGGTTCCGATTGTCAACGAGTTCCCTGAAGTCTTTCCTGAAGATCTGCTTGGAGTCGCTCTTGATAAGGAGATCGACTTTGGGATTGATGTCCTTCCTGATACACAACCTATCTCTATCCCTCCATATAGAATGGATCCTGCTGAGTTGAAAGAGTTGAAAGAACAGTTGAAGGATTTGTTAGACAAAGGAATTATTAGGCCGAGTGTCTCACCTTGGGGTGCTCCTGTCCTATTCGTGCGAAAGAAAGATGGGTTTCTTAGAATGTGTATTGATTACAGGCAACTAAACAAGATCACCATAAAGAATAAATACCCTCTCCCCAGAATAGATGATTTATTTGACTAACTACAGGGTGCCACTTGTTTCTCAAAGATATACCTAAGATCAGGTTACCATCAGTTGAAAGTGAGGGAGTGTGATATCCCAAAGACAACTTTTTGGACCCGTTATGACCATTTTGAGTTCTTGGTTATGTCCTTTGGGTTGACCAATGCCCCTGCAGCTTTTATGGATCTCATGAATCGTGTATTTAAGCCATATCTTGATATTTTTGTGATTGTATTTATTGATGATATTTTTGTTTACTCTAAGAATGAGGAGGAGCACGCCTACCATCTTAGAGTCATCTTGCAAACTCTAAAAGACTAGGTATTGTATGCAAAGTTCTCCAAATGTAAATTTTGGCTTGCATCACTGGCTTTCCTAGGCCATATTATATCTAGAGATGGTATTCAGAAGATTGAGGCAGTGAAAAATTAGCCCAGACCCACATCTCCAACAGAGATAAGAAGCTTCTTGAGTTTGGCTGGCTATTATCGAAGGTTTGTAGAGGGATTTTAGTCCATATCATTACCATTGACCAAGCTGACCCAAAAGAAGGTTAAGTTCTAATGGTCCGATGCTTGCGAGGAGAGTTTTCAGAAATTGAAGACCAAGCTGACCACTACTCCTATTTTGACCTTGCCCAATGGAACAGAGGATTTTGCAATCTATTGTGATGCGTCTAAAGTTGGTTTGGGATGTGTGTTGATGCAGAGGGGAAAAATAATAGCCTATGCTTCAACATAACTTAAGATTCATGAGAAAAATTACCCAACTCATGACCTTGAGCTGGCCGCTATGGTATTTGCTCTTAAAATTTGGCGCCACTACTTATATGGAGTGCACGTTGAGGTGTTCACTGATCATAAGAGTTTACAATACGTCTTCAGCCAGAAAGAACTCAACCTGAAGAAAAGGAGATGGCTCAAACTGCTCAAGGATTATGATATGAGCATCCTTTACCATCCAGGTAAAGCTAATGTTGTTGCTGATGCTCTTAGTAAGTTGTCTATGGGTAGCACTTCCCATATAGAGGAGGGAAAGAAAGAATCGGCTAAAGAGGTGCATAGATTAGCTCGATTGGGAGTTCGTCTTGAAAAGAATAATGAAGGTGGAGTTAATGTTCAGAATGGGTCTACATCCTCACTCATGGCAGAGGTAAAAAAGAAGTAAGACCAAGATCCCATCCTCCTTCAGTTGAAAGAGGTTGTTCACAAACAAAAGGTGATGGTTTTCTCCAAAGGGGGAGATGGTATGTTGAGGTACCAGAATAGATTGTGTGTCCCGAATGTTGATGATGTTCAAGAAGGGATTATGGCCGAAGTGCATAGTTCCTAATGCTCTATTCATCCTGGTTCTACAAAGATGTATCATGACTTGAGGGAAGTTTATTGGTGGAGTGGAATGAAAAGAGATATTGCTGAATTTGTTTCCAAGTGCTCGAATTGCCAACAGGTTAAAGTTGAGCATCAAAGGCCATGTGGGTTAGCGCAAAATATAGAGATTCCGGAATGGAATTGGGAGATGATCAATATGGACTTTATTACAGGTTTGTCGAGGTCCCGAAAACAACATGATTCGATTTGGGTGATTGTGGATAGAATCACAAAATCAGCTCACTTCTTAGCAATTAAGACTACTGACACCGTAGAAGATTATGCAAAATATATATTCAGGAGATCGTCAGATTGCATGGGGCTCCCTTGTCTATCATCTCAGACAGAGGAGCTCAATTTACTTCCTAATTTTGGAGATCCTTTCAGAAAGGACTGGGTTCAAATGTGAATCTTAGTACAGCCTTTCATCCCCAGACAGATAGCCAAGCGGAGCGCACTATCCAGACATTGGAGGATATGTTGAGGGGATATGTACTTGACTTCAAAGGAAATTGGGATGATCATTTAACTCTAATGGAGTTTGCATGCAATAATAGTTATCATGCAAGTATTCAAATGTCTCCCTATGAAGCTTTATATGGGGGGAGGTGTAGATCATCAATTGGGTGGTTTGAGGTTGGTGAAGTTGAGTTGATTGGGCTTGATTTTGTTCACCAAGCTATGGAGAAGGTGAGATTTATTCAAGATAGGCTAAAAACGGCCCAAAGCCGTCAAAAATCTTACACCAATTTGAGGAGGAGAGACTTAGAGTTTGAGGTTTGGAAGAAAGGGAAAGCTTAGTCCTCGATACATTGGCCCTTACCAGATTGTGAGGAGGATTAGGAGTGTAGCGTATGAGTTGGAGTTACTTTCTGAGCTAGCCGCCATTCATTTAGTATTTCACGTTTCGATGTTGAAAAAGTGCTTGGGAAATACTTCATTGGTAGTCCCCATTGATAGTATTGGAGTTAAGGATAGCTTGTCTTATGAAGAGGTTCTGGTCCAAATTCTTGATCGTTAGGTTCGCAAATTGAGGAACAAGGAGATTGCCTCAATTAAAGTCTTGTGGAGAAATCAAATTGTTGAGGAAGCCACATAGGAAGATGAGAAAGATGTGAAAACTAAATATCCGCATTTATTCGAGCCTATCGATGGGAATTTTGAAGGTAATGTCCATTTTCTTGATTTGAATTAGTATGTCCCTTTTTGAGTTTGAATAGTAAATTATTTTGAAATTTTGACTGGTTGAATGATTGAGTTCTGATTGTGATTTGTACCTCGAGTCCATCCTTGGGTTACTCATTATTCGAGGATGAATGATCCCAAAGAGGAGATAATGTAACACCCCAAAATTTTTCACTAAGATTTGGACCATTCTTCATGTACATATAGGATTGTACTCAAGGATTTTAAAGTGAATGCATGAGTTAGGAGAAACTCCTAAGTAATTTAACGGTATTACATGAGATTTAGGGTCACAAGGGATCCCTAAAACCAAGCCAAGTCCAAAGAATTCATTTCGGCCAAGTTTCTGAATGAATTCATATAAGAGTTAACTTCCAACGGCCATATCTCTTTGAATATAACGAACTCTGTGGCCCATAACATATCAAATTAAAGCTCTTTGAGTCTTCTTTCCAAATTCACTAAGATTGTAATTTTTGGAATTCGAAGTCAAAAGTTATGACTATTTTACAACAGACTATCACTGCAGGAATTTCAGGCCTGGACGATCACTGCAAGAATTTCAGGCTTGGCGCTCCAGTGGCGCCCGACGCCACTATAGCGCCAGAAACTAGCCTCAGTAGTTTGGTCCTTGGCGCGATGTGCCACTATTAGGTGTGCAGGGTTTTTAAGCCCATTTTCTAGATTTTAGAAATTTCAGGCTTGGTGCCGCAGTGGCGCGGCGCGCCACTATAGCCCCAGCAGGATTTTAGCCCATTTTTCTAGATTTTTGATGAAGGGCAAATTGGAAATTTTCCCTAAAAATATATACATAAATTGGTCACGTTTTAGGATCATATTTTCAGTCTTGTGCCCTTTCCAAAGAACCCTAGACCCTATTCTCTTCTCTCTCAAATATCTCCAACAAGAAATCTTCTCAAAACTCAAGGATTCAAGTGCCCCATTGAAGACCTAACATCAAGGTTTCTTCAATATCTACACCAAGGTATGTAAGGCTACTCAAAGCATGGGTTGAGTCCACCCATGTGCCCTACATCTTCTTTGAGATTAAATGTCCATAAGAAATGAGCTTCTTGATAGATTTATGTTAAAATGAGTCTTTTTCATCTATTAACTTAATTTTTGTTATGTTGATGTTGTTGAGTCAAGAAATTGATAAATGCTTCATGTTGGTATGAGTTGATTGATATGAGTTGTTAAACATATTTTGTTAATTTTCTTAAATATGTTGATTATCTTAAATTATTGATTTAAAGTCTTGGAGTCTTGTTGAGTCCCGAAAAAATTTGCTAAATAAATGGAGAAATGATTGGATAGTATTACATGTTGTCATAAATGCATATCTAAACTACTCTTGAAAGATGTGATTGGGATTGATCGGATAGTATGATTGGAAGAGGTTTGATTGTGATAGAATTGATGAATTGATAAGGTTCCACATGAGACTTGTCGATATGATTAAATTGAGTTGATTGGATAGAGTTTTATGAACGTTGAGTTTTGGGAGGAGTATCGAGCACCGAATTAGGTAAGAGTAAGTAATAACTCGAATCCAATAACTACGTCGCCAAACATAGGAGGGGATTGGACCGTTAAAGTCAGATGCTTCCCAAATTATTATCTTGACATGATAGGACTTGGTTGGTTATGGATCCATGATTGGTTGATTCATTCATACCCTGGCAAGGTATGAACGGATGTGGCAACAATGTCGACTTGTTATACTATCACTGGCTCATAAGTGATGGTGGTCGGATAAGAGAAACTCCTATATAGGTCTTGATAGTACTCTGAGTCAAATTGGGTTGAATTATATGTGATTGGTCTGGTCTAAACCATATTCTTTTTTAGACTTAGGACACTTGATTGAGTTGTTCTTTCCCCTGAGTGGAGATTCCGAGTTGATTTGATTCTTCCTTGATGTTTGTTTCATTCGATCATTTTACATACTCGTATATTTCACGTACTGACGCCATTTGGCCTGCATCATTTTATAATGCAGAGATAGGTACTAGAGATCATCAACTGGCGCACCGTTGAAGATCTATTCACTTACAGCTAGTTAGTGAGTCCTCCATATTTCTGGAGGATACCGAAATATCTTTTTAGCTTTGATTAGTTTTCTTTTATTTTGATTTTTGGTAGCCATGGACCTGTCATCGGCACCTCCTGTATTGGTGATAAAGGCTTCATAAACTAGAGTGTGGAAAATATTAAATTGTTCATTTTGACTAGTTTTATTCTTGCTAGTTTTTGATTGGATATATGTTTGGCCTTTGGCCCTAAATTATGAATAGTATTCTTATGATTGAGTCTTCTGCTGATAAAATGTGACTGAATGAAAATGTGATTGGACCAAGTGGTTCACTTGAAGGCCAGAAATGGTTTTCGAGTGTCGGCCATGTCTAGGGTACCCTCCCGGGGCGTGACAAACATAACTGACTATTTTCATAAAAGTAAATCTAGCTACTCTTGAAAAATGTGATTGAGATTGATTAAATAGTATGATTGGTTGATAGGTTTGATTGTGATAGAATTGATAAATTAATAAGGGTCCAAATGAGACTTGTTGAAATGAATAGATTTAGCTGATTGGGTAGGGATTTATGAGCATGAGTCGGGAGGAGTATTGAGCACCGATTTGGGTAAGAGTATAGTTACAACTTAAATCCCATTAACTACGTAGCCAACATAGGATGGAGGGTTAATCCTCTTAACTCCAAAATGATGGACTGTGGTTGATTGTGGATCCAATGATAGTGATTCATCCCTTACCCTAGAAAAGTATTGGACGGATGTGGTAACGACACCACTTCGTTGTACATAACCTACTCATAGGTGATGGTTGTTGGTTAGAGAAACTCCAATTAGAAAATATGATTTTGCATGATAGGATTATTTGATAGAAATTGTAGATGGTTGAGTTAATTTGAAAAACACTTGCTAAATTCCAAAATCTTGCATATCCTTTTAGTTGATTGATGAGATTGAGGTACGTGTAGTTGACTGTTCCTCTTTCTTTCCATTTTACATACTCGTACATTTCATGTACTAACGCCTTTTGGCCTGCATCATTTAATGATGCAGATACAGGTGCTAGAGATCATCAACATGTGCTCCATTGAAGATCTACATCTTTTCTTAGAGTGTTGAGACCTCTTTTATTTTTCAGAGGGATCATATTTATTTTATCTTTACTTTGAGTATCCTCTTTTCGGTAGCCATGGACTTGTCATTGGCGCTTTCTAAATACTGATAGAGGCTTCATAGACGGATGGTGATGATATTGAGTCATTTGTTTGGTTTTCAAACTATCCTTTGAATTAAGATTGGTTTTAAAGTGCATTATGTTTCTTTGAATTATTGAGTTCGTTAGCCATCCGAATGTCTTTTAAATTCACATTGAGTCTTCCGTTGAGAGCATGAATGATTGAATAAATATGTGATTGGACCTAGTGGTTTTCTTGGGGACTAGCAATGGTTTTTGAGTACCAATCATACCTAGGGTACCCTCTCGGGGTGTGACAGACTTGGTATCAGAGTACAAAGTTCAAGAGTCCTAGGATGTCTATGAAGCTGTGTCTAGTAAAGTCTTACTTATGGGTGTATTGTGTACCACACTTATAATTAGGAGGCTATAGGACATTAGGAATAGTTTCACTTCTTCTTACTCTATGTTCGTGCAAAAGAGTTTTACTCTAAGAGTTTGTTCCCAATTTGTGCGTTACGCGTTTTTAGATAATGCCTCAAAAACATACCGCAAGTCAGAAGAACGCTGATAGGACAGAGGTTCCACAGTCAGAGATGCCCCCACCTAGGACTAGGGGATGATATCATGCCCCGAGAGGGTATCCTAGACGTGACCGGCACTCGAGGACCATTGCTGATCCCCAAGCGAACAACTTGGTCCATTCACACGTCCATTCAATATCAATCAACCAGCGAAAAGTTTAAAATAAAGAAATAATTTGGCGGGCAATCCAAATCAACAATCTAACTCAAGAAAGAAAGTCCATGAGCCAACAAATTAAACTCCGATCTTTGTCATTAAAATAGTTTGACAAGAATAATTCAAGGAAAGAAAATACTCAACCAACCCATCACTATCTAATCTATGAAGCCTTTATCACTACTATCTAATTGGTGCCAATGACATATTCATGGCTACCTCAATCAAAATGAAAAGGGCTAACTCAACGCAATAATAACATAAGTGGTGTCCTCCGAATGTAGGGGAGGACTCACCAATACGCTGAGTGTATATAGATCCTCAATGATGCTCCTATTAACGATCTCTTAAACCTGTCTCTGCATCATGAAATGATGCAGGTCCAAATGGACGTCATTACATAGAATGTATGAGTATGTAATATGGCAGAATAAAACATACCTCAAGGAAGAATAATGTTGGTTTAAATATCTCAATTCAGAAAGATGAGAGAGACTCAATCAAAGTGTCATAAGTCTAAAGTAAGGATATAGTTTTAGACAAAGACCAATCATATACCATACAACCCATTCCAATCATGTATAATACATTTCAATCAAATCATTTACAATTCGATCCCATCCAATCACATACCGCTCTATTCAACCCAATCCAATCGTACACTATCCGATCACATATTATTTAATCCAATCCACCACATATCACCTACTCCAATCCAATCATACACAATCCAATCATATATCATCCAATCCAATTTAATCATATACAATCAACTCAACAAACAACTCAACAATCAAGTCAAAGGACTCAACTCAATAAATATGCAAATTAGAACTTAGTAATGTGATATAATCCAACTCAATTATCAAGAAGCTCAATCAAACTAATCAAATCATGGACAATCTACTCAATTTGGGAGTTTCTCTAACCGACAACAATTCCACCACCTATAAATAGATGATGCACAATGAGCCACGTCGTTACCACATCTGTTCATACTTGCCAGGGTATGAACAAATCAACTCATCATGGATCCGTCAATCAATCAAGTCCTATCATTTTAGGACAATGAAATAGGAAAACATCCGACACGGTACAATCCCTTCCTACGTTGGAGGCGTAGTTAATGGGATTCGAGTATGGACTATACTCTTACCCAATTCGGTGCTCAATACTCCTCCCAAGACTCAATACGCATATATCTATCAAGTGAGTAAAATATTCAAAATACTCATTTAGTCTCTTAGGACTTAATTTCAAATTAACTCATTTAGTCTCATTTGACTCTTTTAAAAACTCAATCAGTCTGGTCTCATTGGACCTTCTTTCAAATCGACTCATCTTAATCATCAAACTCTTCTCTTTAAATTGATACCATCTCAACTCAATGGATGTAGAAAATATTATATGCATTTAAAATATAATTCCAACTCCTCAACTCTACCTTGAAATAGACATTTTTATGTAAAAATGTTCAACTCATTTATACTCAAAATACTCATGTCCAAAGTGATAATTAAGAGACTTTTCAAACTCAAATTATGCTTAAACTCTTTTTAAAATCAAAGATGAAAATAATCATTCTTTAAAACTCAAAATAGTGTATAAATAGTTTATGCAAAAATGCTCACAATCATTTATTTAAAACTCCTTCTCAAAAGATCATTTATTTTCAAAATGCTCATAAGACTCCAATCAAATCAAATTATGCAAATCACATATCAAATAATCACATTAGACTCCAATCTACTTCATCACATAATATCCTCGTCAACATAACCTCTTCATTCATATCATCGTCAAATATCATCATTCACATCATCATCAAACATCATCATCACATCATCATCAAATATCATCATTCACATCATCATCAAACATCATCATCACACATAAATTCATATACAAAGATTCATTTGTAGTCAATAATATGAAAGATAACTATTCAAGAATTTAAGTCATGAAAATCGCCAATCAATTTCTAGTACATAAAAATATTCTAGAGTTTAGGAAAATTTCAAGAAAAATCTTCATAAAAGGTTCAAATCTTTCACAACTTCTACCTAGTACATCTATGGGCATATGGAAGAACTCAATCCATATTTTACGTTAGCCTTACATACCTTGCTTGAAGATCATCTCATCGGAAACCAAGACTTGACTTGAAAATCTTGAATCCTTGAGCTTTTGGGAGGATTTCTTTTTGGAGATGTTTGGAAGAGAAGAGGGAATGAAGATTAGGTTTTTTTTGGGAGGTAAGGTGACTAAAAATGATCCCAAAACGTTCCAAGTGAGGGTATATATAATTAGGGAAAAGTCCAAGTTGCCCCTCTTCAAAAATCTGGAAAACTGGGCAAAACTCTTGCTGGCGCTATAGTGGCGCATCGCCAAGCCAAAATAGGCTTAAAATCCTACACATCTAATAGTGGCGCATCGCGCCAAGGACCAAACTACTAAGGCTGTTTTCTGGCGCTATAGTAGCACCGGGCGCCACTGGAGCGCCAAGCCTAAAATTCTTGTAGTGGTCGCCCAGGCCTGAAATTCCTACAGTACTAGTATGTAGTAAAATGGTCATAACGTTTGACTCCGAACTTCAAAAATTGCAATCTTGGTGGCGTTGGAAAGAAGACTCAAAGAACTTTAATTTGGTAGGCCACCCACTTCATTATATTAGAAGAGATATGGTCATTTGAAATTGACCCTTATACTAACTCCTCTTAGTACTTAATCGATTGGAAATCTTTGGACTCGACTTGGTGTTAGAGATCCCTTATGACCCCTAAACACATCTAACACATCTTCAAATACTTAGTAATTAATCCTAATTTATATATAAAATTACAAGTCCTTTAGTTAGAGTCTACACACACGTGGAGAAATGTTTGAGTCTTTGCGAAAAAATTTTTGGGGTGTTACAGTCGACCTGCAAGGTATACTGAGGCACCTCAAGTGCCTACTACTCAGCTTGTACTAACTTCAGAGGCAGATTTCCGAGGAACGATTGCTATGCTCACTTAATATGTAGCTGCCCGCATTGGTAGCTAGAGTTCACCAACTCCTAGCTTTAGTTCTCAAGAACCGTCTGCTGCCACAAGGATTAGAGATTTTCTTAGAATTAATCTGCCGATCTTCACAGGGGTTAAGGTTGGTGAGGACCCCAGAATTTTATAGATGAGATTTGGAAAATACTGAAAGCAATGCATGCTATTGAAATTGAGAGGGTTGAGTTAGTTTCCTATCAAATCAACGATGTGGTGAATGTATGGTACAACCAGTGGGAGGAAGGTAGAGGTGAGGATGCTGAGCTTGTCGTTTGGGATGAATTCGAGGGTGCTTTTCTTGATCACTTCTTCCCTAGAGAATTGAGGGAAATGATAGTAGAAGAGTTTGTGAACTTGAAGCACGAGGGTTTGACAGTGAAAGAGTATAGTCTGAAGTTCATCCAGCTATCCAGATATGCTTTGGATATGATCCCATATATGAGATCAAAGATAAGAAAGTTTGTCTCTGGCCTAGAAAACATGTAAAGAAAGAGTGTAAGGCAACATTACTAATTTCTGACATAGATATTTCAAGTTTGATGGTTTATAACCAATAGGTTAAGGATGATAAGAAGAAAGACAGAGAAGAGCTCTTTAACAAAAAGGCCAAATAAGTTGGGCAGGAGAATGCGATAAGGCAAGGTAAAGGCAATAGATCCTTCTCCTAAAAGAAATCTTCTAACTATGCTCCATCACAGCAAGTGCATCTGCCCCCAGCCATAGGTATGACTAAAAAGCACAGAGCCACTAGAACTTCAGAGCTTAGGGTTCTCAATCCCTAGCTAGTACGACTCCAGGTTCGAAGAAGAATCTACCTTGTAGTAAATATGGCAAACTCCACTTGGAAGAATGCTGAGATGGAAGTAATAATTTCTACAAATGTGGTAATATAGGCCATTTTCAGTGGCAGTATCCGATGTGGTGAGAAAAATCCCAATCCTCTACTGCAGCACCCCTAACTCGAGGTAATTAGAGAGGTACTACTTTAGGTACAAGCGGAGGTGCAAACCGGTTGTATGCCATGGGTAGTCACCAAGATCAGGAGAACTCCCCTAATGTTGTTATGGGTATGATTCGAGTATTTTCCTTTGATTGTTATGTTTTGATGGATCCAGGTGCCACTTTGTCATTTGTAACTCCTTATGTGGCTAGTACATCTGATAAAATCCCTGCGTGTCTTCTTGAGCCTTTTAGTGTTTCTACTCGTATTGATGAGTCTATCTTAGTTGAGAGAGTCTATAGAAATTTTACTGTGTTAATCTATCATAGGGACACAATGGATGACTTATTGAGCTAGACATGGTTAATTTTTATGTGATTCTTCGCATGGACTGACTTTATTCCTGTTATGCTTCTATGGATTATAGGACTCGAATTGTTAAGTTCAAATTCCTGAATGAGCCTGTCATATAGTGGAAGGGTAGACTAGTTATGCCTAAGGGTAAATTTATTTCCTACCTTAGGGCCAGAAAGTTAATCTCGAAAGAGTGTATTTATCACATCGTGCGAGTGAAAGAAGATTGTGTTGAGTCTCCATCCCTTGAGTCAGTTCTGATTGTTAATGAGTTTCTTGAAGTCTTTTATAAGGATTTGCTTGAAGTTCCTCCTGATAGAGAGATTAACTTTGGGATTGATATCCTTCCTGATAAGCAACCTATCTCTATTCTACCATATAAAATGGCTCCTACCGAGTTGAAAAAGTTTAAAGAATAGTTGAAAGATATTTTAGATAAAGGATTCAGTAAACCAAGTGTCTCACCTTGGGGTGCTCATGTCCTATTCGTACAAAAGAAAGATGAGTCCCTTAGAATGTGCATTGATTACCGGTAACTGAACAAGTATCCTCTTCCCAAAATGGATGATTTATTTGACCAACTTTAGGGTGACTTTCTTCTCAAAGATAGACCTCAGATCAGGCTACCACCAATTAAAAGTGAGAGAATGTGATATTTTAAAGACCGCCTTTTGAACTCGATATGGTCATTTCTAGTTTCTTGATATGTATTTTGGTTTGACTAACACAAATGCATCATTTATGGTGTTTATGAATAGAGTGTTCAAATAATATTTGGACATGTTTTTTATTGTGTTTATAGACGATATATTGATCTATTCAAGGAGTTAGAAGAAGCATGACAATCACCTCAGAATTGTTCTACAAACTCTCAAGGATAGGGAGTTATATGCTAAGTTCTTAAAGTGTGAATTTTGTCTTGCTTCTGTGTCATTCCTAGGCAATATTATATCAGGCGAGGATATACGAGTGGATTCACAAAATATTGAAGCGGTTAAGAACTGGCCCAGACCCATATCTCCTATTGACATAAGAATTTTCTTAGGTTTGGTTGGTTACTATCGAAGGTTTATTGAGGGATTTTCATCTATATAATATCCATTTATTAAGTTGATTCAGAAGAAGGCTAAGTTCCAATGGTCAGAGGTTTATGAAAAAAGTTTTAAGAGCTGAAAATGAGGTTGACTACTGCCTCAGTTTTGTCCCTACCCAAGGGGACAAATGAAGTTTTTATCTATTGTGATGCGTCCTGAATTGGATTGGGTTGTGTATTGGTGCAGAAGGGTAAGGTTATTTCCTATGCTTCCAGGCAACTTAAAATTCATGAGAGGAACTACCCGACTCACAACCTTGAGTTGGCAGCTGTAGTATTATCTCTCAAGATTTAGCGTCATTATCTCTATGACATGCATGTTGATGTATTCATAGACCACAAGAGCCTACAATATATATTTACTTAGAAAGAGATTAACTTGAGGCAGATGAGATAGCTTGAGCTGCTCAAAGACTATGATATGAGCATTCTCTACCGCCCAAGTAAAGATAATGTTTTTGTTGATTCTCTTAGCAAGTTATCTATGGGGGGCACTGCTCATGTGGAAGATGGAAGAAGGGAGTTGGCTAAAGAAGTTCATAGGCTTGCACGTTTGGGAGTTCAACTTATTGATGCTAATGATGGTGGTACCATTGTTCAAAATAGGGTTGAATCATCGTTAGTGGCAGAGGTGAAAGAAAATCAAGATCCAGATTCTATCCTCCTTCAATTGAAATATGGTGTCCAAAAATAGAAGGTAATGGCTTTTGAAAAGGGGGGGGGGGATGGAATGTTAAGGTATCAAGGAGATTGTGTATTCCAAGTATTGATAGCATCCGAGAAAGAATTATGGCAGAGGCCCATAGCTTGAGGTATTCCATCCTTCCAGGTTCTACAAAGATGTACCATGACTTAAGAGAAATATATTGGTGGAGTGGGATGAAGAGGGATATAACAGAGTTTGTATCCAAGTGCCCAAACTGCCAACAAGTTAAATTTGAGAACCAAAGGCCTTGTGGGGTGGCTCAGAACATTGAGATTCAAGAATGGAAGTAGGAGATGATAAATATGGACTTCATTATAGGTTTACTGCAATCCCACATGTAACATGACTCTATTTGGGTAATTGTGGATAGAATGACCAAATCAACCCATTTCTTATTGGTTAAGACTATGAACACCACATAAGACTATGCTCAATTGTACCTTCGAGAAATTTTTAGTCTTTATGGGGTCCCATTTTCTATCATCTTGGATAGGGGAGCTCAATTCACTACTCAGTTCTAGAAGTCATTCTAGAAAGGTTTGGGTTTGAAGGTAAATCTTAGTACCGCTTTCCATCCTCAGATGGATGGTCAGGCAGAGCATACTATTCAGACCCTTGAGGATATGTTGAGAGCTTGTGTTATTGACTTCAAAGGTAATTGGGATGACCATTTGTCACTTATTGAGTTTGGTTACAATAATAGCTTTCATTCTATCATTCAAATGGCTCCATATGAGGCTCTTTACAAGAGGAGGTATAGATCACCAATTGGTTGGTTCGAGTTGGCGAAGCTACGTTGATTAGACCAGACTTGGTTCATCAAGGTATGGAAAAATGAAAGATTATCCAAGAAAGGTTAAAGACCGCGCAAAGTCATCAGAAGTCCTACACTGATGTTAGAAGGAGAGACTTAGAGTATGAGGTAAATGATTGGGTGTACCTAAAAGTTTCTCCCATGAAGGGAGTTATGAGATTTGGGAGGAAAGGAAAATTGAGTTGCCGATATATTGGTCCTTACCAAATTATAAGGAGAGTTGGAAATGTCGCCTATGAGTTAGAGCTTCCGCTAGAGGTAGATGTCGTTCATCCAGTGTTCCATATTTCTATGCTTAAGAAATGCTTGGGAGATCCTTCACTCATTGTTCCTATAGAAAACATTGGAGTGAAAGATAGTTTATCCTATGAGGAGATTCTTATCCAAATTTTTGATTGACAGGTTCGTAAATTGAGGACCAAAGAGGCTATTTTAGTTAAAGTTCTATGGAGAAATTAATTTATTGAAGAAGCTACATGGGAAGCCGAGAAGGATATGCCTTATTTGTTTCTCCTAGTGTCGATGTTGAAGGTACTATTCCTACTCTTATCTTTCAATTAGCCCCTTCCTGAGTTGAGGAATTGACTGAGTTAACTTTGGATTAGAATCTTTTGAGTTCTTATGATGTATTCGTGCCTTGGGTAAATCCTTAGATTGGTCATCATTTGAGGACGAATGATCCCAAGGGGAAATATTGTAATACCCCAAATATTTCTATGCTAAGACCCGAACCACTCTTTGTATGCGTATAGGCCCGAATCTAATTAAATTTAATTGTAATATAATTATTATGACTGATTCTTTAGTTCTTGAAGTGAGTTTAAAGTGAATTAGGGTCACAATAGTCCCATAGCACAAAGTTGAGTTGATAGCTTTCTTACTGATTGAGTTTTGATATAAGAGTTTACTTGGGTCAACTTCAAATGCTCATATCTCCTAGAATATCATGATTTAGGTGGACCATGACCTATCAAATTAATTTTTTTGAGTCATCTTTCCAACTCCACCAAGTTTACATCAATCCGTGTTTGGAGTAAAAAGTTATGACCATTTTACCAGAGATGCTAAAAGTTGTCAGTGGTCGATGGAAAAAGTGATGACCGTCAGACTTGTGATGGCTTGTCATCCATGGCCATCACACTTAGCCAGAATATTCAATTTTTGGGACAATTATGACGATCTGGGTGATGGCCCATCACCCAAGCGACGTTCCGTCACCCAGATGGCAGAACAGTGATTTTGGCCATTTGTTAGTTTCTAACCCTCTCATTCACTCCCAAAATTTCTTCTCTCAAGAACTTCAAGAAAACCGACCTTCCCCAAGGTTCATCCATCATCCAAGGTAAGATTTGACCATGGAATTCCATAATTTCTTCATCTTAACACCATTAATATCTTCTACCTATGGATCTATAGGTTTTCAAGGAGATCCACCTCTAAGGTTCAAGAAATTGATTTTGTCATCTCTTCCTCCAAATATTTCATCATTCTCAAGAATTAAGAGCATATAAGGTATGTAATACTAACCTAAAATATGGATTGAGTTCTTCCATATGGCTCATAGATGTGTTTGATAGAAATTGTGAAAAACTTGAACCTTCCATGAATGTTTTCTTGAATTTTCCTAAACTCTAAAATATTTTTACATACTATTAATTGATTGATGATCTTCATGACTTGAATTCTTGAACAATTACTTTTCATATTTTATTTCATAAACTGTATCTATATATTGACTGTAAATGATTATGTATATGTATTGATTAAAATGAAAAGCATAAACGGGGATAACTATGAGTGTGAATGGCATAAAATAGGGACGAAGCCTAGGTGGAGCAGAATGTCCTTTGGGTCTCCATAAATTAAACCCAAATGATTGGACATAACTGATTATTATCATAAAAGTATATCTAACTACTCTTGATAAATGTGATTGGAATTGGTTGGATAGTCTGATTGGTTGAGAGGTTTGATTGTGATAAAATTTATAAATTGATAAGGGTCCAAATGAGACTTGTTGAAATGAACATATTTAACTGATTGGATAGGGATTTATGAGCATTGAATCTTGGTAGAAGTATTGAGCACTGATTTGGATAAGAATATAGTTACAACTCAAATCCCATGAACTGCATAGCTAGCGTAGGATGGAGGGTTAAACCTCTTAAGTACCAAAACAATGGATTTTAGTTAATTGTGGATCCAATGATAGTGATTCATCCCTTACCCTAGCAAAATATTGGATGTGTGTGCAACGATACCACTTCATTGTACATCATCGGCTTATAGGTGATGGTTGTCCGATAGAGAAACTCTCAATTAGTATATGATCTTGCATGATAGGATTGTTTGATAGAAATTGTAGATGGTTGGGTCGATTTGAAAAGCACTTGCTAAATTCTAAAATCTTGCATATCCTTTGAGTTGATTGATGAGATTGAAGTAAGAGTTGTTGACTGTTTCTCCTTCCTGCTATTTTACATACTTGTACATTCCATGTATCGATGCCTTATGGCCTGTATCATTTTATGATACAGATACAGGTGCTAGAGATCATCAACAGGTGCTCCATTAAAGATCTACATCTTTCCTTAGATTGGTGAGACCTCCTTGCTTTTTCAGAGGGATCATATTTATTTCATCTTTACTTTGAGTATCCTCTTTTGGGTAGCCATGGACTTGTCATTGGCACCTTCTGAATAGTGATAAAGGCTTCATAGATGGATGGTGATGATGTTGAGTTATTTGTTTGGTTTACAGTCTATCCTTTAAAGTGAGATTGGTTTTAAAGTACATTATGCTTATTTGAATTGTTGAGTTGGTTAGCAATCCGGATGTATTTTAAATTCGTATTAAATTTTCCAATGAGAGCATGAATAATTGAATGAATGTGTGATTGGACCAAGGGGTTCGCTTGGGGACTAGCAATGGTCTTCGAGTGTCGGCCATGCCTATGTTACCCTCTCGGGGCGTGACAACAACATTTTTGAACAACTATGCCTGAGAATGAATTGTAATACAACTCCAAATAAGCCATTGATTTATTCCCAACTCAATATCCACAAAGGACTTTAAGGGCCCCAATAGGCTGATACCATACATCATGCTACCCTAAAACACTGAGAATTTGAAAAAAAAACACCAATTTTTAGTTTACCATTTGTATTTATACTCATTGATTTAGAGTATGTTCAATAGATTTTGAATGATACACTATGCAAGGTGTGCTGAATAAACATCAGAAACAAAGATAATGCACTCTGATAGAGGTAACTGGTGTTGAAACCAACAATCTACTTTCTTATTCAAGTAGTAGAGGTAACCTATTCTCAGTGTAGGCAGATCCATTTGATTCATCATTGGTCTTGAATAATACTTCATCAACTTCGCTCTCATCATCAATTTCTCCACTATTGTGACCGTCTTCATCAGATGCACTGTTGAAAGGGAGAATTCGAAGTCTTATATCTATTCCTGTTCCAATTCCCTCTGACATTATCTTGTACTTTCTAACAAGATCCTTCTAAAGAAGTAAAATAATTGATGGACTATAGAGTAGCTCAACAGGTTCCCCTTTTGGAAATACCACTCGCTCCATGGCTATTCTAGCCTCCTAAGAAAAGTAGATGCACAAAATCCACTCAAAGCTTTTAAAGTAACTACGTCAACGATATTATTTGGTGATATATCAAGAAACACAGATAACTAACTAGGATACATTATAACTATCAATAGTACATTATGTTAATACAATGATAGATGCACACATATAAAAAGAAGCCAATTTTGGGCTTTGGTTGCCATAAAATACTCAGACGATGTAGGTGACACATAGTGAATCTTAGGAATTGACTGTGGATCATGGTGATGGGCCATGTGGAACTTAGTTTAAGGGGAAGATTGTTCGATGTGAACGAAGTTCCACATTTGGGATCCTACATATAAGGTGAAGTATCTCTTAATAGCGTGAGGTCTTTTGAGAAAAACCGTGTGGGCTTGGCAAAAGCGTACAATATCACACCATGTTATCTTTGGGCTGATTTATCCCAACAAAAACAAATGAGGCCTAAATCATAGACCATTGTTGGGTAACAAACCTATCCCACATCAGATGGAGAAGAAGAAATGTGTCATGCCCTAAGAGGGTACCCTAGGCATGGCCAGCACTCAGAAGCCATTGTTGGCTCCCAAACAAACCACTTGGCCTGATCACACATTTATTGATTCAGCAGAAGACTTAGTTTAAGAGAAAAATAAATCTTAGTTGGCTAACTTAATTATCAATCTCCATCATTCAAATCAAAAACATAGTTTGAAAGAAAACTAATCAAGAGTTTAAGACATCAAAATAAATCCATTAGTATCTAGTATATGAAGCCTCTATATCTACCACCTAAATGGTGCCAATGACAAGTTCATGTCTACCTCAAATAAACTACTCATAAGCAATGGAAATAATGAATATGATCCCTCCGAAGGAAAGGAGGTCTCACCACTAAAGAAATAGATCTTCAATGAAGCTCCCGTTGATGATCTCTAACACCTGTCCCTGCATCATAAAATAATGCAGGCCCAAATGGATATCAGTACGTGGAATGTATGAGTATGTAATATGAAAGAATGAAATAATAATACATCAAAGGTACTCAATATAGAATGAAACTCACCTAACTCAGTATGATATGCAAGTATAAAATATAATAATATTTTAAGAAAGACTCAGTAATATGCAATTTGTTCAAAATATGTCATATACTTTCATGCATAATTTGGGAGTCTCTCTTAACCGACAATAATCCCACCACCTATAAGTAGGTGATGTACAACGAATCGACGTCGTTTCCATGTCCGTCCAATACTTGCCAAGGTAAAGAACAAATCTACCAATCTGGATCCACCAATTAATCAAGTCCTATCTTTTCAGGATAATGAAATAGGGAAATATCTGACTTTAACGGTCCAATCCTCTCCTATACTGACTATGTAGTTATTGAGTTTTACTCTCACTCAATTCGGTGCTCGATACTACTCCCAAAACTCAAAATGCTCATGCAACTTAAAAAAATCAGTTCAATCAAAACTTTCGACTAGTCTCATTGGATTCCCATCGAAACTCAATCAAATCCACTCATTGAGATTAAATACTCAACACTTTTAAATCTTTTTAAAACATGTAATTTCGACTCAAAATATCGCATAGAGAAATCATGATCTAAACGGTTAAAATTCTTAAAGACTCTTTCAATTCAACTCGGACTCGACTCATGCTCAAATCATCAAGTTCTTTCAGAAATATATTTTTGAAAATCAATCACAAATCATTAAAACTTTGTCTCAAAACCATCATTTATGCTCAAGATATCCATGTTCAAAATAATGAAAAAATCAACTTATGTGAAAACTCAAACTCTTGTACAATCAATGCTCAAAATCAAATATAATCTTCAATTAGAGATTATGTGAATGAAAACATGAACATGCATTCAAATCAAATACTAAACACATGAGCAACATCAATATGTATTTTAAATATGTACAAGGAACCCAAAAGACAATAGATAACTCAAGAATTCAATTCAAGGAACTCGAAAACTTAGCCGATAGAAATTCTTTGGATTTGGATTAGTTTTAAGGATACCTTATGACCCTAAATCACATCTAATACCCTTCAAATACTTAGAAATTTATCCTAACTCATATATAAAATTACAAGTCATTCTGTTTGAGTGTACACACATATGAAGAATGGTTCGAGTCTTGGCGAATTTTTTTTGAGGTGTTACAAAATGTACCAATATATAAGAGCTCACCCAACCCCATTAGTATGAGGACTTTTGGGAAGTTTCCAAAAACAAATTCGTGAAGGCTTGACCCAAAGCGCATATTATCACACTAATGTGGAGTTTGGGTGGCGGTATACATAGTCCCAACATGTGGTATCAGAGCTGCAACCACAGAGTATATACTCAGACAGAACTTTGGCTCTGATACCAATTGTTAGCAAAAATGTGAAAATATAAAGAACAAGGAAGGACAACAATATTCAATGTGGTTCGGATCAAAATGATCCTACGTCCATCAGAAAACAACTGCCTTTATATTAACAAAGAAAGGGGAGAGATCTCAAATACATATTAGCGAATTACTCTATCAATTCTCTACTCTTCTAATGTATTTTCCAAATGACTTAGAATATGAAAAGACAAGAGAGATGTGAAGAGAGGTATGTTACAAATAAATCAAGAGCTACCTATTTATAAAAATAAAGTATTGCACTTGATGTCATCCATGACATCACATTGTGTCAAGATGTCAAAGTTTACCAAACTTTTACCTAACTTTCACCTATAAAGTTGCTGCATTAATTTATCTAGAATCAATTTTAACCACCATTAACCGTTACTTGAAGACATGACATTCATCATCTGAACTATTGAAACAATAATATTATGGGCACATGTGAAAGAATCTTTGGTCAACTAAGACTAGTGGTAAGTGTTAGCCGAGTTTCAAGAAGTGTAATTCATACTTAATAAATCTAATCTCATCCACAATAACTTTAAATCTCATCCAATCATCAATTTTACATTTTGATATGCATTGGAATAGTTAATGAACCCCGCGGTTGTATAATTTGATTGTTAAGAGGATAAAAGTTGGTAAAAAATTTAGAATATTCAACTAATATTTTTTTAATTGTGATTCAATAGTGTAATAACTCAAGCATTTGCAATATTTGTGATTTTTATTGGCGTAAACAAAGGGTGTACGTGACGTAATTTATAAATTGTTTTATATGTTGTTCTCTGTTTAAAATAAAGAAAAAAATCACTTATACCATTCGTTAGAATCATTTAGTTTAAAATCAGGAATATAATTTTGGAATCATAACTAGGGTTATAAGTTATAACTTAGGATCAATTCACCTCCTTAATGGGACAAACATACTTAGCTAATATTTCCAATGAAAATATAAAAAGAAATACATTGAAAAAATTGAGGGAAAAAAGAAGAAATTGACATATTTAATTTATTCACGAGCCAACGTGGAGTGCAATACACACAAATTTGACATGTTAGCATTAGGAGCTCATGAGATGCATATATGTCAAGTAAAAGTGTTTATCTGGTCACCAGATAAGTTTAAGTGTCTAATTTACAAATTGTGCCAAGTTTGAGGGACTATCTAGATATTTAAACTAAATTATTTATATGGTAAACTTTAAGCATACTCATTAGTCAGTCAAGGATACTATATAAATACACTTTAAGGGGTAATTGAATTCTATGTTAGAGCTTCAATTAAAAAATCTATCAAAAGCGTTAAGTGTTTCTCTGACAAATTCAACCTTTTACATAACAAATTAGTTTCTTATATCTCCTTATTGTTATTTCATGTCTGAAGAAAAAAATTTCCAAATTCATGTTGAAGAAACAGATAATCCAATGGAAGCTCCTTTTTATGGTATGGAAGAAGAAGTTTGTGTGTTATTGGTAGATCATGACAAAAAATTTATTACTGATCAGATGATTGATTTTCTAGAATTTTATGAATATAGAGGTGACATCCCTAGAAATTATAATCTTTGTTTCTGTGATATAACAAAATTATGTGTGATTTCCTTTTTATTATATAGAGATTTAATTGATATGATGTTCTTCTTCTCATTTGTGATTTTAAAATTGTCTCTTTTTAAATTTCATTTATCTTGTAAATCTTGAATTTCTCTTTCCATTGTTATTGTAACACTATTTCTATGCTTGTTTATGTTGTTTTACAAGCTAAGTGTGGTAATAAAGAACCTAATCACACACTCGATTATCTTTCTCCATAAAGATGTATATGATTTTCATAGGATATAGATAGTTTTATGTCAATTTATGTGTTGTTCTAATTTTATCAGATTTTCCCCCATAAGATAATATTTTTATGTTAATTCTAATTATTTTGTCAACTTACATATGTTTTTTACTCTTATTGAATGTTTGTCTCAACTTATTTTAAGCAGCTTATAAAGTGAAAGGAACTTATAAGTCAAAAAAAATAAGTTGGGGCAACTCTACCCCAACTTATTTTTTTGAACTAAGTCAAGCAGACCCAATTATTTTTTTGGTCTTATTTTAATCACAAAATAGCTTTAAGTTAGCCAGTCAAACACTCAAAAAGCTAAAAACAGCTTATCAACAACTTATTAGCCAATCCAAACGGGGATCTTAGTCTTTTTTTAGAAAAAAATGTTCTTTGTCATTAGGCCTAGATTGACATGGAGTTGGAGGAGACAATTAAAAAGGAGTTTCCATTGGATTATCTATTCCTTCAATAATTTGAGAATTTGTTTCTTCAGACATAACAATAAAGAGATATAAGAAGCTAATTTGTTATATAAAAGGCTGAAATTGTCAGAGAAACACTTAACTCTTTTCATAAATTTTTTAATTGAAGCTCTAATGTAGATATCACTTACCCTTTAAAGTTTATTTATAAAATATCCTTTACTGGCTTATGAGCATGTTTTAAGTTGACCATATAAATAATTTAGTCTAAATACCCGGAGTGTCCCTCAAACTTGGCACAATTTGTAAATTAGACATTTAAACTTATCTGGTGATCAGATAGACATTGTTACTTGACATATATGCATTTTATGAGCAACTACTGCTGACATGTCAAATTTGTGAAATTAGTCGAGGTGCGCGAAAGCTGGCCTGAACACCATGGTCATAAATAAAAAAGCATCTCAGACACTCAATTAGCTTTTTCCATAAAGATGTTTATAAGTTTTCAAAGTGGATCAATAGTTTTATGTTAATTTCTGCGTCCTTCCAACTTTATCGGAATTTTCCCATAAGGGACATAGTTTTATGTTGATTTTAATTATTTATCGTATTTTCCCCATAAGGGTCATAGTTTTATGTTAATTTTAAATACAACTAGATCCACTATGGTTGCAATTATTCTTTTCCTTTGTTGATTTGTTCTTTTTCTTTCTCTGTTTTGTTTCTTCTTTTACTTAGTTGAGTTAACAAATATCAGTTCAATTTCGATGAAAGAAATAATTATCCTGAACTAAACATTAGATGTAGACTCTACCCTCAAGCCTCATACCCATTAACAACAATATCATGAAGTATTACAATTTAGTTTTATTTAAGTTTAACAGTAATAAAGTTCTAGTAACTCGAGCGCAAATAGTAATGGTGATACTCTATATCCCGAAAGAAAAAAGAAAAGGCTTTTGCATCAGTTAGTTGATTTTATTGGATGAATATTAGCAAGTTGATGTGTTTTTTTTCAATCTATTGGCTATTAAGCTTGTCTAATTTGCAAAGGAGAATTCCTATGGAAAATTAACAAAGTACGATAGAGCGCCCTATGACCTTAATCTCAATGTTCACACTCCTTCAGTATTCTGCATTAGATTCTAACTAGTAGGATAATATATATGTTGAATTCTCTACGTTCAGATGAGACCTTAGGTAACAAGCCACTATACACAACATTTGAAACATTAGTCTGAAATGAAATTTTTATCTCTTTTTCATTGTAAATAGTTGATGCCCTAGTCCAAAATGAAAAAAAAGAAGAAAGGACATCACGCGCACTAAGCTCCCCCTATGCACAAACTGGGAAAGGCTGGGACCACATTGGGTCTCATCTAGGCTGCATTACCTTGCATTTCTGCAAGAGGTTGTTTCCACGGTTTGAATCTATGACCTCATGGTCACAAGGCGACAACTTCTATTCTTAGACTGAAATGAAAACACAATATTTTTAACCCGAGACTTGGTGAATCCTAAGTTGAAGTCCACTTTATGTTTTGTTTTATTGCAAACATCAGATGTCCTCACACAGCATGAAAAAAGTACATCTGCTTCACTGATATTATCAGTTAACTCAACAACATCGTCAATGTTTAGCTGTTTTATCCCTTGCATCACACTTTCCTCTAAGATCTACAATACCTACTAAAATATGAGTTCCACGTAGATGTTTTCATATAGAAGCTGATGGAAGGTTTATCGTGTTTTTTCCTCTCTTCTTTTTTTCCCTTCACAAAAATCTCTTATTCTATGCCTTACTTTCCCTCATAGTACTTAAAAACCTTAAAGCACTAAAAGGAATAGAGAGTGGATTAACCCAAATGCTTCATCAAAAGGATATAAAGTTCGAGAAAGAGGCTCTGTAATTGTAAGCTGTGTCTTTGACAATTACTTTAATGAGGAAAATCTTAATGAGATAAAGCAAAGAAGAATCTCCTCTTTTCCACCTATACAAGGAGTGAAAAGACTCACGTAGAAGTTCTTTTTTTATCTAGGAAATACTTTAAAACAAAAATATTTGCTGGGCTTGAATTTGAATAGTCAGCCAAAAGAAAAAAATCATTCCTACTTGATACTTCTCTTCATTTTTGGGGCACCAAGCACTTTCCATAAAGGAGGGACCTTAATGGGAGAAAAGGCAAAGGAGGGGAAAATTAAGGATACTGGAGAATCATCAAATTAGGTTTATTAGATCCACAATTAAAAGACACTAAGCTTTGCAGCAAGTTAAATAAAAATATCAAAATTGACAAGATCCTAGATAGTCTTAATGTTTCAACTTGGTAGGTGAAAGTGAGGTAAAATTTTGGTAAACTTCGTAGGTGAAAGTTTGGTAAACTTTGACATCTTGACAAAATGTGATGTTATAGATAACATCAAGAGCAAGAATTTATTCCTATAAATAGTTTGCTCTTGATTCATTTGAAACACACCTCAAAAATATTTCTCTGTTGTCTTCTCATTTTCCAAGGCATTTGCAAAATACATTAGAAGAGTGGAGAATTGATTGAGCAATTCTCTTAGTTGTATTTAGGATCTCTCCGCTTTCTTTTTTAATGTAAAGGCAGTTGTTCTCTGATGGACGTAGGATCATTCTAATCCAAACCGTTATATATTGATGTTCTTCCTTGTTCTTTATATTTTCACATTTCCGCTAACAATTGGTACCAGAGACAAGGCTCTGTTTGAGTATGAACTTCCACATTAGAAAAAAATTACTTTGGTTTTCTGTATTTCTAAATACTTTGTAGTAGAAGAGGAAGAACAAGTAAAAATGAGTTCCATGAAGTTTAAAATTGATAGATTTTATGGGCGCAACAACTTCAATAGCTGGAAAATCCGGATGATGGCATTACTTCAGAGGGAAGTTTCAATCCATGCTATTGATGGAAAGTACCCCAATAACACATCAGTTTCCGATAAGGCAAAGATTGAAAGAGATGCATTGAGTGTAATCCAACTATCCCTTGCACCTAACGTGCTCTGTGAAGTGAGTACAATTACCGAGGAGACGGCCAAACAGTTATGGGATCGACTGGAAGGGCTTTACCAGGACCCATCAGTTATAATAAGGATGTTGTTACAATGACGTCTTCACATATTTAAGATGGAGTCAGATACTTTATTGCAAGACCATCTAGTTGCATTCACTTACAGATTACCAGAATTAAGAAGGGTAAGGAGACGCTTGCATGTGCTTTGGTATTTTCATTGACTTCAAAATATCATGATATTGAGAATTCAATGATGTATAGCAAAGAGCCTATCACTCTTGAGAAAGTGCGGCAATCACTTAACTCTTGTGATGTGTGGAGGTATTTTGAAGGAGAAAAAGATGATAAATCTAGTGGGATGTTTGTAAGAGGTCATACTAGCCAACAGGGAAGGAGAAAATCAAAGAACAAATCAAAATCTCGTGTGAATAAGAAGAATATGGTGTGTTGGGCTGTCATAAGAAGGGACACTTTCAACGAGATTGTCCTATTTCAAAGTCCAAAGAAAAGGCGAGTGCATCCATTGTTGAGCAGGTACATAATTCTGATGATGAATATGTACTAACAACATCATGCAATAGTGGAGTCTATGACAAAAAATGGTGTTACACTCTAGTTGTACTCTGTATATGAAATTCCAAAGAGATTGGTTCAGCAGCTATGAGAAAAGTGGAGGAACTATAATAATGTGCAATAATGCAACTAATAAAATAATTGGCATTGGTTTAATTCGGGTCGCTGCCATGATGGAATCATGAGGACTATTACAGAAGTCCTTCATGTTCCTAATCTGAAGAAGAATTTGATATCCATGGGTACTCTAGATAATCAAGGCTACAAGTGCATGAATGAGAGAGGTACAATGAAGGTGGCTAAAGGTTCTTTAGTCATGCTGAAGGCCAAGCTGGAGGATGGCCTTTACACACTAGCAGGAAGCACCATTGTTGGCTCTGTTAATGCATTTACAGTTCAACAGTTATCTGATGATGACAAGGAAAGATTATGGCACATGAGACTGGGCCATATGAGTGCACGAAGACTGAAGATGTTGAGAAAATACAACCTTTTGAATAGTGAAAAGATCAGCACACTTGAATTTTATAAGCATTGCGTCTTAGGGAAGCAAAAGAAGGTCAGTTTCAGCACTGGCAAGCACAAGATGGGAGGAGTGCTAGTGTACATCCATTCAAATTTATAGGGTCCATCTTAGCTTCCATCGAATGGAGGAAAGAGGTATCTTCTCACAATCATTGATGATTTTTCATGAATACAGTGGCAAAAGTGATGTTTTTGAAGCATTTAAAGAATTAAAGCATTTAAAGAATGCACAGATCATGTTGCAATTACATAGGAAATATAAAGAATGCATTGGTTCCCTTTAATTACATTATTTTTGTTTTTCACCCTTCATGCACGGCTCGTGTTGCAATTGAATAGATTATGCAGTGCATTAGTTCATTTATTGCAGTGATACTAGTTTTGCAATGGTGCTTATGAGATGTGAAAGGAAAAAAGAGAAGAAGAAGTCATATCTGGTACACCTAGGAAAGGTGGGATGTCCCTGGAGGCCTACACATTTTACTAGCTTCTTTGGAAATAGACGTCCTATTACCTAGAAGTATGAAGAAACAAGAGAAGTTTCATTGGGAAATCACAAAGTTACCATACTTACCCATTTGTAGTGTAACAACATTGGTCAACATTTACTAACCATCAACTCCAATGGTATAACTATAACATCTACTAACTATTGAAAAAGTTTTGCAAAACAAGAACTGCCTGTACTCCTCCAACCAGCATCTCTAAAGCACGGTTCATGACTAAATTCTCTATTGTTACACCATGAGCAGTTGCAACTAACTGAATTCCTCATTGTGCAATGGTGCTTGCAGCCGTTGCCTCAAGCTTAGTACCGATATCATCTATTACAATCATTTGTGGCATATGATTTTCCACGGCTTCTATCAGCACCTACGAAAATATAAAGTAAATACCAATCCTCATTAATTGATGATCAATTGGATTATGTTTGGAGCCACTCGTAAGGGAAGGAAAGGTCCACCCAAAAACCAGCAACAGGTGTATCATGAGGAAAGCGATACATCTAATAAATGTAGTCTCAGTTTGGCTTTCATAAATGTGGGTAAGATAGAAGCACCTTTTCGAAACAGTAATTTTATTTTCATTTTGGTAACAGAGTGGAGGTCAAGCTCCTACCTTGTGTCGTTTATCATTATGTGTTGCATCCCCCGAGCATTACCTATTCCTACGTGAGGTATATCACCATCCCCACCAATTTCATTAGAGGTGTCAACAATCATTACGCACTTCCCATAATCATTTACAAGCATCCTGGCTATGTCCCTAGGACAAAAAATGAATCCTTATATACTCGTCTGCGAAATCTCATGGAAATAGCTTGATTGTGATGGTACTAGTCTATAGGTCGTTTCAGGTATGAGTAGTACTTGAAAATGTGAAAAAAGCTGCAATTTTGGATGCAGGCAGCTTAACAGGCAAAGTATCCAAGCTTGGTCGTGCACTAAAACGATCACAGGATTTCGTAGAAATGAAGAATATAAATGATGAAAATAGGTTTCACTAGACCCTGAAGAGTTTTGTTCAGAATGCTGAGCTTGAAATCATGTGGTTATTCGTGGAAGAAAAAACAATTATGGCCTTAGTTAAAAGCACGGGAGATTATTTCCATGGAAATGCAGGAAAAAGATGAAGGTTTACGATTGTTTTTACTGTTCGAGTTTTTTCTGATAATATTAGATAAAGTATGCATAGAGGTGAAAAATGCTCAGAGAAAGCTAAATGGTACGCCAAATAAGGAGAATTTGGCAAGTAAAACTTCAGAGTTCACCAATCCTCCTTCCCTTGATCTCTGACAGAAGCTTTTTCCAGCTATCACAGATAGGAGAATGGATGATTCTAGTTCAGATGATGATGCTTCTTAAGATAGGGTGAACCTATCTGTGTTTTTCTTCATTTACTTGAAATAATCCACTGATCAAATTATGATATGATAATTGGGAAGTTGAATTGGTGAAAATATCATAATCATAGCACACAAGTCTAGACGCACCTGAGGGTGTAGCCTAGCGGTCAATGAAGTGTTTGCTAATCCTCGGAGACTAGAGTTCAAATCCTAAACTCTAGGTAATCTTTCCTATGATCGTCTTCGTGGGCAGAGTTATCAGGTACTTGTTTTAGTAGGAAGGTGGTTGGGAACAAGTCGAATAATCGATATGCCTACGAGCTGACCCGAATGGCACATCCCTAGG
The DNA here is from genome assembly GCF_947179165.1 of Solanum dulcamara. Classification (NCBI taxonomy): domain Eukaryota; kingdom Viridiplantae; phylum Streptophyta; class Magnoliopsida; order Solanales; family Solanaceae; genus Solanum; species Solanum dulcamara. The sequence goes on along the minus strand of NC_077246.1, from coordinate 8,101,086 downwards.
AATTGAAATCTTTTGATTTTTTATTGTATCGAGTCATTAGTACCAGAGTGCGTTGTATCTAAAATTATATGTTAAAGCCAAATCTTGTGTATATGCCTATTAAATTTTTTTCGTTATCGTTGGCGCAGGGATCCGAGTCATTTCAGAGCTCAAGTATGGTAAATAGGAAAATGAGATTCTCAGTTTGAGCTAGAGGAGGTGGTTGGAGTTTCTCAAAGACGACGATATATCTATTGCATGGCTCTATTTCATATATTTTTCTTTATTGATGCTCCACTTGTAATTAAAAGAGTAGTTAGGAAAATTATCATTCATTTTTTTTCTCTAGTTTAGTTGATAATTCTTTTTTTAAATAAAAAAATGAAATTGAACAAAGTAGCCCTATTGATTATTATCTTTTATCTATGGTGTTTCCAATTTGAAATGGTAGCTTTGTTATTGTCAGGTCCAATCCACCGGGCCGTGCGGCACCTACTCTAACACCTAAGTAGGACAACCCTCAATCCCATAAATGAAAATAACATGTGGAAGTTTAACAAAATACCAATAATAGCCCTAATAGTCAGGAATACACCATAATTGAATTATCAAAACTCTAAAGTTTATTACAAGAAACATTCTAACACCTCCAAGGATACCAGTCTAAACAGGTACAAGAGCTTCTAAAGATACAATATGCAATAAAATAATAACATAGCTCCCATCATAAGGAAGGAAGAGTAGAAGTTATTGGATAATTATCTTCATCTTCACCTAAAAACATCACCGACCCTGCAACCACTATCACAACCCGAAATTCGGGTGTAATGACACTTGTCCATTCCCACCGGACAAGTCAGCCTAAACCTAACAAATATGGAAATAAAAGCGGAAATAATTTAAAATGGATAATAAGAATAAGGTAAAAGCGGAAATCTTAGTCAGATAGAAAATCCCCCACGGACTGGTTGTCACATGTACAAGCCTCTAAATACAATGATACAAAAATAAGTACAAGTCTCAAATCTTTATCTCTCGAATAGAGCAAAGTAAAAGTAAAGAGGAACAAGAAAGATCATTGGCATCAACAGCTACCTCTCAAGTCTCCTCTAGTAAGCCTCGGATGAACGAAAGAAAACTGGATCGTTGTCCGGGCTCAGAACCTATACAAGTGTAGTTATGTCACGCCTCGGGTAGTACCCTAGACGTAACCGGCACCCGAAGGCCATTTCTGACCTCCGAGCGAACCACTTGGTACAATCACTCACTCATTCAAGCACATTCTACTAGCAGAAAACTCAATTTAAGAAAGACTTCTCATATCATAAGGGCCGAAGGCCAAACATTTACAATCAAGACGATAATCAAAATAGGAATCCTTAAGATGACCGCTCGACCTCCTCACATCTCAGTCTATGAAGCCTCTATTCAAGTCTAAAAGGTGCCAATGACAAGCCCATGGCTACCGACAATCTAAATAAAGAAAAGACAATCAAAAACTGTACAGGAAAGCCCAACATCCTCCGGGAACTAGGAGGACTCACCGACTGGCTGGAAGTGTAAGTGGATCTTCAACGGAGCGCCGGTTGATGATTTCTAGTACCTGTCTCTACATCATGAAACGATGCAGGCCAAATGGCGTCAGTACATGGAATGTACGAGTATATAAAATGGCCGAATACAACGAACATCAAGGAAGAATAAATCAACCAACTCGGGAGCTCAACTCAAAATGAATGACAACTCAATCAAATGTCCTAAGTCTAAACAAGAGTATGATTTAGACTGGACCAATCATATACAATTCAACTCAATCTGACTCAGAGTGCTATCAAAACTTACTTGGGAGTTTCTCTTAACCGACAACCAACACTTATGAGCCTGTGAAGGTACAACGAAACGACGTTGTTGCCACGCCCGTTCATACCTTGCCAGGGCATGAACAACGAACACTCATGGTTCCAATCCAACTAGGTCCTATAATGTCAGGACAAAAGCTCTCGGGGAAGCATCCGACTTTAACGGTTCAATCCCCCTTACGTTTGGCAACACAGGTATTGGGTTCGAGTATGGACTATACTCTTGCCCAATTTGGTGCTCGATACTCCTCCCAAGACTCAATGTTCATAAAACTCCATCAACTCAACTCAATCAACTCATATCAACAAGTCTCATTACAACCTTGTCGACTCATCAACTCTATCACAATCAAATCTCAATCTCAATGCTCAATCTCAATCATATCTTCAAGGAAGCTTTAAATGCACATATATAACATCATCTAGATATAAAATCAATCATTACCTCTACTATTTGAAAAAAATAATCTTTGTGACTCATCACATCTCCAAGACTTCAAATCGACATTCTTATAATAGGCAACATTTTTAAGAAAATAGTATACTTTATAGAATCTATATAATTAACAAGACCAACAAAACATATTTAGCAACTCATTTCCTCATCATCTCATACTTACATAAGGGCTCATTTTAGGAATCTCTTAGCTCAACAACATTGGCACATAAATACTTAAATAAGATGGAAACAAAACTCATTCAAACATGTACCATACTAAGAAACTCCATTTTCATGGATATCTAACCTCAACACAAGAATAGGGCACATGGGTGGACTCAACCCATGTTTTGGTTAGCCTTACATACCTTAGTGAAGACTTTGAAGAAACCTTGATGTTGGGTCTTCAATGGGAGCTTGAGGTCATGAAGCTCTTGGACTCCTTTTTGGTTGGAAATGGAGAAGAAGAGTAGAGAGAAGGGAGAGGAGCTCTTAGGGGTTTTTAGAGAGAGAGTGAGGGCTGCCAAATGAGTTCCCAAAAGGCCAAGGGCTACATATATATAATTGGGTAAGTTCCCAAATTGCCCCTCCTCAAAATGTTCTGAAAATAGGCTAAAACGCCCTTGGCGCGATAGTGGCGCGTCGCGCCCTTACAGCGCCAAGGCCGATTACGCCTAAAACCTGCACAACTTTTAGTAGCGCATCGCGCCAGGGACCAAACTACTGAGGCATGTTTCTGGCGCGATAGTGGCGCATCGCGCCCTTATAGCGCCAAGCCTATTGCTCCAAATTCTGGGAATTTGGCCTGAAAAACCCTACACACTTTTAGTGGCGTGTCGCGCCAGGGACCAAACTACTGAGGCATGTTTCTTGTGCGATAGTGGCGCATCGCGCCCTTACGGTGCCAGGGCCATTTCCTCAGCAGTGGTAACCCAGGCCAAAATGAAATCCTTGTCGTGCTAGTTTGTCTTCGGATCGTCATATCTTTTGGCCCCGAACTGCAAAATCTACGTTCTTGGTGGCGTTGGAAAAAAGACTCGACGACCTTTAATTTGATAGGTCGTGGGACACCCGGATTGATGTCTTTCAAACGATAGGGTCATTGAAAGTTGACCCTTATGTGAACTCGTCCTAAACTTAGCCACGACGGATCTTTTGGACTTAGCTCGGTCCTAGGGGTCCTCAATGACCCCACATCACCTCCAACGCTCTTAAACTCCTCAGGGACTCATCTTAACTCAAGCACGTACTTAGAAATAGATACGATGGCCCCCATACCTGTACAAAGAAGGCCCGAATCTTAGGAAAAATTTTGAGGGGTGTTACATTATCTCCCCCTTGGGATCATTCGTCCTCGAATGACGAGCAACCAAGAATAGACTCGGGGTACAAATCATAATCAAAATTCAGTCATTCAATCAATCAAATTCTCAATCAAATATCAATCAAAACTTAAAAAGGTACGAATGAATTCGAGTCAAGGAAGTAGTCATTACCTTCAATGCTCTCCTCGGTAGGCACGAATAGATGTGGGTATTTAGACTTCATGGATTCCTCCACTTCCCACGTGGCTTCCTCAATAAATTGATTCCTCCACAGGACTTTGACTGAGGCGACCTCCTTATTCCTCAATTTGCGGATTTGGCGATCAAGGATTTGGATTGGGACCTCCTCATAGGATAAGCTATCCTTAATTCCAACGCTTTCAATAGGGACTACCAACGAGGGATCGCCCAAGCACTTTTTCAACATTGAAACGTGGAACACCGGATGAATAGCAGATAGCTCTGAGGGTAAGTCCAACTTATAAGCAACACTCCTAATCCGCCTCAAAATTTGGTACGGACTAATATATCGAGGACTAAGTTTCCCCTTCTTTCCAAACCTCATGACACCCTTCATGGGTGACACTTTCAAATACACCCAATCATCCGCCTCAAACTCTAAGTCCCTCTTCCTCACATCGGTGTAAGATTTTTGGCGACTTTGGGCTGTCTTTAGCCTCTCTCGGATAATTCGTACCTTCTCCATTGCTTGGTGAACGAGGTCAGGCCCAATCAACTCGGCTTCACCAACTTCAAACCACCCAATGGGCGATCTACACCTCCTTCCATACAAGGCTTCATAAGGAGCCATTTGAATGCTCGCATGATAGCTATTGTTATATGCAAACTCTATGAGAGGCAAGTGATCATCCCAATTTCCCTTGAAGTCAAGCACACACGCCCTCAACATATCCTCTAATGTTTGAATTGTGCGCTCTGCTCGGCCATTTGTCTGGGGGTGGAAGGTTGTACTCAAGTTCACCCTCGAACCTAATACCTTCTGAAAGGATTTCCAAAATTGGGAAGTGAATTGGGCTCCTCTGTCTGAGATGATAGACAAAGGGACCCATGCAATCTAACGATCTCCTGTATGTACAACTTTGCATAATCTTCTGCGGTGTCAGTAGTCTTAACCGCCAAGAAGTGAGCTGATTTCGTCATTCTATCCACAATTACCCAAATGGAATCATGTTGCTTTCGGGACTTCGGCAAGCCTGTAATAAAGTCCATGTTGATCATCTCCCACTTCCATTCTGGAATTTCTAGGTTTTGGGCTAGACCACATGGTCTCTGATGCTCAACCTTCACTTGTTGACAATTCGTACATTTGGAAACGAATCCCGCAATATCCTTCTTTATCCCGCTCCACCAATAGATCTCCCTCAAGTCATGGTACATTTTCGTGGAAACCGGATGAATAGAGTATCTAGAACTATGCACTTCGGCCATAATCCTCTCTCGAACATCATCAACATCCGGCACGCACAATCTATTTTGGTACCGTAACACACCATCTCCCCCTTGGGTAAAAACCATTACCTCTTGTTTGTGAACTCCTCCCTTCAATTGGAGAAGGACGGGATCTTGGTCTTGCTTCTCTTTCACCTCTGCCACAAGTGAGGACGTAGACCCATCCTGAATGGTAACTCCGCCTTTATTATTCTCTTCCAGATGAACTCCCAATCGAGCTAATCTGTGTACCTCCTCCGCCAATTCCCTCCTTCTTTCCTCCATGTGGCTAGTGCTACCCATGGACAACTTGCTAAGAGCATCAGCAACAACATTAGCTTTACCTGGATGGTAGAGGATGCTCATATCATAGTTTTTGAGTAGCTCAATCCATCTCCTTTGCCTCAAGTTGAGTTCCTTCTGGCTAAAGACGTATTGCAAGCTCTTATGATCGGTGAATACATCGATATGCACTCCATACAGGTAGTGGCGCCAGATTTTAAGTGCAAACACCACAGCTGCCAGCTCAAGGTCATGAGTTGGGTAATTCTTCTCATGAAGCTTAAGCTGTCTTGAAGCATAGGCTATCACCTTCCCCCTTTGCATCAACACACAACCCAAACCAATTCTGGAGGCATCACAATAAATCACAAAACCCTCTGCTCCATCGGGCAAGGTTAGAACAGGAACAGTGGTTAGCTTGGTCTTCAATTTCTGGTAACTCTCCTCACAAGCATCAGACCATTGGAACTTAGCCTTCTTTTGGGTCAGCTTAGTCAATGGTGAGGATATGGATGAGAATCCCTCTACATACCTTCGAAAGTACCCGGCCAAGCCCAGAAAGCTCCTTATCTCTGTTGGGGATGTGGGTCTAGGCCAATTCTTCACAGCTTCAATTTTCTGAGCATCAACCTGAATACCATTTCCAGATACAATGTGGCCTAAGAAGGCCACTGACGCAAGCCAAAATTCACATTTAGAGAACTTTGCATACAATACCTGGTCCCTCAAAGTTTGTAGAACGACTCTAAGATGATAGGCGTGCTCTTCTTCGTTCTTGGAGTAAACCAGTATATCATCTATGAATACAATCACAAACATATCAAGATACGGTTTGAATACTCGGTTCATGAGATCCATAAAAGCGGCGGGAGCATTAGTCAACCCAAAAGACATGACCAAAAATTCAAAGTAGCCATAACGAGTCCGGAAAGCAGTCTTCGGAACATCGCATTCTCTCACCTTCAACTGGTGGTATCCGGATCTCAAGTCTATCTTTGAGAAACAAGTGGCACCTTGAAGTTGATCGAATAAGTCATCTATTCTAGGGAGAGGGTATTTGTTCTTCACAGTGACTTTATTCAACTGCCTGTAGTCGATACACATTCTAAGGGACCCATCCTTCTTCCGCACAAATAGGACCGGAGCACCCCATGGCGAGACACTCGGCCTAATGAATCCCTTATCTAACAAGTCCTTCAGCTGCTCCTTCAACTCCTTCAACTCGGTCGGAGCCATTCTATATGGAGGAATTGAGATAGGCTGGGTATCAGGAAGAATATCAATCCCGAAGTCGATCTCCCTATCAGGAGGGACTCCAGGCAGATCTTCAGGAAAGACATCCGGAAACTCGTTGACAATCGGAACCGACTCAAGGGATGGAGACTCAATGCTGTCATCTTTCACTCGGATAAGGTGATAGATACACCCTTTTGAGATTAGCTTCCTGGCCCTAAGGTATGAAATAAACTTACCCTTAGGCACAACAAGACTACCCCTCCATTCTATGACAGCCTCATTCGGGAATCTGAATGTGACAATTTGAGTTCTACAATCAATAGAGGCATAGTAGACATAAAGCCAGTCCATACCAAGGATCACGTCGAAATCAACCATGTCTAACTCAACCAAGTCAGCCAAGGTATCCCTGTGATGAATTGACACAGTGCAATCTCTATAGACTCTCTCAGCTAAGATAGAATCACTGACAGGAGTGACCACACAAAAGGGCTCAAGAAGACGTTCAGGGATTTTATTGAACTTACTAGCCACATAGGGAGTTACAAAAGATAAGGTGGCACCTGAATCCATCAATACATAACAATCAAAGGAAGAGACTCGAATCATACCCGTCACGATGTTTGGAGAGTTCTCCTGATCTTGGCGACTACCCATGGCATATAGGCGGTTTGTACCTCCACTCGTACCTGGAGTAGCGCCCCTCTGATTTCCTCTAGCTGGTGGTGCGATGGAAGAGGACTGGGCCCTGTTACCCCATATTGGACACTCCCTCAGAAGATAGCCCATTTGGCCGCAATTATAGCAACCAACCCTTCCTGCTCTGCATTCTCCCAAGTGGAGCCTACCACAATTGCCGCATGGTGGCTTTCCCTTCGAACCCTGACTTACACTAGCCGGGGATTGAGAAACCTGGGGTCTGAAATTCTGGCGACTTTGTCCCTGCCGATCATACCTGTCCTGCGGCATCGGTGCACTGGCGGTAGATGAGGCATAGGTGGAAGGCCTCTTCTAGAAGAAGGACCTGTTGCCCTTGCTTTGCCTCTTCTCATTCTCATGCCCAGATGACCTTGCCTTTTTGCTCAGGTGCTCTTCTCTGTCTTTCCTCTTCGCCTCCTCTACCTGTTGAGCATACACCATTAATCTGGAAAGGTCCATATCCGAGATCAACAATGCTGCCTTGCATTCCTTCTTCACATGCCTCCCTAATCCGGAGACGAACTTCCTCATCTTCGACCTCACATCAGAAATCATTTCTGGAGCATACCTAGACAGCTGGATGAACCTTAGGCCATACTCCTTAACCGACATACCTTCCTGCTTCAGATTAACAAATTCCTCCACCTTCGCTTCCCTCAATTTTCGGGGAAAGAAGTGGTCAAGAAAAGCCCCCTCGAATTCATCCCATCTAGCAGGTTCAACATCTTCACCCCTACTCTGCTCCCATTAGTTATACCAAATATTTGCCACATCCTTGAGTTGATAAGACACCAACTCGACCCCCTCGATTTCTGTAGCGTGCATGGCTTTTAGAATCTTCCACATTTCATCAATGAAATTCTGGGGATCTTCATCAACCTTAGAACCCGTAAATGCCGGTGGGTTCATCCTCAGAAAGTCTCTAATTCTAGTGGCAACAGATGGCTCCTGGGAACTAGAGCTGAGAGTAGGCGAACTTTGATTACCGCTTCGGGCATCCATTAGTTGTGTGAGCATTGCAATTGCCCCCCGAAATTCAGCCTCTGATGTGGGTACAGGTGGGGTAGATAGCACTTGAGGTGCCTCCGCATATCTCGCGGGTCGGCCTCTAGCCCTTGCTGGGCGTGCCTCTGACTGTGGCATCCCTGCATTATCAACATTTCTCTGGCTAGCGGTATATTTAGGAGGCATTATCTGTAATGTATGAACGCACGAATTAGAAAGGAAGTTTCATGGAGTTCAACTCCATCGCATGAATTCAGAGTATGAAAGAAGTGAAATAATTCCTAATGTCCTATAGCCTCCTGCTCATAAGTGTGGTGCACAACACACCCATAAGCAAGACTTTACTAGACACGGCTTCATAGACTCCCTAGGACACTTGAACTCTGTGCTCTGATACCATGTTTGTCACGCCCTAGGAGGGTACCCTAGACGTAACCGGCACCCGAAGGCCATTTCTGACCTCCGAGCGAACCACTTGGTACAATCACTCACTCATTCAAGCACATTCTACTAGCAAAAAACTCAATTTAAGAAAGACTTCTCGTATCATAAGGGCCGAAGGCCAAACATTTACAATCAAGACGATAATCAAAGTAGGAATCCTTAAGATGACCGCTCGACCTCCTCACATCTCAGTCTATGAATCCTCTATTCAAGTCTAAAAGGTGCCAATGACAAGCCCATGGCTACCGACAATCTAAATAAAGAAAAGACAATCAAAAACTGTACAGGAAAGCCCAACATCCTCCGGGAACTAGGAGGACTCACCGACTGGCTGGAAGTGTAAGTGGATCTTCAACGGAGCGCCGGTTGATGATCTCTAGTACCTGTCTCTGCATCATGAAACGATGCAGGCCAAATGGCGTCAGTACATGGAATGTACGAGTATATAAAATGGCCGAATACAACGAACATCAAGGAAGAATAAATCAACCAACTCGGGAGCTCAACTCAAAATGAATGACAACTCAATCAAATGTCCTAAGTCTAAACAAGAGTATGATTTAAACTGGACCAATCATATACAATTCAACTCAATCTGACTCAGAGTGCTATCAAAACTTACTTGGGAGTTTCTCTTAACCGACAACCAACACTTATGAGCCAGTGAAGGTACAACGAAACGACGTCGTTGCCACGCCCGTTCATACCTTGCCAGGGTATGAACAACGAACACTCATGGATCCAATCCAACCAGGTCCTATAATGTCAGGACAAAAGCTCTCGGGGAAGCATCCGACTTTAACGGTTCAATCCCCCCTACGTTTGGCAACACAGGTATTGGGTTCGAGTATGGACTATACTCTTGCCCAATTCGGTGCTCGATACTCCTCCCAAGACTCAATGCTCATAAAACTCCATCAACTCAACTCAATCAACTCATATCAACAAGTCTTATTACAACCTTGTCGACTCATCAACTCTATCACAATCAAATCTCAATCTTAATGCTCAATCTCAATCATATCTTCAAGGAAGCTTTAAATGCACATGTATAACATCATCTAGATATAAAATCAATCATTACCTCCATCTATTTGAAAAAAATAATCTTTGTGACTCATCACATCTCCAAGACTTCAAATCGACATTCTTATAATAGGCAACATTTTTAAGAAAATAGTATACTTTATAGAATCTATATAATTAACAAGACCAACTAAACATATTTAGCAACTCATTTCCTCATCATCTCATACTTACATAAGGGCTCATTTTAGGAATCTCTTAGCTCAACAACATTGGCACATAAATACTTAAATAAGATGGAAACAAAACTCATTCAAACATGTACCATACCAAGAAACTCCATTTTCATGGATATCTAACCTCAACACAAGAATAGGGCACATGGGTGGACTCAACCCATGTTTTGGTTAGCCTTACATACCTTAGTGAAGACTTTGAAGAAACCTTGATGTTGGGTCTTCAATGGGAGCTTGAGGTCATGAAGCTCTTGGACTCCTTTTTGGTTGGAAATGGAGAAGAAGAGTAGAGAGAAGGGAGAGGAGCTCTTAGGGGTTTTTAGAGAGAGAGTGAGGGCTGCCAAATGAGTTCCCAAAAGGCCAAGGGCTACATATATATAATTGGGTAAGTTCCCAAATTGCCCCTCCTCAAAATGTTCTGAAAATAGGCTAAAACGCCCTTGGCGCGATAGTGGCGCGTCGCGCCCTTACAGCGCCAAGGCCGATTACGCCTAAAACCTGCACAACTTTTAGTGGCGTATCGCGCCAGGGACCAAACTACTAAGGCATGTTTCTGGTGCGATAGTGGCGCGTCGCACCCTTACAGCGCCAAGCCTATTGCTCCAAATTCTGGGAATTTGGCCTGAAAAACCCTGCACACTTTTAGTGGCGCATCGCGCCAGGGATCAAACTTCTGAGGCATATTTCTGGCGCGATAGTGGTGCGTCGCGCCCTTACGGCGCCAGGGCCATTTCCCCAGCAATGGTAACCCAGGCCAAAATGAAATCCCTGTTGTGCTAGTTCGTCTTCGGATCGTCATATCTTTTGGCCCCGAACTCCAAAATCTACGTTCTTGGTGGCGTTGGAAAGAAGACTCGACGACCTTTAATTTGATAGGTCGTGGGCCACCCGGATTGACATCTTTCAAATGATAGGGTCATTGAAAGTCGACCCTTATGTGAACTCGTCCTAAACTTAGCCACGACGGATCTTTTGGACTTAGCTCGGTCCTAGGGGTCCTCAATGACCCCACATCACCTCCAACGCTCTTAAACTCCTCAGGGACTCATCTTAACTCAAGCACGTACTTCGAAATAAATACGATGGGCCCCACACGTGTACAAAGAAGGCCTGAATCTTAGGAAAAATTTTGAGGGGTGTTACAAGTTAGCAAGGAGTGAATACCAACAACGCGGTACCTAGCAAGTAAACAACTAAGGCTAAGCAAAGCTAATAGAATACACGTACTCCTGTCACACTATCTAACCCCCGCAGAACAACCTGTACAAAAATCAATCCAGTCTAATAGTTCTAACAACATAGTAATCATATATCTCAACAATAGTACAACTCAAGTCTCAATCGAATCACAATAATCAATAATACAGATCAGGAGAATATCAGGGTAAAACAGCCGACAATGGCAAAAGATGTATGATGCAATAAAATACAATGCAATGTCACATATAGTGATACATGTTTGTCCTAAATGATACACATCCGTTGACTAGAAGGACAAAGCCCATGGGGGCCACACATGGATAATGGATCCACCGGATCCATTTCCCATTGGCATAATCATCTCTCAGTGGAACCATTTCCCATCGACATAATCATCTCTCGCCAGAACCATTTCCCATCGGCATAATCCTCAAACCAAATTTCATCTCAAAGTATCAAAACCAAAGGCAATGTACATGTAAAACACAATGACAGAATGGTATAATCAATAAGTCACAACTCATACAACGACAATTATATTCAAGTGTTCACAATAAGCCAATGATCAATTCATATCGAACACAACATGTTAAACCATCTCATTTGCCATTTATTACCCCATTCTTTGTTATCAAGTTCAATTGAATAGAAAATAGTTTCCAAACCACTTTCTATTACTCTTCAACACATAAAGCACGAATGTATGATCCAACAAGTTTAAGCATAGGTTTAGAAATTCACTTGCCTCGGTTCAACCCCAAACTACTCCAAAATTTGAGTTTTACCCTTATGTTGACGTTCCAAATTAAGGTAATCTATTCAAATAAATAACCCCAATAAAAGCACGAGTCTAACAATACCCAAATCAATATTTTTGAAAATCGAGCCAAATCTGACCCGAAAAACTCAATTTTGAAAACAAATAGAAAATTTAGAAATTTTTACATTAAAACTATCGTTGAAGTATTTAGTAACTAATGTTGAAAACCAATTTGAATTTGGACTTAAAACCAACTCAGAATCATCAAAACATTAAAATTTGTGTTTGTTGAAAACCCCCAAGATTTGAGTCCAAAATTCATGATTGCGAAGTGGAAATCACATTAAAATTACTGGGTATTAAAAGATTTAATTCGAAAACACTTACCCACACCAAGATTCTCGAATATCCCCTTCAAAATCGCCTAAGCCGAGCTTCTAGGGTTCAAAAATGGTGAAAATGGGATAAAATCCCGACCTTTGGGAAATTTCAGGTGTGCCAGTCATTACACTTCACGATAGCGGCACCCCTCCTCACGATCGTGAAGAGGAAAGTTGGTCAACTTATTAAAGTTGACCATTGCGATTGAGTAAAGTCCCACGCGATTGCGAAGAACCAAGCTCAACACCTACATAATCATGAGATAGGATCTCGTGTCGCAAAGATTTATTTTGCCTACACCAGCAACATATCAACACAAAAAACACACAGGTCAAACCCTCGGGATTAGTTTGAAATCCCATGCACACAAACCTTATATGCTACCATATTAATTTTAACATTTCTGACTCAATGGAACCACCAAATTCGAATTCGAGGTTTTCTTGACTCAAAACTCAAAAAGTTACAACAAAACTAACTAACGCTTCCAAAATATCAAAATGAACTCGGGGCCTCCAAATATTCAATCAAAGTCACTCCTAGATCTAAAACCACCTCCCAAATCAAATGGAGTCATCGGAATTTTATTTCGAGCATCGAAAGTCTAAAAGTTTACCAAAGTCAAATCTTAGCCTAAAATTCCTCAAATTTCCAACTTAAGACCTCAAATTTTCGTTACAACTCCAAAACTGATTCAATAAACTCTCCTAGACTAATTTCCACATTCCAGAGGTGCAGGAATCAACGAAATTCCACAAATACCGCTTTTGTACACTTAAAGCTTATTCAAACTCAAAATTTCCAAAACCCAACTTTTTCAGAGAATCTTCCCAAAACCATCACTCAATATTAATCAGAAATAACTCGGGGCAACTATAGGGAGGGATAAAACAGTCATTTTTCAAAAAATTCCAAAAATGACCTTCAGGATCATTACAACCACACTATGCCAAATGACATAGCAAGAGTAGTATCAGTACAAACAACATGTACTGGTAGGTATCATCAGTCAACCCAATACCACCGCATAATATAAAGAAATTTACAAGAAGAAAACATGCTCTTAAGAAAATACACTGCCAACCCTTATGCACAAGCTCTTACCATTTCCATTAACCTCATTAAAGTCATTCAAGCCTAACCCTCATCCCTTCTAGTTGGTTCGCTGCCAACTCTAATACAGATCAAGGCTTAACCCTTCTATCACATACAGGAGTTTCCAAACTATGTGTCACCACTAACTCTGTCTAACCAGTGTACTAACTTAAGCTTTCACACCAACACCTAGCCCTAAAATAATTAGCATCTCACTTAGAAGAGGGAAATATTTAGGTGGACTAAGGCTCACCTTCTAGACATACTAGCCTACCATGGAGGGATCTATCCCACTATAGCGGCCTCACCACAATGGGATTCCTCCAGCCAGGGCGGCCTACCTAGAGAAAGAATCTTTGAATTCTCTCCCAATCCCCCATTTTCACATGTACCAATAGAACACCATCAATATCTGACTCTAAGTCACTGATCTTACTAAACCACACATCAAATTCTCTCTACTTGTTTACCGATGGCCTCATACCTATGATATGGACGCATATAGATACCATAGCATAATTCAAACATGGATATACAGAAACACATTACCAATTTACCATTTCAAGAGCAATATACAGTTTCATGGTGTAAATCTCAAATACAATGGTCAACATGGTAACACTTGGACCTTCGATCCTTTCATATCAATTATTACATAGGATGAGCATGCTTAATTACAATCGGGTCAGTTTTTCTATCATCACCCATATAGTCAAAATCAATTCACAAATGACAGGAACACAATGGTTCTCTCATGAAACCCATACCCAAACTATATATGTGTCGGAAAATGACACTTGATCCAATATATGTGTTAGAACATGACACTCGATCCTATATATGTGTCGAAATATGACACTCAATCCAATATATATGTCAGAACATGACACCAAATCCAATATCACAATCATAATAACAATGACAGTCTATAACGAATAGTTCACATACTTGCACAATCAAGTAACATGTTTATTGCATACAATTGTTCACAAATAGTCATTTAATTGGTTTTATTCTATCTTTCCTTCATTAACAATGTTTTATCAAGCCTTCTTTATTCAATGCATCACTTTTCATAGAGTAAGCTCAAAATTATGGATTTCACGGTATTGGAATTATAGAACAAATACAACAATATATCAATCACTCAACCACAATAACTACATGCATTAGTAAACATCACAACATTACTCAATCACTATTAAAAGTCTCTCTACGATATAGATTAAACCATAACCTACAGCCACAAGTAATCAAATAGGTTCATGGGATGAGTTTATCAATACTAAGTCATCCACATTCAACCTTTATTTCATAATTCGTATTACTCAAGTAATTCACAGGGAATAATCAGCTATATACATCAATAGCCCATAATCCCCAAGTCTTAGGATTCTATTATGACTCAGTTATTATCTACACTTAATCTCACAAGAGTCATTGGCCTTTTAAATAGTTTATCCAAGGTTAACATTCAAAGATTGTACCTTAATCACTAGTCACATAATAATCATGATCCACAGTATATATTTCCACTCTAAACAATAATTAACAATCATTTAACCATTCAAACTTCTATGTTCGAAGGCATAGCTATGAAATCTCCCTTCAATCTACATTATATGAATAAATTGGAATGAACTTATAACTACTCAATTGAAAAAATATAGCCTACATGGGCGCCAAGAAATTGTAGAAGGATCATTGACTTCTAAATGGAGAACTATGGTGACGAGCCTGAAATTCGTGGGTTGAAGCCTTCCCTGCACTAGGAATCTGTTCTTCTCTTATCTCCAAGCCTAGAGAAGCTTTTTGAAAGTTTATATGTAACCCTCATATATTTTAGCACCTAAGGGAAGAAGGAGATAATACAAATATGCGCTCTTTTCATTCTGCCTCATCAAATCCCGCTCTGGCAGCCCAGTATGGATAGTGCTTAGTAAAATAGGCATAACTGTTAACTCTGAATTCCAAATAAGGAAAATTTGGTGGGGTTGGAAAGAATACTCATAGACCTTTAATGTGATAGATAATGAGCCACCTAATTCTTTATAGACTAAGAGATATGGTTGTTTGAAGTTATCTTTAGTTTAAACTCAAGTCCAAAACTAAATCGGAAAAAATACTTTCAACTTAACTTTGTGCTAGGGAATTGTATGACCTTAATTCACAACTAATGCACTAGCATACCAAGAAGTTGATCCTAGTCTTATGGAGAATGAGATTAGTATACCTTTACCGCATACAGTTTTAGTAACGACGGGCTAGGTCATTATAATAAATACTAATTTACCCCTCGTTCATCTCGGAATGATAACACGGAGGACAGGGCAGGAGATGATCTAAGAGTTTTTCGAAACCAATGATAAGACACCATTATATCTTAGGGAAAAGTCACATCCCGTACTAACCCCTTTGTGTCAAACACTACACCCGAAGTTCTACAAATCCGGATTCCATTCCAAAAGTTTCTATGGGATACTATGTTCCTCACTTATCATGATACTGCCTTAATTTTTCTCAAACATTACACCTCAAGACACCAAATATATATAAACCACACAACATATAAATTTCATTGGGACAATCCTAGCTAGGATTTTTGTCAACTCTCATACTACAGAGAACCTTACCCAGGCATTTACACCCTAACCAATGCTATAACAAGTTTATCATCCCTACTCAAAGAGAAGTAAACCCAAAGTATCTCATGAATCATACACAAGAATCAATACACCATAATTAATTATGCAAGGATACTCATTTACAATCAATAATCAAGCATCAGTCACATTCACCGGCAATGACCTCAGCATCATACTCTCACCGGAAATGACCTCGGCTACACACTCTAATCGGCAGTGACTACGACATCAAACTCTCACCGAAAATGACCTTGGCATACACTCTCGATGGAATTGACCTTGGCATCACACTCTCCATGTCATCACAGTGTCTAAGAACAAAATGTAGTTCGGCATGTTCACATAAAAATGAGGAAATGACAAGTTCAAGCAATTCACAATCACAATAGGACTGTTAAGGCATGTCATAAGATTCATATCAATGTTATATCAAGCATTTCACACTTTTCAATCACCATCATAGAGCCATTGTCTTTTAATTAACCCCATTTAATTATTAAGATCAACTCATATGAATACATAGCCCATCACCTCAACCCGACAACATTACCCATATCAAATCAATAACCTTTATGCCTATTATCAACAATTTCTAAAAACACTAAACTACCATGACCAGTCACACACTTAAGAATTTTCCCCATTATCTTAGCATAAACAAACATGTACACTACATGGGTATTTTAGTCAGCTATCTTAAACAAATAACATCATGATAAATTAAAAACCCATTTTAAAAACAACTAAAGCATATAGTTCCCACAAACTCAATCCAATCGTTCAAACAATTATGATAGATAGACACATAATTTAGCAACAACTAAAGCATTGAGTCCCTATAAACTCAATATAATGGTTAATACAATCATGATTACAAGTACAACATAGCCCAAACTCCCAGTCTCAAGTTTTTATTTAATAGACACAAGACATCGTATTAAGGCCTTTAACATAATTCCAAGATCAACCCAAGCAATGCATAGACAACAATTCAGGATCACATTATTTAAAACTAGTTATGAAACATGTTAAAGGAAATCCTTCGTGACAACAATTTTTGCTATTATGCAACAATAACCCTTTTCTAACATAGTTCCAAACCAATCCTAACTGTCCTGAAATTAGAGTTTCTCTACAATCATAAATCATTCTTTTCCCTTATCATCTTTACCAACGGTAAGTCCACACACAATTAAGAGTTGTATTTCCTCAAATAAGTATATCATTTAACACATTGGAAATTCATTCATTAATCATATTACAGTTTATCACTAGACCATTGCACATAACCAAGTTACGACCCTTTTTTTGACAACAAGTTCACAGAAATCCAAGCAATCATATCTCACATAATTTCAACCATTCAGGCAAGTACCTTTTGTACATAGATATTTATCTCAGGCAACATAAAATTCACAACATATCGTATTATCCGTGCAAGCATAATTCACATATCATATTATTCAAGCAAGAATAATTTATACATCATCCATCGGGCAGACCTCACTATGCACAAAATCACAAAATCTAGAACCACATCACACAAGTAAGTCAAAACTCATTAGCTTAATTCATTTCATGGACGACCATTGATTGATCATCCATGTACTTAAATAGACTCTATGGCCAGATACCAATTGGAACCTTCTTGGTTCTAATTTTTCTTACATGTGTCCCTTCAGTCGCGACCACGGTATCAAGTTTATTTCTTTGAGATACCAATTGGAATCCGGAGATACCAATTAGACTCAACCCATACTATAAGTGACAGACAACACAAAAGGCATGAAGAAATATAACTACTTCCAAGAATAGTTCATAGCTTCCCAAATATTAGATGTCGACGTCAACGCACCAATCTGCAGGAGTCTATTCCATACTTGCTCTTGTAATGTGAGATCACCAACCTGGGCTCTGATACCAACTTGTCACAATCCAACCCATTGAGCTATGCGGGAACCTACTCTAACACCTAAGTAGGAGAACCCTCAACCCCATAAATGGAAATAAAATGCGGAAGTTTTATAAAATACCAATAATATCCCTAAGAGTCAAGAATACACCATAATTGAATCATCAAAACTCTAAAGTTTATTACAAGAAACATTCTACCACCCCCAAGGATACTAGTCTAAACAGATACAAGAGCTTCTAAAGATACAATATATAATAAAATAATTACATAGCTCCCACCATAAGGAAGAAAGAGTAGAAGCTATTGCAAAATCATCTACATCTTCCCCTAAAAAACCTCACTGACCCTGCACCCATACTATGCCAAGTTTCATAGAAAGACTAGTATTAGAACAAATAACTCATACTAGAAAGTACCATTGGTCAACCAGATACCCACCGCATAATATAAATAAATCAATAAGAATAAAATATGCTCTTAAGGAAATACACCGCCAAACATTAAGCATAAACCCTTACTATTTCCATTAACCTTATTAAATTCATTTAAGCAAAACTCTCATCCTTTGTAGTTGGTCCGCTTCCAACTCTAATACAGATTAAGGCCTAGCCCTTCTATCACATACACGAGTTTTCAAACTATGGGCCACCACAAACTCTGTCTAACCAGTCTACTACCTTTATCTTACACACCAACACATGGCCCTAGAATAATTAGCATCTCACTTGGAAGAGGGAAACATTTGGGTAGACTAAGGCTCACCTTCTAGACCCACTATCCCACCATGAAGGGACTTATCCTGCTCTAGCAGCCACACCACATCGGGATTCCTCCCTCCAAGGTGACCTACTCGGAGACAGAATCTCCAAATTCTCTCCCAATCCCCCATTTTTCACATGTACCAATACGACACCATAAATATCTAACTCCAAGTCATTGATATTACTAAACCACTTATCAAATGCTCTCTACTTGTTTACTCACAACCTCATACCTACGATACGGATGCATCTAGCGACCATAATATAATTTGAACATGCATATACTGAAGTACATTACCAATTTATCAATTCAAGAGTAATATACAGTTTTACAGTGTAAATCTTAAATACAACAGTCAACATGGTAACACTTGGACCTTCAGTCCTTTCATATCAACTATTACACATTATTAGCATGCTCAATTATAATCGGGTTAGTTTCTCTATCATCACCCATATAGTCAAAATCAATTCACAAATTAGAGCCACACAATGATTTTCTTATGGAACACCTATCCAAACTATATATGTGTTGGAACGTGTGTTGGAACATGACACTCTATCCAATATATATGTTGAAACATGACACCCGATCCTATATATGTGTTGGAACGTGACACCCGATTCAATATATGTGTTGAAACGTGACACCTAATCCAACATCACAATCATAGTCCACAACGAACAATTTATATACTTGCACTATCAAGTAACAGGTTCATTGCATGCAAATATTCACAAATAGTCATTCAATTAGTTCCATTCTATTTTTTTCTTCATTAACAATATTTCATCAAGACTTCTTTATTCAAGGCATCACCTTTCATAAATCAAGTTCAAAATTATGGATTTCACAGTCTTGGGATTGTAGACCAAACACAACAACCTATTAATCACCCATCCACAACAATTAAATGCATTGGTAAACATCACAACATTACTCAATCACTATTAAAAGTCTCTCTATGATATAGACTAAATCATAACTTACAACCATAGGTATAGCGACCCTCCAGGGAGGATGCTACTACTTTTGTTTTAAAAAAAACGTATATAAAGCTCGTGACACAAAAAAAATTAAAAAGCTAAAGGTGTAATTTTTTTTTTGCTAGTTTAAAAATTCTTTGATTCCAATTAAATCAAATAAAAGCCCCAACTTAGGATGGGGCAACGTTTCAAAATAATTTAAGAAACTAACTTATGAGACATTCATGTATTATTCCTTATCACTACAATTCATGCTATAAATTATTACCAACAAATAAGTACACAAGGTTAGCTAACTCATGCGTCATCCAAATATTCCGACTCCAAAGGTAATTTAGTACATCAGACTTGGTAATTTACATGCCCCAAAATAACCAAACAAGCAACCAACTTTAAGTTACAATCCATGGTGTCATGACTGGGTCAACCCTCACAAATAAATACATAAATACATATACACAAGCACCCCATAGATCATATACATGTCCCAACATATTAAAAAATATAGATGCCTATATGCAAATGTGATCTTCCTTTAAGCTCCCAAAAACTTTATCTCCAATGGCCAACCTCAAGCATCTTCTCAGACATTTCCTACGATAAAAACAACTATCGCTAAGCATAAAGCTTAGTGGTGTAAAACTACAAGTTTGAAGCCTTTAGGTTCTCCACTATATCCTTTTCAAGTCATGAGCCGCACCAATGTACAATAATAATTAAATCAAGCCAACAATTATATCACAAGTATCAAGTTCTAAATGTAAAAGCTTAAGTGTAAATAATTCATAGAAGTACATTTACAAGATTTAGCACCAAGTTTTGCCCAATATGTACATCACGCCGTCACACCAACATGATCAATTATCAAGAAGGACCGGAGCCCTGTATCAAGAAGGGTAAAGACCCAATAATCAAGAGAACCAAGAACCATATTAAAAATGGCTTCCTAATTCGTACTTAAAATGAATAACTTCCATACTTAAGACGAACTAAAAATCCATAATCAAGATGACAAAGGGTCCAAAACAAGAGGCATGCCAATAGTGACAAAGTTACATCCACAAGAAGGACAAGGTCCACAAGAATGTCAAGTGATCGAGCAATCCATACAAGTGGGCGAGTTAAGCAAGTGTCTTGCAAATTTCCAAAGATACCAACATGACAAGACAGATTTCAAGACAATAGCAACCATACCAAGATAGGATTTCAATATACTAGTAGGAAACAAGAGTTTATACACAAACCTCAGCCTTTTAGAATACCACAATCCAATACGACTTCAGGAGTTCAAACCGTAGACCAACCCGTGTCTCAAGTTCCTCAATTTGTACACGATATAAACAACCTTGAAAATACCATTAAATTACCTCCTTAATTCCCATCATATCCATAATATTGACATAAAACAAGATTTCTCATTAAAAATAAGCCTAGAATATTTCTACCCGAACTATGTTACTAAAACAGTAAATTCGGAAAGCCAAACACTTCAGGTTGTATCTAACTTTTGAAATTGAAAAAGGCAAAACTGGTCTTTATTCACTTCATGAAACTTTTAGAAATATGTCTTAAGTTTTCAACCCAAAATAAATCAATGCAAAAATCATTTTGTACAAAAAGATATCATCCAAATACTAACAGCTACTTAAAAACGAGATTCTGGACAGCCACACTTGTCCGGTTGTATCTAAGTTTACAAACTGAAAATGGAAAAACTGGACTTTATTACCTTCACAAAACATTTAGATCTATGTCTTACGTTTCCAATCCAAAAGAAATCAACACAAAAGTCATTTTGTACAAAAAGATATCATCAACACACTAACGGCAGTGCTCTCCAAAAAGGGGTTTGCAAACAAAGTTTATTCCCCCAATTTCGACAACAACTACTTATCAACAACATCAACAACAGTATAAACAATCATTTTACATCATAACTTAACTAATTCCACTCATTTAATCCAATCAAAACAGCCCCTAATCCATAAGTCCCAACAAAGCAACAAACAAGTGTACAACGCTACTTCCTTCGTTTTAATCCGTTAAATCTCTAAACAAGTTTGTTAACAAGAAAAGGAACCTCAATCTTACCTTAGGTGTGCAGAAACTATGACAACACACTCCTTACTAGATGAGTTTTAGCTCAAAGTGAAGACAACGTAACGTGCAACGCCTTTCTCTTCATGAGCTTCAGAATTCGGGACTCGAATTTGGGTAGAAAATGGCTTCTTAGCCTAGAAGCTCTCTCTTTCCCTCTTTCTCTATGATGTTCTAGAAATTTAAGGTCTATAATGGAAGAGATAAGCTGAACTTATCCTTTAAATGTCAAAGAAAATGGGCCTGACCCGACTTGGATTCGGGTTGGGCCCAAAATCATCACCCTGCTTGACTTTTTGTGCTAAAACATCCATAACTTTTTATCCCTATGTCGCATATAAGACCACGACCTATGGTTGGAAAGATATTTCAATTATCTAGAACTTTCATTTTATAAGCTTTCCAAAATTTCCAAATTCTAATGGCTTTATGTCCTCCCTAAGTCCGATCACCCGAAAACATAGCTAAACAAAAAACATTGTTTTTCCCCATAACAAAATTCGAGTCAGTAGCAGTTGATCATATCATAAAGAAATAACCACTTTAATGTAAAAATTATCTTTAATAATTAGGTGCATTACAACTCTCTCCCCCTTAAGAAATTTTGTCTCGAAATTTACCTTATGCTAGTCTCGAAACAAATGGGGATATTGAATTCGCATGTCCTCTTCTCGCTCCCCGGTTGCTTCATTGCTAGAATGATTTCTCCAAAGAACTTTTACTAAAAGAACTTTCTTGTTTGTAAGCTCTTTTGTCTCATGGGCCAATATTTGGATAGGTTCCTCATTATATGTCACATCAGGGCTTATCTCAATGAATTCGACAGGAAGAACATGAGATGGATCTGAGCGATATCTTCTAAGCATAGAAACATGGAAGACATTGTAGATTCTATCTAACTCCGGTGGAAGAACTAGTTTATAAGCCATTGGACCAACTCTCTCAAGTACTTTATATGGTCCAATAAATCGAGGACTAAGTTTTCTTTTTTGGCCAAATCTCATAATCTTCTTCCTTGGAGAAACCTTTAAAAATACCTTATCTCCCACTTGATACTCAATTTCACACCTCCTAAGATCAACATAAGATTTTTGTCTATCTGAAGCAATTTTTAGACGGTCCTTGATGACTTTTACCTTATCTTCAGTTTGTTGCACAATCTCAGGACTAATCAGTTTTCGTTCACCAACTTCACTCCAGCAAAGAAGAGTTCTACACTTTCTCCCATATAAGGCTTCATAGGGAGGCATGCCAATACTTGATTGGTAGCTATTATTATAAGAAAATTCTACCAAGGCTAGGTGTCTGTCCCAACTACCTTCAAATTCCATAATGCAAGCTCGAAGCATATCTTCCAAGATTTGAATCACCCTCTCGGATTGGACGTCTGTCTGAGGATGGAAAGACGTACTAAAGTTCAACCTAATGCCCAAAGCTTCTTGCAAGCTAGTCCAGAATCTAGATATAAACCTTGGGTCTCGGTCAGATACAATAGAAACAGGAACTCCATGTAGCCTCACAATCTCATTAATATACAATTCTGCTAAATGTTCAAGTGAGTAGTCCATTTTGATGGCCAAGAAATAAACACTTTTGGTTAGCCTATCCACTATAACCCAAATTGCATCATGATTTCTTTGAGTGCATGGAAGCCCAGAAACAAAGTCCATGGTTATCCTTTCCCATTTCCACTCAGGTATCAATACAGGTTGTAGTAACCCTGTTGGGACTTGATGCTCGGCCTTTATCTATTGACAAGCTAAGCATTTAGAAATATATTCTGCACTGTCCTTCTTTATACCATTCAACCAGTAATGTTCTTTGATGGTTTGATACATTTTGGTACCTCCCGGATGCATTGCATATGGTGAAGTATGTGCTTCATTCAAGATTTCTCTCCTCAATTTGCCATCATTAGGAATGCATAACCTATTTTGGTATAACAAGACACCATCCTCCTTTAATGTAAAATCTTTCTTTTCCCCCCTTTTAACTTCTTTGGTCAATTTTATGAGTTTCTCATCTAACTTTTGCCCTTCTTTCACTTGTTCATGCAATGTTGGCTTGACTCACAAATTAGCAACCACTGAACCATACAAATCAAATATAAAATAGACATTCATGGATCTTAACTCCAGAAGCAAAGGCAAAGGATTCAAATGCAAGCTTGCAAAGGATTTGCGACTTAAGGCGTCTGCAACCACATTAGCTTTACCTGGTTGATAGTCAATCGTGCAGTCATAATCTTTGATGAGTTCAAGCCGTCTGCGTTGTCTTAAGTTCAGCTCTTTCTGCGTACCCAAGTATTTTAAGCTCTTGTGATCAGTGAATATATGACACTTTTCTCCATACAAATAATGCCACCATATCTTTTAGGAGAACACTATAGCAACAAGTTCTAGATCTTGAGTAGGATAATTCAATTCATGTGGTTTTAATTTCCGAGAGGCATAAGAAATAACTTTCCCTTCTTGCATCAACACACATCCCAAACCATGATGAGAAACGTCACTATATATCACGTACTCTTTCCCCTCCATTGGTAGAGTAAGTATAGGCGCTTGTGTCAACAAGGATTTGAGTGTTTCAAAGCTCTCTTGGCACTTGTCATCCCAAGTAAACTTCACTTCTTTCTTCAAAAGTCTAGTCAAAGGAGAGGCTATAATGGAGAAGCCTTTCACAAACCTTCTATAGTATCTTGCTAAACCCAAGAAACTTCTTACCTCAGTAGGACTTTTAGGAGTTTTCCATTCAACAACTGCTTTAATTTTACTAGGATCCACCTTCACACCTTCGGCTGACACAACATGTCCCAGAAAAACCACTTCATTAAGCCAAAATTCACACTTTGAAAGTTTAGAATAAAGTTTCATCTCCTTCAAAGTTTGCAAAACAATCCGAAGATGTTTATCATGCTCTTCTTTACTCTTGGAATATATTAAAATATCATCTATAAAAACCACCACAAATTGATCAAGATAAGGCCTAAATACTCGATTCATTAAATCCATGAATATTGCAGGAGCATTAGTCAATCCAAATGGCATCACTAAGAATTCATAATGAACGTATCGAGTTCTAAAAGTAGTTTTAGGAACATCTTCTGTTCTAACACGCAGTTGGTGATACCCAGACCTTAAATCAATCTTTGAGAATAAATTGGGACCCTTTAGCTGGTCAAACAAATCATCAATCCTTGGTAGTGGATATCTGTTCTTGATTGTTATTTTTTTCAATTGTCGATAGTCAATACAAAGTCTAAGAATACGATCTTTCTTCTTCACAAATAACACAGGGCTCGCCAAGGAGAAACACTTGAACGAATAAAACCATTCTCAAGAAGTTCTTGCAGTTGAGTTTTCAATTCCCTTAATTCTGCTGGTGCCATTCTATAAGGAGTGATAGAAATAGGAGTAGATCCAGGAATGAGCTCGATCGAAAATTCAACTTCTCTTTCTGGCGGTAACCCAGGAAGATTTTCTGGAAACACTTCTGGAAAGTCACACAAGTAGGTATATCTTTAAGAGAAGGACTCTCCACACGTGTATCAATTATATGAGCAAGATATGCACTGCAACCTTGACGAATCATCTTTCTTGCTAAGGCCGCAAAAATAATACTAGATGACAATGATCTTTCACCTTGTATAATAATATGTGAAAACGCAAGGTCCTTAAAAGTCACATGCTTGGACCTACAATTTACTACTGCATGATATTTATACAGCCAATCCATACCGATAATAATATCAAAATCGTGGAAAGGCATTTCAATCAAATCAGTAGGAAAGACCATGTTTTGAATCATGAAGGGACAAGCTTGGTAAACTCGATTACAAACAACTTGGTAACCCAAAGGACTTTCAACTAGAACATCAAAGTTAAGTCTCACAGGTTTCACATTTTTAGGAATAACAAATGATGAACAAATATAGGAATATGTAGAGCTAGGATCAAATAGTGTAAACACAGATAAGCCATATAAGTGAAATTTACCAACAACCA
Source organism: Solanum dulcamara (assembly GCF_947179165.1). Taxonomy (NCBI): domain Eukaryota; kingdom Viridiplantae; phylum Streptophyta; class Magnoliopsida; order Solanales; family Solanaceae; genus Solanum; species Solanum dulcamara. Next base: position 8,075,262 of record NC_077246.1, on the reverse strand, counting down.
CGTCCTATCCCTCTTGATCATCTCTCTGCCTCATAGTATAAGCTTATACAGTAGCTCTGGACCCGCTAGCTTGAGTTGCTCCACTTGTCCCCGCTGCTTGGTTGTTTTTAGGCCTTGCACCTCTATTGGTTTGAGGAGGATTACTAGAAGACTTTTGAACCGATCCCTCAGTATGCAAGGAAGGGACATTTTTAGGCTTAGGACAGTCCCTCACATTATGATCAAATCTTCTACAATTAAAACATGAACCAGAAGCTCACCTGCAAGCACCATAATGATTCTTTCCACATTCTGCACAAATGGGAACGCGAGTCTTGCCTTGGCTATAACTCGGGGTACTAGGTGTAGAAAAATTTAGTCTGCTTTGCTTTTGTTGATCTATCCTGTTGACACTACCAGCCTCAGAATTATCAAACCTGCCCTTTTTGGATGGACCTCCAAATTCTGATCTAGGCTTCCGGAATCTATTCTCATGTTTACTAGCTTCTTCCTTATCAAGTCTTTCCCAAGTAAGAGCAACAGAAACTAATTTACAAAAGTTCTCATGTTGCAAGATTGCCACGTTCTTTCTGATAGAATCTTTCAGGCCATCTTCAAACCTCATGCATTTATCTTTTTCATTATTAATTATGCCTCCAGCATAATGAGTGTCACGCCCCGGGAGGGTACCCTAGGTGTGGCCAGCACTCGAAGGCCATTTCTGACCCCCGAGCGAACCACCTGGTCCAATCACACATTCTCTTAGCGAAAAAACTTAATTAATAAAATACTGTTCATATATGGGGGCCGAAGGCTAAGCATTTTCAACCTAACAAAACAATATAATAAGACTCCTCAAAATAACAGTTCAACCTCCCCACACTCCAGTCTATGAAGCCTCTATCAAAGTCTAAGAGGTGCCAATGACAAGTCCATGGCTACCAATAATCAAAATAAAGGAAATGACAATACACTATACAAAAAAGCTCAACATCCTCCGGAAACTAAGAGGACTCACCAACTAGCTGGGAGTGTATGTGGATCTTCAATGGAGCGCTGGTTGATAATCTCTAGTACCTGTCTTTGCATCATGAAACGATGCAGGCCAAATGGCGTCAGTACATGGAATGTACGAGTATGTAAAATGGCTGAATATAATGAACATCAAGGAAGAATCAGTCAACTCGGAATCACAACTCATATACATATATATACAGGACAACTCACTCAAATGTCCTAAGTCTAAACAAGAATATGATTTAGATGGGACCAATCATATGTCATTTAACTAAGTCTGACTCAGAGTACTATCAAGACCTATTTGGGAGTTTCTCTTAACCGACAACCATCACTTATGAGCCAGTGAAAGTACAACAAACTGACGTTGTTGTTGCGTCCGTTCATACTTTGCCAGGGTATGAACGAATCAACCAATCATGGATCCAATCCAACCAAGTCCTATAATGTCAGGACAAACCTCTCGGGGAAGCATCCGACTTAATGGTTCAATCCCCCCTACGTTTGGCAACATAGGTATTTGGTTCGAGTATGGACTATACTTTTGCCCAATTCGGTGCTCGATACTCCTCCCAAGACTCAATGCTCATAAAACTCCATCCAATCAACTCAATCAACTCATATCGACAAGTCTCATTACAACCTTGTCAACTCATAAACTCTATCACAATCAAATATCTTCCAATCGTACTATCCGATCAATCTCAATTATCTCTTCAAAAGAAATTTAAATGCACTTTTATAGCAACATATAGATATAATCAATCATTACCTCCATCCATTTGAGCAATCTTTGTGACTCATCACAACTTCGAGACCTTAAATCGACGTTTTAAAATCGACAACATTTTTAGGAAAGTAACATCCTTTATCACAATCTAAATAATTAAAAGGTCAATAACATATATTTAACAACTCACCTTTATCAACTCATACTCACATAAAGGCCCATTTTAAGAACTTTTTAGCTCAACAACATCAATACATATAGAGTCAAATAAATAGGGGACAAAACTCATACAAACATAACCATACCAAGAAAACTCCATTTTTCATGAACATCTAACCTCAAAGCAAGAATAGGGCACATGGGTGGACTCAACCCATGTTTTGGATAGCCTTACATACCTTAGTGAAGACTTAAAGAAAACCTTGTGGTTGGGTCTTCAATGGAGAATTCAAACCTTGAAGCTCTTGGAACTCTTCTTGTTGGAGAAGGATTTGGAGAGGAAGAAGAAGAGAGAGAGAGAGGGGTTTCTAGGGCTTTTAGAGAGAGTGTGGGGGCTGAAGAAATGGTCCAAAAATGTTCAAGGCTTGTGAATATATAATTTGGGACAATTCCCAAATTACCCTTCCTCCAAAATTCTGAAAACAAAAGACAAAATGCCTTTGGTGCGATAGTGGCGCGTCGCGCCCGTACAGCGCCAAGGCCAATTACGCCTAAAAACCTGCACAACTTTTAGTGGCACGCCACGCCAAAGACCAAACTACTGAGGTATGTTTATAGCGCGATAGTGGCGCATCGCGCCCTTATAGCACCAAGGCCAAAGGTTCTGGGTTCTGGAATTTTGGCTTGAAAAACCCTGCACACCTCGCAGTGGCGCACCGCACCAGGGACCAAACTACTGAGGCATGTTCCTGGTGCGATAGTGGCATGTCGCGCCACTGCGGCGCTAAGCCCAGATTTCCAGTAGTTGAACCCCAGGCCTAAAATCCCTGTTGTGCTAGTTCATCTTAGGATTGCCATATCTTTTGACTCCAAACTCCAAAATTTACATTCTTGGTGACATTGGAAAGAAGACTCGACGACCATTAATTTAATAGGTCGTGGGCCACCCAGATCATCATATATCAAAACATAGGGTCATTAGAAGTTAACCCCTCATGCGAACTCCTCCTCAAACTTTGCCACGACGAATCTTTTTGGTCCTAGCTCGGCCCTAGGGGTCCTACGTGATCCCACATCACCTCCAAAACTCCTCAATTACTCAAGGACTCATCTTAACTCAAGCACACACTTCTAAATAATTAGGTTTGACCCTGCACGAATACAAGAAGGGTCTGAATCCTAGGGAAGAATTTTGAGGGGCATTACATTATCTCCCCCTTGGGATCATTCATCCTCGAATGACGAGCAACCAAGAATGGACTCAAGGTACCAATCACAATAAAAATTTCAGTCAATCAACTAATTAATTCCTCAAACTAATTACCAATAAAACTCGTAATACGCAAACACTATTCAAGTCAAGAAGATGGACATTACCTTCAATATTCTCATCGGTAGGTACGAATAGATGTGGATATCTAGATTTCATGGCTTCCTCCGCTTCCCATGTGCCTTCCTCAACAAATTGGTTCCTCTACAGGACTTTGACTGAGGCGACCTCTTTGTTCCTCAATTTGCGAATTTGGCGATCAAGAATTTGGACCGGAACCTCTTTATAGGATAAGTTGTCCTTAACTCCAACGCTATCAATGGGGACTACCAACGAGGGATCGCCCAAGCACTTTTTCAACATAGAAACGTGGAAAACCAGATGAATAGAGGCTAGCTCTGAGGGTAACTCCAACTTATAGGCAACACCCCCAATCCACCTCAAAATTTGGTAAGGACCAATATATCGAGGACTAAGCTTCCCCTTCCTTCCAAAACTCATGACACCCTTCATGGGTGACACTTTCAAATACACCCAATCATCCACCTCAAACTCTAAGTCTCTCCTCCTCATGTCGGTGTAAGATTTTTAGCGGCTTTAGGTTTTCTTTAGCCTATCTTGAATAATTCTCACTTTCTCCATGGCTTGGTGAACAAGGTCAGGCCCAATCAACTCGGATTCACCAACTTCAAACCACCCAATGGGAGATCTACACCGCCTCCCATACAAAGCTTCATAAGGAGCCATTTGAATGCTTGCATAATAGTTATTGTTATATGCAAACTCTATGAGAGGTAAGTGGTTATCCCAATTTCCCTTGAAGTCAAGCACGCATGCCCTCAACATATCTTCCAATGTTTGGATGGTGCGCTCGGCCTGGCCATCTATTTAGGGATGGAAGGCCTTACTTAAGTTCACCCTCGAACCTAATCCCTTCTGAAAGGATTTCCAAAATTGGGAAGTGAATTGGGCTCCTCTGTCTGAGATGATAGACAAAGGGACCCCATGCAATCTGATGATCTCTTGTATATACAACTTTGCATAATCTTCTGCGGTGTCAGTAGTCTTAACCGCTAAGAAGTGAGCTGATTTCGTCATTCTATCCACAATCACCCAAATGGAATTATGTTGCTTTCGGGACTTCGGCAAGCTTGTAATAAAGTCCATGTTGATCATCTCCCACTTACATTCTGGAATTTCTATGTTTTGGGCTAAACCACATGGCCTTTGATGCTCAACCTTCACCTATTGGCAATTCGGGCACTTGGAAACAAATCCCGCAATATCCCTCTTCATCCCACTCCACCAATAGATTTCCCTTAAGTCATGGTACATTTTTGTGGAGCCCGGATAAATAGAGTATCTGGAACTATGCGCTTTGGCCATAATCCTCTCTCGAACATCATCGACATCAGGTATACACAATCTACTTTGGTACCTCAACACACCATCTCCTCCTTTGGTGAAAACCATCACCCCTTATTTGTGAACAACTTCTTTCAACCGGAGAAGGATGGGATCCTGATCTTGTTTCTCCTTTACCTCTGCTACAAGTGAGGATGTAGCCCCATCTTGAACGTTTACTCCACCTACATTATTCTCTTCGATTCAAACTCTCAATCGGGCTAATCGATGTACCTCATTCGCCAATTCCCTCCTTCCCTTTTCAACATGGGCAGTGCTACCCATAGACAACCTGCTAAGAGCATCAACAACAATATTAGCTTTACCTGGATGGTAGAGGATGCTTATGTCGTAGTCCTTGAGTAGCTCGAGCCATCTCCTTTGCCTCAGGTTGAGTTCCTTCTGGCCGAAGACATATTGTAAGCTCTTATGATCAGTAAATATGTCAATGTGCACTCCATTCAAGTAGTGGCGCTAGATTTTAAGCGCAAACACCACCGCTACCAGCTCAAGGTCATGAGTTGGGTAATTCCTCTCATGAACCTTAAGTTGTCTTGAAGCATAGGCTATCACCTTCTCCTTTTGCATCAACACACAACCCAAACCAATTCTGGATGCATCACAATAGACCACAAAGTCCTCTATTCCATCGGGAAAGGTCAGGCCAGGAGCAGTGGTTAGCTTGGTCTTCAATTTCTGGAAACTCTCCTCACAAGCATCGGACCACTGGAACTTAGCCTTCTTTTGAGTCAGCTTAATCAATGGTGATGATATGGATGGGAATCCCTCTACAAACCTTCGATAATAGCAAGCCAAACCCAAGAAGCTTCTTATCTCTATCGGGGATGTGGGGCTGGGCCAATTTTTCACCACTTCAATCTTCTGAGCGTCAACCTGAATACCATCTCCAGATATAATGTAGCCTAGGAAGGCCACTGATGCAAGCCAAAATTCACATTTGGAGAACTTTGCAAACAATACCTGGTCCCTCAAAGTTTGTAAAATGACTCTAAGATGATAGGCACGCTCCTCTTCATTCTTGGAGTAGACTAGGATATCATCTATGAATACAATCACAAACATATCAAGATACAGTTTGAACACCCGGTTCATGAGATCTATGAAAGCTGCAGGGGCATTTGTCAACCCAAAGGACATGACCAAAAACTCAAAGTGGACATAACGAGTCCGAAAAACGGTCTACGGAATATCACATTCCCTCACTTTCAACAGATGGTAGCCGGATCTCAAGTCTATCTTTGAGAAACATGTGGCACCCTAAAGTTGATCAAATAAATCATCTATTCTGGGGAGAGGGTATTTGTTCTTTACGGTGACCTTATTCAACTGTCTATAGTCAATACACATTCTAATAGACCCATCTTTCTTTCGCACGAATAGGACCGGAGCACCCCATGGTGAGACACTCGGCCTAATGAATCCCTTATCTAACAAGTCCTTCAACTATTCTTTCAACTCCTTTAACTCAACTGGAGCCATTCTATATAGAGGGATTGAGATAGGCTGGGTGTCAGGAAGAACATCAATCCCGAAGTCGATCTCTTTATTAGGAGGGACTCCAGCCAGATCTTCAGGAAAGACATCAGGAAACTCATTGACAATCGGGACCGACTCGAGAGATGGAGACTCAACATTGCCATCTTTCACTCAGACAAGGTGATAGATACACCCTTTTACGATTAGCTTCCTGGCCCTAAGGTATGAAATAAACTTACCCTTAGGCGCAACAGGACTACCCTTCCACTCTATGACAGCCTCATTTAGAAATTTGAACGTGACCATCTGAGTTCTACAATCAATAGAGGCATAACAGACATAGAGCCAGTCTATGCCAAGGATCATATTAAAATCAACCATGTCTAACTCAACCAAGTCAGCCAAGGTATCTCTGTGATGAATTGACACAGTGCAATCTCTATAGACTTTCTCAGCTACAACAGAATCACCGATAGGGGTAGCTACGTAGAAAGGCTCACTAAGACATTCAGGGATTTTATTAAACTTACTAGCTATGTAAGGAGTTACAAAAGATAGAGTGGCACTCGGATCCATCAAAACATAATAGTCAAGAGAAGAGACTCGAATTATACCCGTTATGACATTTGGAGAGTTCTCCTGATCTTGGCGACTACCCATGGCATATAGGCAGTTTGTACCTCTACTCGTACCTGAAGTAGTTCCCCTCTAGTTACCCCTAGCTGGCAGTGCGGTGGTAGAGAACTGGGCTCTGTTCCCCCATGCTGGACACTCATTCTGAAAATGGTCTATTTGGCCGCATTTATAACAACCAACCCTTCCTGCTCTACATTCTCCCAAGTGGAGCCTACCACACTTGACGCATGGTGGCTTCTCTTGCGAACCTTGACCCACGCTAGCTTATGATTGTGAACCCTGGGGTCTGAAATTCTGGCGACTCTGACCCTGTCGATCATACCTGTTCTGTAGCATAGGTGCACTGGCGGTAGATGAGACGTAGTTGGAAGGCCTCTTCTGGAAGAAGGACCTGTTGCCCTTGTTTTGTCTATGTTCACTCTCATGGACTGCTGATTTTACTTTCTTGCTCAGGTGCTCTTCTCTGTCTCTTCTTTTCTCATCCTCTACCTGTTGAGCATACACCATTAATCTGGAAATATCCATATCCGAGATCAACAATACTGCTTTGCACTCCTTCTTCACATACCTCCCTAATCCGGAGACAAACTTCCTCATCTTTGACCTCATATCTAGGATCATTTCTGGAGCATACCTGGATAGATGGATGAACTTCAGGCCATACTCCTTAACTATCGTACCTTCTTGTTTCAGATTTACAAACTCCTCCACCTTCGCTTCCCTCAATTCTCGGGGAAAGAAGTGGTCAAGAAAGGCTTCCTCAAATTCACCCCACCTAGCAGGTCGAGCATTCTCACCCCTACCTTGCTCCCATTGGTTATACCAGATGTTTTCCACATCCTTGAGTTGATAAGACACCAACTCAACCCCCTCAATTTCCGTAGCATGCATAGCTTTCAGAATTTTCCATATCTCATCAATAAAGTTTTGGGGGTCTTCATCAACCTTAGAACCCGTAAATGTAGGCAGATTCATCCTCAGAAAGTCTCTAATTCTAGTTGTAGCAGATGGCTCTTGGGAACTAGAGCTAAGAGTTGGCGTACTCTGGTTACCATTTTAGGCAGCCATTAATTACGTGAGCATTGCAATCGCTCCTCTAAATTCTACCTCTGATGTGGGTGCAAGCAGAGTAGCAGGCACTTGGGTTGCCTCTGCATTACCTCGCAGGTCGGCCTCTAGCCCTTGCTGGGTGTACCTCAGACTGAGGCCTCTCTGCATTTTCGGTATTCCTCTGGCTGGCAGTATATTTTGGAGGCATTATCTATAACGTATAAATGCACGAATTAGAAGGGAAGTTTCATAGAGTTTAACTCTATCGCACGAAGTCAGAGTATGAAAGAAGTGAAACAATTCCTAATGTCCTATAGCCTCTTGCTTATAAGTGTGGTGCACAACATACCCATAAACAAGACTCTATTAGACACGACTTCATAGACTCCCTAGGACACTTGAACTCTGGGCTTTGATACTATGTTTGTCACACCCTGGGAGGGTACCCTAAGCATGGCCAGCATTCGAAGGCCATTTCTGACCTCCGAGCGAACCACCTGGTCCAGTCACACATTCATTCAAACACATTCTCTTAGCAGAAAAACTTAATTAATAAAATATTGTTCATATATGGGGGCCGAAGGCCAAGCATTTTCAACCCAACAAAACAATATAATAAGACTCCTCAAAATAACAGTTCAACCTCCCCACACTCCAGTCTATGAAGCCTCTATCGAAGTCTAAGAGGTGCCAATGACAAGTCCATGACTACCAATAATCAAAATAAAGGAAATGACAACACACTATACAAGAAAGCTCAACATCCTCTGGAAACTAGGAGGACTCACCAACTAGCTGGGAGTGTATATGGATGTTCAACGGAGCGCTGGTTGATGATCTCTAGTACCTGTCTCTGCATCATGAAATGATGCAGGCCAAATGGCGTCAGTACATGGAATGTATGAGTATGTAAAATGGCCGAATACAACGAACATCAAGAAAGAATCAGTCAACTCAGAATCTCAACTCATATACATATATATATACAGGACAACTCACTCAAATGTCCTAAGTTTAAACAAGAATATGATTTAGACGGGACCAATCACATATCATTCAACTAAGTCTGACTCAAAGTAATATCAAGACCTATTTGGGAGTTTCTCTTAACCGACAACCATCACTTATGAGCCAGTGAAAGTATAATAAAGTGACGTTGTTGTCGCGTCCATTCATACTTTGCCAGGGTATGAACGAATCAACCAATCATGAATCCAATCCAACCAAGTCCTATAATGTCAGGACAAACCTCTCGGGGAAGCATCCGACTTAATGGTTCAATCCCCCCTACGTTTGGCAACACAGGTATTGGGTTCGAGTATGGACTATACTTTTGCCCAATTCGGTGCTCGATGCTCCTCCCAAAACTCAATGCTCATAAAACTCTATCCAATCAACTCAATCAACTCATATCGACAAGTCTCATTACAACCTTGTCAACTCATAAACTCTATCACAATCAAATCTCTTCTAATCGTACTATCTGATCAATCTCAATCATATATTCAAAAGAAATTTAAATACACATTTATAGCAACATATAGATATAATCAATCATTACCTCCATCCATTTGAGCAATCTTTGTGACTCATCACAACTTCGAGACCTTAAATCGACGTTTTAAAATCGACAACATTTTTAGGAAAGTAACATCCTTTATCACAATCTAAATAATTAAAAGGTCAATAACATATATTTAACAACTCACCTTTATCAACTCATACTCACATAAAGTCCCATTTTAAGAACTTTTTAGCTCAACAACATCAACACATATAGAGTCAAATAAATAGGGGACAAAACTCATACAAACATAACCATACCAAGAAAACTCCATTTTTCATGAACATCTAACCTCAAAGCAAGAGTAGGGCACATGGGTGGACTCAACCCATGTTTTGGATAGCCTTACATACCTTAGTGAAGACTTGAAGAAAACCTTGTGGTTGGGTCTTCAATGGAGAATTCAAACCTTGAAGCTCTTGGAACTCTTCTTGTTGGAGAAGGATTTGGAGAGGAAGAAGAAGAGAGAGAGAGAGGGGTGTCTAGAGCTTTTAGAGAGAGAGTGGGGGCTGAAGAAATGGTCCAAAAATGTTCAAGGCTTGTGAATATATAATTTGGGACAATTCCCAAATTACCCTTCCTCCAAAATTCTGAAAACAAAAGACAAAATGCCTTTGGCGCGATAGTGGTGCGATAGTGGCGCGTCGCGCCCGTACAGCGCCAAGGCCAATTACGCCTAAAAACCTGCACAACTTTTAGTAGCACGCCGCACCAAAGACCAAACTACTGAGGCATGTTTATAGCGCGATAGTGGCGCATCGCGCCCTTATAGCACCAAGGCCAAAGGTTCTGGGTTCTAGAATTTTGGCTTGAAAAACCCTACACACCTCGCAGTGGCGCGCCGCGCCAGGGACTCTAAGATGATAGGCGTGCTCCTCTTCATTCTTAGAGTAGACCATAATATCATCTATGAATACAATTACAAATATATCAAGATATGGTTTAAACACCCGGTTCATGAGATCCATGAAAGCTGCGGGGGCATTTGTCAACCCAAAGGACATGAACAAAAATTCAAATTGGACATAACGAGTCTGAAAAGCGGTCTTCGGAATATCACATTCCCTCACTTTCAACTGATGGTAACCAGATCTCAAGTCTATCTTTGAGAAACATGTGGCACCCTGAAGTTGATCAAATAAATTATCTATTCTGGGGAGAGGGTATTTGTTCTTTACGGTGACCTTATTCAACTGTCTGTAGTCAATACACATTCTAATAGACCCATCTTTCTTTCGCACGAATAGGACCGGAGCACCCCATGGTGAGACACTCGGCCTAATGAATCCCTTATCTAACAAGTCCTTCAACTATTCTTTCAACTCCTTCAACTCAACTGGAGCCATTCTATATAGAGGGATTGAGATAGGCTGGGTGTCAGGAAGAACATCAATCCCGAAGTCGATCTCTCTATTAGGAGGGACTCCAGCCAGATCTTCAGGAAAGACATCGGGAAACTCATTAACAATCGGGACCGACTCGAGAGATGGAGACTCAACATTGCGATCTTTCACTCAGACAAGGTGATAGATACACCCTTTTGAGATTAGCTTCCTGGCCCTAAGGTAAGAAATAAACTTACCCTTAGGCATAACCGGACTATCCTTCCACTTTATGGTAGCTTCATTTGGGAATGTGAACTTAACAATTCGAGTCCTACAATCAATGGAGGCATAACAGACATAAAGCCAGTCTATGCCAAGGATCACATCAAAATCAACCATGTCCAACTCAACCAAGACAGCCAAGGTATCCCTGTGATGAATTGACACAGTGCAATCTCTATAGACTCTCTCAGCTAAGACAGAATCACCCACAAGAATGGTTACACTGAAAAGCTCAAGAAGATATTCAGGAACTTAATCGAATTTACTAGCCACATAAGGAGTCACAAAAGATAGGGTGGCACCCGGATCCATCAACACATAACAATAAAGAGAAGAGACTCGAATCATACCCGTCACGACGTTTGGAGAGTTCTCTTGATCTTGGCAACTACCCATGGCATACAGGCGGTTTGTACCTCCACTCGTACTTGAAGTAGTCCCCCTTTAGTTACCCCTAGCCGGTGGTGCGGTGGTAGAATGTTGGACTCTATTTCCCCCTGTCGGGCACTTCCTCTAAAAATGGTCCATTTGGCCGCATTTATAACAACCAACCCTTCTTGCTCTACATTCTCCCAAGTGGAGCTTACCACACTTGCTGCATGGTGGCTTCTCTCTCGAGCCTTAACTTACGCTGGCCTGGGATTGAGAACCCTGGGGTATGAGGTTCTGGCTACTCTGTCCCTGGCGATCATACCTGTTCTGCGGCATAGAAGCACTGGCGGTAGATGAGGCATAGTTGGAAGGCCTCTTCTGGAAGAAGGACCTGTTGCCCTTATTTTGCCTCTGTTCACTCTCATGGCCCGCTGATTTTACCTTCTTGCTCAGGTGCTCTTCTATATATCTTCTTTTCTCATCCTCTACCTGTTGAGCATACACTATTAATCTAGAAATATCTATATCCGAGATCAATAATGCTGCTTTGTACTCTTTCTTCACATGCCTCTCTAATCCGGAGACGAACTTCCTCATCTTTGACCTCATATCTGGGATCATTTCTGGAGCATAACTGGATAGCTGGATGAAATTCAGGCCATACTCCTTAATAGTCATATCCTTCTGTCTCAGATTCACAAATTCCTCCACTTTCGCTTCCCTCAATTCTCGAGGAAAGAAGTGGTCAAGAAAGGCTCCCTCAAATTCATCCCACCTAGCAGGTTCAGCATCCTCACCCCTACCTTGCTCCCATTGGTTATACCAGATGTTTGCCACATCCTTGAGTTGATAACACACCAACTCAACCCCTTCAATTTCCGTAATATGTATAGCTTTCAAAATTTTCCACAACTCATCGATAAAATTTTGAGGGTCTTCATCAACCTTAGAACCCGTGAATACAGGTGGATTCATCCTCAGAAAGTCTCTAATTCTAGTGGCAGCAGACGGCTCTTGCGAATTAGAGCTAAGAGCCGACAAAATCTGGTTACCATTTCGGGCAACCATTAATTGAGTGAGCATTGCAATTCCTCCTCGAAATTCTGCCTCTGATATGGGTGCAAGTGGGGTAGCAGGCACTTGAGGCGCCTCTGCATACCTCGCAGGTCGGCCTCTAGCCCTTGCTGGGCGTACCTTAGATTGGGGCATCTCGGCATTGTCAACATTTCTCTGGCTGGCAGTACGTTTTAGAGGCATTATCTGTAACGTATAAATGCACGAATTAGAAAGGAAGTTTCATAGAGTTTAACTCCATCGCACGAATTCAGAGTATGAAAGAGGGGAAACAATTCCTAATGTCCCATAGCCTCCTGCTTATAAGTGTGGTGCACAACACACCCATAAACAAGACTCTATTAGACACGGCTTCATAGACTCCCTAGAACACTTGAACTCTGGGCTCTGATACCATATTTGTCATGCCCCAAAAGGGTACCCTAGACGTGATCGGCACTTGAAAGCCATTTCTAACCATCAAGTGAACCACCTAACTCAAACATTCTGTCATTCAGTCATATACGCTCAAAGGAAGGCTCAATTATAACATGCTATTTACAATATGGGGGCCGAAGGCCAAACATATTTAACTCAACAAAATAAGTATAATAGGACTCCTCAAAATAACAGTTCAACCTCCCCACATTCTAGTCTATGAAGCCTCTATCAAAGTCTAGGAGGTGCCAATGACAAGCCCATGGCTACCAAGAAATCAAAGTAAAGGAAACTACAACAAAACTATACAATAAAGTTCAACATCCTCCGGAAACTAGGAGGACTCACCAACTAGCTGGGAGTGTATGTGGATCTTCAATGGAGCACCAGTTGATGATCTCTAGTACCTGTCTCTGCATCATGAAATGATGCAGGCCAAATGACGTCAGTACATGGAATGTACGAGTATGTAAAATGGCCAGATGAAACAAACATTAAGGAAACATCAACATCAACTCAGGGTCTCAACTCATACATACATGACAACTCACTCAAGTGTCCTAAGTCTAACAAGAATAGTTTAGACGGGACTAACTCATAAGCCACTCAACTCAACTGACTCAGAGCACTATCAAGACCTAAATGGGAGTTTCTCTTATCCGACAACCATCACCTATGAGTCGGTGATAGTACAACAATTAGACGTTGTTGCCACGTCCATCCATACCTTTCCAGGACATGAACGCCTCCCTAATCATGGATACCATCGATTAGTCAAGTCCTATCATTTCAGGACAAATAAATAGGAAATATTCGACTTTAACGGTTCGATCCTATGAGAAGCATCCGACTTTAATAGTTCCATCCCTACCTACGTTGGTGGCGTAGTTCCTGGGGTTCGAGTACGGACTATACTCTCGCCCGCCTCGGTGCTTGATACTCCTCCCATGACTCTATGCTCATAAGACTCCCTCCAATCATATCAAACAAGCCCTCATGGCTAGTTTCATGTGGGACATTGCCAACTCATCAACTCTATTCTCATTTCAACTCAATTAAATCATAATGGCAAGTTCCATTTAGGACCTCGTCCACTCGTCAATTATATCCTCCAATTAACTCAATCAAGCCTCATTTAGGTAAGAATTTATGATATATCCTCAAGACTCATCACAACTCTATGACTTTAGCTCAACAACACAAGTAGAATAACACATTTAAGGAAATTGACTTAAGCAACATAATCACATGGCTAAAGAGATCAACAAAACATAATAATAGGTCATCTTCAACAACTCATACTAACATGAAGGTTTTAGGAACTTCTTAGCTCACCAACATCAACACATATATCATCAAATAAATAGGGGACAAAACTCATTCAAACCTAAACCATACCAAGAAACTCCATTTTCATGGACATCTAACCTCAAAGCAAGGGTAGAGCACATGGGTGGACTCAACCCATATTTTGGATAGCCTTACATACCTTAGTGAAGACTTGAAGAAGACCTTGTGGTTGGGTCTTCAATAGAGAACTCAAACCTTGAAGCTCTTGGAACTCTACTTGTTGGAGGAGGATTTGGGGAGGAAAAAGAAGAGAGAGAGAGAGAAGAACTCCTAGGGCTTTTAAGAGAGAGAGTGGGGGCTGAAAATATGATCTCAAGATAGTCTAGGGTGATACATATATAATTTGGGTAAGTTTCCAAATTTCCCCTTCTCAAAAGTTCTGAAAAATAGGCAAATATGCACCTGGCGCGATTGTGGTGCATCATGCCATTGCAGCGCCAGGCTGATTATGCCTAAAACCTGCACACCTCGCAGTGGCGCGCCACGCCAGAGACCAAACTACTGAGGCATGTTTCTGGCGCGATAGTGGCGTGTCCCGCCCTTACAGCGCCAAGGCTAATATTTTCTAGGTTTTGGAAATTGGCTTGAAAAACTCTAAACACCCTTTAGTGGCGCGCCGCGCCAAAGTCCAAACTACTGAGGCATGTTTCTGGTGCGATAGTGGCGTGTCGCGCCACTGCGGCGCCAAGCCCAGTTTTCCAGCAATTGCAACCCAGGCCTGAAAATCTCTACTGTGCTAGTTCATCTTAGGATCGTCATATCTTTTGACTCCGAACTCCAAAAATTACATTCTTGGTGGCGTTGGAAAGAAGACTCGACGACCTTTAATTTGATGGGTTGTGGGCCACCCAGATTGTTGTCTTTCAAAATATAGGATCATTAGAAGTCTACCCCTCATATGAACTCATCCTAAAACTTAGCCACGACGAATCTTTTGGACTTAGCTTGGTCCTAGGGGTCCTTCATGACCCCACATCACCTCTAGCACTTCTCAATTTCTCAAGGACTTATCTTAACTCCTGCAAATGCTCCACAATACTCGAGTTCAACCTACCCGTATACAAGAAGGGTCCGAATCTTAGGAAAAATTTTTGAGGGGTGTTATAACTGTCCTGACATGATAGGACTTGATTGGTTATGGATCCTTGATTATTGATTCGTTCTTACCCTGGCAAGGTATGAACTTACATGGCAACAACGTCGGCTTGTTGTACTATCATTTGCTCATATGGTGATGGTTGTCGGTTAGAGAAACTCCCAAATTGAGTGGATTGTGCTTGATATGATTGATTTGATTGAGATTGTATTTGCTTTAGTTGAATTGTAAAACATTACTAAATTCTAATTTGCATAATTATTGAATTGATTCCTTTGACTTTATTTTTGAGTTGATTGTATATGATTGGATTGAATGGTATGTGATTGGATTGTAAACGATTGAATTGGATTATACAAGATCGGATCGGATCATATATGATCAGATTGGATCAGATTGTATATGATTGGATTGGATCAGATTATATGTGATTGAATTGGATTGATATGGTTGTTTCTTATCTAAATTGTATTCTTACTTTAGACTTATGACACCTTGATTGAGTATCTCTTATCCTTATGACTTGAGATATTTGAACTGGTAATATTTTATTCTAACATATTACATACTCATACATTCCATGTACTGACGTGCATTTGGACCTGTATCATTTTATAATGCAAAGACAGGTTTAAGAGATCATCAATAGGTTCACCATTGAGGATCTATTCACACTCAGCTTATTGGTGAGTCTTCTCCTACATTCGTAGGACATAACTTATATTATTCTTGCGTTGAGTTTAGTCTTTTCATTCTAATTTGAGGTAGCCATGAACCTATCATTGGCACCAATTAGATAATAGTGATAGAGGCTTCATAGACTAGATAGTGATGGGTCGATTGAGTATTTCATTTTCTTTAATTATTCTTGTCAAACTATTTAACGACATAAATTGGAGTTCGATTTGTTGGGCCAAGACCTTTCTTCATTTAGATAGATTTATGATTTGAGCTGCCCACTAAATTATTTCCTTATTTTTAAGCCTTCCGCTAATTGATTGAATGAACGGATGTTTGATTGGACTAGGCGGTTTGTTTGGGGACCAGAAATGATCTTCGAGTGCCATCCACGTCTAGGGTACCCTCCCGGGGCGTGACATAGCATGTCAAAAATCATATATTACTCAAGCTGGGTAACAATCTTATCAAAGACACCAAATTACTCACCTGAGACTCCGGTGTACCAAAAGTTTGCCTCAGGCCCAACATTTCAATATTATAAGCAATCAAGACATAAGCATAAGCTGAAATCACAACAAGAGTGCAACCGAAACCAAACAAGTCAAACAAGCAACATCTTAAGTTCAAATCACCTAAAAGCAAATTATAAAGATTCTAAGGATGCAAACAAGCCAAGAAAGCTCCTAAACTAAGGCTCCAACGACTAAAATCCACACTAACCACTAACGATGGCCATCTACTCCAAATTGATCAAAATGATATCAACACCTAAATCACCAACCAAATGTCACGCTTCAAGAGAGTACCCTATGCATGGCCAACACTCAAAAACCATCTCTGGCCTCCGAGAGAACCACTTGGTCTCATCACTCATTCGTTCATCAACGGAAGAGTTAAATAAAAGTAAGAATACTTATGTGGTCTCTCCATCATCAATATCAAAGGAAAGAAATAATACTTAGAAGAAGTAGTTTTAAAGGAGAATTACTCAAATTACATCATCAAAATTTGTCTATGAAGCCTCTAACACTATCAGACGATGTCAATGACATGTCCATGGCTACATCCAAAGAAACATAATACTCAATAATAATAAAAGGATAAAGAGTTCCTCCGAATACAAGAAGGACTCACCAAATAACTGAAAAGTAATGATCTTCAACAATGTGCCTATTGAGGATCTCTAACACCTGTATCTGCATCATAAAATGATGCAGGTCGAATGACATCAGTACATGAAATGTACGAGTATGTAAAATGGCAGGAGAGTAAGGATAGATTTCAAGAAACTCCTCTCAGGAAGACTCAGCTTAGAACTCAACATCAATATGTAATGCAAGTTTAAAAATAATAATAATAATAATAATAATAATAATAATAATAATAATAATAATAATAATAATAATAAGCAATGCTTGCTTAGTTGCGAGTTTGTCTAACAGACAACCATCACTTATAATTTAATGATGATATAACGAAGCGATGTCATTTCCACATCTATCCAATACCTTGCCAGGGTAAAGGACATCACCATCTTGGATCCAATCATGAAAGTCCTTTTTTTGGGACTTAAGAGGTATAGCCTCCATACTACGTTGGCTATGTAGTTCTAGGGTTTGAGTCAATTAAACTCTTACCCAACTCGGTGCTCAATACTACTCCCAAAATATATGCTTATATTAACATCATCATCTAGTCTTATTGGAATTTTATATGAAATATCAAACTCATTTCATTACCTCTTCATTAATCATTACACTTCAAAACATCATTTACATCTCATCAAAACATCTTGCTCAAAACATCATTTAATCAAATTCATTTAAACTCAATTTTTTTTTCAAAACTCACTAATATATATAGAGTATTAATTCAAATCACTCTTTTTGTCAATGAATATTAAAAGCCAACATCTTTACTAAAATAAGCATAAAAATATTAATGAACATCAAATCAATTAGGATTCATGGAAAGTTGCCACGAATAATAATTCTAATAATATGAGAGATAAAAATAATAACAATCTCAATGCATAAATATATCTAACTCAATAGAAGAAGAATTAATCCATTTAGAATTTAAGATTAGGGTAAAACTCAATTGTAACTCAATTATGATGAATTTAAATATTGGGCGCATGGAAGAACTCAATCCAATGCTATGAAAAGCCTTACATACCTGGAATTCAAAGTTTTACTCCAAATTGAAGAACTCAATGAACACTCTTAAACCCCTAGCCTTTTCTCCTCGCCGGAACTTTTTAGTGTACTACCCGGAGTATAAGATTCACGAATAGTATTTCTACACTACTAAAAACTAAAACTATATTTGAGAGTGAATAAAGAAGTGTATAGAGAGAAGAGTTGCTTGAGAAATCTTGATGAATAAAATGAGGAAATAAGGTGGTATTTATAGGTGTGGAGGAGGGATCTAACAATAAATAAAAATAATTACAAAGGATAATCTTGAAAATTCAATGGAGGATTGTGATGTCATGGGTGATGTTAAATAGAGGACTATTGTTGTCATGTTAAATAGAGGACTATTGATGTCATGGGTGATGCTAAATAGAGGACTATTGATGTCATGGGTGATGTTAAATAGAGGATTATTGATGTCTAGATCTTTTCATGGTTGGTGAGATGAACCTTTTTTTAATGAAATACCCTTTTTTCAAAGCTACATTTGAACCGGATAACTTCCTAATTAGGATTTGGTGTCTTTATATGAATTGTAATTATAGAAGTCTACTTTCAATTTGTTCAAGAATAAACCAATTTGGAGTATCCCACCGTGATATATGATTTTTCTTCTACAAATACTCCATTTTGTTACAGCACTATATCTTACACAAATTAATTTATTTGACCTACTTATCCTCCAAATCTTAAGATATAGTATTCACAAAAGTTGTAGGCAATGATGTTAGAGTTATTCGGAAATTTGAATCACCTAATGTGGACTATCCTATGAAACGTTATACCTAAAATACAGAAGCAATATCATTTTCGTCGAGAATTGAAACACCGCATACAACGTTTTAGGGGGTGTTATACCTAATCACACATTACTACTCAAAATATATCAATTCTAACCAAGTCAAGTCTAATAAGAGGAAGTCATAACCTACCTCAAGGCCAAAACTGCACACGAACTGCTAAACCAGAGCTTTTCCTTTTTAGACCGCCTCTTATGTAATGACCCTGAAGGTCATTCTTAGAAATTTTCATAAAAATACTATTTTACCCCTCCCGATAGTTTCCCCGAGTTAAATTTGATTGATATCTAATGTTGGTTTTACGATGTTTAAAATTTAAATTTTAGAGGTTTGGAATGACTCAAAAGTGGTATCTGAGGACCCATTCGCAAAAGCGAAGGTCGTGACTTGTGCGGGAGTCGCAAAAGCGATTGATGAGGCCGCTTTATCAAAGAGGCGGGGATGGCAAAAGCGACACAATTCTTGCAAAAGTGAGGGTCCACTTAAGTGAACCCCTATCACTTAAGTGAACCCCTATCACTTAAGTGAAATCTGAGAAGGGTTTTGGCTGGAGTTTATGTTATTTTCTCCATTTTGAACTTTGAAGCTCGGTAGAGGAGGTTTAGGGGGGGATTTCTTATGGGATTTCATTCAGTAAGTTATTTTGACCCTACTTCATAATTTCCCAATGATTAATTGATGATTTTAACATTAATTTGGGGATTTTAATGGGTGAAAATGGCCCTTTTACAAGAACTTGAGAAAAATCTTTAATCGTTGATTGTGACTTGATTTGGGCTGGATTTTTGAAGCAATTTTCACTAGTGAGTTCCTAAGACTAAGAGAAAAAATTTCATCCAAAAATTCCCGGATTTAAACCCTCAATTTTGAATTCGAATTTTGAGCCTTTAACCCTTTTTTCACCAACTTTTGCATTTTTGGTATCGTTGGTTTTGGTTTCTGATTTTGAAACAATATTTGAATAGATTATGGTTATTCAGAGTATAATCAAAAGGGAAAGACTCGTGTGGATAGATTGATTGATTGCATCTTGGTTAAGGCAAGTGAACTCTTAAAACTCCGTAAATCTCGTAGAATTCCCGAATATCGCATTGTATATGTGTTAGGGAGTAATGGGGATGAGGTTATGGGTTTAATTGTGATATAAAATAATCTAAAATAAATTGATGGAGTTAATAAAGTATGATGTGTGACATTGTTGAGTATTGAATATTACATGCCGTAATCTAGATATCTACGTGTATTTGATGAAATACTTGATTGTCTAATTATGATTGTGGTTTGTCTGAATTGATTATTCTTCATTACTTGTGTGATCATGCTGTTTGCATTGGTTCTGAAACATTGTGCTGAGAGGTGTATAATTGTGAGACTGAGGTCATTTCTGATCAGAGATATGATATGGCAGAGGTTATTTCCGGTGGGATTATATTGCCAAGGTCATTTTCGGTGGATTATATTACCGAGGTCATTTTTGGTGAGATTATATTGCCGAGGTCATTTCTGGTTAGTGTTTATTATGCCGAGGTCTTTGTCAAAAATTGCACACATACATGATCATTTAGTATGTATAAAGATATTATGCATATCTATGTTGACATTTTGATGCATATTTGTGACTTGTGAGTATTTGTACGATACATCTTGTGATGTTGAACTGTGATCTGAACCTTATTGTACTGTTTAGTATGAACTGTTAGGTTGGGGATATTTCTGTGCAAGTTGTAGTCTGGAGGTTCGGTTTGGTTTTCGTGATTCCTATTAGATTTACCTAGTTTTTCTAGTTAGCTTGCTGGGTACTGTGTTGTATGGTACCCACCCTTGCTTCTACCCTTGTGTAGGTTATGAGCCAGGACTTTGATCACCATCTCTTTCTATTCATTCGAGGCTTCCAGGATTTTTGGAAGAGGTAGCTATTGACATTCAACATACTATCAGATTTTGTGTACTTTTATGCTTTATTCTACTTAAGGGTTGAAGACATATTGAGACTTGTATTTTATTTCAGTTTTGTTTTCTTGAGTAGTTTGTACATGTGAAAACCAATCTTTGGGGGTATTTAAGTTGAAAGACTTCTGTTTTTGTTTATTACTTATTTATTCAGACTGTTTTTGCTTTATTTATCGAAATGTTGGATTTTAGACCAACTTGTCTAGTGGAAAAGGATAGGTGTCATCACACTCGGATTTAGGTTGTGACAAAATGATGCCACTCTATCGAATTATCGAAGAACATATCAAAGCAAAGCCAACGATACCCATATTACTATATTTAAAAATGGAACCAAAATTAGGTCAGAGTTCGACATTAGGACCCGCGCACGAAATCAAACTACCAACTTTGTCACAAGGTCCCAAATAGGTCAAGGAACTTGTGCCCCAAAAATGGACATATTTCGAGCAATGGAGGAGCTCAAAACAACCCCACCAATTTCAAGCTCTAGAATAGTAAAAAATACAAGGAACAACGAAATTATGCGAAACTTACGAGGTTTTTAGGATGCGAAGATCAATTTCACTAGCGTTAGTGAAATTTAATGCAATTTTTGGGACTTAGCTGTTAGAAATGGGCATTAAATTTCACTAACGCTAGTGAAATTGATCTTCGCGATCGCGGATCCCATGTTTGCGATCACAAGGCCTAACCAAAATTCCCTTCGCTATCTCGTCACCCTTCCCCATAATCGCGATACCCAAGAACCCAGCCCTTCATGATCGCGACCCAAGTCTCTCGAACGTGGAAGAGCAAAGTTTGTTGCACTAGCAGTTTAGCTAGTGCTGAACTTTGGGGAATTAAATTTCCTCCGATGAGGGGTTCAAAATTCATTCAGAACCCCATCAACACAAATGGACTATACTACATTGAAAATGACATTTCTAATTCAATGGAATTAACGAAATGAACAACGGAGGTCGTCTCGTCGAAATATTGACCAAAGTCAACACTTTTCAAAGAAAACACATAAAACGCCTAAATAGCCAAAAACTTATTCTGAGCACCTCGGGAATCAAAAAAAAGTTATTCTAGATTAAACTCGACGTTCTGGAGCTAACCAAGCTGACATAATTTTCATCCGAGTGCGTTTACTCAAAATGTTGACCAAAATCAAACTTGGCCAAGACATAAATTTAAAATGACAAAACCCCACAAACTCAAAATGAAGACTTCAAAACCCAAACCAACCTTCATTCTAGACCAAAATGGACCTTCGAATGCTGCTAAAGCCAACTCTTTCAAGACTTAAGCCTCAAAAATTGCCAAACAACCTCAAAACTCAACCAAACACCTTAGAGAGCATGTTACCCATCCTGACATCACATAAGAGCTATAAATAAGCTATGGGAAGGGGTAAAACTGTAAAAATATGCAAAAGCACAAAAATGACCTTGGAGGTCATGTAACACCCTGGAATTTTTTTTGCAAAGACTCGAATATTTCTTCATGTGTGTATAGACTCGAACCGAAGGAATTTTAATTTTATATATGAGTTAGGACCAATTCCTAAATATTTGAAGTGTGTTAGATGTGTTTAGGGGTCATAAGGGAGCTTTAACACCAAGTCAAGTGAAAAAAATTAGTCTCGACTAAGTTTCCGAATGAGTTCGTATAAGAGTCAACTTCGAACGACCATATCTCTTTGAATATAAAGAACTGGGTGGCCCACAACCTACCAAATTAAAGGTCTTTGAGTCTTATTTCCAATACCATCAAGATTGTAATTTTTAGAGTTCGGAGTCAAAAGTTAAGACCATTATTCTACAGACTAGTACTGCAGGAATTTCAGGCCTGGACTCTAAACCCAGAAAATTTAGGCTTGGCGCTGTAAGGGCGCGACGCACCACTATAGTGCCAGAAAACAGCCTTAGTATTTTGTTCCTTGGCGCGATGCGCCACTATTAGATGTGCAGGGTTTTTAAGCCCATTTTCCAGAACTAAGAAAAATTAGGCTTGGTGCTGCAAGGGCGCGACTCGCCACTATAGTGCTAGGAAACAGCCTCAGTAGTTTGGTCCTTGGCGCGACGTGCCACTATTAGGTGTGCAGGGTTTTAAGCCTATTTTGGCTTGGCGCTGCAGTGGCGCGACGCACCACTATAGCGCCAGCAAGATTTTTTCCCAGTTTTCAGATTTTTAAGAGGAGCAACTTGGACTTTTTCCCTAATTATATATACCCTCACTTGGAACGTTTTGGACCATATTTTCTCAGACTTTTTCCTCTCTAAAGGAATCCTAATATTCATCCCCTCTTCTCTTCCAAATCATCACCAATAAAATCCTCTCAAAAGGTTAAGGATTCAAGCTTCCCATTGAAGACCCAACAACAAGGTTTCTTCAAAATCTACTCTAAGGTATGTAAGGCTAACCTAAAATATGGATTGAGTTCTTCCATATGCCCATAGATATGTTGGATAGAGGTTGTGAAGGATTTGAACCTTCTATGAAGGTTTTCTTGAAATTTCCTAAAATATAGAATATTACTAAAATGTGTTAATGATGTTCTTGAGTTGACTTTGTTGAGAGTATGGATTCATGTATTCATTCACATGAACCCAAGATGAGATTTATTTTTGGTCATAATTTATCTTGAGGATGAGATTGATGGTTTTTATGTATAATAAAAATAATATTATTTTTCATAGTGAAATGAGGTATTCTTTTATATGAGTTTGATGAAATTGATTTTTAGTTATATGAAAATTTTGGAATAGTTATGAATGTGAAGGGCATAAAAAGAAATGAAACATTGGTAGAGTTAGAATGTCCTTTTGTCTCTGTAAATTGAACGTAGAATTAAATAAGGATTTTGGAGTGGATGTTTGATAATATTTGATGATGATGTGAATGATGATATTTGATGATGATGTGATGATGATATCCAATGATGATGTGATGATGATATTTGATGATGATGTGATGATAATGTTTGAAGATGATGTAAATGATGATATTTGATGATGATGTGAATGAAGAGGTTATGTCGATGAGGATGTTGTGTGATGAAGTGGATTGGAGTCTAATGTGATTATGTGATATGTGATTTGCATAATTTGATTTGATTGGAGTCTTATGAACATATTGAAAATAAATGATCTTTTGAGAAGGAGTTTTAAATAAATGATTTGTGAACACTTTGCATAAACTATTTACACACTATTTTTGAGTTTAAAGAATGATTATTTTCATCTATGATTTAAAAGGAGTTTAAGCATTAATTGAGTTTGAGAAGTCTTTTAATTATTTTTGAACATGAGCATTTTGAGTATAAACGAGTTGAGTATTTTTACATAAAAATGTCTATGTTGAGTTTGAGTTGAGGAGTTGAAATTATGTTTTAAATGCATTTAATATTTCCTGCATTCATTGAGTTGAGATGGTATCAAATTCAGAAAGAAGAGTTTGATGATTGAAATGAGTTGTTTGTGAAAGAAGGTCCAATGGGACCAGAAGGATTGAGTTTTGAAAAGAGTCCAATGAGACTAAATGAGTTATTTTGAAACTAAGTCCTAAGAGACTAAATAAGTATTTGAATATTTTACTCACTTAATAGATATGTGCATATTGAGTCTTGGGAGGAGTATCGAACACTGAATTGGGTAAGAGTATAGTCCTTACTCGAATCCCATAAACTACTCCACCAATGTAGGAAGGGATTGAACCATTAAAGTCAGATGTTTCCCATGGGATTGAACCGTTAAGTCGGATGTTTTCCCATTTTATTGTCCTGAAATGATAGGACTTGACTTATCGATGGAACCTATGATTGGTTGATTCGTTCATGCCCTGGCAAGGTATGGATGGATATGGCAATGACGTGGCTTGTTGTGTATCACCTACTTATAAGTGGTGGGATTGTTATTGGTTAGAAACTCCCAAATTATGTGGATTGTGCATGATTTGATTGGTTTGATTGAGCTTGTTGATAATTGAGTTGGATTATATAACATTTCTAAGTTCTGATCTGCATATTTATTGAGTTGAGTCCTTTGACTTGATTGTTGAGTTGATTGTGTATGATTGGATGGGACTGGATGATATGTGATTAGATTGTGGATAATTGGATCAGATTAGGTGATATATGATGGATTGAATTAGATGATATGTGATTGGATAGTGTGCAATTGGATTGGATCGGATCGGATTGTATATGATTGAATTGAGCCGATTGTATATAATTGGATTGGATCGGACGATACATGATTGGATGAGATCGAATTGTAAATGATTTGATTGAACTGTATTGTACATGATTGGATTGGATTGTATGGTATATGATTGGTCTTTGTCTAAAAATTGTATTCTTACTTTAGACTTATGACACTTTGATTGAGTCTCTCTTATCTTTCTGATTTGAGATATTTGAACCAACGTTATTCTTCCTTGAGGTATATTTCATTCTGCCATATTACATACTCGTACATTCCATGTACTGACGTCCATTTGGACCTGCATCATTTCATGATGCAGAGACAGGTTTAAGAGATCGTCAATAGGAGCACCATTGAGGATCTATACACACTCAGCATATTGGTGAGTCCTCCCTTACATTCGGAGGACACCGCTTATGTCATTCTTGCATCGAGTTATTCCTTTTCATTTTGATTTGAGGTAGTCATGAATATGTCATTGGCACCAATTAGATAGTAGTGATAGAGGCTTCATAGACTAGATAGTGATGGGTCGATTGAGTGTTTTCTTTCCTTGAATTATTCTTGTCAAAGTATTTTAATGACAAAGATTGGAGTTTGATTTGTTGGCTCATGGCCTTCCATTCTTGAGTTAGATCGTTGATTTGGATTGTCCGCCAAATTATTTCTTTATTTTAAACTTTCCGCTGGTTGATTGATATTGAATTGATGTGTGATTGGACCAAGTAGTTCGCTTGGGGACCAGCAATGGTCTTCGAGTACCGATCATGTTTAGGGTACCCCCCGGGGCGTGATAGGTCATTACAATTATAAAAGGGTAAATTTGGAATTATATAGAATTTTTACGATATAAAACTAGTTTGGTTACAAATATATCAAAATAAGGGAGGTACGTGTAGTATCTCAAACCACGAGGAAACTAAGTGTTATGAAGGAAAATTTGGAGGGAGGTCTCTGAATTATTCCTTGTGATTTTTATTGACGTAAGCAAAAGGTTAACATGATGTAACTTATAAGTTGTTTTTATATGTTTTTTATATATTTAAAATAAATCAACATAATCACATGTCATTTTTAGGATCATTTCTTTTAAAATCAGGATATTCCAGAAGTATAATTTTGAAATCGTGATTACTAGGCTTATAAATTAGGACCAATTCACCTTCGTAATGGACTAAATTATACTTGACTAATATTTTCACCTGAAATGTAAAAAGAAATACATTGAAAAAATTGAGGAGGAAAAAGAGAAGAAATTGACCAATTTAACTTGTTTACGCGCCAATATAGAGTGCAATACACACAAATTTGTATGTCAGGATTAGGTGTTGATAAGATGCATATATGTTAAGTAAAAGTGTTTATATGTTCACTAAATAAATTTAAGTATCTAATTTACATATTGTGACAAGTTAGAGGGACTATTTTGGTATTTAGATAAAATTATTATATAAGACAGTCTGAAGAAAAATAATTCTCCAAGTGTTGAACGCAGTTATCCAATGGAAGACCCTTTCAGTGATATGCCAGAAGAAATTTGTGTGTTACTGATAGATCATGACAAAGATTTTATTACTGATCAAATGATTGATTTGCTACAATTTCACAAATATAAAGGTGACATCCCTAGAACTTATAACCTTTGTTTCTTTGATATATTAAATTTCGTATGATTTCTTTTTTATTATATGGAAATTTAATTGATATGATGTTCATTTTCTTATTTGTGATTTTAATATCCTCTCTTTTTAAATTTTATTTATCTTGTAAATCTTGAATTTCACTTTTCTTTCTTATGATAACAATATTTCTATACTTGTTTATGCTATTTTACAAGTTAATAATTGTGTTTAATGTGGTTATAAAGAATCAAATTAGGTTCTCTTACTCCTGAATAGTGAAAGATTGAGCCTTTTTTGTTCAACCCAAGTGTTGGAGTTCCAGAGCAAGCAAATGATCTTCAACTTGACTTTATCTTCAACAATAAGTTCTAATTATTTAGTGTTATAAGCATATCACACACTTGATTAACTTTCTTCATAAAGATGTATATGATTTTTCAAAGGGGATAGATAGTTCTATATTAATTTTGTGTTATTCCAATTTTATCAGATTTTCCACCATAAGAGACATAATTTTACATTATTTTTTTATTTAATCAACTTACATATGTGTTTTACTCTTCATCATTTTGTAGAAAAAGAAAAAGAAAAAATTGTTCTTTGTCAACTGGCCTAGAGGGACATGGAGTTGGTGGAGAAACATTAATTAAATCTCTCAAAAATAATTTTTGAAAGTGTAGATCTTTATTTTTTACAAATCTATCATTCATTGTAGAAAAAGATAAATTCACTTGGGTGGTGGAGGCGCAAAACTAGGGCAAGGGAGGAAAGAGAAAAACTCAAGAGAAGGACATAATAAGAGATGATCTGGCTATCATTATTAGTTGAGATACCTTTTATGCCTTTTATTGGATGAAAACAAAAATTGGGTACATCTGATTTTCATGACCAAAAAAACATTTATCTTTCTACTTTTTTTTCTTTTATTATACAAAAAAAATAAAATTGGAAGACTTGATTTTAATGAAGAAAAAAACTGTGGTTTTTTCTTAT
Organism: Solanum dulcamara; assembly: GCF_947179165.1. Lineage (NCBI taxonomy): Eukaryota > Viridiplantae > Streptophyta > Magnoliopsida > Solanales > Solanaceae > Solanum > Solanum dulcamara. The sequence continues at coordinate 8,047,603 of NC_077246.1, read as the reverse complement.
TTGTTTGTTTCTTTTGGTTTCTCAATTAATTTGTTAGTATCTATTGATTGTTCCTATTCAAGATGTGTTAAATTCTTTTGACTTAAATTTCCTTTTTAGATATTTTTTAGGTACCATGTAGTACACATACATAGAACAAAATACTTGGTAGGAATTAAATTTAATTTTGCACTTGTTTTTTTTTTTTTTTTTTTTTTTTTTTTTTTTTTTTATGGGAACAGACCCTACACGAGGCTCCCACCTCTCGTGCACAGTCAGGGGTTAAGCAACACCCCCAAGCCTTAACATAAATAATCAAAATAAAAAATACAAGGAGGGGGACATAAACCTTACCTCCGATCCTATGGTGGTTCATAAGTCGACTAACCAATTAAGGTCGGCTAACTCATCCCCGATACAAAAAAGAGACTAACTATAACTAGAAAGCAGTAAACCTGTGAGAGGACTCCTCCCGGTACAATTCAACTATGAAAGCATAAATGAGGGCGACTCTCCCCTTCCATGAGAAAAAAGAAAAGTAACCTAGTCCTATTCCAACTATGCTACGTACCAGACATAGCTATATTGAAGAAGAACAAGTATACGAAACTTCTATCTCGCATGGGATGGGAAATTCTTTTCATCTTTGCTCTTTTTAGTCTTGTCGTACCAAGTAAATCCCGGTGAAATATGCCTTTGTATCAGTAACATGATTACCAGCTATGGGGGCTGGAAGGATAGGAAGTATATGGAGTTATAGTAGCCAACAACCTTTGATTTGTTGTGGAAGAAAGTGTAGCTGCATTCGAACACCTGCATGGCGGTCCAAATGTATGATTGCTGCAGACCTACACCTGCACAGATGGACAAAACCAGAAACCTACACAAGCAACCAAGTCTGGAGGTTGCTGTACATGGGTGTGTTGGTTTTGGCATCTGTTGTTGCTGATGCTGTTGAACTTCATCTTTCAATTCCGCACTTTCAGCTTCAGCTCTGTGATTGAGTTGTTGTTTGGTGTGTGGCTGAGTAGTTGTTTGGTGCTGTGTTCCCACAGTATGTATCTGGAGTTGATGGAGGTGTAACCTTTTACAGCTGCTCATGATATTGTTGTTGGTCCTTGGATGTTGTCTATGAGGGTGTTGGAGTTCCTTCTGGGCTGTATCTCCAAAAACCTGCATAAACAAAGAAGAAAACAAACAAGCAAGCTCACAATTATAAGAACAATTCCAAGAGTTCTGTTGTACAAACTCCTTGTTGCTGCCATTGTAGTTAGTCTGCTTGTTGGTCCTTGCTTTGAAGTGGTTCATTCTTGTACCTGCACAGCCAAACAAGACCAACAATACATACAACCAAAGAGGTGTGCAAGCTGCTGTAGCATTAGCTTGTATTTGTTCCTTGGCTGCTGCAAGTTGGTGGAGCTGTTGCAGATGTTGATGGAATGCATCTGGTATGCATGGAGAGATGATCCATGCTTTAGTATCCAATTGTTTACAATTATGAGGATCTGCACCTGCACAGACAAACAAAAACAAAAACACCAAACCCAAAGCTGCCAATCTGCAGGTGGCTGCAGGTTCCCTAGGTTGCTTGTTGGTCTTTGTTTTGAGGTGGTTAGGCCTCTTGGAGTACCTGCACAGAAAAACAAAAACAAAAAACTTGTATATGTTTCTTGTCTGTTGCAGGTTGATAGAGTTGTTGCTGGAATGTGTTAGTAGTTGAGAATGTGTTTGGCAAGCTGAGTGTGTTGCTCCAAAGCAGCCCCAAGATACTGCAGTCTTTTTAGCATGGGGAGTCTGCCAGCTGCATTGGTGAAGTTGAGAATGATTGATCATGGAGATCAATGCATTCTCCAGGAGGGGGCTGTAGTTGGGGTACCTGCATAGACAAACACAACCAACAATCCTTACCACCAAAGAGAGCTGCAGGCTGCTGCACCCATGTTCCTTGTGTGTTGCAAGTTGGTTGAATTGTTGCTGTGGTGTGTTGAAGTTAAAGAATGTGGTTGGGGGGCTGCTCCATAGAGGCCCCAGGACATTGCATCCCTCATAGCAGTTCCAAAGAGGGCCAGTTTTTGATGTCCCTAGGCAAAAACAAACAGCCAAATACAAACAACCAAACAACCACAAAATCCAGAAGGAAGTTGCTGCTCTGCACAGTCCTTGTGTAGGCCTCTTAGTGAAGGTATTTGTTTTGGTGGTTGTATCTGTGGTGTGATCTATGTAGGTGTTGGGAACACATGTTGATGAGTCCATCCTGACATCTGCATCTACACAACAAACAAGAACCAGCAAGAAAGGAGCTGCTGTAAGTGTTGAGTTATTAGAGAAGGCATAGATGGAGTGGATTTGTTCCTTGTCTGCTGCAGGTTGGTGCTGGGGTGTGTTGATAATAGAGAATATGTTTGGCAAGCTGAGTGTGCTACTCCATATAAGCCCCAGGTTACTGCAGTCCTCATAGTAGTGCCAAAGAGATTCTAAGCAAAGAAAGTCAACCAAAGACAAGCAACAAAGCAAACAGGTGTTGAACTGCTGCAGGTGTTGCAGGTGTTGGGCTGCTGCAGGTGTTGAGTTGATGCAGGTGTTGTCCTCTATGTATTTGATGTTAAAGCATGTTGGTGTAAGTCTCCAACAACCTGCATATACACAGCAAATAACCAGACACAAGCAAAGACTTATACAGGTTAGTAGAGAGGAATGGATCTCAAATAGGCTTTTGGAGCCTGTTAGCATTTTCCATGTCGCTCGACTAACGTCTCCACTAATCCTTTTGAGCTGAAACTTCATGAGGTTTGCATATATATTCATTACTTTAGCCATGCAAAGTTTGAAGGCTTGTTTCCCAAGTTGGAGCTTCCATTTAGCAAAATTCTTCCTTTTTAAGGTTAAGACAGCTGATTGTTTCAAGCTCGCTCGCCTAACGTCTAAAATTATCCGTTTGGGCTGAAATTTCTTGGGCCTTATCAAAAACATATATGATACCATCCTACAAAGTTTGGGAGACTTTGGGCAAGTCCACAAGTTACTCCCTACCCTGCACCTGCTGCCCTGCTGAGGCTTAGAGGTTGCAGGGTGTTTGGAAGATGTTGTTGTGCTCTTGTCTATGTATTTGTTGTTGAAGAATGCTAATATATTACTCCAGACACCTGCAATAGTACAACAAACAAGCCCAAACAAAACATAATATGCACAGACTAGCAATAAAGAGGGGACCTCAGTAAGAGCTTTGGAAAGTGTTATCATTTTCCAAGCCGCTCGACTAACGTCTCCAATTATCCATTTGAGCTGAAACTCTATGGAGTTAGCATGTATATCCTCTCCTTTAGTCCTGCAAAGTTTGAAGACTTGTTTCCCAAGTTGGATGGCCCAAATTACTAAAGACCCTCTCTTTAGGCTTAAGGCAGCTGAATGTTTCCATGTCGCTCGCCTAACGCCTCCAATTATCCGTTTGGGCTGAAACTTGTTGGAACTTATCACAATAATATATTCTAACATCCTGCAAAGTTTGGGGGGCATTGGACAAGTCCACATGCTACTCCACACCCTGCACCTGCTGCCCTGCTGAAGCTTAGAGGTTGCAGGGTGTTTGGAAGTTGTTTTTGTGCTCTTGTCTATGTATTTATTGTTGAAGAATGCTAATATATTACTCCAGACACCTGCAATAATACAACAAACAAGCCCAAGCAAAAAATAATGTACAAAGACTAGTAATAAAGAAGGGACCTCAGTAAGAGCTTTGGAGAGTGTTATCATTTTCCACGTCGCTCGACTAACGTCTCCAATTATCCATTTGAGTTGAAACTTTATGGAGTTAGCATATATATCTTCTCCTTCAGTCCTGCAAAGTTTGAAGACTTTTTTCCCAAGTTGGAGGGTCCAAATTACTAAAGACCCTCTCTTTAGGCTTAAGGCAGCTGAATGTTTCCATGTCGCTCGCCTAACGCCTTCAATTATCCGTTTGGGCTGAAACTTGTTGGAACTTGTCACAATAATATATTCTAACATCCTGCAAAATCTGATCGAAAAAGGAAGTTTATAGTCCTTTTTCTTCTTTTAGAAACACTTGAAACTCAAAATAAATGTCTAAATGATGGATTAGGATTTCATTTAATTAGATAGTAAAGATAAAAATGCACCCTCATTGAAATTCATTAAGTACTATTATATGATGTAGTTTCTCTTGGCGCGAAATTTAAAAAAGAAAGAAACATTTTGAAACTTGTGGTCCAACATAAATAATAGATATTTGTGTAACTATAACTCATTTCAAGGGTAAATTGACATTTTAAAGTCAAATTGTTATTAAATAGAAATGTGTCATTCTCTTTAAACTGACTAAAAAGGAAAGTGAATCATATAAATTGGTCAATATTCTATAACAATTTTTGATTCTTTTGTTGGCTTATTATCTTTTAGTCGTTAATACTTTTGTTGTCATGCACAACTAAGATTCTTGAATTCCGTTAAATGATACTATAACCACATATATGAGACATGTAATAACACAGATTTCATATATAACTTTCTATTAATATCTTCATATTTAATTGAATTAGTTATCTTATCGATGTCAAAAACATAAAATATCACTGCTAGGACAATAGATAAGTAATATGAGAATATTAGAGTTTATTGGTAAATCATTTTTTATAATTTGTTAAATCTTCTAAACTCTCGTTACATATTTATGAAATAAAAATTACCTCATAGTTTGTTATCCTATTATTTCTCACTTTATAGTATCTTATTTATATTGGGTGTTTATTTATTTTGACAAGTTATTGAATAAATTGGAATAGATTTTTTTTATAAAAAAAAATTCTATAGAATCTTCTATATTCTTTATTAATCCAATTATTGACACTAAAATAATACTCCATATATCTTTTCGTGTGAACCTATCTAATGAAGATTGCACATGTCATGTATAACGTAAGTTGATTAATATATGTTATTTCATAAACTAAAGAGTAACAATATAACATGATAGTTCATGATTAAATTTGAATATGAAATAAACATATCTAAATGATTTCATGTTTTCTACAGATTTCAAAGTGCATCGATATATACAGTTATGACAGTCATGGCTTCTCCGGCAATGTCAATGCTCTCCAAAGGAAAGAAGAATTTTGATGCGATGATAATCAATGTCAATTCACCGGATGCACATTGTTTTGAACTCTTGGCCCAAGCTGCGGTCTTGAATATAGTCTCACTCTGTAAGTATTTATAACTCTATCTTTCACTTACTGTTATAGTGGTTGAAGTCAGCTATTTTAATTAATACACTATAAAAATAATAATTATACAACAACAACAAACCCAGTATAATCCCATAATGTGGGGTCTGGGGAGGGTAGAGTGTACGTAGACCTAACCCCCACCTTGAAAGGTAGGGTGACTGTTTCCGAAAGACCCTCGACTTTAAGAGAGGACAAGAGGACAAGATAAAAAGTCAGATAGGGGCAAGTATATAGAAAACAAGATGAAAACAGGAATAGCAAAAAGAGAAAGTTGTGGTAAAGTGGTACGGGAAAGAAAGAGGCATTAACTACTATAAATAAATAAGATAAGACAAGATAAATAAGACAGTCAAAGTACAACGGCGCCACAACTATAAACAACAATACAATGCAGAAATCAAAAGGCAATAAACAATGAGCAGAACTATAACTACTATGGTGCAAAGGATGAATCACCTAGCCTTTTATCCTAATCTGAGTCCTCCACAAAGAAAATTATAGTGCGCTAATGCGCCTACTAATAGGGTAGGATAACGCGACTATGTACTAGCCTTCTACCCTAATGTGGGTCCTCCACACACTCCTATCTAAGGTCATGTCCTCGGTAAGCTATAACTGCGCCATGTCTCGTCTAATCACCTCTCCCCAATATTTCTTTGGCCTACCCCTACCTCTTCTAAACCATCCATGGAAAACCTCTCACACCTCCTCACTGGGGCATCTGTGTCTCTCCTCTTCACATGCCCAAACTACCTAAGTCGCATTTCCCACATCTTGTCTTCCATTGAGGCCACTCCTACCTTATCCCGAATAGCCTCATTTCTAATCATGTCACTCCTGGTATGCCCACACATCCATCTCAACATTCTCATCTTGGCTACTTTCATCTTTTGAATGTGAGAGACCTTAATTGGCCAATACTCCGCCCCATATAACATAGCCAGCCTAACAACCACTTTGTAGAACTTGCCCTTAAGTTGTGGTGGCACCTTCTTATCATAGAGCACCCCGGAAGTGAGCCTCCATTTCATCCACCCTGCCCTAATATGATGTGTGACATCATCGTCAATCTCCACACTGCCTTGCAAGATAGACCCAAGGTGTCTTTTGGATAGCTTGGTCACCGAGCATAACTTTTGCGCCAACCTCATGAGGTATCTCACTGAACTTGCACTCTAAGTACTCTGTCTTGGTCCTACTCAGCTTAAACCCTTTAGACTCCAGGGTGTGTCTCCAATCCTCTAGCTTAGCGTTAACTCCGCTACGAGTCTCATCGATCAGGACTATGTCATTCACAAAAAGCATACACCATGGCACCTCACCTTGAATTTGTTGCGTCAATCCATCCATCACCAAGGAAAATAAAAATAGACTAAGAGCTAATCCTTGATGTAACCCCATCACAACTGGAAAGTGCTCTGAGTTCCCTCCTATTGTCCGTACCCTAGTTTTGGCACCCTCATACATGTCCTTGATCACTCTAATGTATGCCACCGGTACACCTTTAGCCTCCAAACATCTCCATAGTATTTCTCGTGGAACTTTATCGTAAGCCTTTTCTAGATCGATGAATGCCATATGCAAGTTCCTCTTTCTCTCCCTATACTGCTCCACCAGTCTCCTTATAAGATGGATAGCTTCAGTAGTTGAGCGTCCCGACATAAATCCGAATTGGTTCTCTGAAATAGACACGCCTCTCCTAACCCTCATCTCCACCACTCTTTCCCACATTTTCATAGTATGGCTTAGAAGTTTGATACCCCTATAGTTGTTGCAACTCTGGATATCCCCCTTATTTTTGTATAGAGGGATTAGTACGCTCGACCTCCATTCTTTGAGCATCGTTTTTGTCCTAAAGATGACATTAAATAACCTAGTCAGCCACTCCAAACCTACCGGGCTCGTACTTTTCTAAAATTCACCAGGGATCTCGTCAGGTCTGGTCGCTCTTCCCCAGCGCATCCTACGCACAGCACCCTTAACCTCTTCGACCAAAATACTCCTGCAACACTCACCAACGTGAAGTCTCCCTGTATGTTCCAAATCATCCAACACAATCTCTCTGTCTCCTTCTTCGTTCAAGAGTTTATGGAAGTACGACTGCCATCTCTATTTAATGAGGGTCTCTTCTACCAATACTTTTCCATGCTCGTCCTTAATGCACTTCACTTGATCCATATCGCGTGCCCTTCGCTCTCGCATCCTGGCTAGATTGAACAATTTCCTATCCCCGCCTTTTTCTTCTAGTTCAGTATAAAGGCGTTCAAAAGCTGCTATTTTTGCCGTCGAAACCGCCGACTTCATCTCCTTCCTCGCTATCTTATAAAGTTCCCTATTCATCCACTTCTCCACCTCATCCTTGCTTTCTATCAGCTTTGCATACGTTATCTTCTTTGCTTCTACCTTCCCTTGCACTTCTCCATTCCACCACTAGTCCCCTCGGTGCCGGCCACGGCTACCTATCGAGACTCCCAACATTTTCCTTGCTACAATCCTAATACAACTAGTCGTCCTATCCCACATAGTGTTCGCATCCCCACTACTATCCCAGGCCCCCATATCCTTCAATTTCTCCCCCATCTCCAGGGCGCTAGTCGTGGTCAAACTCCTCTATCTGATCCTAGGTCGGTCATCCCCGACCCTCTTCTTCCTCGTCATCTTGATCCCTAAATCCATCACCTAGAGCTTATGTCGAGTCGTAAGGTTGTCGATCAGAATGACCTTACAGTCTTTGCACAGACCTTTATCATCCTTCCTAAGGAGTAAAAAGTCTATCTGGGTCTTAGCCACCGCACTTCAGAAGATTATCAAGTGATCCTCTTTTTTTGGGAAATTTATCGTTAATGTCACGACCCAAAATCCGAGTGTGATGGCACTTGTCATTTCTCACTGGAACAAGTCAGCCTGACCAACTAAATGTGGAAACAAAAGAGGAAATAGCTAAAAATAAGCAATTTATATGAAAAAACGGAAAATCTTACTTTATTACAAAATCCCCAATGGACTGATTGTCATATGTACAATCCTTCTAATACAAGATACTGAAATAATTAAAAGCCTCAATCTTTCTATCTCAAATAGATCAAAGTAAAAGATAAAGAGGAATAGGAAAGATGACCGACATCAACAGCTACCTCTCAAATTTCCTCAATAAGCCACAGATGGAAGATGAGAGAATGGGATCACTGTCCGGGCTTAGAGCCTAAACAAGTGTAGATAGAAAGGGTGAGTACTACTGACATAGTACCCAACAAGCGAACAACTAAGACTAAGCTAAGCTAATAGGACAAACGTACTCTTGTCATACCATCTAACCCCCAAAATACAACCTGCACGAAAATCAGCCCAGTCTAACAATTTTAACAGCACAGTATAAGTGTACATATAAGTCTCCACAACACTACAACTCAAGTATCAAATATGGTCTCATTAGTGAATAATATAGATCAAGGGGATATCAGGGGTAAAACAGTCCAAAATGGCAAAAGATGTATGATGTAATAAAATGCAAAGCAATGTCACATATAGTGATGTATAGCTGTCCTAAATGATACACATCTGCTGACTAGCAGGCCAAAAGCCATGGGGGCGACACATGAACCATGTATCCTTCGACATAAATCATCTCTTGTCAGAACCATTTCCGTTCGGCATAAATAATTTCTCGCCGGAACCATTTCTCTTCGGCATAATCCTCGAATCAAATTCCATCTCAAAGTATCAGAACTAATGCAAATAGGCAATGTCCATGTAAATAGAATGACAGAATGATGATATTGTAATGATGATATAAACAATTCACAACTCATATCACAACAACATATTCAAGTATTCACAATAAGTCAAGTATCAACTCATATCGAACACAACATGCATAAATCCTCTCATTTGCCATCTATAACCCCTTACTTCAATATCAATCAGTTTAAACATCAATGAAACTCAACTAATCCTTAAAATAATTTTCCATCGCTTTCAAGCATGTAAAAACACGAATATATGATTCTACAAGCTTAGACACAGATTTAAAAATTCACTTGCCTCGATTTCAATCTCGAACTACGCTGAAATCTGAGATTTACCCTTACATTGATGTTTTGAATTAAGATAATCTATTCAAATAAGCAATCCCAATAAGAATACGAGCCTAACGATACCCAATTCAATATTGTAACACCGAGCCCCAAATTGACCCGAACAACCTGAAATACCCAATTTCAAAAATGAAAGGAAAATCTGGAAATTTTTACATGAAAATGATCCTTGAAGAATTTGAAAACTATTAGTGAAATCACAATTGAATTTGGACTTAAAACCACTAAGAATCATAAGAACATTAAAATTTTGGTCTCTTGGAAACCCCAAATCCAAGCTAAAATCAGTAGATAATTGATGGGAAAAGCTGACGATTGTACGTATAGGATCATACTAGATGATTGTAAAGTGCATGCATGAGTTAGGATCAATGTCTAAGAAATTGGAGAGTGTCAGATGTGATTTAGGGTCATAAGGGATCCCTAAAACCAAGCCAAGTCTAAAGAACTCGTCTTGGCTAAGTTTCCGAATGAGTTTGTATAAGGGTTGACTTCCAATGACCTTATCTTTTTGAATATAACGAACTAGGTGGACCATGAACTATTAAATTAAAGGTCTTTGAGTCTTCTTTCCAACGCCATCAAGATTGCCATTTTTGGAATTTGGAGTCAAAAGTTATGACTATCTTACGACGGACTAGTGCTGCAGGAATTTTAGGCCTAGACCATAACTGAGGAAAACCTGGGCTTGGTGCCGCAGTGGTGCGACGTGCCACTATAGAGCCAGGAACAAGCCTCAATAGTTTGTTCCTTGGCATGATGCACCACTATTAGATGTGCAGGGTTTTTAATCCCATTTTCCAGAACTCAGAAAATTTAGGCTTGGCGCTGCAAGGGCGCGATGCACCACTATAGCGCCAGGAACAAGCCTCAGTAGTTTGGTCCTTGGCGCGACGCGCCACTATTAGATGTGCAGGGTTTTAAGCCTATATTTGACTTGGCGCTGCAGTAGCGCGGTGCGCCACTATAGCGCCAAGAGGGTTTTAGCCCCTTTTTTCCAGATTTTTGAGAAAGGGAAAATTGGACATTTTTCCTAATTATATATATACTGATTTGGTCACGTTTTAGACCATTTCTTTTCAGTCCATTGCCTCTCCCAAAAATCCCTAATCCTTATCCTCTCTTCTTCCTCAATCCATCTCCAACAAGGATTGCCTTCAAGAATTTCTAGGATTCAAGCTTTCCATTGAAGACTTAACGTCAAGGTTCCTTTAAGTCTTCACCAAGGTATGTAAGGCTACTCAAAGCATGGGTTGAGTCCACCCATGTGCCCTACACCCTCTTTGAGGTTAAATGTTCATAAGAATGGAGTTTCTTGATAGGCTTATGTCCAAATGAGTCTTTTCCTCTATTAACTTAATATTTGTTATGTTGATGTTGTTGAGTCAAGAAATTGCTAAATTCTTTATGTTAGTATGAGTTGATTGATATGAGTTGTTAAACATACTTTGTTGATTTTCTTAAATATGTTGATTATTTTAAATATGTTAACTTTCTTAAATATGTTGATTTCCTTAACTGGTTGATTTAAAACCTTGGAGTCTTGATGAGTTCCAGAAAGATTTGCTAAATGAATAGAGGAATGATTGGATAGAATTGTATGATGTTATACATGCATATTTAAACTACTCTTGAAAGATACGATTGAGATTGATCGGATAGTATGATTGGAAGAGTTTTGATTGAGATAGAATTGATGATTTGACAAGGTTCCAAATGAGACTTGTCGATATGATTAGATTGAGTTGATTGGATGGAGTTTTATGAGCATTGAGTCTTGGGAGGAGTATCGAGCACTGAATTGGGTAAGAGTAAGTAATAACTCGAATCCAATAACTACGTCGCCAAACGTAGGAGGGGATTGAACAGTTAAAGTCGGATGCTTCCCAAATAATTGTCCGGAAATGATAGGACTTGGTTGGATATGGATCCATGATTGGTTGATTCGTTCATACCCTGGCAAGGTATGAACGGACGTGGAAACAACGTCGGCTTGTTGTACTATTACTGGCTCATAAGTGATGGTTGTCGGATAAGAGAAACTCCCATATAGGTCTTGATAGTACTCTGAGTCGGATTGGGTTGAATTATATGTGATTGGTCCCGTCTAAACCATATTCTTGTTTAGACTTAGGACACTTGATCGAGTTGTTCTTTCTCTTGAGTTGAGATTTCGAGTTGATTTGATTCTTCCTTGATGTTTGTTTCATTCGGACGTTTTACATACTCGTACATTCCATGTACTGACGCCATTTGTCCTGCATCATTTCATGATGCAGAGACAGGTACTAGAGATCATTAACCGATGCACCGTTGAAGATCTTTTCACTTCCAGCTAGTTAGTGAGTCCTTCCAGTTTTTAAAGGATATCGAGATTATCTTTATAGATTTGATTTGTTTCCCTTATTTTGATTTTTGGTAGCCATGGACTTGTCATTGGCACCTCTTGAATTGTTGATAGAGGCTTCATAGACTAGAATATGGAAATGTTAAATTGTTCGTTTTGACTAGTTTTATTCTAGCTACTTATTGATTGGATATTTGTTTGGCCTTTGTCCCCATATTATGGATAGTATCCTTATGATTGAGTCTTCCGCTGATAGAATGTGAATGAATGAAAGTGTGACTCGACCAGGTGGTTCGCTTGAAGGCCAGAAATGGCTTTCGAGTGCCGGCCATTCCTAAGGTACCCTCCCGGGGCGTGACACCCTCCTCGCGATCGCGAAGAGGAATTTTGATCAACTCATTAATTAACCGTCATGCTCGCGGAGAGGTCCGCTTGATCGCGATGACTGATCAAGCTTACATTTCGCGATTGCGTTTAAGCCTACTCGATCATGACTAACAACATTACAGGCACCAGATATTAGTAGAGCACAGCTAACTCACTAAGTCTTAATCTCGGAATCAACATTATAGGCACCAAATATGCTACCATACTAATTTCAATGTTCCATACTCAATGGAACCATCAGAATTTGAATTTGAGGTCTCCTTGACCCGAAACTCAAAATGTTGCAAATAAACTAACTTAGGCCTCCAAAATACCAAAGCGGGCTCCAGAACTCTAAAAATTCAACCAACACATCTTCTATACCAAAAACCATCCCCCAAATCCAACGAAGTCATCAAAATTCTATTCCGAGCGTCGAAACCCCAAAAGTTGACCAAAGTCAAATCTTGGCCTAAAATTCATCAAATTACCAACTCAAGACCTCAATTCTTCGTTACAATCCCAATTCTGATTTTGTAAACTCTTCCAGACCAATTTCCCCATTATGGAGCTGCTGGAATCGACGAAATTCCGTTCTGAGACTCGTTGCTCCGACTGACCTAAAATGTCACTTTTAAACTCTTAAAGCTTATGAAAACTTAAAATTCTCAAAACCTACTTTTTCATAGAATTTTTTCTCAAAATCAATACTCAACACAAATCAAAAATGACTTAGGTAAACTAGAAGGAGGGGCAAAATGGTCATTTCACAAAAAATTCCAAAAATGACCTTCAGAGTCATTAGAGTTAATCTATTGTTAAATAGTCTATGACTAAACAAAATTTATATAATCTACCGTTAAATAAGATTAGCGTTCATTTTTATTTTATAGTGACATAAATTATCCACTGCTAATATTATTTTAATTTTCAAATAGCAGTTATTTTGTAACTTTATTGTTATTATAAGGAACAAAATTCAGTTAACATACTTGAAATTAACTAGTCATATAATGTTTCGATCAATATGACATGGATATCCTTTATGATTTTATTGTTACAGTGGGTAAAATTAGTTTTTTTAATCAACACACGACAACAACAAAATATTCCTATATATAGGCCATTTGTAGCTATGATAATCCGTTGTTAAATAGAACGGATTGTTGTTATTTATGCCACAAAAGTTATCGTTGTTAATCTTATTTTTTTGTTATAGTGACAATAAATGATTATTTTTAACAGTATTATTGTCACAATAGATAAAATTCAATGAACATGTGTGAAATTAATTATTTGCATAATGTATAACATATATTCTAATTGCTAGCTTCTCGATATAATTATGCAGTTGTATGTGATGAACACAATGAAGTCTTAGCAAAGAAGGCTTTTGACAATGGAGCTTACCTTTACATCAAAAAGCCACTTGACGAAGTAATTGTGAAACACTTGTGGCAATTTGTATGGGGGAAAAAATACAAAGAGAGAAACTGATAAAAGGACAAGCAGGAGAGGAGAATATGCCTATTACTACTGAGGAATAGAGCAATAACATTCATAAGACTGAAAAAGATGGAAAATACAAGTTGAGAAGGAAAAGAGACACAAAAAGTACAAAAGAGATTAATGAAGGAGAAAGTCAAAGCAGTGCTATTAATAAGACGGTTACACATAAGAGCTGCATAGTATGGAATGATGATCTCCATTTCAAATTCACGGAAGCTATAGAACAACTTGGTGAAGGAAGTATGTTTATCTCGCTATTAATTAATTTTGTCTACAATTAATGAATAGTGATTATTGTATTTAGATGTACCTCGGCTTAATCTAGAAATATTAAAGTAATGATTAAATTAAAGTTACTTTCTAATGAAACATGCAGGATGTTACCCGATGGATATTCTTAAAGTGATGAACGTGCCCGGTCTTACCAAAAAACAAGTTTCTAGCCATCTTCACGTACATGCTTAAAAAAAGTGATAAATTATGTACATATCATATATTTATATTTGTTTGGTAAAGGGAAAATTATTTTGCAAGAAAATATTTTTTAAAAGTTATTCGTAGTACTTAGTTACTAGAAAATATTTTTCTTAGAATGATTTCATCAAATACTTCTGACATCTATATTTTTTAACAACAATCTTAATTTTAATTCTATATAAAAATCATTTATTAGAACAAAAAATTAATTTTACATCAATTCCACCGTAAATGTTTGAAAATTATTCTCATCTTTAGTCCTCAATTTGTTTTATCAAAACACAAGCTAAGTAAAGAGGATTAGTAATGGTCTTTTATTAAATGTTTAGTGATAGGAGTTATTTGTTGCTAATTTTTATTTTTCTTGTAATGATTATTTAATGAAATTGTATTATTTTCAATCTTTAATTCAAAAGATTTTTTATCGTTCGTCGGTTATCAATACTTAAATAACAATGAATTGAGACGATAATTATATCTACAGTACAACTCTCCTTTGCTTTTTTGCTTCTTTGAGAAATGTCGTAAGAATTTGAGACCTCAGAAAGAGCGAAGATATATTCATCGAGGATCCTCAAGTGGTTCTCAACAAAGAAATAGCTATAACACATCATTACAAAGAAAGAAAAGAAATAGTTGTAAAAGTTTTGGAAGAATGCCTCGTCTTCAAACAAATATTCCAAATCAAATCCATAAAGGCCCAGAGTTTCCACCAGTACTTAATACCAATAACATTTATGCAAGTTCAACTCAACAACAGCTTCATCACTTACAACTTCAGGTTCAACCCCACTACCTCAACCCATTTTTGTCGGTCCAAAATGTTGCTGGCAGTGGGATACAATAGCACAACCTGTTATTTGGAATGTTGGGTTCAGAAAACCCAAGTTTTGGGAGAACTAGTTATAGATCTGGTTTGGCGTTTAATAGTGGGGATTATCATGATTACGGTATGGATTATCATACTCAAAATGATTATAGCACAATGACGCCTGATGTAAATGTTGGAACAGCAATAATAAATGGATTGGGTGCCACAAATGCTAATTTTCAGCAATATACTGGTGAACAAAACATGTTTGATCCGAATAGTATCATCAGGACTTCAGATGTGAATGATATTGAAGGAAGATATTCAAATGCATTGGAAGATTGGGATGCGTATTTCAATTTCAATAATATGGATGATCTGCTCCAAAATCCTCAATCTCCAAGTGCTACCCCACCTAATGAACATGACAGTGAGTTTGTGCTTTTATCTCATTTCGTTTACTACTCTTTATTTATTTGAAATATTAATTTGAAAGAGTTGAATTATGAGATAGTCACTCAACTAGTATATATTATCTTAAAAAGTTACATTCTACATATGTAGGTGACAACAACATCGAGTATCCAGCTTCCAAGAATAGAAAGCTTCCTGATGAATAATCCAACATGATGATAAGATGATTTGCAATTCCTTTACTTTCCAGGGCCACCAGCAGCAAGTCCAACAGCAAGCGACCAAGCTTTTATTTAAGTTTTACCAAAACATAATGACAATATTTATATTTTAGCATTGATACTATGACATTTCGATTTTCAGTATTTATGCCCATCCCTAAGGCCTACTATTAATCAACTTAGACATTATATTTCTATGTGTGGCTTTATAACAAAAAATCATCAAGTGTTGCTTTCTTATTTTCTTTATTATGAAAATCAATGACTAGTAACAAATGTAGGAAAACAGTAAATTGAAGTAATACTGCTATAAAAGAATAATCTTCCAAAAAAGCATATTATTATAAAATGGTTATATCTTTTACAAGTAAAGAATTTTTATAGGTAAAATGTAACATAAATGACCAATATCGAAAAAACTTAGCTTTTATAATGAAGTGTATTTTTTTTCAGTAATCTAATGAAGTGTAGTTACATCAACATAATGTTATAGAGATATTGATTGTACTGTTATTTACTTTTAGGGAGAAAGCGTTTACAATAATATGCTGGAAAATCTTTAGGATACCTCAAATTCATTATTACTGAATTTGAATTATCACTGAATTATACACCAAGCTTGAATCTTTGCATTGTTACTTCAAAGCTTGAGTATCAAAAAAGTTTGGGGAAGGAATCCACTTAAGAGGTTGTTTAGTTGGCGGGATAAAGGATAACAATTCCGAAATAAAATGCAAGATTATTCTGTCCTGTGTTTGGTTGGTGGAATATGGAATAACAATCACATAGGATGTACTTAAATAGTGGAATTAGTTATCTCACATAGAAGGTGAAATAGCTATTCTCATAGAATATCATGGTCCTTTTTAATTCAAAGAATCCAATGCAATTAGCGAGGGTCATTATAGTTTAGTTCAGAAAGGAAAGGCATCCACCGGTAGAAATACTAAAAATGGGAAGTGCCTTGCCTCTCCTAGCCTTCTTTCTTGCTATGACTCCACTAACGAATAACACATGCCACTGTAACACACCAAAAATTTCTACACTAAGACCCGAACCACTCTTTAAATGCGTATAGGCCTAAATACAATTAATTTTAATTATAATATAATTGTTATGACTGATTCTTTAGTACTTGAAGTGCGTTTGAAGTGAATTAGGGTCACAATAGTCCCCTAGCACAAAGTTGAGTTGAAAACTTTCTTATCAATTGAGTTTCGATATAAGATTTTACTTGGATCAACTTCAAACATTCATATCTCTTACAATATAATGACTTAGGTGGCCCATAACCTATCAAATTAAAGGTATTTCAGTTATATTTCCAACTCCATCAAGTTTGCATCAATCCGAATTCAAAATAAAAAGTTATGACCATTTTACCAGAGATGCTAAAAGTTGTTAGTGGCCGACGAAAAAAGTGACGACCGTCAGACCTGTGATGGCCCGTCAGCCTTGGCCATCATGCTTAGGTAGAATGGTCGATTTTTGGGCTAATTATGGCGGTCTGGGTGATGGCCCATCACCCAAGCGACGTTCCGTCACCTAGATGACTGCAGAACGATGATTTTGGCCTTTTTTTAGTTTCTAAGGGGGTATTTTAGTCCAAAACCCTTTGGGGGGTTATATAAATGGTTTTAAACACAAAGAAAAATCAGATTTTTCATCATCTAACCATCTCATGCACTCCCAAAATTTCTTCTCTCAAGAACTTCAAGAAAACCAACCTTCTCCAAGGTTCATCCATCATCTAAGGTAAGATTTGACCATGGAATTCCATAATTTCTTCATCTTAACACCAATTAATATCTTTTACCCATGGATTCTTAACACCAATTAATAATATCTTCTACCCATGGATCTATAGGTTTTCAAGGAGATCCACCTCTAAGGTTCAAGAAATTGATTTTGTCATCTCTTCCTCCCTAGATTTCATTTTTCTCAAGAATTAGGAGCGTATAAGGTATGTAAGGCTAACCTAAAATATGGATTGAGTTATTCCATATACCCTATAGATGTGTTGGATGGAAATTGTGAAAGACTTGAACCTTCCATGAATGTTTTCTTAAATTTTCCTAAACTCTACAATATTTTTACATACTATTAATTGATTGATGATCTTCATGACTTGAATTCTTGAACAATTACGTTCATATTTTATTTCATAAGTTGTAGCTATATATTAACTGTAAATGATTATTTATATATATTGATTGGAATGAAAAATATGAATTGGATAGCTATGAATGTGAATGGCATAAAATAGGAACGAAACCTTGGTGGAGGCAGAATGTCCTTTGGGTGACCATAAATTGAACCCAAAAGATTGAACATAACTGACTGTTGTCATAAATGTATATCTAGCTACTCTTAAAAATGTGATTGGGATTAATTAGATAGTCTGATTGGTTGAGAGGTTTGATTGTGATAAAATCGATAAATTGATAAGGGTCCAAATGAGACTTGTTGAAATGAATAAATTTAACTGATTGGATAGGGATTTATGAGCATGAGTCTTGGGAGGAGTATTGAGCACTGATTTGGGTAAGATTATAGTTACAACTCAAATCCCATGAACTACGTAGCCAGCATAGGATGGAGGATTAAAGCTCTTAACTCCCAAAACAATGGACTGTGGTTAATTGTGGATCCAATGATAGTGATTCATCCCTTATCCTGACAAAGTATTAGATGGGTGTGTCAACGACACCGCCTCATTATACATCACCTTCTTATAGATGATGGTTGTTGGTTAGAAAAACTCCCAATTAGAAAATATGATCTTGCATGACAGGATTATTTGATAGAAATTGTAGATGGTTGAGTCGATTTGAAAAGCACTTGCTAAATTCTAAAATCTTGCATATCTTTTGAGTTGATTGATGAGATTGAGGTAAGTGTTGTTGATTGTTTCACCTTTTTTCCATTTTACATACTCGTACATTTCATGTACTAACACTTTTTGGGCTGCATCATTTCATGATGCAGATACAGATGCTCTATTGAAGATCTACATCATTGAGACCTCTTTTCTTTTCCGGAGGGATCATATTTATTTCATCTTTACTTTTGAGTATCCTCTTTTGGGTAGCCATGGAATTGTCATTAGCGCCTTGTAAATAGCGATAGAGGCTTCATATATGGATGGTGATGATGTTGAGTCATTTGTTTTCATTTTCAAACTATCCTTTGAATTGGGATTGGTTTTAAAGTGCATTATGTTTCTTTGAATTATTGAGTTGGTTAGCCATCCGAATGTCTTTTAAATTCATATTGAGTCTTCCGCTGAGAGCATGAATGATTTAAAGAATATGTGATTGGACCAAGTGGTTTTCTTGGGGACTAGCAATGGTTTTTGAGTGCCAGTCATACCTACGGTACCCTCTCGGGGTGTGAAACACTTGGTATCAGAGTACAAAGTTCAAGAGTCCTAGGAAGTCTATGAAGTCATGTCTAGTAAAGTCTTACTTATGGATGTGTTATGCACCATACTTATTATCAAAAGGCTATAGGACAATAGGAATAGTTTCACTTCTTCTTACTCTATGTTCGTACGAAAGAGTTTAACTCTAAGAGTTTGTTCCTAATTCGTGCATTACGCGTTTTTAGATAATGCCTCCAAAATATACTGCAAGTCAGAAGAATGCTGCCAGAACAGAGGTTCCATAGTCATAGATTCCCCCACCTAGGACTAGGGGCCGACCTGCAAGGTATACTAAGGCACCTCAAGTGCGTACTACTCAGCCTGTACCAACTTCAGAGGCAGATTTCTAAGGAACGATTGCTATTATCACTCAGTTGGTAGCTGCCCGCAATGGTAGCTAAAGTTTACCAACTCCTAGCTTTAGTTCTCAAGAACCATCTGCTACCACGAGGATTATAGATTTTCTAAGAATGAATATGTCGGTCTTCACAGGGACTAAGGATAGTGAGGACCCTAGAATTTCATAGATGAGATTTGGAAGATACTGAAAGAAATGCATGCTACTGAAATTGAGGGGGTTGATTTGGTTTCCTATCAGCTCAAGGATGTGGTAAATACATGGTACAACCAATGGGAGGAAGGTAGAGGTGAGAATTCTGAGCTTGTCGTTTGGGATGAATTCAAGAGTGTTTTCCTTAATCACTTCTTTCCTAGAGAATTGAGGGAAGAAATAGTAGAAGAGTTTGTAAACTTAAAGCAAGAGGGTTTGATAGTAAAAGAGTATAATCTGAAGTTCATCCAGCTATCCAGATATGCTCCGGAGATGATCCTAGATATGAGATCAAAGATGAGGAAGTTTGTCTCTGGCCTGGCAAACATGTGAAGAAAGAGTGTAAGGCAGCATTACTAATTTCTAACATGGATATTTCCAGGTTGATGGTTTATACCCAACAGGTTGAGGATGATAAAAAAGAAAAATAGAGAAGAGCACTTTAACAAGAAGGCCAAATCAGCTGGGCAGGAGAATGCGATAAGGCAAGGTAAGGGCAATAGATCCTTCTTCTAAAAGAAATTTTCTAACTATGCTCCATTGATAGAAGGTGCATCTGGCCCCAGCCATAGGTATGACCAGAAAGAACAGAGCCACTAGAACCTTAGAGCTCAGGCTTCTCAATCCCTAGCTAGTACGACTCTAGGTTCGAAGGGAAATCCATTTTGTAGTAAATGTGGCAAACTCCACTTGGGAGAATACAAAGATGGAAGTAATAGTTTCTATAAATATGGTAAGATAGGCCATTTTTAGTGGTAGTATCCGATGTTGGGTGACAAATCCCAATCCTCTACTACAGCACCCCCAACTCGAGGTAATCAGAGAGTTACTACTTCAGGTATGGGCAGAGGATTAAACTGTTTGTATGTCATGGGTAGTCGCTAAGATCAAGAGAACTCCCCTAATATTATTACGAGTATGATTCAAGTCTTTTCCTTTGATTGTTATGTTTTGATGGATCCAGGTGCCACTTTGTCATTTGTAACTCCTTATGTGGCTAGTACATTTGATAAAATCCCTACGAGACTTCTTGAGCATTTTAGTGTTTCTACTCATGTTAATGAGTCTATCTTAACTGAGAGAGTCTATATAGATTGTATTGTGTTAATATATCATAGGGACATCATGGCTGACTTAGTTGAGCGGGACATGGTTGATTTTCATGTGATTCTTGGCATGGACTGGCTTTATGCCTGTTATGCCTCTATGGATTGTAGGACTTGGATTGTTAAGTTCAAATTCTTAAATGAGCCTGTCATATAGTGGAAGGGTAGACTTGTTGTGCCTAAGGGTAAATTTATTTCCTACTTTAGGGCCAGAAAGTTAATCTTGAAAAGGTGTATTTATCACATCGTGCGAGTGAAAGATAATAGTGTTGAGTCTCCATCCCTTGAGTTGGTTTTGATTTTTAATGAGTTTCTTGAAGTGTTTTCTGAAGATCTTCCTGAAGTCCCTCCTGATAGGGAGATTGACTTTGGGATTGATGTCCTTCCTGATATGCAGCCTATCTCTATTCCACCATATAGAATGGCTCCTGCCCAGTTGAAAGAGTTGAAAGAACAGTTGAAAGACTTGTTAGATAAAGGATTCATTAAGCCAAGTGTCTCATCTTGGAGTGTTCCTATCCTATTCTTACAAAAGAAAGATGAGTCCCTTAGAATGTGCATTGATTACCAGCAACTGAACAAGTTCACTATAAAGAACAAGTATCCTCTCCCCAGAATGGATGATTTATTTGACTAACTTTAGGGTGTCACTTCCTTCTCAAAGATAGACATCAGATCAGGCTACCACCAATTTAAAGTGAGAGAATGTGACATTTCAAAGACCCCTTTTCGAACTTGATATGGTCATTTCGAGTTTCTTGATAAGTCTTTTGGTTTGAATAACACAAATGCATCATTTATAGAGTTGATGAACAGAGTGTTCAAATAATATTTGGACATGTTTGTGATTGTGTTTTGGAGAAGCATGCCAATCACCTTAATTTTGTTCTACAAACTCTCAAGGATAGGGAGTTATATGCTAAGTTCTCAAAGTGTGAATTTTGGCTTGCTTCTGTGGCATTCCTAGGCCATGTTGTATCAGGCGAGGATATACGAGTCGATTCGCAAAATATTGAAGTGGTTAAGAACTAGCCCAAGCCCACATCTCCTATTGATATAAGAATTTTCTTGGGTTTGGTTGGTTACTACCGGAGGTTTGTTGAGGTCTTTTCATCTACATCATATCCATTTACTAAGTTGAATCAGAAGAAGTCTAAGTTCCAATGGTCAGATGCTTATGAAAAAAGTTTTCAAGAGCTGAAAACGAGGTTGGCTACTGCCCCAATTTTGTCCCTACCCGAGGGGACAAATGGATTTGTTATCTATTGTGATGCATCTAGAGTTGGATTGGGTTGTGTATTGATGCAGAAAGGTAAGGTTATTTCCTACTCTTCCAAGCAACTTAAAATTCATGAGAGGAACTACCCAACTCACAACCTTGAGTTGGCAGCTATAGTATTCTCTCTCAAGATTTGGCATCATTATCTCTATGGCATACATGTTGATGTATTCACAGACCACAAGATCCTACAATATGTGTTTACTTAGAAAGAGCTGAACCTGAGGCAGAGGAGATAGCTTGAGTTGCTCAAGGACTACGATATGAGTATTCTCTACTACCCAGGTAAAGATAATGTTGTTGTTGATGCTCTTAGCAAGTTATCTATGGGGAGCACTTCTCATGTTGAAGATGGAAGAAGGGAGTTGTCTAAAGAGGTGCATAGGCTTGCATGATTGGGAGTTCAACTTATTGATACGAATGATGGTGGTACCATTGTTCAGAATAGGGCTGAATCATCGTTAATGGCTGAGGTGAAAGAAAATCAAGATCAAGATTCCATCCTCCTTCAATTGAAAAATGGTGTCCAAAAACAGAAGGTAATGATTTTTGGAAAATAAAGGGATATAGTTTTAAGATATCAAGGGAGATTGTGTATTTCAAGTGTTGATAGCATCCAAGAAAAAATTATGGCAGAGGCCCATAGCTCGAGGTATTCCATCTATCCAGGTTCTACAAAGATGTACCACGAATTAAGAGAAATATATTGGTGGAGTGGGATGAAGAGGGATATAACAGAGTTTGTGTCCAAGTGCCCAAACTACCAACAAGTCAAATTTGAGAACCAAAGGCCAAGTGGGATGGCTCAGAACATTGAGATTCCATAATGGAAGTGGTGGATCATAAATATGGACTTCATTATAGGTTTACCATGATCTCATATGCAACATGACTCTATTTGGGTAATTATGGATAGAATGACCAAATCAACCCATTTCTTATCGGTTAAGACTACGAACACCACGGAGGACTATGCTCGATTGTACCTTTGAGAAATTTTTACACTTCGTGGGGTCCCATTTTCTATCATCTTGGATAGGGGATCTCAATTCACTGCTTAGTTCTAGAAGTCATTCTAGAAAGGTGTGCGTTTGAAGGTGAATCTTAGTATCGATTTCCATCCTTAGATAAATAGTCAGGCAGAGCATACTATTTAGACCCTTGAGGATATGTTGAGAGCTTGTGTTATTGACTTCAAAGGTAATTGGGATGACCATTTGCCACTTATTGAGTTTGCTTACAATAATAACTTTCATTCGATCATTCAAATAGCTCCATCTGAGGCTCTTTACGAGAGGAGGTATAGATCATCAATTGGCTAGTTTGAGGTTAGTGATGCTGAGTTGATTAGACCAGACTTGGTTCATCAAGCTATGAAAAAATTAAAGATTATCCAATAAAGTTTAAAGATCACGCAAAGTCATCAGAAGTCCTAAACATATGTTCAAAGGAGAGACTTGGAGTTTGAGGTAAATGATTGGGTGTACCTAAAAGTTTTTCCCATGGAGGGAGTTATGAGATTTGGGAGGAAAGAAAAATTGAGTCCCCAATACATTGGTCCTTAGAAGATTATAAGGAGAGTTGGAAATGTCACCTATGAGTTAGAGCTTCCACCAGAGGTAGATGTCGTTCATCCAGTGTTCCACATTTCTATGCTTAAGAAATGCCTGGGAGATCCTTCACTACAGAAAACATTGGAGTGAAAGATAGTTTATCCTATGAGGAGATTCTTTTCCAATTTCTTGATCGACAGGTTCGTAAATTGAGGACCAAAGAGGCTACTTTAGTTAAAGTTCTATGGAGAAATAAATTTTTTGAGGAAGCTACTTGGGAAGCCGAGGAGGATATGAAAGCCAAGTACCCACACTTATTTGTTTCTCCTAGTGTCGATATTGAAGGTACTATTCCTACTCTTATCTTTCAATTAGCTCCTTCCTGAGTTGAGGAATTGACTGAGTTAACTTTGGATTAGAATCTTTTGAGTTATTATGATGTATTTTTTCCTTGGGTAAATCCTTAGCTTGGTCATCACTTGAGGATGAATGATTCCAAGGGGAGATATTGTAACACCCTAAAAATTTCTACGCTAAGACCCGAACAGCTCTTTGTATGCGTATAGGCTCGAATCTAATTAATTTTAATTGTAATATAATTTTTATGACTGATTCTTTAGTTCTTGAAGTGACTTTAAAGTGAATTAGGGTCACAATAGTCCCATAGCACAAAGTTGAGTTGATAGCTTTCTTACTGATTGAGTTTTGATATAAGAGTTTACTTGGGTCAACTTCAAATGATCATATCTCCTAGAATATCATGATTTAGGTGGACCATGACCTATAAAATTAAAGACTTTGAGTCTTCTTTCCAACGTCACCAAGTTTACATCAATCCGAGTTTGGAGTAAAAAGTTATGACCATTTTACTAGAGATGCAAAAGGTTTTCAGTGGCCGATGGAAAAAGAGATGACCGTCAGACTTGTGATGGCCTGTCAGCCTTGGCCATCATTCTTAGCTAGAATATTCAATTTTGGGACAATTATGATGATATGGGTGATGGCATGTCACCCAAGAGACGTTCCGTCACCCAGATGACGGCATAACAGTGATTTTGGCCAATTTTTAGTTTCTAAGGGGGCACTTTAGTCCTAAACCCTTTGGAGAGTTATATAAATGGTCTTAAACACTAAGAAAAAAATCATATTTTTCATCATCTAACCCTCTCATTAACTCCCAAAATTTCTTCTCTCAAGAACTTCAAGAAAACCGACCTTACCCAAGGTTCATCCATCATCCAAGGTAAGATTTGACCATGAAATTCCCTAATTTCCTTATCTTAACACCAACTAATATATTCTACCAATGGATCTATAGGTTTTCAAGGAGATCCACCTTTAAGGTTCAAGATATTGATTTTGTCATCTTTTCCTCCAAAGATTTCATCTTTCTTAAGAATTAGGAGCGTATAAGGTATGTAAGGCTAACCTAAAATATGGATTGAGTTCTTCCATATGGCCCATAGATGTGTTTGATAGAAATTGTGAAAAACTTGAACCTTCCATGAATGTTTTCTTAAATTTTCCTAAACTCTAGAATATTTTTACATACTATTAATTGATTGATGATCTTCATGACATGAATTCTTAAACAATTAGTTTTCATATTTTATTTCATAAACTATAGCTATATATTGACTCTAAATGATTATGTATATGTATTGATTGAAATGAAAAGCATGAATTGGGATAACTATGAATGTGAATGACATAAAATAGGGACGAAACCTAGGTGGAGCTAGAATGTCCTTTGGGTCTCCATAAATTGAACCCAAACGATTGAACATAACTGATTATTGTCTTAAAAGTATGTCTAACTACTCTTGATAAATGTAATTGGGATTGATTGGATAGTCTGATTGGTTGAGAGGTTTGATTGTGATAGAAGTTATAAATTGATAAGGGTCCAAATGAGACTTGTTGAAATAAACATATATAACTGATTGGATAGGGTTTTATGAACATTGAGTCTTGGGAGGAGTATTGAGCACCGATTTGGGTAAGAGTATAGTTACAACTCAAATCCCATGAACTACTAGCCAGCGTAAGATGGAGGGTTAAACCTCTTAAGTACCAAAACGATGGATTTTAGTTGATTGTGGATCCAATGATAGTGATTCATCCCTTACCCTGGCAAAGTATTTGATGGGCGTGCAATGACACCACTTCTTTATACATCACTGGCTCATAGGTAATGTTTGTTCGATAGAGAAACTCCCAATTATTATATGATCTTGCATGATAGGATTGTTTGATAGAAATTGTAGATGGTTGAGTCGATTTGAAAATCACTTGCTAAATTCTAAAATCTTGCATATCCTTTGAGTTGATTGATAAGATTGAAGTAAGAGTTGTTGACTGTTTCTCCTTCCTGCCATTTTATATACTCGTACATTCCATGTATTGATGTCTTATGGCCTGCACCATTTTATGATATAGATATAGGTGCTAAAGATCATCAACAGGCAATCTGTTGAAGATGTACATCTTTCCTTAGAGTGGTGAGACCTCCTTGCTTTTTCGGAGGGATCATATTTATTTCATCTTTACTTTTAGTATCCTCTTTTGGGTAGCCATGAACTTATCATTGGCACCTTCTGAATAGTGATAGAGGCTTCATAGACGGATGGTGATGATGTTGAGTTATTGGTTTGGTTTTCAAACTATCCTTTAAATTGAGATTGGTTTTAAAGCGCATTATGCTTCTTTGGTGAGTTGGTTATCCATCCGAATATCTTTTAAATTTGTATTAAGTCTTCCACCGAGAGCATGAATAATTGAATGACTGTGTGATTGGAACAAGTAGTTCTCTTGGGAATAGTAATGGTCTACGAGTGTCGGGCATGCCTATGTTACCCTCTTTGGGCATGACAACAACATTTTGAACAACTATGTCTGAGAATGAATTGTGATACAACTCCAAATAAGCCATTGCTTTATTCCCAACTAAATATCCACAAAGGACTTTAAGGGCCCCAATAGGCTGATACCATACATCATTCTACCCTAAAACACTGAGAATTTGAAAAAACCACCAATTTTTAGTTTACCATTTGTATTTATACTCAATTGATTTAGAGTATGTTCAATAGATTTTGAATGATACACTATGCTAGGTATGCTGAATAAACTTCAGAAACAAATATAATACATTCTGATAGAGGCAACTAGTGTTGAAACCAACAATCTACTTTCTTATTCAGGTAGTAGAGGTAACCTATTCATAGTGTAGGCAGATCCATTTGATTCAGCATTGGGCTTGAATAATACTTCATCAACTTCTTAACTATTGTGACAGTCTTCATCAGATGCACTGTTGAAAGGGAGAATTCAAAGTCTTATATCCATTCCTGTTCCAATTCCCTCTGACATTAGCTTGTACTATCTAAGAAGATCCTTGTGAAGAAGTAAAATATTTGATGGACAAGGGAGTATCTCAACAGGTTCCCCTTTTGCAATTACCACTCGCTCCATGGCTATTCTAGCCTCCTGCGAAAAGTAGATGCACAAAATCCACTCAAAGCTTTTAAAGTAACTATATCAATGATATTATTTGGTGATATATCAGGAAACACAGATAACTAACTAGGATACATTAGAACTATCAATAGTAGATTATGTAAATACAATGATAGATGCACACATATAAAAATAAGCTAATTTTGGGCTTCAGTTGCCATAAAATACTCAGACGATGTAGGTGACACACAGTGAATCTTAGTAATTGACCTGTGGATCATGGTGATGGGCCATGTGGAACTTAGTTTGAGGGGAAGATTGTTGGATGGGAACGAAGTTCCACATTTGGGAACCTACATATAAGGTGAAGGATCTCTTAATGGCGTGAGGCCTTTTGAGAAAAAACCGTCTGGGCTTGGCAAAAACGTGCAATATAACACCATGTTAAGAGTATCTTTGGTCTGATTTATCCCAACAAAAACAAATGAGGCCTAAATCATAGACCATTGTTGGGTAAGAAACCTATCCCACATTGGATGGAGAAGAAGAAATGTGTCACGCCCCGAGAGGGTACCCTAGGAGTGGTCGGCACTCAGAAGCCATTGCTGGCTCCCAAGCGAACCACTTGGCTTGATCACACATTCATTGATTCAGCGGAAGACTTAGTTTAAGAGAAAAACAAATCTTAGTGGGCTAACTCAATCATCAATCTCCATCATTCAAGTCAAAAACATAGTTTGAAAGAAAACTAATCAAGAGTTAAAGACATCAAAATAAATCTATCATTATCTAGTCTATGAAGCCTCTATCTCTACTACCTAAATGGTGCCAATGAAAAGTTCATGTCTACCTCAAAATAACTTCTCATAAGCAATAGAAAGAATGAATATGATCCCTCCAAAGGCAAGGAGGTCTCACCACTATCACGAAAGAAATAGATCTTCAATGAAGCTCCCGTTGATGATCTCTAACACCTGTTCCTGCATCATAAAATGATACAGGCCCAAAGGAACGTCAACACATAGAATGTACGAGTATGTAATATGGCATAATGAAATAACAATAGATCAAAGGTACTCAAGATAGAATGAAACTCACCTAACTCAGTATGATATGCAAGTATAAAATATAAAAATGCTTTAAGAAAGACTCAGTAATATGCAACTTGTTCAAAACATGTCATATACTTAAATACACAATCTAGGAGTCTCTCTTAACCGACAACAATACCACCACCTATAATTAGGTGATGTACAACGAATCGACGTCGTTGCCATATCCGTCTAATACTTGCCAAGGTAAAGGAAAACTCTATTAATCTGAATCCACCAATCAATCAAATCCTATCTTTACACGACAATGAAATAGGAAAATATCTGACTTTAACGGTCCAATCCTCTCCTACGCTGGCTATGTAGTTATTGAGCTTTACTCTCGCTCAATTCAGTGCTCGATACTACTCTTAAAACTTAAAATGCTCATGTAACTTAAACAAATCAATTTAATCAAAACTTTCGACTAGTCTCATTGGATTTCTATCAAAACTCAATCTCATGTCAATCATTATGATCTTTCAAATCATCTCAATCAAATCCACTCATTGAGATTAAATACTCAACTCTTTTAAATATCTTTAAAACATGCAATTTCGACTCAAAATAATGCATAGTGAAATCATGATCAAAACAGTTAAGATTCTTAAAGACTCTTTCAATTCAACTCGAGCTCGACTCATGCTCAAATCATCAAGTTTTTTCAGAAATATATTTTTGAAAATCAATCAAAACTCATTAAAACTTTATCTCAAAACCATCATTTATTCTCAAGATATACATGTTCAAAATAATGAAAAGATCAACTTATGTGAAAACTCAAACTCTTGTACAATCAATGCTCAAAATCAAATATAATCTTCAATTAGGGTTCACATGAACATGCATCCAAATAAAATACTCAACCCATGATAATCATCAATACATATTTTAAATATGTACAAGGAACCCAAAAGACAATAGATAAATCAAGAATTCAATTGAAGGAACTCAAAAACTCCAACTCAACTCAACTTAAATCAATAAAGATGAAGGGGAACATGGACGGATTCGGTCCAATGCTGTGTTAGCCTTACATACCTGAATCTTAGGAGTTATTAGATAAAAGTGTTGGGTTTGGAACCTTGTAGCTTGAAGTTGAGAAACCAATCTATTAATTTGTGAAGAAGATCTTGAACTTAGAGTATTTATATCTCCCAATATTGGAGAAATCCTTTCTTGAATTTCTTGATCTTTAGGAGAAGGAGAATTTGGGATTTTGATTGTATCTCTACGTATAAGAATATTATTAGGGTGAAAGATTGAGAAAAATCACTGTTTAATAAATCCCATCAGCAATTTCAGCGAGCTGGGGGTCTCCTCACCTAACCATTCGGTGAATCTCCAAAGGGTGTTTGAGAGCGCCTAAAATAATAGTTTATATAGAATTTCGAATCCATTCGGCAAGCTAAATTGTCTTGTCGCTGAACCATTCAGCGAGTCGCCAAACTGGCAGGTGACCTCGCCGAATTGTCCTGTCCGAACATGCTTCAGTAAAATGATCATAAATTTTTACTCCAAACTCTAAAAAGTACAATCTTGGTAGCGTTGGTAAGTAGACTCAAAGACCTTTAATTTGATGGGAAATGGACCACATAATTTGTTATATTTTAGGAGATATGGTCGTTTGAAGTTGACCCTTATATGAACTCATCCGAAAACTTAGCAGACAGAAATACTTTGGATTTGGATTGGTTTTAGCGATACCTTATGACTCTAAATCACATATAATACCTTTCAAATACTTAGGAATTTATGCTAATTCATACATAAAATTACAAGTCATTCAGTTTGAGTCTACACACATATGAAGAATGGTTCGAGTCTGTAATGACCCGTTAGGTCATTTTGAGAATGAGTCATCCTCCTTTCATACGAGACCCTTCCCGTAAAATTTTAATGGGTTATTTGGATTATTCGGTAACTTTGGTTAATTAGTTGAGGGATAATTTTAGAGAATTAATTTAATTCATGGGCTAAAGTGTGAATTTATTTAATACCCTATACCACTTTTGTTATATTCAATAAAATAGGTTAGTAGGGTTTGTCACTTTTAGTACATGATTAATTTAGAAAAGAAAAAGAAGAAAATAAATAATAATAAAAGAAAATAAATAATAATATATATATGTCATTAAGCCATCAGATGAGCGGCGGCGTAAACCAAAAAACACAATGCAGAAACTAAAAAAAATACGGAGGAAGAAAGAAAAGAAAGGGGAAAAGAAAAATAAATGAGAAGAGAAAAATAGGAATTTTTATTCCAAAGCATCAAGGTAATTATTCTCATCCTTTCCATTAAATTTTCATATGATTATGAACATATTTTTAGGATATATCGGTGGAGAAAATGATATGAAACAAAGGGGTTGGGTCATACGCTCCGTGGTAGGTATTATGAAATAAA
The DNA here is from genome assembly GCF_947179165.1 of Solanum dulcamara. Taxonomy (NCBI): domain Eukaryota; kingdom Viridiplantae; phylum Streptophyta; class Magnoliopsida; order Solanales; family Solanaceae; genus Solanum; species Solanum dulcamara. The sequence continues at coordinate 8,017,273 of NC_077246.1, read as the reverse complement.
GGGGTTAGTCCAGACGCTCCATGGCAGGTATTATGAAATAAAGGGGTCAGGCCACACGCTCTGTGGCAGGATATATATATTGAGGGGATGGGCCATACACTCCATGGCAGGTTACATGGATAGAAATGTCCCCCATGGGTTCCTGACTGTAATTCAGTGGATGTGTACCGATAGGAAAGAAATGCATTATCTCATTGCATTGCATCGCATTTGGTTGATATGTGTGAATTCGTGTTTACCCCTTTATTGCTCTGTATATTCTGAATTTGATTTGATATAATTCATTGATGAGATTATTAATGAGTATTCGTGGATTGCATTACTGTTATTATTGTACGAGGGTAGAGTTGGGCTGGTTTAATGCAGGTTGTAGTTAAGAAGGGTCGGTTGGGAGGACAGGAGTACTTGTATCTATTAAGCTTTGCTTAGTTTTAGTTGTCCACTTGCTGAGTACCATGTTGTTTGGTACTCACCCCTTGCTTCTACACTTGTGTAGGTTGTGAGCCCGGACTTTCTTGATCTCTTAGTGTTTCCACTACATCCGAGACTATCATTTCAAATGTTGAGCTAGTTGTTACATCCATCTAGCGGACACCTCTTACTCTTTTATTATGTTTTAGTCCTATTCTAGAGATAAAGACATTGTGGCTATATTTTTTTTTGTACTTCGGTAATGTATTAGTGGCTTGTGCACATGATAACCAATCTTGGGGGATTTTGAGGTTGTTTTAGGTGTTTTTAGTTAAGTTAAATTTTGATTTATGTTTTTTTCTTCCGCATCTACTTTCCATTGGGTATTAAGCTGACTTGTCTCGGTGGGTAGAGATAAGTGCCATCACACTCGTATTTGGGTCGTGACAAAATAATATCAGAGCCCCAGGTTCATAGGTCTCACGTGTATACAAGTCGAGTCTAAGTAGAGTCTTGAAGATCGGTACAGAGACGTTTGTACTTATCTTCGAGAGGCTATGAAGACTATTAGGAAATATCTCCACCTTTTCATTCTCTATCGGGCGTCCTTGATCCGATCTATTTTCTATTGCCTCACTCTGTACTCTCACATATAGTGATGACTCTTTCCTGATTCTATGTGCGCGTACTTTAAATGTCATTATGTGGTCTAGATCTAATTTGGAGGTGGAAGTAATAAACTTATGGAAAGGGTGTATGGTGAGACTTGTAATGCACGATAATTTTAAAAGACTGAGTAAGGTTATGGTTCAATAATGTACTTTGAGGATATGGTATAGGAAAAGGAACAATGGTTTGGAGGATTATATTAACGTCTTATATTTCTAGATAGTGGTTAAGCATCGAGAATGATGTTTGTTTGGCCTACCTGATATTTGAAGTAGTTCAACAATTGAGAATGGTATAATTGGGGGAATGACTATGTTGTGAGCACTGTGCCTTCGGAGACTACAAACCATGAAGTTCGTCGTGAGAGAGTGAGTTACATAGTGTGTGATGAGCATGATTTTGCGCTAATCGAGATAAGAATTTCTACAGCGGTTTGATAGGGTGGATGTATATCAGGAAGGGTTATTATAAGTCTACTACTGCGGTACTTGTGATTATTTAGTTAGGGTTATGGGTCGTGTTGCTTCTGCTATTGACCTTACCTACTGAAGGGTGATATCAATTTTGAGTAGAGACTAAAATACGTTGGTAATGTATGACAGTTACACAATGGATAGGAAGGTGTAGACTATCTACGCATGATCTTTACGGTGGGTATGATGCATTCTAGTGGTGGATCTATCAAACTTTCACGGTGTGGTACTATTGGTATACGAAAACAAATACATCGATTATCAAGTGTGATTACTAACTATTTAAGGAGTTATCAGTTGTATCATCTTCTCATATGATGAGATTTGATGTTGTATTCACATCTGAAAAACCAACTAGTTTGTTACTATGGACGTTTGGGATAAGCGTTGTTTATAAGAAAGATCTTAGTGGTGGATTTTGGTATGATTAATGCGTTTAGGTTATGAAGTGTATCCCGAAAATTTTGAAGTAAGTACTTGTAATTTAACCGTAAACTCCAAGGGAGTTGATCGATATCAGAATGATAAGCTTATGGATAAAGAAAGTAGCAGTGAGTATACTTGTGTGAAGGCAATTAAGAATTTTATTGAGAGTGCGCATAAAATTATGGTTTACTACTATTTGGTGAGTGGCATGGTTGTATGAAAAGTCGTAGAATGTGTTGAGACACTGCTCAGATAGAATTGAAAGAATCTAGATTTAAAAATAAAAAAAATTAGTGAAATGTAGTTTAGACTTCGAAACAAGGCGAGAACAATTATATTTACTCTGGTTGTAAGGGTCGAATGTATCTTTAGAGAGAATGGAGAATTAAATTTAGTGACACGTGGTTCTATTTATTTTGCTCTATTTATGGTGGCAGTGTTATGTGTTATTCATATGGCTTAATAATTATTGGATAAGATTTGAGAAATAACTCTATAGGCGTTTGACTCAAGTGTTTTAATAAGTTCTTTTGTGGTTTCAAGTTTGGTAACTGGTATAATTAAATTCTAACGAAGGATACAATAAGATCAATGGAGAGGTGATCAATGATAGCTAAGATACGTGAATTCATAAAGGTCTTCAATATATGAGCTAATGTTGATAGATAACTGGTTACATGGATGGAATTCGAAATTCAAGCTGTTCATTTTAAGTCTACATTATGGCGGTAGGTTTCGTCAAAGTATAGAATGGCAAAATGAACGGCGTGTTTTGCCCGTACTTGGATTCTTTTGTGATAGTATTCATTGATGACATCTTGGTGTATTCCAAGACTGAAGCAGATCATGTTTGCCATTTGAGGTTGGTACTTCAGAAGTTGAGGGAAGAAAAGTTGTATGCAAAGTTTTCTAAGTATGAATTTTGGTTTGATTCTATCACGACCCAACCCCGTGGGCCGCGACTGGGGTCCGACCTTGACCCCCGTTTGCGTAACTGTCGACTACAGTCAAATTGGACTATGTATAACATGATACTGCTCACAAAAACCTCAATGGGTTAAAACTTTTTCATGTTCATATAGCCTCCTAGATATAGGAACCAAACACATGAACCCAGTGGGTGATAAAATATTCATACACGGGTGGCCTCTTTCATTTGCATCATCTAATGAAAGGGAAAGCCAGCCGATAAGGCTGCCACAGCATAATAGCTTTTACAATATATCGCATAGGCATAACCGAAATAAACTCCTAAACAACCCACACACATATGTCTACAGACCTCTAAGAATGGTAACAGCAACATATGGTGGGACAGGTCCCCCGCCGTACCCCTGGACAAATAAATATATACATATCAAACGACCAGCATCAAAAGTTAGGCTCCGAAATAGTGGAGCACTCCCAATATCGCTGAGTGGAAACCCTAAGCCGGCGGACTTCCAAAATGAACATATGTACCTGCGGACATGAAACGCAGCCCCCCAGAGAACGGGGGGTCAGTACGATATATGTACTGAGTATATAAAGCATAGATTGTAACAAGTAGAGCCATTACCAAAACAGAAGGTGCAAAAATGAGCAAACTATCCAGAATACAAAAATGCTTTTCATAACCACAGATAGTGTATGCAGAGAACCATATGCCATATCCGGTCCCATTATGGGACTCAGTGAACAAATACAAAATGTGGTCACCCCCCCATCACTGGCGCCACAACACATCATAACTCCAGAGTAGGGAATATCTCCGTAACAGATCATATCATATCAGATGGTCATATCAGATCATATCATATCATAGGTGTACATGGCACATCATAACTCCACAAATCAAACCCATGTACAGGTCGTACCTACCCCCTCATGTCGGGGCACGGCGAACAATGCAGAGAAGTACACACGATAACAAAACCTGGCCCAGGCTCAGTGAAAGAGTGGTTACAGTATGCACGAGTAGAGTAGTGAGAGACTAAATGCAATTTAAAATACAAAATATTTATACAGACTCGATAGCATAATTTTGATAACAAATCATATATAAAAATACTTGAATAATAATAATAGTGTAAGTCTTTTCAATGTCCCGATAGTCTATGTCAAAATAATTTTCTAAAATTGTTTCCATATTTCAGAATATATTATGGAACTTAACGGAATAATTAATTATATGATATTTGGAAGAGTAGCAAAGAGTTTCTTTCAAATTCTACCTAACATGAGCCAAACAGAATAACAAAGAAAAATTCGGAATAATGGGGCCCACCTTGGTCAAATGAGGTGGCGTATCTAAATTATGTGCGTTAAATATCATAACGTTATTTATAAGAGTTTCAAGGTAGTTGGGTCCTATTTGTGCAAATTCTAGAAGTTTAGATAATTTTTCAAAAATATTCTTAAAATACTTAATTCAATTCTACTGAATAGGAAAGGGTCAAATTTAGGTGTCGATTCCGAAGAGTAGAGTCATCCCCGAGGTTCATATCAAAACCTATTACACCTAAGACATGCCAAGAGAAGAAAAGGTAAAGTTTTACATACGTACTCCAAAACATTCCAAAAGAAAGAAACGTTAACTTTACATACTTATACCAAAACATGCCAAAAGAAGGAATAACTTTACATACTTATACCAAAACATGCCAAAAGAAGGAATAACTTTACATACTTATACCAAAACATGCCAAAAGAAGGAATAACTTTACATACCTGTTACGGGTTACTTTTTATCCCATTCGTCTCGTCGTCCTTTAAACCTAAGTAACATAAAAGCAATATGAGTATCAACCCTTCTTAACTTTCCAGCATCTTAGGTTACACCTTAGTATTAATGAAGTATATTTCCTTAGTCGTTTCCTCGACTAGTTCTGTTATTCGCTAAGGCGTCGACAAAAATTGGACAGCACCTCTCCTATAATGTGCCCTATCCGAATTTCCAATTAGGTCCCTAAGAATTACAGCCAACCAACAACAACAATCTGCATCAATTCATACCAACAATATACAACATAAACTCCAAACGACTTATTCAAAAATACGGTATGACAATAGGGCGTCTAGCCTTTATTTCGTAAAACCTTTAATCGTGCGGAGAGGAGGGTCGTGTGGCTGAAACCAGAAGCTCCCCCACCTTATTTAGAACATATTTAGACCCTGAAACATGCACCACACAACCAGCAGCAACCTCCCCATACATAACGCCTCATTTCGATTACAATTCCACTATGACAACTTCAATTTTACATTGTCTTCAACGTCAAACATTTCTATCGTGTTTTTACATTTCCAGCAACCTAAACGAAATATAATACCCTTCTTAAAGCACCATAAACTCCAAATTGAAAAGACAAACCTTACCTTACCTAAAATTGGCCAAAACTCGCCAAAGTTGTCAAAACGTGAATTCTGCGCAGCTTACTGTCTCGTATTGTCTCTTAGTTTCGAAGGGGTAATTGACGGAAACAAGATTTGTGGCCTCAAGGAAAGTTGTATACATGTGTCTCAAGGTCGCATACCATTTCGAATCATCCCTACAGAAATTTTGTACAAAGAGATATGCCCAAAATACCAACAGCAGTCTGTGTAGGATTTCCAAAACGAAATCTGGACAGCAGCTCCCCCAAGCTTCACCACCATTTTTGGAGTAGATAAAAGCAAAACTGGGTTGTAGAGTCTACATGAAAGTTGTATCCTTATGAAATGTATTTCCAAAACATCTTGAAGAACTTGAAACGGAGCTATACAGAAGGAGTTATACTAATATTACTAACAGAAGTACCTCTTCTTTTGGACCAACCCGTAGCTCCTCCTCTTTGTTCTCTCAAGTTTTCTCTCAACTCTCTCTTATTTTTTTCTAAGTGTGGAAGGATAATAAGATGACTTAGTCATCAAAAGGAACATATATATCCTTATTAGAAGTGACACGGGTCATCCCCTAAGGGTGACATGTGTCAAACTCTCATTGGGCCACTTCATCCATGCAACCTATCCATGGTTGCCACGTGGCAGATGGGGGTCCACCCCAGGGTGTGTCACCTGCTGCCACGTGTCACTTTCATATGCTTCCACGTGTACCTATAACGTGCTTCCATGTGTCAAGTAGGTGAGTCACCTACTTGCTTCAAGTAGGTGCGTCGTTTCCTTATTTCCCTTCCGTGGATTCGTAATCTCATCGCACTTCAAGAGCTTATGTATTCCTGGATACTTAGTCTCAACACTTACTCGAGTAGCTTAAGTACTTAAGACCTCCAAGTTGGTATCTTACGCGAGTTAATCGAGTCCTACGACTCATTTCTCGGCCTCCAACTCCTTTCGAATTCTTATAACCCTATTTCCAATCTTCCTTATTATGAAGCATTTCATTCTCGTTTCCTTGGAGTTATTTGATAGAATTATCAACTATCCGACACACATAACAACTTTTAAGAAACTTAAGAGCCTTCCCAGAAACTTGAGAAGCTTAAGAAGCCTTCTAAGGTTCCAAAGTATGGGATGTAACAGATTCTGTGACATTCTTAGGACACATGGTGTCCAAGGAGGGGATTAGAGTGGATCCATCTAAGATTAAGGAAGTTAGAGGCTGGACAAGGCCTACTTCTCTTACTGAGATTCATAGTTTTGTGGGGTTAGCCAGTTATTAAAAACGGTTTGTGCAGGGCTTCTCCACTATTGTAGCTCCATTGACTAGATTGACTTAGAAGGCCATGGATTTTCATTGGTCCGACGAGTGTGAACCAAGCTTCTAAATGCTTAGGACTTTATTAACTTCGGCTCCTAATTTGATGCTACCCGAGGAAGATGTGGGATTTACTGTATACTGTGATACTTCTAGTGTTGGTTTACGTGGTGTGTTAATGCAGAAGGGGAAAGTGGTTGCCTATGCCTCGAGATAGTTAAAGGCCTATGAGAAAACTATCCTACTCATGATTTGGAGTTAGCGGCTGTGGTTTTTGTGCTTAAGTTATGGCGTCATTACCTTTATGGTGTGCATTGCGAGGTCTTCACCGATCATAGGAGTATTCAATATATATTCACTCAGAGGGATCTGAACTTGAGGCAACGTAGATGGCTTGAGTTGCTGAAGGACTATGGCATGACTATCTTGTATCAACTAGGAAAAGCCAATATGGTGGCGGATGACTTGAGTAGGAAGTCCTCTAGTATGGGGAGTCTTACTGCAATCCGAGTTGAGGAGCGACCATTGGCTAGAGATATCCAGAGGCTGGCTAATAGCCTTGTACGATTGAAGATTTTAGAGGATGGTGGTGTTCTTGCCTTTGTGGAGGCATATTCTTCCTTGGTTGAGCAGATTCAAGAGAGACAATTTGAGGATGAGAAGTTATGTATCATTCGAGACAAGGTATTAAAAGGTGAAGCTAAGGAGGTGATACTTGATTCAGAAGGCGTACTGAGGATTGGCGGCAGAATTTGTGTGCCTAAGGTGGGTGACCTGACTAGACTTATTTTGGAAGAGTCTCATTGTTCAAGGTATTCCATCCATGCGGGAGTGGCAAAGATGTATCATGATCTGTGCCAGCACTATTGGTGGTGTGGGATGAAGAAGGACATCGCAGAGTTTGTGTCCAAGTGTTTGACTTGCCAACAGGTAAAGTGTGAGCACTAGCGACTTAGGGGTGTGAGTCAAAGGATGCCTATTCCCACTTGGAAGTGAGAAATGATCACCATGGAATTCATTGTGGGTTTACCTCCCACCATGGGTGGTTATGATTCTATGTGGATGGTTGTTGACAGACTGACAAAGTCTGCCTATTTTATTCCTGTTAAGGTGAGGTACACAGTGCATATGCTAGCCTAGTTGTATATTAGCCATATCGTTCGGCTATATAGTGTCCCAGTATCAATTGTTTCAGATTGAGGTTCAGTATTTACTTCGAACTTTTGGCAAGCATTACAACATGGTTTGTGCACTAGACTTGATATGAGTACAACTTTTCACCTACAGACCGATGGTCTGTCCGAGCGGACGATCTAGGTGTTGGAGGATATGCTCCGAGCTTGTGTTATTGATTTTGGTGCTAGATGGGATCAACACTTGCCCCTAGCGGAGTTTTCCTACAACAACAGTTATCACTCCAGTATCTAGATGGCTCCATCTGAGGCTTTGTATGATAGGCAGGCTCGTAAGCTTAGAACCATGGAGATAGCTTCAATGAAGGTACAAGGGAAGCACCTTTCAGTCGGAGAGGCGACTTGGGAGACAGAGGCTGATATGCATGCTAGATATCCCCAGTGTTTCAAAGCTTCAGGTACTTTCTTTTACTTTATGTTCGAGGACGAACATGATTTTTAGTGGCGGATAATGTAATGACCCATTAGGTCATTTTGAGAACGAGTTCTCCTCCTTTCATACGAGACCCTTCCCGTAAAATTTTAATGGGTTATTTGGATTATTCGGTAACTTTGGTTAATTAGTTGAGGGATAATTTTAGAGAATTAATTTAATTCATGGGCTAAAGTGTGAATTTATTTAATACACTATAGCACTTTTCTTATATTTAATAAAATAGGTTAGTAGGATTTGTCACTTTTAGTACATGATTAATTTAGAAAAGAAAAAGAAGAAAATAAATAATAATAAAAGAAAAAAATAAATAATATAATATATATATATACATATATATATGTCATTAAGCCATCAGATGAGCGGCGGCGTAAACCAAAAAAACACAATGCAGAAACTGAAAAAAATACGGAGGAAGAAAGAAAAGAAAGGGGAAAAAAATAAAGGAGAAGAGAAAAATAGAGATTTTTATTCCAAAACATCAAGGTAATTATTCTCATCCTTTTCATTAAATTTTTATGTGATTATGAACATATTTTTAGGATATATCGGTGGAGAAATAACGCTGAAATAAGAAAATATGACCCTAGGGTTCTTCATATAAAATCTTGATTTAGGGGTCGAATAACGATCCGTTTTAGCTGAAATTTGACATGTGAGTTTATTTTATCATGAGTGAACATAATAGAAAAGAAAATTTTAGATTTGACTTCAATGATATAGAATGAGTTAGTTTCCGAATTTTGATATATTGAGATAGATAATTAAATATTAGGTATATTATATTTTATGAATTCTATTATATTTATGATATTGGGAACATTAGAACCCAACCCTAGGGTTAAAATTTGGAAATATGAGAGTTGACATGTTATTTGACATCAACATTAGGAACTTGATTATATATTTGGGTAGGTTTTGGGTCTAGGCTAGACATATAATAATATGGGTGTTGTTAGTTTCGAAATCTTATTATGGTTATTTATTCGATTAGATTATACTTATTTGGAGGCCCAACGAAAAGGGAAGGCTCAAGTACCGGAGTAATTACTTGATTAATTAAGGCAAGTAAATTTTTAAACCTCAGTTTAAGCTTATAGATGCTTGTATTTTTGTGTTATGTATACTGGGGAGTAATGAGAATTGGACTGGGTTATTGACTGTATGATTGGCCTTAAAAATGAAGATAAGGGGTATAAAATGGTAATCTAATGACATGTATTGGTGGAATTGATATGTTGTGATTATGGATTTATTTTGGACATGTGAAATGACTATGTTGATGTAGGATAGGAAAAATTATTGTTGTTGTCATGTTATTATCGTGAATTATATGAGCATGAATTGATTGCATTGGTTCTGACATATTGTGTTGAGACTGAAAATGATATGAAACAAAGGGGTTGGGCCATACGCTCCGTGGTAGGTATTATGAAATAAAGGGGTTAGTCCAGACGCTCCATGGCAGGTATTATGAAATAAAGGGGTCAGGCCACACACTCTGTGGCAGGATATATATATTGAGGGGATGGGCCATACACTCCATGGCAGGTTACATGGATAGAAATGTCCCCCATGGGTTCCTGACTGTAATTCAGTGGATGTGTACCGATAGGAAAGAAATGCATTATCTCATTGCATTGCATCGCATTTGGTTGATATGTGTGAATTCGTGTTTACCCCTTTATTGCTCTGTATATGCTGAATTTGATTTGATATAATTCATTGATGAGATTATTAATGAGTATTCGTGGATTGCATTACTGTTATTATTGTACGAGGGTAGAGTTGGGCTGGTTTAATGCAGGTTGTAGTTAAGAAGGGTCGGTTGGGAGGACAGGAGTACTTGTATCTATTAAGCTTTGCTTAGTTTTAGTTGTCCACTTGCTGAGTACCGTGTTGTTTGGTACTCACCCCTTGCTTCTACACTTGTATAGGTTGTGAGCCCAGACTTGCTTGATCTCCTAGTGTTTCCACTACATCCGAGACTATCATTTCAAATGTTGAGCTAGTTGTTACATCCATCTAGCGGACACCTCTTACTCTTTTATTATGTTTTAGTGCTATTCTAGAGACAAAGACATTGTGGCTATATTTTCTTTTGTACTTCGGTAATGTATTAGTGGCTTGTACACGTGATAACCAATCTTGGGGGATTTTGAGGTTGTTTTAGATTTTTTCGGTTAAGTTAAATATTGATTTATGTCTTTTTCTTCCGCATCTACTTTCTGTTGGGTATTAGGCTGACTTGTCTCGATGGGTAGAGATGAGTGCCATCACACCCGTATTTGGGTCGTGACAGAGTCTTGACAAAAAACATTAGGGTGTTACAAAATGTATCAATATATAAGAGCTCACCCAACTCGTTAGTATGAGGCCTTTTGGTAAGTTCCCCAAAACAAGTTCCTGAAGGCTTGGCCCAAAGCGCACATTATCACACTAATGTGGAGTTTGGGTGGTGGTATACGCAGTCCCAACATATGGTATCAGAGCTGCAACTACAGAGTATACTCAGACAAAACTTTGGCTTTGATACCAATTATTAGCAAAAATGTGAAAATATAAAGAACAAGGAAGAACAACAATATTCAATGTGGTTCGGATCAAAATGATCCTACGTCCACTAGAGAACAACTGTCTTTATATTAACAAAAAAAGAGGGGAGATCTCAAATACATATAAGTGAATTGCTCTATCAATTTTCTACTCTTCTAATGTACTTTGCAAATGACTTAGAATATTAGAAGACAAGAGAGAGATGTGATGATAGGTGTGTTTCAAATAAATCATGTCACGACCCAAGCCTAGGGCCTAGACGTGACACGGCGAATGAGACACCCGAAGGTACCTCACCCAAGCCTACTAGCATTCATTAAGCATTTCACTGGTAATGGTAAACAATAATAAGCGGAAATAAAAGCATTTTTCCATTTATGTCCAAACATACCTCTACTAATAGACTTGGCGGGGGCTAAGACATGTCCTTAGTTCACCCTCAATATAAGTGTCACGAAATATTTTAATAAAAGTCTTACTATTCTACATAACAAAAGCTTAGAATAAAAAGGATGTTGTTCCAGAAACATGGGAACTCACCACAAGCAATTTTCAAACTTATATGAGTTAGCCACGTGGAGGAGATCGAGGAGCAACGTCGGTTCCTACATGGTGATATCATGTAGGCAAAAGTATGCGTTAGTACTTTGAATGTACTAAGTATGCGAGTATGCTTTGAAATGAAGAACATAAGAAAGACATGAGTAAGCAATATGCATAAGTGAATGCGTGCATTAGGCATCATCATATGAAACTTTAAAATATTCATTTTTGTGGGGAAGTGACCTTAGCCGACATTTAAGACCATGAGAGCTATTACATGGAATCCAACATAAACCCCTATGTTGGCACAGGGATTCTACTTGCCGGGTAGAACTCCATCAACTTTAACATTCTATAATTTTAACTTTATTGGCTAATTGTGGATCCACTAGCCTAAATAGCCTACAAGGGCTCCTATGTTGGCACATAGTTAATGCATCATGAGACTTTACTTAAGGACCCCTTAGGTCGAGTCTCCATCTATATGCTACATTCGGTGCTAGGTCAATCCCACAGAATAACATTTAAATATCATAATAACATAAGCATTGTATAACTTTAGACATCAAATCATTTTCAGTGGAATAGCTCATTAAATATTTCATTTGATTCAACTATGTGAGAATTATCCTTTCACGTTGAATCCCTTCTTTGGCTAAAAGCCCTTTCATCATCATTCAATCATTTCTCAAGGCTCCCTTAATCATGGGCATTTGCTTCAAAAACTTTCAATTCAACATCATTTCACTTTACTTTAATCATGAGGAAAAATAGGTGGATTTTCTTCATAAAACCTTTAAATGTATTTTGAAGAATTATTGCAAGCAAGAGAGTGATGAAATGCATCAATTTAAAACATCTCAAAATAATCGACCATTCATAGTTAAAACCCTCATTCAAGCCTTCATAGAGGCACATTATCAAATCATTCAATTCATGCAATTGAGAGTCAAAATACATCAATATAGGTAAATAAACTCAAAATACACCATAATCTATGCATTTAAATTCATTATATAAAAGTCCATGAAGATTCACCCTTAAAATTTCAATATAAATTTTGAAAAGAACTTTTGGACTCCATGGGTGGAAGGACCCATGGATGGAAGCTCACATACCTTGAGGAGTCAACTCTTGAGTGAAAAACTTGAAAGGAAATGGAGACTTGATCTTCTTGGAGATGGAGGAAGTAGGAGACTTTGAGAGCACTTGGGAGGTTAGGGCTTTTTGTTCTTAGAGTGTGAGTAAGAGTGAAAAGAGTGAAGGAGACTTAGAGTCCTCTTTAATAGGTGAAATACACCAACAAAACCACCTCACTTTTGGTTGTAACACAAGATAAGGCTAAAATGCCCTTAAAATAAGGAAAATAGGCTAAAACTCTGCTGGCGTTATAGTGGCACATCGCGCCACTGCAGCGCCAAGCAAAAATGGGCTTAGAAACCCTGCAACCTAATAGTGGCGCATCGTACCAGAGACCAAACTACTGAGGCTGTTTTATGGCGCGATAGTGGCGCGTCGCACCCTTACAGCGCCAAGCCCAAGTTTTGTAGGTTCTGGGAAATAGGCTTGAAATCCCTGTAGGCTTATAGTGGCGCGTCACGCCAGGGACCAAACTACTGAGGCTGTTTTCTGGCTCTAAAGTGACGCGTTGCGCCACTGGAGCGCTAGGCCTAAAATCTTACAGTGGTCGCCCAAGCCTGAAATCCCTGTAGTACTAGTATGTAGTAAAATGGCCATAACTTTTGACTCCGAACTCCAAAAATTGCAATCTTGGTAGCGTTAGAAAGAAGACTCAAATAACTTTAATTTGGTAGGTATGGGACCCCAATTCATCATATTCTAGGAGATATAGTCGTTTGAAGTTGACCCTTATACGAACTCATTTGGAAACTTAGTCAGTGGGAATTCTTTGAACTTGGCTTGGTGTTAGAGATCCCTTATGACCCCTAAACACATCAAGCACACTTCAAATACTTAGAAATTGATCCTAACTCATATATGAAATTAGAAGTCGTCGGGTTCAAGCCTATACGCCTATGAAGAATGGTTCAGGTCTTGACATGAAAATTTTTAAGGCGCTACAAATCAAGAGCTACATATTTATATGAATAAAGTCTTGTTCTTGATGTCATCCATGACATCACATTGTGTCAAGATGTCAAAGTTTACCAAACTTTTACCTAACTTTCACCTATAAAGTTGTTGTATTAATTTATCTAGAATATTGTCAATTTTAACAACCATTAACCGTTACTTGTGAAAGAATCTTTGGTCAACTAAGACTAGCGGTAAGTATTAGGTGAGTCTCAAGAAGTGTAATTCATACTTAATAAATGTAATCTCATCCACAATAACTTTAAATCACATCCAATCATCAATTTTATATTTTGATATGCATGGGAATAGTTAATGAACCCTGCGGTTGTATAATTTAATTGTTAAGAGGATAAAAGTTGGTCAAAAATTTAGAATATTCAACTAATATTTTTTTTATTGTGATTCAATAGTGTAATAACTCAAGCATTTGCAATATTTGTGATTTTTATTGGAGTAAACAAAGGGTGAACATGACGTAATTTATAAATTGTTTTATATGTTGTTCTTTGTTTAAAATAAAGAAACAAATCACTTATACCATTCTTTAAGATCATTTAGTTTAAAATCAAGATAATCCATAATTATAATTTTGGAATCATAACTAGGGTTATAAGTTATAACTTAGGATCAATTCACCTCCTTAATGGGATAAACATACTTAGCTAATATTTCCAATGAAAATATAAAAAGAAATACATTGAAAAAATTGAGGGGAAAAAAGAAGAAATTGACATATTTAATTTATTCACGAGCCAACGTGGAGTGCAATACACACAAATTTGACACGTTAGCATTAGGAGCTCATGAGATGCATATATGTCAAGTAAAAGTGTCTATCTGGTCACCAGATAAGTTTAAATGTCTAATTTACAAATTGTACCAAGTTTGAGGGACTATCTATATATTTAAACTAAATTATTTATATGGTCAACTTTAAACATGCTCATAAGCCAGTAAAGGATACTATATAAATACGCTTTAAGGGGTAATTGAATTCTACGTTAGAGCTTCAATTAAAAAATCTATCAAAAGCGTTAAGTGTTTCTCTGACAAATTCAACCTTTTACATAACAAATTAGTTTCTTATATCTCCTTATTGTTATGTCATGTCTGAAGAAAAAATTTTCCAAACTCATGTTGAAGAAAAAGATAATCCAATGGAAGCTCCTTTTTATGGGTATGGAAGAAGAAGTTTGTGTGTTACTGGTAGATCATGACAAAGAATTTATTACTGATCAGATGATTGATTTTCTAGAATTTTATGAATATAGAGGTGACATCCCTAGAACTTATAATCTATGTTTCTTTGATATAACAAAATTATGTGTGATTTCCTTTTTATTATATAGAGATTTAATTGATATGATGTTCTTCTTTTCATTTGTGATTTTAAAATTCTCTTTTTAAATTTCATTTATCTTGTAAATCTTGAATTTCTCTTTTCATTGTTATTATAACACTATTTCTATGCTTGTTTATGTTGTTTTACAAGCTAATAAACCAGTTTTGTGTGGTTATAAAAACCTAATCACACACTCGATTAGCTTTCTCCATAAAGATGTATATGATTTTCATAGGGGATAGATAGTTTTATGTCAATTTATGTGTTGTTCTAATTTTATCAGATTTCCCCCCATAAGAGACACCGTTTTATGTTAATTCTAATTATCTAATCAACTTACATATGTGTTTTACTCTTACTGCATGTTTGGCTCAACTTATTTTAAGCACCTTATAAAGTGAAAGTAGCTTATAAGCCCAAAAGAAATAAGTTGGGATAGCCCAACTCTACCCCAACTTATTATTTTTTTTTGGCTTATAAGGTCTTTTAGATAAACTAAGTCAAACAGACCCAATTATTTTTTTGGTATTATTTTAAGTACAAAATAGCTTTAAGTTAGCCAGCCAAACACTCAAAAAGCCGAAAATAGCTCATCAACAATTTATTAGCCAATCCAAACGGGGATCTTAGTCTTTTTTTAGAAAAAACATATTCTTTGTCATTAGGCCTAGACTGACATGGAGTTGGAGGAGACAATTAAAAAGGATTTTCCATTGGATTATCTATTCCTTCAGTAATTTGAGAATTATTTTCTTCAAACATAACAATAAAGAGATATAAGAAGCTAATTTGTTATATAAAAGGCTGAAATTGTCAGAGAAACACTCAACTCTTTTCATAGATTTTTTAATTGAAGCTCTAATACAGATATCACTTACCCCTTAAATTTTATTTATAAAGTATCCTTTAATGGCTTATAAGCATGTTTAAAGTTGACCATATAAATAATTTAGTCTAAATACCTAGAGAGTCACTCAAACTTGACACAATTTGTAAATTAGACATTTAAACTTATTTGGTGACCAGATAGACACTGTTACTTGACATATATGCATTTCATGAGCAACTAATGCTGACATGTCAAATTTATGGAATTAGTCGAGGTGCACGAAAGCTGGCCTGAACACCATGGTCATAAATAAAAAGGCATCTCAGACACTCAATTAGCTTTTTCCATAAAGATGTTTATAAGTTTTCAAAGTGGATCAATAGTTTTATGTTAATTTCTGTATCCTTCCTAATTTATCGGAATTTTCCCATAAGGGACATAGTTTTATGTTGATTTTAATTATTTATCGTATTTTCCCTATAGGGGATAGTTTTATGTTAATTTTAAATACAACTAGATCCACTATGGTGACAATTATTCTTTTCCTTTGTTGATTTGTTCTTTTTCTTTCTCTGTTTTGTTTCTTCTGTTATTTAGTTGAGTTAACAAATATCAGTTCAATTTCGATGAAAGAAATAATTATCCTTAACTAAATATTAGATGTAGACTCTACCCTCAAGCCTCATACCCATTAACAACCACATCCTGAAGTATTACAATTTAGTTTTTTTAAAGTTTAACAGTAATAAAGTTCTAGTAACTCGAGCGCAAATAGTAATGGTGACACTCTATATCCTGAAAGAAAAAAGAAAAGGCTTTTGTATCAATTAGTTGATTTTATTGGACGAATATTAGCAAGTTGATGTGTTCTTTTTCAATCTATTGGCTTTTAAGCTTGTCTAATTTGCAAAGTCGAATTCCTATGGAAAATTAACGAAGTACGATGGAGCGCCCTATGACCTTAATCTCAATGCTCACACTCCTTCAGTATTCTGCATTAGATTCTAACTAGTAGGATAATATATATGTTGAATGCTCCACCTTAGATAAGACCTTAGGCAACAAGCCACTTCACACAACATTTGAAACATTAGTCTGAAATGAAATTTTTGTCTCTTTTTCATTGTAAATAGCTGGTGCCCTAGTCTAAAATGAAAAAAGAAGAAAGGACATCACGTGCACTAAGCTCCCCCTATGCACAAACTGGGAAAGGCTGGGACCATATTGGGTCTCATATAGGCTGCATTACCTTGCATTTCTGCAAGAGGTTATTTCCATGGTTTGAATCTGTGACTTCATGGTCACAAGGCAGCAACTTCTATTCTTAGACTGAAATGAAAACACAATATTTGTAACCCGAGACTTGTTGAATCCTAAGTTGAAGTCCACTTTATGTTTTGTTTTATAGCAAAAATCAGATGTCCTCAAACAGCATGACAAAAGAATACCTTTTTCACATAAATAGGAATGTCGTGAGATCTTGCAGCTGCTTGAATCCGAGAACTTTTCTTAAGCTTAGACTGCAGAGCAAGTAGAACATCTGCTTCACTGATATTATCAGTTAACTCAACAACATCGTCAATGTTTATCTGTTTTATCCCTTGCATCACACTTGCCTCTAAAATCTACAATACCTACTCAAATATGAGTTCCACATAGATGTTTTCATATAGAAGCTGATGGAAGGTTTATCGTGTTTTTTCCTCTCTTCTTTTTTTCCCTTCACAAGAATCTCTTATTCTATTCCTTACTTTCCCTCATAGTATTTAAAAACCTTAAATCACTAAAAGAAATAGAGAGTGGATTAACCCAAATGCTTCATCAAAAGGATATAAAGTCCGAGGAAGAGGCTCTGTAATTGTAAACTGTCTTTGACAATTAATTTAATGAGCTAAAGCAAAGAAGAATCTCCTCTTTTCCACCTATACAAGGAGTGAAAAGACTCAAGTAGAAGTTCTTTTTTTTATCCAGGAAATACTTTAAAACAAAAATATTTTCTAGGCTTGAATTTGAATAGTTAGCCAAAAGAAAAAAATCATTCCTTCTTGATACTTCTACTCTTCATTTTTGGGGCACCAAGCACTTTCCACAAAGGAGGGACCTTAACAGGAGAAAAGGCAAAGGAGGGGACAATTAAGGATGCTGGAGAAGCATCAAATTAAGTTTATTAGATCCACAATTAAAAGATAGTAAGCTTTGCAGCAAGTTAAATAACAATGTTAAAATTGACAAGATCCTAGATAGTCTTAATGTAGCAACTTGGTAGGTGAAAGTGAGGTAAACTTTTAGTAAACTTGGTAGGTGAAAGTTTGGTAAACATTGACATCTTGAAAAAATGTGATGTTATAGATGACATCAAGAGCAAGAATTTATTCCTATAAATAGGCAGCTCTTGATTCATGTGAAACACACCTCAAAAATATTTCTCTCTTGTTTCCTCATATTCTAAGGCATTTACAAAATACATTAGAAGAGTAGAGAATTGATAGAGCAATTTTCTTAGTTGTATTTGGGATCTCTTCCCTTTCTTTGTTAATATAAAGACAGTTGTTCTCTGGTGGACGTAGGATCATTCTAATCCAAACCACGTTAAATATTGTTGTTCTTCCTTGTTCTTTATATTTTCATATTTCCGCTAACAATTGGTATCAGAGCCAAGGTTCTATTTGAGTATGCTCTATTGTTGTAGTATAGTCTGAACTTCCATATTAGAAAAGTTATTTTGGTTTTCTGTATTTCTAAATACATTGTAGTAGAAGAGGAAGAACAAGTAAAACTAAGTTCCATGAAGTTTGAAATTGATAGATTTTGTGGGCGATACAACTTCAATAGCTGGAAAATCCGAATGATGATGTTACTCCGAAGGGAAGTTTTATTCCACGCTTTTAATGGAAAGTACCCCGATAACACATCAGTTTCTGACAAGGAAAAAAGAGATGTATTGAGCGTAATCCAACTATACCTTGCACCTAACGTGCTCTATGAAGTGAGTATAAGTACCGAGGAGACGGCCAAATAGTTATGGGATCGGTTAGAAGGGCTTTACCAGGACTAGTCAGTTATAATAAGGATGTTGTTACAACGACATCTTTATACATTTAAGATGGAGTCAGATACTTTATTGCAAGACCATCTAGATGCATTCAATAAACTTGTGATGGACTTACAGATTTCCAGAATTAAGAAGGATGAGGAGATGCTTGCATGTGCTTTGCTATTTTCATTTACTTTAAAATATCGTGATATTGAGAATTCAATGATGTATAGCAAGGATCCTATAACTCTTGTGAAAGTGCGGCAAGAACTTAAGTCTTGTGATGTGTGGAGCCATTTTGGAGGAGAAAAAGATGATGAATCTAGTGGGCTCTTTGTAAGAGGTCATACTAGCCAACAGGGAAGGAGCAAATCAAAGCACAGATCAAAATCTCGTGTGAACAAGAAGAATGCCGAGTGTTGGGGCTGTCACAAGAAGGGACACGTTGAATGAGATTGTCCTATGTCAAAGTCCAAATAAAAGGCAAGTGCATCCATTGTTGAGCAGGTACATAATTCTGATGATGAATATGTAGTAACAACATCATGAAATAGTGGCATCTATAACAAAAAATGGTGTTTGACTCTGCTTGTACTCTGTATATGACATTCCTAAGAGATTGGTTCAGCAGCTATGAGAAAAGTGGAGGAACTATCGTAATGGGCAATAATACAACTTATAAAATAGTTGGCATTAGTTTAATTCGGGTCGCAGCTATGATAGAATCGTGAGGACTATTATAGAAGCCCATCATGTTCCTGAAGAAGAATTTGATATCCCTGGGTACTCTAGATAATTAAGGCAATAAGGACATAAATAAGGAAGGTACAATGAAGGTGGTTAAAGGTTCTTTAGTTATGCTGAAGGCCAAGATGGAGGATGGCCTTTACATACTAGTAGGAAGCACCATTGTTGGCTCTGTTAATGCATCTATAATGCAACAGTTATCTGATGATGACAAGGCAAGATTATGGCACATAAGACTGGGCCATATGAGCGCACGAGAACCTGAGATATTGAGCAAACGCAACCTTTTGAATAGTGAAAATATTAGCACACTTGAATTTTGTGAGCATTGCGTCTTAGGAAAGTAGAAGAAGGTCAGTTTCAGCACTGGCAAGCACAAGACAGGAGGAGTGCTAGACTATATATATTCAAATTTATAGGGTCCCTCTTAGCTTTCATTGAATAAAGAAAAGAGGTATCTTCATACATTCATTGATGATTTTTCATAAAAGCTTTGGGTAAATTTCTTGAAGGTAAAAAGTGATGTTTTTGAAGCATTTAAAGAATGGAAGATTTTGGTAGAAAATCAAATGGAGAGAAAAATCAAGTATCTTTGCATAGATAATGTCTTAGAGTTTTGCAGTGAAGAGTTCAATAATTTCTACAAGGTTCATGGGATCACAATACATAAGACGGTCAGGCACACACCACAGCAGAATAGAGTTACCAAGAGAATGAACAGAACTCTTCTTGAGAAGGCTCGTTGTATGCTCTTATAAGCCAAAATGTCCAAAGTGTTTTGGGCTAAAGCAGTTCACACTGCTTCTCATATTGTCAATCGATCTCCAGTATCAACGATTGACATTAAGACTTCGAATGAGGTATGTTCAGGTGAACCCTCTAACTATTTATACCTGTGAATATTTAGGTGTCTGGGTTATTATGATGTTAATGAATAAAAGCTCAAACTAAGAGCTAAAAAGGCTATATTCGTAGGGTACGTAGATAGAGTAAAATGGTACAAACTTTAGTGTTTATCTTTACTCAATTTATTATTAGTAAATATGTTACCTTTGATGAATCCTCTATACTTGATCCTCGTAAAGTTTCTGTGAAGTTATCAAGATACAAGAACAACGAGTAGGTGGAGCAACCGGTAGAGCATACCAAGGAAAAGGATCAAGAGACTCAATATAATGAGTCAAAAGATGCATATCTTGAAGAATATGTTATCAATGAACCATACAAAATTGCGAAGGAAGGGACAAAAGGCAGATACAATAGGAACATCTTATAGAGCAAGTAAATCTGATTGCATATGCGTTCGTAGTTGTAGAAGAATAATTAAAGACCTCGAGCCCTCTTCGTATATTGAAGCAACTTCTTGCAAAGATGCTGCACAATGGTGGTTAGCCATGATTGAAGCGATGGAGTCTCTTCAAAAAAATGAGATATGGGTCTTAGTTGAAAGGCCAAAGGAGAAAAAGACAGTTGGATACAAATGGATATACAAAAAGAAAGAAGGTATTCCAGAAGTGAAAGATGCTAGGTTCAAGGCAAGATTGGTTCCAAAGGGTTTCAATCAAAATGAGGGAACTGACTACAATGAGATCATCTCTCCAATCGTGAAACATTGCTCAATTCGTGAGCTACTAGCATTGGTTGCACAATTTGATTTGGAGCTTCAAATGCTTGATGTCAAACTACTTTGTTACACGGTAATCTAGAAGAGAAAATCTATATAGAACAGCCTAAAGGTTTCCTAACTAAGGGAAAAGAAGATTATGTATGCCAACTGAAGAAGTCTTTGTATGGTTTGAAGCAATCTCGTAGACTATGGTACAAAAGGTTTGATGCATTCATGACTACACATGGATTCTCGAGGAGTGCATTTGATAGTTGTGTGTATCACAAGAAAATGTCTAGTAACTCTATGATTTATTTACTATTGTATGTTGATGATATGCTTATTGTTGCTAACAATATCACGGAGATAAATATTTTGAAGAAACTGCTGACCAAGGAATTTGACAAGAAGGATTTGGGAGCTGCAAAGAAAATTCTTGGAATGGAGATTTCAAGAGAAGATGGTGTTGTACATGTTTCTCAGAAGAGGTACATCAAAAAGGATCTTGAGAGATTCAATATGCAGATGAGCAAGCCTGTAAGTATACCATTAGCTTATCATTTTAAGCTTTTAGAGTTACAAACGCCTCAGTCTGGGGATGAGGTGGAGCATATGTCAAAAGTTCCTTATGCTAGAGAAGTTGGTAGCATTATGTATGCTATGGTGTGCACATGTCCAGAGATTTCTCAATCTGTGTAACGTTCCTCAAAATGCACAAGTGCCTTAAGAAATTCCTTGGGAATAGGCCGTTCATGTAATGCATTGTCCTTAATCTTTTTGGAAAATTCGAGTTTGGAATATCGATGAGGGGGTGAAAACCTGTGGGACAAAGGTCTTGGTGGATTTTTAGGACCCGTATATCGAAATATAAATTTTTGAATAATCTACACAAAATAGAAAGGTCTGCGATAGGTCCGCATCGCAGACCTAGCAAGGATTTTTTGGCCGAGTTGGGTTTTTAATAAGGGTGTTTTAGACTTTTTCCTAATTATTAGCTAATGAACCTAGACATTTTTAGGACCTAATGCAACTCTATAAATTGACCTAAACCTCTAATTCTATTCATTCTCCTACAATTCACCTACTCAAATATTTCTCTCTCTACAAAAGACTCTCAAGGACTCCATTGAAGACTTCAAGTAAATTCTCAAGCTCTCCATCAAAACTCTCAAGTTCTTCCAAATTATTTGGCATTTTCACTTAAGGTATGTGGGTATTGATTCATGAATTCTTTCATCCATGAAGCCCAATCAATTTCTCAAGGTTTTCTATCAAATTAAAGTATGGTATTTTATGACTTTTATGATCTCTATTCCTATTGCATGAATTATGATTCAAAATATGATCATGAGTCTATTTTGATATAAATTAATGGTTGCTGCATTGAATTGAAGAGTTTTTCCATAAATCCTCCTATTTTGATCTCTAGGGTTTATGATGTAAATTATGAGTATTTTGAATTATACTTCCAAAGGATATTATCTATATGAATTATGTATGGGATGATATAAAGTTTATGATCATGCATGTTTTCAAGTAAATTACATGATTTTCAAAGTCAATTGATTATGCAATTGAGTTTTACTCTAAGTTCAAGGTATGAATTTCATGCAAGTTATGAAGTAAGGTAACTTAGGGCCTTATGTGGTTACCTAAGGCCTAAAAGGTGACTTAGGGCCCTATGTGGTGACCTAAGGCCTAAAAGGTGACTTAGGGTCCTATGTGGTGACCTAATGCCTAAAAGGTTACTTAGGGTCCTATGTGGTGACCTAAGGCCTAATGATATGAGTTATGCAAATATGATTGTAATGATGAAAGGACAATTCTCACATTACAAGTATGTTATGAAAATGAGCTACTCTATGATTTCAAACCTATAATAATGACTATGATATATGTAATTATGATTTCTATGCTATGCATGTATTCCATGGGATTTGACTTAGCACCGAGTGGACATGAGGTGGGGGACCTACAAAAAGCCTTAGTAGTAGCCTTAGTCCCATAAACTACTTGCCACCATATGTTGCCTTCATGGCTTAGCTATTGGATCCATATATAGCGTATGTATGACTCTTCTAGCGGGGTAGAGTACACCTTGGCAAGTAGTGTAACACCCTCCAAAATTTTTCCCTAAGATTCAGACCTTTCTTATATTTGGGTAGGGTCGAACTCTATTATCGTGAAGTATATGCTTATATTAAGATGAGTCCCTGTGTAATTGAAGAGTGTTGGAGGTGATGTGGGGTCACAAAGGACCCCTAGGACCAAGCTAAGTCCAAAAGGTTCGTTGTGGCTAAGTTTTAGGATGAGTTCATTTAAGGGGTCGACTTCTAATGACCCTATCTTTTGAAAGACGACAATCTGGTGGCCCACGACCTACCAAATTAAAGTATGTCGAGTCTTCTTTCCAATGCCACCAAGAATGTAATTTTTGGAGTTCGGAGTCAAAATATATGACGATCCTAAGACGAACTAGCATGACAGGAATTTTAGGCCTGTGTTGCAACTGCTGGGAATCTGGGCTTGGCGCCGCAGTGGTGCGATGCGCCACTATCGCGCCAAGAACATGCCTCAGTAGTTTGGTCCCTGGCGTTGTGCGCCACTACGAGATGTGCAGGGTTTTCAAGCCTATTTTCTAGAACCCAGAAAATATGGCCTTCGCGCTGTAAGGGCGCGATGCGCCACTATCGCGCCAAGAACATGCCTCAGTAGTTTGGCCCTTGGCGCGGCGCGCCACTAACATATGTGCAG
The DNA here is from genome assembly GCF_947179165.1 of Solanum dulcamara. Taxonomy (NCBI): domain Eukaryota; kingdom Viridiplantae; phylum Streptophyta; class Magnoliopsida; order Solanales; family Solanaceae; genus Solanum; species Solanum dulcamara. Next base: position 7,993,485 of record NC_077246.1, on the reverse strand, counting down.
GTTTTAGGCCTAATCAACCTGGCGCTGCAATGGCGCGATGCGCCACTATCGCGCCAGGAGCATTTTTAGCCTATTTTCTGAATTTTTAGAGAAAGGGCAATTTGGGAATTGTCCCAAATTATATATACTCGAGCCTTGGGCATTTTGGGACCATTTTAGCCTCTCCCTCTCTCTTTAAAAAGCCCTAGAAATCTCTCTCTCTTCTTCTTCTTCTTCTTCTCTATTTCGAACAAGTAATTGTTCCAAGAGCTTCAAGACTCCAAGTTTCCATTGAAGACCCAACAACAAAGTTTTCTTCAAGTCTTCACTAAGGTATGTAAGGCTACTCAAAATATGGGTTGAGTCCACCCATGTGCCCTACACTCTCTTTGAGGTTAAATGTTCATAAGAAGGGAGTTTCTTGATACGCCTATGTCCAAAGGAGTCTTGTCATCCATTAATGTGATTCTTGTTGTGTTGATGTTGTTGAGCTAAGAAATTTCTAAAATCTTCTTGTTAGCATGAGTTGATGAAGATGAGTTGTTGAACATGTTTTATTGATTTTTTTTCTTAACTATCTGAATTATGACAAAAATGCTAATTTTCTTAAACATTTATTTATCTTGAATTGTTGATTTAAAACCTTAGAGTTGTGGTGAGTCCCAAAAGATTTGTAAAATGAATGGAGGAACGATTGGATAGATTTGTATATTGTTATAAATGCATATTTAATCTACTCTTGAAAAATATGATTGGGATTGATCGGATGGTATGATTGGGAGAGGTTTGATTGTGATAGAGTTGATGAGTTGACAAGGTTATAATAAGACTTGTCGATATGATTTGATTGGATGGAGTTTTATGAGCATTGAGTCTTGGAAGGAGTATCAAGCACCAAATTGGGCAAGAGTATAGTCCGTACTCGAACCCAATAACTACGTCGCCAAATGTGGGAGGGGATTGAACCATTAAAGTTGGATGCTTCCCCAAAATTATTATCCTGACATTATAGGACTTGGTTGGATTGGATCCATGATTGGTTGATTCGTTCATACCCTGGCAAAGTATGAACAGACATGGCAACAACGTCGGTTTGTTATACTTTCACTGGCTCATAAGTGATGGTTGTCGGATAAGAGAAACTGCCACATAGGTCTTGGTAGTACTCTGAGTCGGATGGAGTTAAGTCGTATGTGATTTGGTCCCATCTAAACTATATTTTTGCTTAGACTTAGGATGCTTGTTGAGTTGTACCTCTTTCTGAGTTGAGCTTCCCGAGTTGATTTGGTTCTTTTTGATGTTGTTTCATTTGGCCATTTTACATACTCGTACATTCCATGTACTCACACCATTTGGCTTGCATCATTTCATGATGCAGAGACAGGTACTAGATATTATCAACCGGCGCACCGTTGAAGATCCACACACTCCCAGTTAGTTGCTGAGTTCTCCTAGTTTCTTGAGGATGTTGAGTTTCTTATATAGTTTTGTGTTGTTTTTTTTATTTTGATTGTTGGTAGCCATGGGCTTGTCATGGGAACCTCCTAGATGGTTGATAGAGGCTTCATAGACTGGAGTGTAGAAATGTTGGATTGTTCTTTTGAGTAGTTCTTCTATATCTGTTTGTTGATTTGATAGTTATTTGGCCTTTGGCCCTAAATTATGAATAGTACTTCATTGAATGAGTCTTCCGCTGAGAGAATGTATTTGAATGAATGTGTGACTGGACTAGGTGGTTCGCTTGGAAGCCAAAAATGGATTTCGAGTTCCAGCCACGCCTAGGGTACCCTCTCGGGGCGTGACAAGTAGATTCCCCTTTTCTTCATTATATGGGGAGACAACGAGATTCCATGTTATAGCTCGCATTGTCTTATTGTCGGTTATGGTTCCTATCCCACATATGTATGATCTCCTAAGTATGTTATGATTTTTAATTTGTTCTTTTAAAATGCTTTGGTCAATATGATTTTGTCATGACTTTAGTTATTCCATCTTATCATGTGTTTTACTTGACCTTTGCATTCAATGACTTACGTTGCATGTCATGCTCTCATACTTAGTACATTCCAACGTACTAATGCATACTTTTTCCTACATTGTCTCATAATGTAGGGGTTGAGTTTGAAGATCATACTCATCTACATGGCTAGTTAAGCATCCCTATTCAGCGGCGTTGTGGTGAGTCCTCATTTATGGGGACTACTTGTTAAGTTAGTTACTATTTTCAAAGACTTTTGTTATGTTTCATATTGAGAGAGAGCTAGGGACATGTCTTAGCCCCCGCCCATATTCATGAGTAAAGGCATATAGTTGGACAAATATTTCAAGTCTATGTCGTCATGTGACATTCTTTATTTACTATTCATGATTTAGACTCTCTTATGATGTTTCCGCTTTTTACTTTACCTTATGAATGCTTATGATATGTACAAGAGGCTTGAAGAGGGAGTTGTTAAGGTCGAGAAGGTTATCACAAATGATAACGCTGCAGACATGCTGACCAAGATAGTCACGCTTGCCAAGTTTGCACACTGCAAGGACTTGGCGGGAGTATGCATCAACTGACGCAAACTCTGGGAGAACAACTGCTAGGTGGAGCTAGTGTGTTCAACAAAGGTTTGATTATTCTTGTTTCTTACAACGGGATTGCCTAGTAAGATTAGGCCTTTGGCCGGAGTTGTTCATATGCATGCTCAGAATGCAAACCATGGTGGAGATTGAAAGAGTTGAGGTTGAAGATAGAATCAAAAGTTGCTGAAAGAAAGTTGAAAATGGAGAAACTTGCCAAGGTAGAGATTTGTTAAAATTGAAAAGATTCTAGATAGTCTTAATGTAGCAACTTGGTAGGTAAAAGTTATGTGAAAGCTTGGTAAACTTGGTTGGTGAAAGTTTGGTAAACTTTGACAACTTGACAAAATGTGATGTCATGGATGACATCAAGAGCAAGAATTTATTCCTATAAATAGGTAGCACTTGATTCAGTTGAAATACACCACAAAAACATTTCTATCTTCCTTGTTCTTTATATTTTCACGTTTCCTCTAACAAACAATAATATGCGAATGTAGAACCATCATGCACTAGGAGGTAATTCACTCTTTTGGAAATTGATTCTCTTTTGAACGCCCTTCAACAATATGAATAAAAGCTCGGCGATAAATCTGAACTAAGAAAACAGATTCTGAGACTGAGATTTTTATACATATTCAATGTAGTGATGTCGTTCTTTTTTCCTTCTGAATAAGTTAAATGGTAATGAGCCCGTTTGGATGAGCTTAAAAAAAGTAACTTTTATGTATGAAGTGCTTTTAGAGCTTTGAAGTGCTGAAAATTATTTTTATAAATAAGCAGTTGAGTGTTTGGATAAAAGTACTTATGCTGAAAATAAGTGTTTGAATTTTAGGGTTAAAAGAATAAAAAGGGTAGTTTGGGAATTTAGTAAAAATATAAGGGATATAAAAGTAATTTCCATGCAAACAAAATGGCTTTAAGCACTTAGAAAAGAAAAATTAGAAATCCTAACTTTTCATTTTTGACTGACTTTAAGAATTTTATGGCTTAAAGTTAGCATTAGGCAAATACGTCCAAAAGCTAAAAAGGGGCTTTAAGTTGGTTTTGACCAACTTAAAGCCCATCCAAATGGGCTCAATATCATCTTACCCCATAAAGAAAAATGCAAAGGGCATCCTCACTTTCACCAGAACCTCCTTCCATGTGCGGACCTGTTTCTGAGATGAGCTCAATAGAATCAGGTATACCTCCATTCATCTGGATAATGTCTTCAACCAAAACTTCATTTCTCTCGTCAAATGGTGCTTGGATGGATGAAGTTTCCATTATTCCATCTTGTGATCATGGATTTATCTTGCGAATTTCATATTTCGGGTAATGTCCTTCTCAACACGAAAATTAACACCATGGCAGACAATTAAACAACATCCAATTAGCTTTTCAACAGGATGATATGCAAATGATTTGTAAGCAAAATCATTTTGCTAGGACTTAGGAGGGAGAACTAGTAAAAGACCTGCAAGAATTGTATCTACTGTTGCATCTAAATAAGGGTGAACTCTCAATTCTGCCTTGGAGATTATCTCAACCCCACAGCTAAAAGATGATGGACCTTTCCTCTCCAGTACAGATTTCTGAACGCCTTTCCTGCTTGCCTCTTCATCACCAAGAGTTACACTCTGACAAGAAATAAATTAAATAAATTATGAAATCTATGTTATAAACCACAAAAAAAAAAAATAGCTAGTCGTCAAATGGTGCACGAGTGTAGAGAGTCACTCCATGCTTTAATGGTATTATTGCATTTTGGAACAGTAGAGTTAGACCTGATATCATCTTTTAAGAACTTCTCCACTTATAGACATCAATGTCAAGACACCTCCATGACTAAATATTTAGGCAATTAAGAAGATTCCCAAGTTTTATTGATGTTGAATGTGATACTGAAATAAGCTATTAACATCATTATAGGAAGGTAGGTTCCCTTGAGCATTACTTATTTTAATCTTCAGTTTATCGCTTATTTTTTTTTTCAACCTCTGTCCCTCCATGCTCATCTCATGTTGCAATTACGTAGGAAATATAGAGAATGCATTGGTTCCCTTTAATTACATTATTTTTGTATTTCACCCTTTATTGCAGTGATACTAGTTTTGCATACTTCTTGTGAGATGTGAAAGGAAAAAAGAGAAGAAGAAGTCACATCTGGTACACCTAGGAAAGGTGGGATGTCCCTTTCTTTGGAAATAGACGTCCTATTACCTAGAAATGTGAAGAGACAAGAGATGTTTCATTGGGAAATCACAAAGTTACCATACTTACCCATTTGTAGTATGACAGCATTGCTCAACATTTACTAACCATCAACTCCAATGGTATAACTGTAACATTTACTGACTATTGAAAAAGTTCTGCAAAACAAGAGCTACCTGGACTCCTCCATCCAGCATCTCTAAAGCACGGTTCATGACTAAATTCTCTATTGTTACACCATGAGCAGTTGCAACTAACTGAATTCGTCGTTGTGCAATGGTGCTTGCAGCCATTGCCTCAAGCTTAGTACCGATCTCATCTATTACAATCACTTGTGGAATTTGATTTTCCACTGCTTCTATCAGCATCTACAAAAATATAAAGTAAATACCATTCCTCATTGATCGATGATCAATTGGATTATGTTTGGAGCCACTCGTAAGGGAAGGACAGGTCCACCCAAAACCAACAACAGGTATATCCTCAGGAAAGCGATTCATCTAAAATGTGTAGTCTCAATTTTGCTTTCATAAATGTGGGTAAGATACAAGCACCTTTTCAAAACAGTAATTTTATTTTCATCTTGCTAACAGAATGGAAGTCAACCTCCTACCTTGTGTCGCATCCCCCGAGCATTACCTATTCCTGCGTGAGGTATATCACCATCCCCACCAATTTCATTAAAGGTGTCAACAATCATTACTCACTTCCCATAATCATTTACAAGCATCCTGTCTATGTCCCTAGGACATAAACAAGGAATCCTTTATACTCGTCTGCAATAAATAAAATAGATGCACAAGACATACAGAATAATTGCAAGCGATATATATATATATATATAATATTAATAATTAGAATTATATAGATCTAGATCCCAGTATGGGAGTGATACACAATTAAGGAGTTAGAGTAAGATTTAGCCTTCCGAAAAGTAGGTAATTCTGTTAGGAAGCTACAGTGAAAGAAGTTAGTAAGGCAGTTAAAACTGATTTCTGTTAGATTAGTGAATCAATAGGTTTACAATTCAGTCATTCTTTTTTCTTGAACTTGGTAACTTTGAATTATATCACAGTAGAACATGGGTAGTCCTAAACCTTATATACAGATGAACTCCAAACTCCATTGTTCTAAGTCTATATTGAGTCTAAAACATCAGTTATAGAGACAGTTTCATTTGAGTATAATTGATTACGCCAAAAACATAACAACAAAATGCAGTTAAGTTTAACTCTCTGTATACTATTATCTATACTCTCAAAACACCTAGAATTCCCCTCTTTCCAGGTTGCCCACCAACTTTTTAGAGCTTCAGTAATTCTCCTAGGCATCGTCCAGGATATACCTTTTAAGACTCAAGAATACCCTCCATATCTGTTGAGTAAATTTGCAGTGTAGAAAATGATGGTTAATTCTCAAGACGCAGAGGAGTATTATCAAAGTACTGGTCTACAGGTCGTTTCAGGTATGAGTATTACTTGAAAATGTGAAAAAAGCTGCAATTTTAGACGCGGACAGCTTGACAGGCAAAGTATCCAAGCTTGGTCGTGCACTAAAACAATCACGGGATTTCCTAGAAATGAAGAACATAGATGATGAAAATAGTTTTCACCAGACCTTGAAGAGTTTTGTGCAGAATGCTGAGCTTGACATCATGTGGTTATTCGAGGAAGAAAAAAGAATTATGGCCTTAGTTAAAAGCACGAGAGATTATTTCCACGAAAATGTAGGAAAAAGATGAAGGTTTACGATTGTTTGTTACTATTCGAGTTGTTTTCTGATAATATTAGATAAGGTATGCATAGAGGTGAAAAATACTCAGAGAAAGCTAAACGGTATGCCAAAGAAGGAGAATTTGGCAAGTAAAACTTCAGAGTCCACCAATCCTCCTTCCCTTGAACTCCGACACAAGCTTTTTCCAGCTATCACAGATAGAAGAATTGATGATTCTAGCTCAGATGATGATGCTTCGTAAGATAAGGTGAAATTGGCTGTGTGTTTCTTCATTTACTTGAAACAATCCACTGATCAAATTATGATATGATAATTGGGAAGTTGAATTGGTGAAAAATTCATAATCATAGCACACAAGTCTAGACGCACCCGAGGGTGTAGCCTAGAAGTCAATGAAGTATTTCCTAATCCTCGGAGACTAGAGTTCAAATCCGAAACACTAGGTAATCGTTTCCCCGTAAGATCGTCTTGGTGGGCAGAGTTATCAGGTACTTGTTTTAGTAGGGCGATGGTTGGGAACAAGTCGAATAATCAATATGCCTACGAGCTGACCCGAACGACACATCCCTAGGAATCGAAATCTTTTGATTTTTTATTGTACTGAGCCATTAGTACCAGAGTGCGTTGTATATAAAATTATATGTTAAAGCTAAATCTTGTGTATATGCCTGTTAAATTTTTTTCGTTATCGTTGGCGCAGGGATCCGAGTCATTTTAGAGCTCAAGTATGGTAAATAGGAAAATGTGATTCTCAATTTGAGGCAGAGGAGGTGGTTGGAGTTGCTCAAAGACGACGATATATCTATTACATGGCTCTATTTCACATATTTTTCTTTATTGAAGCTCCACTTGTACTTAAAAGAGTAGTTAGGAAAATTCTCATTCATTTTTTTTCCTCTAGTTTAGTTGATAATTCTTTTTTTAAATAAAAAAATGTAATTGAACAAAGTAGCCTTGTTGATTATTATCTTTTATCTATGGTGTTTCCAAATTAAAATGGTAGCTTTGTTATTGTCACGATCCAACCCACAGGGCTCTGCGGGCACCTACTCTAACACCTAAGTAAGAGAACCCTCAATCTCATAAACGGAAATAACATGTGGAAGTTTAACAAAATACCAATAATAGCCCTAAGAGTCAGGAATACACCATAATTGAATTATCAAAACTCTAAAGTTTATTACAAGAAACATTCTAACACCCCCAAGGATACTAGTTTAAATAGGTACAAGAGCTTCTAAAGATATAATATACAATAAAATAATAACACAGCTCTCACCATAAGGAAGGAAGGGTAGAAACTGTTGGATAATCATCTTCATCGTCACCTAAAACACATCACTAACCCTGCAACCACTGTCACAACCCGAAATCAAGGTGTGATGACACTTATCCATTCCCACCGGATAAGTCATCCTAAATCTAATAAATGTTGAAATAAAAGCGGAAATAATTTAAAATGGATAATAATAATAAGGTAAAAGTGGAAATCTTAGTCAAATACAAAATCCCCCATTGACTGGTTGTCACATGTACAAGCCTCTAAATACAACGATAAGAAATAAGTACAAGTCTTAAATCTTTGTCTCTCGAATAGAACAAAGTAAAAGTAAAGAGGAACAAGAAAGATCGTCGGCATCATCAACTACCTCTCAAGTCTCCTCTAGTAAGCCTCGGATGAATGAAAGAAAACTGGATCACTATCCGGGCTCAGAACCTACACAAGTATAGTTAGCAAGGAGTGAGTACCAACAACGCAGTACCTAGCAAGTAAACAACTAAGGCTAAGCAAAGCTAATAGAATACACGTACTCGTGTCACACTATCTAACCCTCAGACTACAACCTATACAAAAAACAGCCCAGTCTAACAGTTCTAACAACATAGTAATCATATATCTCAACAATAGTATAACTCAAGTTTCAATTGAATCACAACAATCAATAATACATATCAGGAGAATATTACGGTAAAACAGCCCACAATGGCAAAAGATGTATGATGTAATGAAATGTCACATATAGTGATGTATGTCTGTCCTAAATGATACATATCCGCTCACTAGTATGCCAAAGCCCATGGGGGCCATACATGGACCATGTATCTGTCAGAATCATTTTCCATTGGCATAATCATCTCTCGCCGAAACTATTTTCCATCGGCATAATCATCAAATTAAATTTCATCTCAAAGTATCGAAACCAAAGCAAATAGGCAATGTCCATGTAAACCACAATGAAGAAATGATATATAATTAATAAGTAACAACTCATATAACGACAATTATATTCAAGTGTTCACAATAAGCCAATGATCAATTCATATCGAACACAACATGTTACAGAATCTTATTTGCCATTTATTACCCCCATTCTTTGTTATCAATCTCAATTGAATACCAAATAGTTTCCAAACCACTTTCTATTACTTTTCAACACATAAATCACAAATACATGATCCAATAAGCTTAAGCATAGGTTTAGAAATACACTTGCCTCGATTCAACCCCGAACTACTCTAGAATCTGAGCTTTACCCTTATGCTGATATTCCGAATCAAGATAATCTATTCAAATAAATAACCCCAATAAAAACACGAGTCTAATGATACCCAAATCAACATTTTTGAAAACCGGGCTGAATATGACCCAAAAAAATCGATTTTGAAAAAAAATAGAAAATTCAGAAATTTTTATATGAAAACTATCCTTGAGATATTTAGTAACTAATGTTGAAAACCAAATTGAATTTGGACTTAAAATCAACTCAGAATCACCAACACATTAAAATTTTTGTTTCTTGAAAACCCCCAAGATTTGAGTTCAAAATTCATGATTTCGAAATGAAAAATCACATTAAAATTACTCGATATTGAGAGATTAAAGTCGAAAACACTTACCCACACAAAGATTCTCGAATAGCCCCTTCAAAATTGCCTAAGCCGAGCTTCTAGGGTTCAAAAATGATGAAAATGGGATAAAATCCATCCCTTTGGGAAATTTCAGGTCTGCTAGTCATTACACTTCGCGATCGCGACACCCCTCATTGCGATCGCGAAGAGGAAAGTTGGTCAACTCATTAAAGCTGACCATCACGATTGTGTAAAGTCCCACGTGATCACAACGAACCAGGCTGAACACCTACACAATCACTAGATAGGATCTTGCGGTCGCGAAGAGTTATTTTGCCTGCACCATCAATATATCAATACAAAAAATACATGGGTCGGACCCTCACGATTAGTTCAAATCCCATGAACACAAACCTTATATGCTACCATACTAATTTCGACATTTCTGACTCAATGCAACTATTGAAATTTGAATTTTAGGTTTCATTGACTTGAAACTCGAAAAGTCACAACTAAACTAACTAACGCTCCTAAAATACCAAAATGAGCTCAGGGCCTTCAAAAATTGAACCAAAGACACTCCTAGATCTAGAACTATCCCCTGAATCCAACGGAGTCATCGAAATTCCATTCTGAGCAACGAAACTCTAAAAATTGACCAAAGTCAAACCGTAGCCTAAAATTCCACAAATCATCATTATAACTCCAAAACTAATTCAGTAAACTCTCCTAGACCAATTTCCACATTCCGGAGCTGTAGGAATTAATGGAATTCCATTCCAAGGCTCGTAGCTCCGGTTGGTCCCAAATATCACTTTTGAACACTTAAAGTTTATGAAAACTCAAAATTTCCAAAACTCAACTTTTTCATAGAATCTTCCAAAAACCATCACTTGATACTAATTAGAAACAACTCGAGGCAACTATAGGGAGAGGTAAAACGGTCTTTTTTGTTAAAAATTCCAAAAATGACCTTCAAGATCATTATAACCACACTATGCCAAATGACATAGTAAGAGTAGTATCAGTACAAAAAACACGTACTAGTAGGCATCATTGGTCAACCCAATACCCACCGCATAATATAAGGAAATCAACAAGAAGAAAACATACTCTTAAGGAAATACACTGCCAACCCTCATGCACAAGCTCTTACCATTTTCATTAACCTCATTAAAGTCGTTCAAGCCTAACCCTCATCCCTTCTAGTTGGTTCGCTACCAACTCTAATAAAAATCAAGGCCTAGCTCTTCTATCACATACAGAGTTTCCAAACTACGGGTCACCACTAACTCTATCAAACTAGTGTACTACCATTAAATTTCACACCAACACCTGACCTAGAATAATTAGCATCTCACTTGGAATAAGGAAAATTTAGGTGGACTAAGGATCACCTTCTAGACGCATTAGCCCACCATGGAGGGATATATCCCACTATAGAGGCCTCGCGACAGTGGCATTCCTCTCTCTAGGGTGGCCTACCTAGTAAAAGAATCTCTGAATTCTCTCCCAATCCTTCCATTTTTATATGTACCAACAGAATACCATCAATATCTGACTCTAAGTCACTGATCTTACTAAACCACACATCAAATTATAACTACTTGTTTACGCATGGCCTCATACCTACGATATAGACGCATCTAGTTACCATAACATAATTCAAACATGCATATATTGAAGCACATTACCAATTTAACATTTCAAAAACAATATATAGTTTCACGGTGTAAATCTCTAATACAATAGTCAATATGGTAATACTTGGACCTTCGGACCTTTCATATCAATTATTACACATGATGAGCATGCTTAATTATAATCGGGTCAGTTTCTCTATCATCACCCATACTATCAAAATCAATTCACAAATGATAACCACACAATGGTTCTCTCAGAAACCCATACCCAAACTACATATGTGTCGGAAAGTGAAACCCGATCCAATATATGTATCAAAATGTGACACTCGATCCTATATATATGTCGAAACATATCACCCGATCCAATATATTTGTTAGAACATGATACCAAATCCAATATCATAATCACAACAACAATCACAGTCCACAACGAATAGTTCACATACTTGCACAATCAAGTAACAGGTTCATTGCATGCAATTGTTCACAAATAGTCATTCAATTGGTTTCATTCTATCTTTCCTTCATTAACAATTTTTCATCAAGCCTTCTTTATTCAAGGCATCACTTTTCGTAGAGCAAGCTCAAAATTATGGATTTCACTATATTGGGATTGTAGACCAAACACAATAACATATTAATCACCCGACCACAACAATTAAATGCATGGTAAATATCACAACATTACTTAATCACTATTAAAAGTCTCTCTATGATATAGACTAAACAATAACCTACAACCACAGTTAATCAAATAGGTTCATGGGATGAGTTTATCAAAACTAAGTCATCCACATTCAACTTTTATTTCATGATTTGTATTACTCAAGTAATTCACAGAGAATAATCAGCTATATACATCAATAGCCCATAATCCCCAAGTCTCAGGATTCCATTATGACCTAGCTATTGTCTAAACTTAATCTCACAAGAGTCATTGGCCTTCTAAATAGTTTCACCAAGGTTAACATTCAAAGATAGGAACTTTATCACTAGTCACATAATAATCATGATCCATAACATACATTCCCACTCTAAACAATAATTAACAATCATTTAACCATCCAAACTCCGTACACGAAGGCGTAGCTATGAAATCTTCCATCAATCTACATTATATGAATCAATGGGAACGAACTTATAACTACTTAATTAAAAGAACCTAGCCTACCTAGGCACCAAGCAATTGTAGAAGGATCATTGACTTCTGAAAGGAGAACTATGGTGATGGGCCTGTAATTCGTGGATTATAGCCTTCTTTGCACTATGAATCTCTTCTTCCCTTCTCTCTAAGCTTAGAGTAGCATTTTGGGAGTTTATAGGGTAACCCTCATCTATTTTGGCACCTAAAGGAAGAAGGAGATAATAAAAATATGTACTTTTTTCATTCTGGCTCATAAAATCCTGCTCTGGCAGCCCAGCATGGATAGTGCTCAATAAAATGGGCATAACTGTTAACTCCAAATTCTAAATGAGGAAAATTTTATGGCTTTGGAAAGAAAACTCATACACCTTTAATGTAATAGGTAATGAGCCACCTAATTCATTATAGACTGAGAGATATGGTTGTTTGAAGTTAACCCTAATTTAAACTCAAGTCCGAAACTAAATCAAACATACACTTTCAACTTAACTTTATGTTAGGGGCATTGTATGACCTTAATTCACAACTAATGCACTAGCATACCAAGGATTTAATCCTAGACTTATGACGAATAAGATTAGTATAACTTTACTACATATAGTTTTAGTAACGACAGGCTAGGTCATTACAATAGATACCAATTTACCCCTCGTTCGTCTCTGAACGATAACACAAAGGAGACAACACGAGATGATCTAAGAGTTTTTTGAAACCAATGATGAGACACCATTACATCTTAAGGAAAAATCACATCCCACACTAATACCTTTGCGTTAAACACTACACCCGAAGTTCTACAAACCCGAATTCCATTCCAAAAGTTTCTATGGGTTACTATGACCCTCACATATCATGATGCAACTTTAATTTTTCTCAAACACTACACCTCGAGACATCAAATATATCTAAACCACACAACATATAAATTTCATTGGGATGATCCTAGCCAGGATTTTTGTCAACTCTCATAATAGGGAGAACCTTACCAGGGCATTTACACCCTAACCAATGCTATAAAAAGCACATCATGCCCACTCAAACAGAAGTAACCCCAAAGTATCTCACGAATCAAACACAAGAATCAATACACCATAATTAAGTATGCAAAGATACTCATTCACAATCAATAATCAAGCATTAGTCACATTCGCCAACAATGACCTCGACATCATACTCTCACCGGAAATGACCTTGGCTACACACTCTCACAAACGATGACTTCGGCATCAAACTCTTATTGAAATGTGACACCCGATCCAATATATGTCGAAACATGACACCCAATTCTATATATGTGTTAGAACATGACACCTGATCTAATATATGTGTTGGAACATGACAGTTGATCCAATATCACAATCACAGTCCATAATGAATAGTTTACATACTTTCACTATCAAGTAACAGGTTCATTGCATGCAATTATTCACAAATAGTCATTCAATTAGTTCCATTCTATCTTTTCCTTCATTAACAATATTTCATCAAGCCTTCTTTATTCAAGGCATCACCTTTCGTAGATCAAGTTCAAGATTCTAAATTTCATGGTCTTGGGATTATAGACCAAACATAACAATATTTCAATCACCCAACCACAATAATTAAATGCATTGGTAAACATCACAACATTACTCAATCACTATTAAAAGTCTCTTTATGATATAGACTAAATCATAACCTACAAGCATAGGTAATTAAATAGGTTTATGGCATGAGATTTATCAATACTAAGTCATTCACATTCACCCTTTATTTCATGGTTCGCATTACTCAAGTAATTCACAGGGAACAATAAGAATGAACACACACAATTATTTATTTAAACACATACCTTTATATACATCAATAGCCCATAATCCCAAGTCTCAAGATTCAGTTATGAGTCAGCTATTGTCTACACTTAATCTCACAAGAGTCATTGGCCTTCCAAATGAGACACATTTTGTGGCATTGGAAAAAAGATGCATAGACCTTTAATTTGATAGCCGTAGGCCACCTAATGCATCATAGACTGAGAGCTATGGGCATTTGAAGTTAACCCTAATTTAAACTCAAGTTTGAAACTAAATCAAAAAAGACATTTTCAACTTAACTTTGTGCTAGGGGCATTGTATGACCTTAATTCACAACTAATGCACTCGCATACCAAGGAATTGATCCTAGTCTTATGACGAATGAGATTCATATACCTTTACCGCATATATTTTTAGTAACGACTGGCTAGGTCATTACAATTATTCATCATAATTCTCCACTATGTCATTTTATAGCAAATGCTTTATCCGTTAACATACAGAGGTTGTTTACGAATGATTCTCAGTTCAAATAACATAATATTAAAATAACGTTTTTTAAAAAAATACAAAAGTAATCTGACGTAGAAAATGATAGAGAAATCATTACGTCGCATTCAAAAATAAGAGATTCCAAAAGACTAGTAACATAATTCAAAATTTAGTGAATAATAAACGCAGATCTATGTTACACCACTTGTGGTCGTTTGAAAATACAAAGTAAGAAGATGTAGGAAATGATAGAAAAATCATTACATAACATTAAAAAATAAGAGAATCCAAAAGGTTAATGACACAATTAGAAATTCAGTGAATAATAGACTCGATCTTAGTTACACCACTTGTGCTCTTTTGATTTAAAACAAGGATATCTCAGAATTATAATCCTAGGATTAAATTGCTTTCCCATGAACATTGATAGAGACATTGGTCCTTCATTCATTTCTTCAATATTTGTATACACAACCAAACATAAACATAAATCCTAACTACCTACAACGGAAAATAAACAAATCAGCTTCGGGCATTAATTAACAAAAATAAATTTCAATATAATATCATTATTTAATTTTTTACATTTACAAATGTTAGACAAAAAAATTCGTATTTTGTTTTTTTGTGTTATATATACTAAACTACCGTACATGTTTTGGGTATCTAGGATATACTACATGATCCATGTCCGCAAGAAGAAGTTGGAGCATAGAATGTGGTAGATGATATAGTATTACCAGGTCTTCATCTTGTTGCATTCTTCCCATTTTTTCAAGGTGATCCTTGCAAATATTTCCTAGCCTTAGAGTATGCACCATGGAGATCCTAAGTTCGAATAGGAGACATCGGCACCCATTTATCATGTCGTAATCTAGGTGATTGTCGATGACATCTCTCTTATTCAGCAGTATCAAGGCATCACTCGTGTCAGTCTTGATGATGATCCTCTTCAAGTTGTAGTTCTTCACTAGGGCCAGTTCACTGTGTATGGCCCACGGCTCTGCCATGAGGCACGAGTTGCTACCACAATTCATAATAATTTGATAAAAATAAATCATGCACTTACAAGAATAAGTATTAAAATCCAGAATCTTGAATTGAATTGCAAAACCAAAATCAATGAAAAAAAGTATGATATAAAATCCCACGATTTCAAGAATTAAAGCAAAAGTATTCGCGCTTACTTATCAAACTCCAAAACATGCATAATTCAATAAATAAAACCTTGAAACGTATTTATAGACATCTAAAACCTAAATAAACCAAACCTAGGAAAAGTAGGAAAATGTAGGATGCGACAACATCTACGACTCGTGACCTATGGATTGTCACTTGTCCTACGGCTTGTGGATTCCTCTCATGGATTGAAAGTGTATAATCAAATTTTAGGATATCTTCTACGAATGGGACCTATAGGTCGTAAGTCCATCTACGGGTCGTCTTGTTGAGTCATGGACTAAGTCTTCTCTTTTAAACTCTCTGAATCTCATGGACAAACCACTATGTAAGGCTCGTATGACTTTTCTACGGCTCGTAGTATGCCTTCATAGTCTGGTATTATTCAAAACTTCATTCAAACATCCTACGACTATTTCTCTATGGCTTGTAAAAGTTCCTGCTACTTGTAGCTTTTCTTCGTAGCTCAGACTGTAACACCCCAATTCTTTTTTCGCCGAGACTCGAACCATTCTTCATGTGCATGTAGGATCAAACTCGGTGACTTCTAGTTGTATATATGAGTTAAGATCAATTTTTTAGTATTTTAAGTGTATTAGATGTTTTTTAGGGTCATAAGGGATCTCTAACATCAAGTCGAGTCCAAAGAATTTCTATCGGCTAAGTTTTCGTATAAGTTCGTATAAAGGTCAACTTCAAACGACCATATCTCCTAGAATATAATGAATTAGGTTGCCTATGACCTTTCAAATTGAAGGCATTTAAGTCTTATTTCTTACTCCATAAAGATTTTATTTTTTGGAGTTCATAGTAAAAGGTTATGCCCAGTCGACGATAGAGGTGCGCAATAAGTCCGCAACGCGGACCTGTCACGGACTTGGCTAGTTTTTCCAAATTTTAGTAAGGGAAACTTGGACCATTCCCTATTATATATTTAAGATCTTGGAAGAATTTTTAGGGCTAAATTCTGCCCCCATATCAGTTTCTAAGGAGTTTTCTCTCCAAGAACATTGAGAGCAAGAATTGGAGAAGAGAAGAAGAGTTAGGATTCAAGATCTTCAAGCCATGTCCTTGGTTTTTGGTGAGATAATCTCCATTCCAGGTTTGTAAGTCTAACCTAAAATATGGATTGAGTTCTTCTATATGCCCCATAGATGTGTTATAGGGAAATTGTGAAAGACTTGAACCTTCTATGAATGTTTTCTTGAATTTTTCCTAAACTATAGAATATTTTTACATACTATTAATTGATTGATGATTTTCATGACTTGAATTCTTGAATAATTACTTTTCATATTTTATTTCATAAACCATAGCTACATATTGACTAAAAATGATTATGTTTATGTATTGATTGGAATGAAAAGAAGGAATTGGGATAGCTATGAATGTGAATGGCATAAATAGGAATGAAACCTTGATAGAGCTAGAATGTCCTTTGTGTCTCTATAAATTGAACATAGAATTAAATAAGGATTTTGGAGCAAGATGTTTGATGATGATGTAAATGATGTTTAGTTTTAAAAAGGTAAAATGATTGATCAAGAGGTAATGTTGATGATGATGTTTTGAGATAAAATAGATTGGAGTCTAATGTGACTACATGATATGATTTGCATAATTTAATTTGATTGGAGTCATATGAGGATCTTGAGTATAAATGATTTTTTAAGAAGGAGTTTTAAAAATGATTTGTGAACATTTTTGAATAAATTATTTATGCACTATTTTGAGTTTAAAGAATGATTATTTTTATCTTTGATTTAGAAAGAGTTTAAGCATCATTTGAGTTTGAGAAGTCTATTAATTATCATTTTGAGCATGAGTATTTTGAATATAAATGAGTTGGAGCATTTTTACATTAAAATGTCTATTTTGAGTTGAATTGAGGAGTAAAAATTATGTTTTAAATACATTTAATATTTACTGCATGATTTAGTTGAAAACATGTATTAAATAAAAACATTAACAATTGGTGATTTGGAGTCCTCATGAGTCATGAATGAGTCTTGAAAGGATTGCATAATTGAATGAAGTGATGATTGAAATTGATTGAGTTTTGAAAGAAGGTCCAATGAGACCAGATTGATTGAGTTTTGAAACGGGTCTAATGAGACTAAATGAGTTTATTTGAACTAAGTCCAAAAGAGACTAAATTAGTATTTTGAGTATTTTACTCACCTGATAGATATGAGCATATTGAGTCTTGGGAGGAGTATTGAGCACCGAATTAGGTAAGAGTATAGTTCCTACTCGAATCCCATAAATTACGTAGCCAACATAGAAAGGGATTGAACCGTTAAAGTCGGATGTTTCCTATTTCATTGTCCTGACATGATAGGACTTGATTGATTATTGGATCCATGATTGGTTGATTCACTCATACCTTGGCAAAGTGTGGACGGATGTGACAACAACATTGGCTTGTTGTACATCACTAGCTCATAGGTGATGTTTGTTTGCTAGAGAAACTCCTAAATTGAGTGGGTTGTGCATAATATGATTGGTTTGATTGTGATTGTAGATGATTGAGTAGAATTGTAAAACATTGCTAAATCCTAATTTGCATATCTATTGAGTTGAGTCCTTTGACTTAATTATTAAGTTGATTGTATATGATTGGATTGGATCGAATTGTAAATGATTGGATTGAATTGGATTGTACATGATTGGATTGGATTGGATGGTATGTGATTGGATTGTATACGATTGGATTGGATTGGATTGTATATGATTGGATTGGATCGGATTGTATATGATTGGATTGGATCGAATTATAAATTATTGGATTGAATTGGATTGTACATGATTGGATTGGATTGTATATGACTGGACTCTGTCTACACTGTATTCTTACTTTAGACTTATGACACCTTGATTGAGTCTCTCTTATCTTTCTAACTTTAGATATTTGAACTGGTATTATTTTATCTTGACATATGTTCTATTCTGCCATATTACATACTCATACATTCAACGTACTGACGTCCATTTGGGCCTGCATCATTTCATGATGCAGAGATAGGTTTAATAGATCATCAATAGGCACACCATTGAGAATCTGTTCACACTCAGCTTATTGGTGAGTCCTCCCCTACATTTGGAGGATACCACTTATGTTATTTTTGCGTTGAGTTTAGTTTTTTCATTTTGATTTGAAGTAGCCATGAGCCTGTCATTGGCACTAATTAGATGGTAGTGATAAAGGCTTCATAGACTAGATAATCATGGGTTGATCGAGTATTTTATTTTCTTGAATTGTTCTTGTCAGACTATTTAATGACACAGATTAGAGCTTGATGTAACACCCCAGAATTTGTTTCCGCAAAGACTCGAATATTTCTCCACATATGTGTAGGCTCGAACCAAAGGATTTGTAATTATATATATGATTTAGGATTAATTCCTAAGTATTTGAAGTGTGTTAGATGTGTTTAGGGGTCATAAGGGATCTCTAACACCAAACCGAGTCCAAAGAATTCCAATCAATTAAGTTTTCGGATGAGTTAGTCTAAGGGTCAACTTTAAACAACTATATCCCCTAGGATATAATGAACTGGGTAGTCCATAACCTACCAAATTAAAGGTATTTGAGTCGTCTTTCCAATGCCACAAAGATTGCAATTTTTGGAGTTTGGAGTTAAAAGTTATGACCCTTTTTCTACAGACTAGTACGGTAGGAATTTCAGGCCTGGACTCTAAACCCAGAAAATTTAGGCTTGGCGCTGCAAGGGCGCGATGCACCACTATAGCGCCAGAAAATAGCCTCAGTAGTTTGGTCCTTGGCGCGATGCACCACTATTAGATGTGCAGGGTTTTAAGCCTATTTTGGCTTGGCGCTGCAGTGGCGCGATGCGCCACTATAGCGCCAGCAGGATTTTGCCCAGTTTTTCAGATTTTTGAGAAAGCGCACATTGGACTTTTTCCCTAACTATATATACTCTATCCTTGAATGATTTGGACCATATTTTCAGCCTTGTGCCTCTCTCTAAAAAGCCCTAATCTCCATTCTGTTCTCTTCCAAACATCTCCAACAAGAAATCCTCTCAAAAGCTCAAGTATTCAAGATCTTCAAGTCAAGTCTATGTTTCCGGTGAGATAATCTTCAAACAAGGTATGTAAGGCTAACCTAAAATATGGATTGAGTTCTTCCATATGCCCATAGATGTGTTGGATAGAAGTTGTGAAAGATTTGAACCTTCTATGAAAGTTCTTCTTGAAATTTTCTAAACTATAGAATATTACTAAAATGTGTTAATGATGTTCTTGAGTTGACTTTGTTGAGAGTATGGATTCATGTATTCATTCACATGAACCCAAGATGAGATTTCTTTTTGGTCATAATTTATCTTGAGGATGAGATTGATGATTTTTATGTATAATAAAAATAATATTATTTTTATAGTGAAATGAGGTATTCTTTTATTTGAGTTTGATAAAATTGATTTTGAGTTATATGAGAATTGGAATAGTTATGAATGTGAATGGCATAAAAAGAAATGAAACATTGGTAGAGCTAGAATGTCACTTTTGTTTCTATAAATTGAATATAGAATTAAATAAGGATTTTGGATAAAGATGTTTGGTAATGATGTGAATGATGATGTTGATAATGATGTGAATGATGATGTTTGATAATGCTGTGAATGGTGATGTTTTGATGATGGTGTGAGTGATGATGTGAATGGTGGTTATTTAACATATGTAGAATGATTGATGAAAATGTTATGTTGATGAGGATATTGTGTGATGAAGTAGATTGGAGTATAATGTGATCATGTGATATGTGATTTGCGTAATTTGATTTGATTGGAGTCTTATGAACATTTTGAAAATAAATAATCTTTTGAGAAGAAGTTTTAAATAAATGATTTGTGAACATTCTTGCATAAACTATTTATACACTATTTTTGAGTTTAAAGAATGATTATTTTTATCTATGATTTAAAAAGAGTTTAAGCATGGGTTGAGTTTGAGAAGTCTTTTAATTATTTTTTAACATGAGTATAAATGAAGTGAGCATTTTTTTTTACTTTAAAATGTCGATCTTTGAGATTGAGTTGAGACTGTATCAATTTTAAAGAGAAGAGTTTGATGATTTGAGATGAGTCGATTTGAAAGAAGGTCCAATGAGGCCAGATTTGATTTGAGTTTTGAAACACGTCCAATGAGACTAAATGAGTCAATTTGAAAGAGTCCAATAAGACTAAATGAGTATTTTACTCACTTGATAGATATGAGCATATTGAGTCTTGGGAGGAGTATCGAGCACTGAATTGGGTAAGAGTATAGTCCATACTCAAACCAATAAACTACGTCGCCAAACGTAGGAGAGGATTGAACCGTTAAATTCAGATGCTTCCTAAATTATTGTCCTGATATAATAGGACTTGATTGGTTATGGATCCATGATTATTGATTCGTTCTTACCCTGGCAAGGTATGAATAGACGTGGCAACAATGTCGGCTTGTTGTACTATCACTCGCTCATATGGTGATAGTTTTTGGTTAGAGAAACTCTTAATTGAATGGATTGTGCTTGATATGATTGGTTTGATTGTGATTGTAGATGATTGAGTTGAATTGTAAAACATTGCATAATTTTAATTTGCATATCTATTGAATTGAGTTAATTGCATATGATTGGATTGGATTGGGTATGTGATTGGATTGGATTAGATAATATGTTATTGATTTAGAGTTGATGATATGTGATTGGATTGGATTAGATAATATGTGATTGAATTAGAGTTGATGGTATATGATTGGATTGGATCGGATTGTACATGATTAGATGGGATCGAATTGTAAATGATTTGATTGAACTGTATTGTACATGATTCGATTGGATTATATGGTATATGATTGGTATTTGTCTAAAAATATATTCTTACTTTAGACTTATGACACTTTGAATGAGTCTCTCTTATCTTTCTGATTTGAGATATTTGAACCAACGTTATTCTTCCTTGAGGTATGTTTTATTCTGCCATATTACATACTCGTACATTCTATGTACTGACGTCTATTTGGACCTGCATTGTTTCATGATGCAGAGAAAGGTTTAAGAGATCATCAATAGGAGCACCATTGAGGATCTATACACACTCAGCGTATTAGTGAGTCCTCTTCTACATTCGGAGGACACCGCTTATGTTATTCTTGCGTCGAGTTAGCCTTTTTCATTTTTATTTGAGGTAGCCATAAACATGTCATTGGTACCAATTTGATAGTAGTGATAGAGGCTTCAAAGAATAGATAGTGATGGGTCGATTGAGTATTTTCTTTCCTTGAATTATTCTTGTCAAACTAGTTTTAACGACATAGATTGGAGTTCGATTTGTTGGCCTATGGCCTTTATTCTTTGAGTTAGATTGATGATTCGAGTTGCCCACTAAATTATTTCTTTATTTTAAACTTTCTGCTAGTTGATTGATATTGAATAGATGTATGATTGGACCAAGTGGTTTTCTTGGGGATCAGTAATGGTCTTCGAGTGCCGGTCACGTCTAAGGTACCCTCTCGGGGCATGACAAACATAGTATCAGAGCACAGAGTTCAAGAGTCCTAGGGAGTCTATGAAGCCGTATCTAGTTGAGTCTTGCTTATGGGTGTGTTGTGCACCATACTTATAATCAGGAGGCTATGAGACATTAAGAATTGTTTCACTTCTTTCACATTCCGAGTTCGTGCGATAGAGTTTAACTCTATGAATGTTCCCTTCTAATTTGTGTGTTGCTCAAATCCATTTGACTACCCCTCATACTCAAGGTGGTTGGAATAGTAAAATTGAGATTCCTGTTGATGAGTTAAGATAAAGTCTTGAGGAAGTGAAGAGATTGCACAAGGCTTGAGAGGAGTCGATTAATATGTTTAACTCTATTAATTTGGAAGAATGTACTCTCATTCATATGGATCATGCATTGAGCCAAAGCGAGATGTATCCCAGAATCTTATCTCTAAATCTTCATTTGAATGTTATGTTTGAGGGGGAAGTTGTATATCTAAATGATAAGTCTCACCATCCAAGGAAATGTGATTTGAGGTATGGTGAGCTACGGTTGGTAGAATGATTATAGAGGTAGGAAGAGGGAGTTAGAGGAGTGGAACTGAAGTAGTAAGAATGGTGGTTGATTGAGGCCTACAACTAGAGTGGAGTATCTATAAGGTGAGTAATGAGGTGTAATGAATGATTGTGATAGTGCTAGTTTTAAGATTTTATTTAGTAGGCTTGACATGACGTATGCGAGAGATTAAGATATTAACTTGCGAGGAGTGTATGTTATGAATAGAGGGGGTATGTGACCCTCAGATGTAAATAATGAATTGAGGCTAAGTCATTGGTAAGAAGAGGCTTAATATGTGTATATGAAATAGTATAGAGTTGTATGAGGCTCTAATTTTATGAGTTACTTTGGGTGACTAGTTAGTATCATTTAGTTGATGCCTTTGAGCTAAGGGGGAGATAATAGGGTAATGAACCAAAGTAAGTCTTAAGCTTTCGATAGTGATGAGTTGACCAGGATGATAGTAGACGGAGTTGAGTGAGAGTAGATGGGGAAGAGTGAGTGTTTCTTGATTGTGATGGTTTGTTATAATTGTCTAGTTGAGGATAGATGTATGGAAGAGGAGCGAGATAAGACCTTGTGATGTGCAATAGATAGGTAAGAGTATGTTAGTATGTCTCTGGGTAAGAGCTCATACAATAATGGAGGTAGAAGTGTTAAGGTAAGCCTGGAAATTCTTAGGTGCGGTTGAGGTTGTTAGAGTGATAGACGGTTTGTACCTCCACTCATACCTGGAGTAGTGCCCCTCTGATTACCCCTAGCTGGTGGTGCGGTGGTAGAATACTAGGCCCTGTTGCCCCATGTTGGACACTCCCTCTGAAAATGCCCCACCTGGTCACATTTATAACAACCCTTATCCCCCTCTTTGCACTCTCCTAAGTGAAGCTTACCACACTTGCCGCATGGTGACTTCCCTTTCGAACCTCGACCCACGCTAGCCTGATATTAAGAACCTTGGGATCTAAAAATCTGGTGACTCTGTCCCTGCCGATCATACCTGTTATGCGGCATAGGTGCACTTGTGGTGGACGAGACATAGTTGGAAGACCTCTTCTGGAAGAAGGACCCGTAGCCCTTGTTTTGCCTCTGTTCATTCTCATGTCCAGCTGATTTTGCCTTCTTGCTCAGATGCTCCTCCCTGTCTTTCCTCTTCTCATCCTCCACATGTTGAGCATACACTATTAATCTTGAAATATCCATGTCGGAGATCAATAATGACGCTTTGCACTCTTTCTTCACATGTCTTCCCAATTCGGAGACAAATTTTCTCATCTTCGACCTCATATATGGGATCATCTCTGGAGCATATCTGGATAGCTGGATAAAATTTAGGTTGTACTCTTTAACGGTCATACCCTCTTCTTTCAGATTCACAAACTCTTCCACTTTTGCTTCCCTCAATTCTTTGGGAAAGAAGTTGTCAAGAAAGGCTCCCTCAAATTCATCCCAAATAGCGGGCTCAGCATCTTCACCTCTACTTTGTTCCTACTGGTTATACCAGATGTTTGACACATCCTTGAGCTGATAAGACACCAACTCAACTCCCTCGACCTCCTTAGCATGCATAGCTTTTAGGATCTTCCACATATTATCAATGAAATTCTAGGGGTCTTCATCAACTTTAGAACCTGTGAATACCGGCGGATTCATTCTCAGGAAGTCTCTAATCCTCGTGGAAGCAGACGACTCTCGAGAACTAGAGCTAAGAGCTGGCGAACTCTGGTTACCATTGCGGGCAGTCACTAATTGAGTGAGCATGGAAATAGATCCTCGAAAATCTGCCTCCGAAGTTGGTGCAGGCGGAGTAGTAGACACTTGAGGTGCCTCAGCATACCTTACAGGTCAGCCCCTATTCCTCGATGGGTGCATTTCTGACTGTAGAATCTCTGTATTATTGGCATTTCTCTGGCTGGCACTATGTTTAGGAGGCATTGCCTGTAACGTATAAATGCAGGAATTAGAAAGGAAGTCTTATAGAGTTTAACTCTATCGCACGAGTTCAGAGTATGAAAGAAGTGACATAATTCTTAATGTCTTATAGCCTTCTGATTATAAGTGTGGTGCGCAATACACCCATAAGCAAGACTCTACTAGATACGGCTTCATAGACTCCCTAGGACTCTTGAACTCTGTGCTCTGATACCATGTTTGTCACACCCCGAGAGGGTACCCTGGACGTGACCGGCACTCGAAAGTCATTTTTGGCCTTCAAGCAAACCACCTGGTCCAGTCACACTTTCATTCATTCATATTCTATCAGCGAAAGACTCAATCATAAGAATACTATTCATAATTTAGGTCCAAAGGCTAAACAAATACTCAATCAATAACTAGCTAGAATAAAACTAGTCAAAATGAACAATTCAACACTTCCACACTCTAGTTTATGAAGCCTCTATCAACAATCCAGGAGGTGCCAATGACAAGTACATGGCTACCAACAATTAAAATAAAGGAACAAAACAAAGCTATAAAGATAATCTCGATATCCTCTGGAAACTGGGAGGACTCACCAACTAGCTTGAAATGAGAAGATCTTCAACGGTGTGTTGGTTGATGATATCTAATACCTATCTCTACATCATAAAATGATGTAGGCCAATTGGCATCAGTACATGGAATATACGAGTATGTAAAATGGCCAAATGAAACAAACATCAAGGAAGAATCAAATCAACTCAAAATCTCAACTCAAGATAAAGAAAAACTCGATCGAGTATCCTTAGTCTATCCAAGAATATGGTTTAGACGGGACCAATCACATACAATTCAACCTAATCTGACTTAGAGTAGTATCAAGACCTATATGGGAGTTTCTCTTATCCGACAACCATCACTTATGAGCCAGTGATAGTACAACAGGCTGACGTTGTTGCCACGTCTGTTCATACCTTTCTAGGGTATGAAAGAATCAACCAATCATGGATCCATATCCAACCAAGTCCTATCATTTCGGGACAATAATTTGGAAAGCATCCAACTTTAACGGTTCAATCCCCTCCTACGTTTGGCGACGTAGTTATTGGATTTGACTTATTACTTACTGTTACCCAATTCAGTGCTCGATACTCCTCCGAAGACTCAATGCTCATAAAACTCCATCCAATCAACTCAACCAAATCATATCGACAAGTCTCATTTGGAACCTTGTCAAATCATCAATTCTATCACAATCGAACCTCTTCCAATCATACTATCCGATCAATCTCAATCGTATCTTTCAAGAGTAGTTTAAATATGCATTTATACATTATAAAATCCTATACAATCATTCCTCTATTCATTTAGTAAATCTTTCCGGGACTCATCATGACTCCAAGGTTCTAATTAGACAATTTAAGAAAATTAACATATTTAAGAAAGTTAACATATTTAAAATAATCAACACATTCAAGAAAATCAATATAGTATGTTTAACAACTCATATCAATCAACTCATAACATGAAGAATTTAGCAATTTCTTGACTCAACAACATCAACATAACAAAAATTAAGTTAATAGATGAAAAGACTCATTTGGACATAAGCCTATCAAGAAACTCCATTCTTATAAACATTTAACCTCAAAGAAGGTGTAGGGAACATGGGTGGACTCAACCCATGCTTTGAGTATCCTTACATACCTTGGTGAAGATTTTAAAGGAACCTTCATGTTAGGTCTTCAATGGAAAGCTTGAATCCTTGAAATTTTTGAAGGCAATTCCTTGTTGGAGATGGATTGAGAGACAAGAGAGTAGAGTCTAGGGCTTTTAGAGAGAGGCACAAAGCTGAAAATTATGGTCCAAATCATTCAAGGATAGAGTATATATAATTAGGAAAAAGTCCAATTTGCCCTTCCTCAAAAATCTAGAAAATTGGGCTAAAACCCTCTTGGCGCTATAGTGGCGCACCGTGCCACTGCAGCACCAAGTCAAATATAGGCTTAAAACCCTGCACATCTAATAGTGGCGCATCGCGCCAAGGACCAAACTTTTGAGGCTTTTTCCTGGCGCTATAGTGGCGCATCGCGCCACTGCGGCGCCAAGCCTAAATTTTTTAGGTTCTGGAAAATAGGCTTAAAAACCCTGCACATCTACTAGTGGCGCATCGTGCCAAGGACCAAACTACTGAGGCTTGTTCCTGGCACTATAGTGGCGCATCGCGCCACTGCGGCGCCAAGTCCAGGTTTTCCTCAGTTATGGTCCAGACCTGAAATTCCTGCAGCACTAGTCCGTCATAAGATAGTCATAACTTTGGACTCTGAACTCCAAAAAAATAAGATCTTGGTGGCGTTGGAAATAAGACTCAAATACCTTTAATTTAATAGGTCATGGGCCACCCAGTTCTTTATATTCAAAAAGATAAGGTCGTTGGAAGTCGACCCTTATGCAAACTCATTCGAAAACTTAGCCAAGACGAGTTCTTTGGACTTGGCTTGGTTTTAGGGATCCCTTATGACCCTAAATCACATCCGACACTCTAATTTCTTAGGAATTGATCCTAACTCATGCATGCACTTTACAATCGTCTAGTACGATTCTATACATACACGAAGAACGGTCCAAATCATAGTGAAAAGTTTTGGGGGTGTTACATGCGGTTTGTCTGAATTGATTATTCCTCATTACTTGTGTGAGAATGATGTTTGTATTGGTTTTGAAACACTTTGATGAGAGGTGTATAATTGTGAGACCAAGGTCATTTCTAATGAGAGATATGATATGACCGAGGTCATTTCCGATTAGAGATTGATAGGCCGAGGTCATTTCTGGCGGGATTATATTGCTAAGGTCATTTTCTGCTAGATTATATTCTCGAGGTCATTTTTGGTAGGATTATATTGCCAAAGCCATTTTTGCCAGGATTATATTGCTGTGAGATTACATTGTCGAGGTCATTTCTGGCGTGATTATATGGCCGAGCTTATTTTCGGAGAGGTTATGAGACCGAGGTCCTTTTCAGTCAAAGTAAGAGACCAAGTTCATTTTTGGTTGGAGTTTATTATGCCAAGGTCTTTGCTGGCAATTGCACACATCCATGATCATTGAGTGTGCATATACATATTCTTCATATCTGTGTTAACATTTTGATGAATATTTGTGACTTGTGAGTATTTTTATGGTACATATTGTGATATTGAGCTGTGGTCTAAACCTTATTGTACTGTTTAGTATGAACTAATAGGTTGGGATGATTTTTATGGAGGTTGTAGTCTGTAGGTTCGGTAGGGTTGGAAAAGCAGTTCGTGATGCCTATTAGATTTACCTAGTTTTTCTAGTTAGCTTACTGGATACCATGTTGTTTGGTACTCACCCTTGCTTCTTCACTTGTGTAGGTTATGAGCCTGGATCATCGTCTCTTTCTGATTATTTGAGGCTTCCAAGATTTTTGGGAGAGGTAGGCATTGACATTCAGCATACTCTCAGATTTCCCATACTTTTATCCTTTACTCTACTTGAGGGTTGAAGACATATTGAGACTTGTATTTCATTTCAGTTTTGTTTTCTGTCTTATACATGTGACAACCAATATTTGGGGGTATTTAAGTTGAAAGACTTCTGATTTTGTTTATTATTTACTTATTCAGACTGTTTTTGCTTTATTTATCAAAATGTTGGGTTTTAGGCTGACTTGTCCGATGGGAAAGGACATGTGCCATCACACCTAGATTTGGGTTGTGATAGGATGATTCCACTCTATCAAATTATTGAAGAACACAACAAAACAAAGAGAACGATATCCATATTACTATATTCAAAAATGAAATTAAAATTGGGTCAAAGTTTGACATTAGGAACCACGTACGAAATTGAAATACCAACTCCGTCAAAAGGTCCAAATAACTCAAGGAAGTTGTTCCAAAAAATGGACATATTTCGAGCACCGAAAGAGCTCAAAACGATCTCACCAATTTCAAGCCCTAGAATAGTCAAAAATGCAAGGAACAACGAAATTATGCGAAACTTACGAGCTTTTTAGGATGAGAAAAGGTCCTGAAATGTCCTCACAAGAATATCCAACTCACTGAAACAAGAATCATCGCAAAAATACCAAGAGGAGCTCTCAAAAATAAAAAATTACTAAGTCCCAAAATGGTACTTAACTGCTAGAAACGGGCATTCAATTTTACTGAAGTTAGTGAAATTGATCTTCGTGATTGCAGGACCCACGTCCACAATCACGAGGCCTGACCAAAATTCCCTTCGCGATTGCGGCACCCATCTCCACAATTGTGATGCCCAAGAACCTAGCCCTTCATGATCGCGACCCAAGGTTTTAGAACAAGAAATACCAAAGTTTTCTGCACTAGTAGTTCAGTTAGTGCTGAACATTGGGGAATTGAATTTCCTCCGACGGGGAGTCCGGAGCTAACCAAGATGACAAAATTTTCATTCCATTTCATTTACTCGAAATGTTGACCGAAATCAAACTTGGCCAAGACTTAAAGTTAAGACTCCAAAACCTCACAAACTCAAAACGAAGACTCCAAAACCCAAACCAACCTTCCTTCCAGACCAAAATAGACCTTTCGGAACTGATGGAACCGTCAGAATCATCATCTGACATTAGAATCTCCGAATGTTGACTAAATTAAACTCTTTCAAGCCTTAAGCCTTATAAATTTCCAACCTCAAAACTCAACCGAATACCTTGGGGAGCGTGCCACCCATCCTAACATCACATAAGAGCTATGAAGAAGCTACGGGAAGGGGTAAAACTGTATATATATATATATATATATATATATATATATATATATATATATATATATATGAAAAAGCACAAAAATGACCTTAGAGGTCATTACAGTTATAAAAGGGTAAATTTGGAATTATATAGAATTTTTACTATATAATCTAGTTTGGTTAAAAATACATCAAAATAAGGGAGGTATGTGTAATAGCTCAAACCACGAGGAAACTAAGTGTTATGAAGGCAAATTTGGAGGGAGGTCTTTGAATTATTCCTTGTGATTTTTATTGATGTAAGCAAAAGGTTAACATAACGTAACTGTCACGACCCAACCCCGTAGGCCACAACTGGGGTCTGACTTGGACCCTCTTATGCGTATTTATCAACTACACTTAAGTTGAACCGTGTGTGATGTGATACTATATACAAAAACCTCAATAGTTTAAAACTTTTTCATGTACATATAGCCTCTTTCATTTGTTTCATATCATGAAAGGGCATGCGAGCCGACAAGGCTACTATAACAAAACCATTCACAACATATCGAATAGGCAACATCGAAACTAACTCATAAACAACCCACATATACACATGTCTACAGACCTCTAAGAATAGTAACAATAACATATGGCGGGACAAGACCTCCGCCATACCCCTGAATGTACAAATATATACATTAAGTGACCAGCATCAAAATTTAGGCTCCAGAACAGTGAAGAACTTCCGACACAGCTGAGAGGACCTCCTACGCTGATGGATCTCCAGAATAAACATCTGTACCTGCGGGCATAAAACGCAGCCCCCCGAGAAAAGGGGGTCAGTACGATATATGTACTGAGTATGTAAAGCATAACACATCGTAACTGAGATCATAACTGAAATAGGGATGCAGGGGACAAGTATAATAACTAAATGAATTACTGTACCTGCACCTTAGGACACGTAAATCATACACATTATCATATGTTGTGCCCGGCCCTCTAGTGAACTCGGTGTTATAATCACTTCTTCATAATCACATATCATCATATCATAATGCATTTCATTTAATCATATCATCGTATACGGTATCATACCAATGTATACGGTATCATCTTATTATGTATATCATCGTATCACACCCGGTTCACTGCGGGGCTCAGGGTCACAATATATTGCTTTAATCTCATATGCATGCCTACATAAAGTATCCGGCCCTTTAGTGAGGGACTCGGTGAATGGAGTGGTGTACGTCTATAGCGTACCATCATAATATACATATGTACCCAGCCCTCTAAGGAGGGACTCGGTGTTCCTTCCTTATTTCACCACATATACTATCATATTACTGCCGGCCCGGGACTCGGTGAATAATCATATCGTCATAACATATAACATATATCATACCTCACGTACGGCATCGTCTCTTCGTGCATGGAACTATATACATCCGGCCCGGGACACGGTGAAAGAAGCAGTAACACTGTGCACGATAACATATCCCGGCCTATCGTGGGACTCGAGGAAGGATGGGTTACAGTATGCACGAGTAGAGTAGTGAGAAACCATATGCAACTAAGTCATTATCTAAGACTCGATGAAACAGTCAAGTGAACCGTCACCTGAAGACTGGGGAGTAATTATCCGAGGTATCCCTTTAGATGTCATTAGGGCTTATATCGGTTGGGGCTTCAGGGATCACAAACATGCATCAAATAATGCCACATAATTTATGCAATCAGAAATATAGTCTATGCAATCAGAAACACAATTTATCTAGTCAAAGACTCAACTCATGCAATCAACGGCATTTATCATTTCAGAGGCTCTAAAAAGAGGAGCTGGTACCTCTACTTTCTATTCATTATATAGCAGGCTCGAGAATAGTAGTTTGACTACTTTCAGACTCTTGATGTTCAGGAGTGACTACAAGTCACGAGTTACAATCAGAGCTCATAAATGGAATTGCCTCTAAACCTATACCATATACCATTTAACTCAAAATTAAGCCATTCCAAAGGAAATAAGAAATAGGCTTTACATATACTAATTTTCATCACATAGAAGACTAAAAGGCAATGACTCAGCTATTACAGAAGTTCTAATATCAAGAAATAAACAAGTGTCTTGACTCATACTCAGGGCTTTACGAATGGATTGAATCCCAAATATCATGTACATATCATTCATAACTTATATCTAAGACATGCCAAAAGAAAAGAAGAATAGTTCTACATATCTATTCCAAAAACACGCCAAAGGAAAGCTTCACATACCTTGTATGGACTTCTCTTAATCACGTCCACATCATTGCCCTCGAAACCTATTTAACATGGAAGTAATGTAAGTATTAACAACCTTGGACTTTTCAGCAACTTAGACTATCCATGAGTATTCATAACATTCATCCCTTCGCTCGCCTTCTCGACTAGTTCCTTAACTAGTTAGGATGTTAACGAAAATCGGACAGCACCTCCCCTATAATGTGCCCTATCCGAAATCCCAAACATGTCCTTAGAACCTGAAGCCAACCAACAATGCAACCAGCAGCCCATACATATACATATTATGACACAATTACTCAATATGAACCCCCAATAATTCACTCGAAACTAAGATACCAAAACTAGAGTTTTAATCTTTCTTTCGTGAATTCTTTAATTGCAAAGCGGAGGGTCATGTGGCTGCAACCAGCAGCTACCACACCTCATTTAGATAACTTTTAGACCCTGAAACACTCCACAACACAACCAGCAGCAGCCCCTACGCGTACAACACCTTATTTCGACAACAACTTAACAATAGCGATTCCAAATTCGTTTATTCCGAATGCTGAACTTTTAGAACCTTTTCCCCAACTTCCAGCAGACTATAAGGTGTTTAATACACAATAATTTGACGTCATAAACTTCAAATTAGAGGGGAAGCACTTACCTTTCCCGAAATTGACTAAAACTTGCCGAAATCGCGCCTCGGAATTTTATTTACGTGCTGAATCGTTGTGGCAGCTTGCTGTCTGATTTTTGCTGCACAAAATCCTAATTTTATACTACTAATACTTCCATATCATTGTATTATACGCTAATTAATTAATTTACGGAACGAAAATGGGACTTACCTTATTATTTTCCCAAGCCGTCGCAATTTTCTCTCCTTAGCTTTAGGGTTCTTTGTTCACGTTTCTTGCTGGAAATTTAATGAATAAGCTGAAGTTTGAAGACCCAATACTGAAGTATATCCATAATATACATACATATATGTGGTCCCAAGGGGTGACACGTGTCAGCCCCTAAGGATGACACGTGTCAAGCCATGATTGGCCACCGTGTCATGCTGCCAATTAGGGGCTGCCACGTGGCAGCGGGGTCCACCTCCCCCAAGCAGCTGCATCACCTACTTGACCCTAAGTAGGTGCATCACCTGCTTGCTTGAGGTGCTGCCACGTGTCGCTTCTCCATTGGCTGCCACACGTCGTCTTTTTCCCTTCCTCGTGGGTTCGTAATTTCGTCTCACTTTAAGAGCCTATGTAATCCGTACCACGTAAGCTTGATATATCCTTAAGCAACTTAAGTGTATAAGACTCTTAACTTAGTGTATTACGTAAGTAAATTGAGTCCTATGACTCATTTCTTAGCCTCCAACTCTTTCCGGATTCTTATGACTCTATCTCCAACCTCCCTTCTCGCGAGGTATCACAATCTTCTTTTCTTAGAGTTGTTTGATAGTGTCGTAGCTTATCCGTCTCACATGATAGTTTCTAAGGAACTTAAGAAGACGTTCCGAGCTCAAGAGTGCGGGGTGTAATAGTAACTTATTGTCACGATCCGAATCTGGGTGTGATGGCACTCATCTCAATCCACCGAGATAAGTCAGCCTAATACCCAATGAAAAGTAGATGCGGAAGAAAAAGAAAAGAATTAAAATTTAACTTAAGCGAAAACACGTAAAAGAAACTCAACATCCCCCAAGATTGGTTGTCACGTGTACAAGCCACTAATTTATTATCGAAGTACGAAAAGAAGTACTGTCACAATGTCTTTGTCTCTAGAATAGGACTAAAACATAAGAAAAGAGCAAGAGGTGTCCGCTAGATAGATGTAACAGCTACCTCGACACTCGGAATGATAGCCTCGGATGTAGTAGAAAATGCTAGAAGATCAAGCAGGTCCGGTCTCACAACCTACACAAGTGTGGAAGCAAGGGGTGAGTACCAAACAACACGGTACTCAGCAAGTGGATAACTAACACTAAGCAAAACTTAATAGATACAAGTACTCCTGTCCTCCCAACCGAACCTCCTTAACTACAACCTGCATAAAATCAGGCCAACTCTACACTTGTACAATAACAACAGTAATACAGTCCACAAATACTCATCAATAGTCTCGTCAAAAAATCATACCAAGTCAAGTTCAGCACACATAGAGAAATATGGGGGTAAACACAAATCCACAAATATCAGAAAGGTGCAATGCAGTGCAATGAAATGATGGATGCCTGTCCTATAGGTACACATCCACTGAATCACAGTCCGGAATCCATGGGGGACATTTCTGTCCATGTAACCTGCCACGGAACGTGTGGCCCGTCCCCTTAATATATATATATCTTGCCACGGAGCGTGTGGCCCAACCCTTTTATTTCATAATACCTGCCACGGAGCGTGTGGCCCGACCCCTTTATTTCATATTACCTGCCACGGAGCGTGTGGCCCGACCCCTTTGTTTCATATCATTTTCAGTCTCAACACAATATGTCAGAACCAATGCAATCAATTCATGTTCATATAATTCACGATAATAACATGACAACAACAATAATTTTTCCTATCTCACATCAACATAGTAATTTCACATTCCAAGATAAACCCATAATCACAACATATCAATTCCACCAATATATGTCATTAAATCACCATTTTATACCTCTCATCTCCATCTTTAAGGCCAATTATACAATCAATAACCAGTCTAATTTTCATTACTCTCCAGTACACCTAACATGGAAATACAAGCATCTATAAGCTTAAACTGAGGTTTAGAAATTCACTTGCCTCAAATAGTCAAGCAATTACTCCGAGACCTGAGCCTCCCCTTTTCGCTGGATTTCCAAATCAATGTAATCTAATCAAATGAATAATCATCATAAGATTTCGAAATTAACAACATTCATGTCACTATATGTCTAGCCTAGACCCAAAACTTACCCAAATCTATAATCAAATCCTAAACATCAAGTCTAGGGTTAGGTCTCAATTCCTCCAAACATCATAAACCTAATAGTATTCAAATAATACAATACACTTAATATTTAATTTGATATACCAATATATCAAAACTTGAATAATAATATGATCGCTACAAGAAAAGGAATCCAAAATTAGCCCAAATTGTATGAAACCAGTATGTCTTAATCTGCATGACTAAGCAAAACCTTATCAAATTTTGTATACAACCAAATGATTATGACCAAATCTTTCTTATTAAGATAGCTTGCCGTCTTAGTAATTAGGTTTTGCCTTAATGATTTGTACAATGGTTCTTTAATTAGTACTAATTGTTTTGGTGGTAAACAGTACCACTTAACTTAGTTAAAAAAAAGAAAGAAACAGCGCCAACGTTTTCAACTAAAACATACGTCTTTCACCTAACTACGTAAAGCCAAGAACATATATATACTAATTTGCAGAACAGCAATTAACCATTACCTGAAGCAGTTTTTGGTTTCTCTTCGCGAGCGCCCTAGATAAGTTTTTCTCCTATTCTCTTTTTTTTTTCTAACCAATTATGAATTAAAAGTAAAACCCTACTACTTATTTTAATAAATAAAGTGATATAAGATATTAACTAAACTAACACTTTAGTCCATCAATTAGATTAGTTACCTAAAGTTACCCCTCAACTAATTAACCAAAGTTACCTAAAGGTCCAAAATTTTCAACTTAAATATACGAAAAGGGTCTTTTATGAAAAAAAAAAGAAGGGCTAGTTTTTTTTTTGAAATTACCTAACGGGTCGTTACATTATCCACCACTAAAAATCATGTTCGTCCTCGAACATAAAGTAAAGGAATATACCTGAAGATTCAAAAAGATGGGGATATTTAGCACGCATATCAGCCTCTATCTCCCAAGTCGCCTCTCCGACTGAACGGTGCTTCCATTGTACCTTCACTGAAGCTATCTCCTTGGTTCTAAGCTTACGAACCTGCCTATCTAGAATGGCTATAGGCTCCTCCTCAAATGTCAAGTCTGGACCCAACTCCACTGAATCGAGTGATAACACATGGGAGTCATCCGGAACATACTTTCGAAGCATGGAAACATGAAACACATTATGCACAGCCGATAAGCTAGGTGGCAAGGCCAATCTATAAGCCACCTCTCCAACTCGTGCCAAAATCTCAAATGGGCCAATGAATCGAGGGCTGAGCTTGCCCTTCCTCCCGAACCGCATCACGCCCTTCATGGGAGACACTCGAAGCCAAACATGATCACCCACCATGAACTCCAATGGTCGAACTCTCCGATCTGCATAACTCTTCTGCCTACTCTGGGCTGTCAAGAGTCTACCCTGAATTCTACGAACTTGCTCCATAGCATCTCTAAGCAAGTCTATGTCTAAGGAGTCCATCTCAACTAAGTCAAACCAGCCAATTGGAGACCGACACCGCCTACCATACAAAGCCTCAAATGGAGCCATCTGAATACTGGAGTGATAACTGTTATTGTAGGCAAACTCCGCTATGGGCAAGTGCTGATCCCATCTAGCACCAAAATCAATAACACAAGCTCGGAGCATGTCCTCCAACACTTGAATTGTCCGCTCGGACTGACCATCAGTTTGTGGGTGAAAAGCAGTACTCATATCAAGTCTAGTGCCCAAACCATGTTGTAATGCTTGCCAAAAGTGCGAGGTGAATACTGAACCTCGATCCGAAATAATGGATACTGGGACACCATGAAGTCGAACGATATGGCTAATATACAACTGGGCTAGCTTATCCGCTGTGTACCTCACCTTAACCGGAATAAAATGGGCGGACTTGGTTAGTCTGTCAACCACCACCCATATAGAGTCGTAGCCACCAACGGTGGGAGGTAAACCCACAACGAAGTCCATGGTGATCATTTCCCACTTCCAAGTGGGAATAGGCATCCTCTGACTCACACCCCCAGGCCACTGGTGCTCACACTTTACCTGCTGGCAAGTCAAACACTTGGATACGAACTCTGCGATGTCCTTCTTCATCCCACACCACTAATAGTGCTGGCACAGATCATGATACATCTTGGCCGCCCCGGGATGGATGGAATACCTTGAACAATGAGCCTCTTTCAAAATAAGTCTAGTCAGGTCACCCACCTTAGGCACAAAAATTCTGTCGTCAATCCTCAATACTCTTTCCGAATCAAGTATCGCCTCCTTAGCTTCACCTCTTAATACCTTGTCTCAAATGATACATAACTTCTCATCCTCAAATTGTCTCTCCCGAATTTGGTCAACCAAGGAAGAACGTGCCTCCATAAAGGCAAGAACACCACCATCCTCTAAAATCTGCAACCGGATAAGGCTATTAGCTAGCCTCTGAACATCTCTAGCTAATGGTCGCTCCTCAACTCGGATCGCGGCAAGACTCCCCATACTAGAGGACTTCCTACTCAAGGCATCCGCCACCACATTGGCTTTTCCTGGGTGGTACAAAATAGTCACGTCGTAGTCCTTCAGTAACTTGAGCCATCTACGTTGCCTCAAGTTCAGATCCCTCTGACTGAATATATACTGAAGACTCCTATGATCAGTGAAGACCTCGCAATGCACACCGTATAGGTAATGACGCCATAACTTAAGCACAAAAACCACAGCCGCTAACTCTAAATCATGAGTAGGATAGTTTTTCTCATGGGCCTTCAACTGTCTTGAGGCATAGGCAACCACTTTCCCCTTCTGCATCAACACACCGCCTAAACCAACACCAGAAGCATCACAGTAAACAGTAAACCCCACACCTTCCTCGGGTAGAGTCAAAATAGGAGCTGAAGTCAATAAAGTCTTGAGC
This sequence comes from Solanum dulcamara, assembly GCF_947179165.1. NCBI lineage: Eukaryota > Viridiplantae > Streptophyta > Magnoliopsida > Solanales > Solanaceae > Solanum > Solanum dulcamara. Next base: position 7,956,127 of record NC_077246.1, on the reverse strand, counting down.
TTTTGGAAGCTCGCTTCACATTTATCGGACCAATGAAAATACACGTCCTTCTGAGTCAATCTAGTCAGTGGAGCTGCAATAGTGGAGAAGCCCTGCACAAACCGCCTGTAATAACCGGCTAATCCCACAAAACTACGAATCTCAGTAGGAGAAGTAGGCCTTGTCAAACCTCTAACTGCCTCAATCTTTGCTGGATCCACTCTAATCCCCTATTTGGACACCACGTGTCCTAAAAATGTAACAGAATCAAGCCAAAATTCACACTTGGAGAACTTTGCATACAACTTTTCTTCCCTCAATTTCTGAAGTACCAACCTCAAATGGCGGACATGATCTGCCTCAGTCTTAGAATACACTAGGATGTCATCAATGAATACTATCACAAAAGAATCTAAGTACGGGCGAAACACTCCATTCATCAACTCCATGAATGCTGCGGGGGCATTCGTCAACCCAAATGACATCACCAAAAACTCGTAGTGACCATAACGAGTCTGAAAAGCTGTCTTAGGAATATCTGATGCCCTAATCTTCAACTGATGATAACCGGACCTTAAGTCTATTTTGGAAAACAATGCCGCTCCCTGTAGCTGATCAAATAAATCATCAATGCGGGGAAGAGGATATTTATTTTTAATAGTTACCTTGTTCAACTGCCTGTAATCGATACACATCCTCATAGTCCCATCCTTCTTTTTTACAAACAGAACCGGTGCACCCCAAGGAGACACACTAGGGCGAATAAACCCCTTACTCAACAAGTCTTGCAACTGATCCTTCAACTCCTTCAATTCAACTGGAGCCATGCGATATGGAGGAATAGAAATGGGTTTAGTGCCAGGCTCTAAGTCAATAGCAAAATCAATATCCCTATCCGGAGGAATACCAGGAAGATCAGTAGGAAATACATCAGAAAACTCCTTAACCACTGGAACAGTATCTATAGGAGGTGACTCAATACTGGTATCCCGAATAAAGGCCAAATAAGACATATACCCTCTATCAATCAACCTCTGAGCACGAATATATGTGATAACCTTACCGGGATAGGAGCCACTAGTACCCTTCCACTCAATCTGCGGGGCACCAGGTATCGCTAAGGTAACAGTTTTAGCATAACAATCGAGAATAGCACGATGGGGAGAAAGCCAATCCATACCCAATATCACATCAAAATCTACCATCCCTAGAATAATCATATCTACCCAAGTATCATACCCGGCCAAGGAAACAAGACATGATCGATATACTCGATCCACCACTAAGGGTTCACCCACGGGTGTAGAAACATGAACGGGCACGGACATATGATCACATGTCAAATCAAAGTCAGATGCAAAATAGGCAGACACATAGGAAAATGTAGACCCTGGGTCAAATAATACAGATGCAGGTCGATGGCAGACTGGGACAATACCTGTGATAACTGCGTCGGAAGCCTCAGCCTCAGGTCTCCCTGGAAAAGCATAACACTGAGCTCCTCTACCACCTCTGGCCTGCCCAACGCCTTTACCTCCTCCCTGAGGGATTATAGCACCACCCGCACCCCTATCAGGAGTGCCACCATCTCTACTAGTCTGGGCTCTACCTCGACCTCTGACCGGCGGCGCTGGTCCTCTAACTGAAACTGAAGAACTAGGATGGGTTCCTCCTCGACCCTGGGATGTACACTGCCATGAAAGATGATCCGGATCACCACAAGTATAACATGCTCTCCCATGCGAAAACCTCTGCGATGAACCTGAAGAACTTGTATAACTACCCCGGCTAACCGACCTTTGCTGTGACCCCTGGTAACTCTGACCTGTACTATAGGACCCACGAGGTGTCTGACCATCCTCAGAAATAGGCATAGATGCATGAACTGGTCCTCTACGCTGGAAGGAACCACCTCCTCTATAGGACCCTCTACCTCCAGATAAGGTACCTGAAAACTGACCAGAAGCACGGGCCCTCTTGGGATCCCCAAACTCTTCTCTCTCCATCAACTCCGCCTCCTTGGCAGCACCCACAATGAACTGGAATGAAGCGCCCTCACGGGCGGGTCAAAAAACTGCTATACGAATGGTATAGTTCAGTCCTCGAACAAACCTGCGAATCCGCTCTGTCTCATCAGGAAGGACAGCCATGGCATGTCTAGACAGCTGGTAGAAATGAGTCTCATATTCAGCAACTATAAGTCCCTCCTGCCTCAAATTCTCAAACCGTAATCGGCTCTCTTCCTTCACACTCCAGGGGACGAAACGGTCATAAAAGGCACTAGCAAACTCATCCCAAGTCATCTGGGGTGACCCAACTGGCCTGGAACTCGTATACACTCTCCACCACTCTCTGGCTGGTCTACGTAACTGTAGTGTAGTATAACGAACTCCATGAGTCTCAGCTAACCCTACCGCCTCCAACAACTCTCGGCACATGGTCAAGAACTCGTGTGCATCCTCAGTCTTTCCACCCTGAAACTGTGGGGGGTCCATTTTTCGGAACCTCTCATATCGGCGTTGCTCGTCGTCAGTCAATATGAGCACAGGTGCATCCTGGGCTCCTCCTACCTATACTCCATCCTCATCCGCTCTAGGGCCCGTAGGTGGCTGGTCCACCGGACCCCAAATAATTGGAATCTGATGCTGCCGTGGGGTCTGAGCTCCTGCTCTAGTCTGATAACCCTCAGGTGTACCATTCATCTTCACACTCTGATTAAATCCTTATAGCGCATCCAATACTCGTATCAAAGTGGCCTGAAGCAATGGTGCAGTAGCAGACTCTTGAGGGACCTGTTCCTCTCCACCATCAATCTGTGGCTCAAGAGAAGCCTTTCTAGCACGACCTCTAGCTGGCACCGCCCCTCGGGCATGACCTATGCCTACCGCCACACCCCGACCACGGCCTCTAGTTCGGCCTCTATCCCTACCCCTAGTTGGGGTTCCAACATCAACCTCGGGAAGTGCCTCTCTTCCTCTACCTCTAGCCGTAATTCTGGTCCTAGCCATCTGTCAGAAAGGACACGCAAAAATTCAGTACCAACACAACACGCACGATACAAAGTGAAAGAACAAAGGGAAAATTTCCTAAAAGTCCTCATAGTCTCTCGAAGATAAGTACAGACGTCTCCGTACCGATCCGCAAGACTCTACTTAAACTTGGCTTGTATACACATGAGACCTATGAACCTGGGGCTCTGATACCATCTTTGTCACGACCCGAATCCGGGTGTGATGGCACTCATCTCAATCCACCGAGATAAGTCAGCCTAATACCCAATGAAAAGTAGATGCGGAAGAAAAAGAAAAGAATTAAAATTTAACTTAAGCGAAAACACGTAAAAGAAACTCAACATCCCCCAAGATTGGTTGTCACGTGTACAAGCCACTAATTTATTATCGAAGTACGAAAAGAAATACAGTCACAATGTCTTTGTCTCTAGAATAGGACTAAAACATAAGAAAAGAGAAAGAGGTGTCCGCTAGATAGATGTAACAGCTACCTCGACACTCGGAATGATAGCCTCGGATGTAGTAGAAAATGCTAGAAGATCAAGCAGGTCCGGTCTCACAACCTACACAAGTGTGGAAGCAAGGGGTGAGTACCAAACAACACGGTACTCAGCAAGTGGATAACTAACACTAAGCAAAACTTAATAGATACAAGTACTCCTGTCCTCCCAACCGAACCTCCTTAACTACAACCTGCATAAAATCAGGCCAACTCTACACTTGTACAATAACAACAGTAATACAGTCCACAAATACTCATCAATAGTCTCGTCAATGAATCATACAAAGTCAAGTTCAGCACACATAGAGAAATATGGGGGCAAACACAAATCCACAAATATCAGAAAGGTGCAATGCAGTGCAATGAAATGATGGATGCCTGTCCTATCGGTACACATCCACTGAATCACAGTCCGGAATCCATGGGGGACATTTCTGTCCATGTAACCTGCCACGGAACGTTTGGCCCGTCCCCTTAATATATATATATCTTGCCACGGAGCGTGTGGCCCAACCCTTTTATTTCATAATACCTGCCACGGAGCGTGTGGCCCGACCCCTTTATTTCATATTACCTGCCACGGAGCGTGTGGACCGACCCCTTTGTTTCATATCATTTTCAGTCTCAACACAATATGTCAGAACCAATGCAATCAATTCATGTTCATATAATTCACGATAATAACATGACAACAACAATAATTTTTCCTATCTCACATCAACATAGTAATTTCACATTCCAAGATAAACCCATAATCACAACATATCAATTCCACCAATATATGTCATTAAATCACCATTTTATACCTCTCATCTCCATCTTTAAGGCCAATTATACAATCAATAACCAGTCTAATTTTCATTACTCTCCAGTACACCTAACATGGAAATACAAGAATCTATAAGCTTAAACTGAGGTTTAGAAATTCACTTGCCTCAAATAGTCAAGCAATTACTCCGAGACCTGAGCCTCCCCTTTTCGCTGGATTTCCAAATCAATGTAATCTAATCAAATGAATAATCATCATAAGATTTCGAAATTAACAACATTCATGTCACTATATGTCTAGCCTAGACCCAAAACTTACCCAAATCTATAATCAAATCCTAAACATCAAGTCTAGGATTAGGTCTCAATTCCTCCAAACATCATAAACCTAATAGTATTCAAATAATACAATACACTTAATATTTAATTTGATATACCAATATATCAAAACTTGAATAATAATATGATCGCTACAAGAAAAGGAATCCAAAATTAACCCAAATTGTATGAAACCAGTATGTCTTAATCTGCATGACTAAGCAAAACCTTATCAAATTTTGTATACAACCAAATGATTATGACCAAATCTTTCTTATTAAGATAGCTTGCCGTCTTAGTAATTAGGTTTTGCCTTAATGATTTGTACAATGGTTCTTTAATTAGTACTAATTGTTTTGGTGGTAAACAGTACCACTTAACTTAGTTAAAAAAAAGAAAGAAACAGCGCCAACGTTTTCAACTAAAACATACGTCTTTCACCTAACTACGTAAAGCCAAGAACATATATATACTAATTTGCAGAACAGCAATTAACCATTACCTGAAGCAGTTTTTGGTTTCTCTTCGCGAGCGCCCTAGATAAGTTTTTCTCCTATTCTCTTTTTTTTTTCTAACCAATTATGAATTAAAAGTAAAACCCTACTACTTATTTTAATAAATAAAGTGATATAAGATATTAACTAAACTAACACTTTAGTCCATCAATTAGATTAGTTACCTAAAGTTACCCCTCAACTAATTAACCAAAGTTACCTAAAGGTCCAAAATTTTCAACTTAAATATACGAAAAGGGTCTTTTATGAAAAAAAAAAGAAGGGCTAGTTTTTTTTTTTGAAATTACCTAACGGGTCGTTACATTATCCACCACTAAAAATCATGTTCGTCCTCGAACATAAAGTAAAGGAATATACCTGAAGATTCAAAAAGATGGGGATATTTGGCACGCATATCAGCCTCTATCTCCCAAGTCGCCTCTCCGACTGAACGGTGCTTCCATTGTACCTTCACTGAAGCTATCTCCTTGGTTCTAAGCTTACGAACCTGCCTATCTAGAATGGCTATAGGCTCCTCCTCAAATGTCAAGTCTGGACCCAACTCCACTGAATCGAGTGATAACACATGGGAGTCATCCGGAACATACTTTCGAAGCATGGAAACATGAAACACATTATGCACAGCCGATAAGCTAGGTGGCAAGGCCAATCTATAAGCCACCTCTCCAACTCGTGCCAAAATCTCAAATGGGCCAATGAATAGAGGGCTGAGCTTGCCCTTCCTCCCGAACCGCATCACGCCCTTCATGGGAGACACTCGAAGCCAAACATGATCACCCACCATGAACTCCAATGGTCGAACTCTCCGATCTGCATAACTCTTTTGCCTACTCTGGGCTGTCAAGAGTCTACCCTGAATTCTACGAACTTGCTCCATAGCATCTCTAAGCAAGTCTATGTCTAAGGAGTCCATCTCAACTAAGTCAAACCAGCCAATTGGAGACCGACACCGCCTACCATACAAAGCCTCAAATGGAGCCATCTGAATACTGGAGTGATAACTGTTATTGTAGGCAAACTCCGCTATGGGCAAGTGCTGATCCCATCTAGCACCAAAATCAATAACAAAAGCTCGGAGCATGTCCTCCAACACTTGAATTGTCCGCTCGGACTGACCATCGGTTTGTGGGTGAAAAGCAGTACTCATATCAAGTCTAGTGCCAAACCATGTTGTAATTAACCAAAGTTACCTAAAGGTCCAAAATTTTCAACTTAAATATACAAAAAGGGTCTTTTATGAAAAAAAAAAAGAAGGGCTAGTTTTTTTTTTGAAATTACCTAACGGGTCGTTACACTTATAAGTTGTTTTTATATGTTTTTCTATATTTAAAATAAATAAAATAATCACATATGTCATTTTTTAGGATCATGTCTTTTAAAATCAGGATATTCCAGAAGTATAATTTTGAAATCGTGATTACTAGGCTTATAAATCAGGATCAATTCACCTTCTTAATGGATTAATTATACTTAACTAATATTTTCAATTGAAATGTAAAAAGAAATACATTGAAAAAATTGAGGAGGAAAACGAGAAGAAATTGACCAATTTAACTTGTTTACGCGCCAATGTAGAGTGCAATACACAAATTTAAATGCCAGCATTAGATGTTCATAAGATACATATATGTCAAGTAATAGTGTTTATATGTTCACTAAATAAGTTTAAGTATCTAATTTACATATTGTGACAAGTTAGAGGGACTATTTTGGTATTTAGATAAAATTATTATATTGTCAACTATAAAAATGTTTATAAGACAGTCTGATGAAAAATAATTCTCCAAGTGTTGAAGGTAGTTATCCAATGGAAGACCCTTTTGGTGATATGCCAGAAGAAATTTGTGTGTTACTGATAGATCAGGACAAAGATTTTATTACTGATCAAATGATTGATTTGCTACAATCTCACAAATATAAAGGTGACATCCCTAGAATGTATACCCTTTGTTTCTTTGATATACTGAATTCCATATGATTTCTTTTTTATTATATAGAAATTTAATTGATATAATGTTCATTTTCTTATTTGTGATTTTAACATCGTCTCTTTTTAAATTTTATTTATCTTGTAAATCTTGAATTTCTGTTTTCTTTGTTATGATAACAATATTTGTATACTTGTTTATGCTATTTTACAAATTAATAATTGTGTTTTATGTGGTTATAAAGAATCAAATTAGGTTCTCTACTGTTACAAGCATATCACACACTTGATTAACTTTCTTCATAAAGATGTATATGATTTTTCAAAGGGGATAGATTGTTCTATGTTAATTTTGTGTTGTTCTAATTTTATCAGATTTTTTTCCCCATAAGAGACATAATTTTACATTAATTTTTATTATTTAATCAACTTACATGTGTTTTACTCTTCATCGTTTTGTAGAGAAAAAAAAAGAAAAAATTGTTCTTTGTCAACTGGCCTAGAGTGACATGGAGTTAGTGGAGAAAAATTAATTAAATTCCTCAAAAATAATTTTTGAAAGTGTAGATCTTTAATTTTTACAAATCTATCATTCATTGTAGAAAAAGATAAATTCACTTGGATGGTGGAGGCGCAAAACTAGGGCAAGGGAGGAAAGAGAAAAACACAAGAGAAAGACATAATAAGAGATGATCTGGCTATCATTAATAGTTTAGATAATCTTTTATGTCTTTTATTGGATGTAAGAAAAAATTGGGTACCTCTGATTTTCATGACAAAAACATATATCTTTCTATTTTTTTCCTTTTATTATACAAAAAAAATTTGGAAGACTTGATTTTCGTGAAGAAAAAAATTGTGGTTTTTTCTTATTTGTTATTTTCTTTTGGTTTCTCAATTACTTTCTTAGTATCTATTGATTGTTCCTATTCAAGATGTGCTAAATTTTTTTGAATTAAATTTCTTTTTTAGATTTTTTTTCTTTTTTAGATTTTTTTTAGGTACCATGTAGTACACATACATAGAACAAAATACTTTGTAGGAATTAAATTTAATTTTGCACTTCTTGATTAGCTTAAAGAACATATAGAGCAAAATCTGATCGAAAAAGGAAGTTTATAATCCTTTTTCTTCTTTTAGAAACACTTGAAACTCAAAATCAATGCCTAAATGATGGATTAGGATTTCAGTTTATTAGATAGTAAAGATAAAAATGCACCCTCATTGCAATTCATTAAGTACTATTATAATAGGTATTATACTATTATAATAGGTAATACTTCCTCCGACCCATTTTATATGATGTAGTTTCTTTTGACACGAAATTTAAGAAAGAAAAATATTTCGAAACTTGTGGTCCAACATAAATGATAGATATTTGTGTGACTATAACTCATTTCATTAAGGGTAAATTGACATTTTAAAGTCAAATTGTTATTAAATAAAAATATGTCATTCTTTTTAAACTGACTAAAGAGAAAAGTGAATCATATAAATTGGTCAATATTCTATAACAATTTATGATTCTTTTGTTGGCTTATTATCTTTTAGTCGTTAATACTTTTGTTGTCATGCACAACTAAGATTCTTGAATTCAATTAAATGATACTATAACCACATATATGAGACATGTAATAACACAGATTTCATATATAACTTTCTATTAATATCTTCATATTTAATTGAATTAGTTATCTTATCGATGTCAAAAACATAAAATATCACTGCTAGGACAATAGATAAGTAATATGAGAATATTAGAGTTTATTGGTAACTCATTTTTTATAATTTGTTAAATCTTCTAAACTCTCGTTACATAGTTATGAAATAAAAATTACCTCATAGTTTGTTATCCTATTATTTCTCACTTTATAGTATCTTATTTATATTTGGTGTTTATTTATTTTGACAAGTTATTGAATAAATTGGAATAGATTTTTTTTATTAAAAAAATTCTATAGAATCTTCTCTATTCTATATTAATCCAATTATTTACTCTAAAATAATACTCCATATATCTTTTCGTGTGAACCTATCTAATGAAGATTGCACATGTCATGTACAACGTAAGTTGATTAATATATGTTATTTCATAAACTAAAGTGTAACAATATAACATGATAGTTCATGATTAAATTTGAATATGAAATAAACATATCTAAATGATTTCATGCTTTTTACTGATTTCAAAGTGCATGGATATATACAGTTACGACAGTCATGGCTCTTAAGGCAATGTCAATGCTCTCCAAAGGAAAGAAGAATATTGATGCGATGATAATCAATGTCAATTCACCGGATGCACATTGTTTTGAACTCTTGGTCCAAGCTGCGGCCTTGAATATAGTCTCACTCTGTAAGTATTTATAACTCTATCTTTCACTTACTGTTATAGTGTGTGAAGTCAGTTATTTTAATTAATACACTATAAAAAATAATTATTTAATTAATACACTATTAAAAATAATTAACTATAAAATTTATCGTTAATGTCACCACCCGAAATACGAGTGTGATGGCACTTGCCATTTCTCACCGAACAAGTCAGCCCAACCCACTAAATGCGGAAATAAAAGAGGAAATAGTCTAAAAATAAGCAATTTATATGAAAAAGCGAAAAATCTTACTTCATGACAAAATCCCCCACGGACTGATTGTCATATGTACAATCCTTCTAGTACAAGATACTAAAATAATTACAAGTCTCAACCTTTGTATCTCAAATAGATCAAAGTAAAAGATAAAGAGGAATAGGAAAGATGGCCGGCATCAACAGCTACCTCTCGAATTTCCTCAGTAAGCCACGGATGGAAAATGAGAGAATGGATCACTGTTAGGGCTCAGAGCCTACACAAGTGTAGATAGCAAGGGTGAGTACTACCGACACGGTACCCAACAAGTGAACAACTAAGACTAAGCTAAGCTAATAGGACAAACATACTCCTGTCATACCATCCAACCCCTAGAATACAACCTGCAAGGAAATCAACTCAGTCTAACAGTTCTAACAGCACAGTACAAGTGTACATATAAGTCTCCACAACAGTACAACTCAAGTATCAAATAGGGTCTCATCAGTGAATAATACAGATCAAGGAGATATCAGGGGTAAAACAATCCAAAATGGCCAAAGATGTATGATGCAATAAAATGCAAGTATTCACAATAAGTCAAGTATCAACTCATATCGAACAAAACAAGCATAAATCCTCTCATTTGCCATATTTTACCCCTTACTTCAATATCAAACAATTTAAACATCAATTAAGCTCAACTAATCCTCAAAATCATTTTCCATCACTTCCAAGAACGTAAAAACACGAATACATAATTCTATAAACATAGACATAGGTTTAGAAATTCAGTTGCCTCGATTTCAATCTCAAACTACACCAAAATTTTAGATTTACCCTTACATCGATATTTCGAATTAAGATAATCTATTTAAATAAGCAATCCCAATAAGAATACGAGCCTAACGATACCCAATTCAATATTGTAACACCAGGCCCAAAATTGACCCGAAAAACTCAAAACACCCGATTTAAAAAATGAAAGAAAAATCTGGAAATTTTTACATAAAAACGATCATTGAAGCATTTGGAAACTATTAGTTAAAATAAAATTGAATTTGGACTTAAAACCACTAAGAATCATCAAAACATTAAAATTTTGATCTCTTGAAAACCCCAAATCCGAGCTAAAATCAGTAGATAATTGATGGAAAATGATGAAATCATGATAAGAGGACTTACCCAGCCAATATCCCTCGAAAATCCCTTTCAAAATCGCCTAGGCCGAGCTTCTAGGGTTCAACAATGGAGGAAATGGGATAAATCCCGATTTTTGGGAAATTTCAAGTCTGCCCAAGCATTTCCCTTTGCGATCGCAACACCCCTCCTTGAGATCGCGAAGAGGAATTCCGATCAATTCATTAATTGACCATCGTGCTCGTGGAGAGGGACACTCGATCGCGATGACTGATCAAGCTCACACTTCGCGATTGCGACTAAGCCTACGCGATCGTGAAGAACAACATTACAGGCACCAGATATTAGTAGAGCACAGCTAAATCACTAAGTCTTAATCTCGGAATCAACCCTCGAGATTCGTTCGTAATCCCGAGCACACAAAATTTATATGCTACAATACGAATTTCAATGTTCTAGACTCAATGGAACCATCGAAATTCGAATTTGAGGTCTTCTTGACCTGAAACTCAAAATGTTGCAACTAAACTAACTTAGGCCTCCAAATACCAAAATGGGATCGAGACCTCTAAAAATTCAACTAACACATCTTCTAGATCAAAAAACATCCCTCAAATCCAACGAAGTCATCAAAATTCCATTCCGACCGTCGAAACTTCAAAAGTTGACCAAAGTCAAACCTTGGCCTAAAATTCATCAAATTGCCAACTCAAGACCTCAATTCTTCGTTACAGCCCCAATTCTAATTTTGTAAACTCTCCCAGACCAATTTCCGCATTATGGAGCTGTTGGAATCGATGAAATTCCATTCTGAGACTCGTTGCTCCGGCTGACCTAAAATGTCACTTTTAAACTCTTAAAGCTTATGAAAACTCAAAATTCTCAAAACCCATTTTTTCATAGAATTTTTTCTCAAACTCAATACTCAACAAAAATCAAAAATGACTTAGGGCAACTAGGAGGAGGGGAAAAATGGTTATTTCACAAAAAATTTCAAAAATGACCTTCAAGGCCATTACAGTTAATCTATTATCAAATAGTCTATGACTAAACAAAATTTATATAATCTAATGTTAAATAAGATTAGCGTTCATGTCACGCCCCGGGAGGGTACCCTAGACGTAACCAGCACTCAGAAACCATTTCTGGCTCCCAAGCGAACCACATAGCCTGATCACACATCCGTTCATTCATTCATTCAGCGGAAAGTTTTAAAAAAATAAAGAATAATTTAGCGGGCAACTCAAATCACCCATCCAACTCAAAGAATAAAGGTCATGGGCCAACAGATCAACTAAAATATTTGTCATTAAAAATAGTTTGAAAAGAATAATTTAAGGAAAGAAATACTCAATCGACCCTTCACTATCTAGTCTATGAAGCCTCTATCACTACTATCTAATTGGTGCCAATGACATGTTCATGGCTACCTCAAATCAAAATAAAAAGGGCTAACTCGATGAAAGAATGATATAAGCGGTGTCCTCCGGATGAAGGGAAGGACTCACCAATACGCTGAGTGTGTATAGATCCTCAATGGTACTTCTATTGACGATCTCTTAAACATGTCTCTACATCATGAAACGATGCAGGTCCAAATGAACGTCAGTACATGGAATGTACGAGTATGTAATATGGCAGAATGAAACATACCTCAAGGAAGAATATCATCGATCCAAATATCTCACATCAGAAAGATAAGAGAGACTCAAATAAGGCATCATAAGTCTAAAGTAAGAATACCTTTTTAGAAAAAGACCAATCACACATCATACAATCCAATCCAATCATACACAATACAGTTCAATCAAATCGTATATCATCTGATTTAATCTTATCGTATACAATCAGTTCAATCCGGTCATATACGATCCGATCCAATCCAATCATATAACCTTCCATCGTATACTATCCAATCACATATCATATAATCCAATCCATCACACATTACCTAATCCGATCATATAAAATCAATTCAACAATCAACTCAACAATCAACTCAAAGGACTCAACTCAATAGCTATGCAAATTAAATTATGCAATGTTTTACAATTCAACTCAATCATCTACAATCACATTCAAACCAATCATATCAAGCACAATCCATTCAATTGGGAGTTTCTCTAACCGACAACCATCACCATATGAGCGAGTGATAGTACAATAAGCCGACGTTGTTGCCACGTCCGTTCATACCTTGCCAGGGTATGAATGAATCAACCATTCATGGATCCAATCCAACCAAGTCCTATAATGTCAGGACAATAAAATAGGAAACATCCGACTTTAACGATTCAATCCCATGGGAAGAATCCGACTTTAACGGTTCCATCCCATCCTACGTTTGGCGAAGTAGTTTATTGGTTCGAGTATGGACTATACTCTTACCCAATTCGGTGCTCGATACTCCTCTCAAGACTCAATATGCTCATATCTATCAAGTGAGTAAGATACTCAAAATACTCATTTAGCCTCTTAGGACTTAGTTTCAAATCGACCCATTTAGTCTCATTGGACTCTTTTCAAATCGACTCATCTCAATCATCAAACTCTTCTCTTCAAATTTGATACCATCTCAACTTAAAGGATGTAGAAAATATTATGTACATTTGAAATATAATTCCAACTCCTCAACTCAACTCAAAATATATACTTTAATGTAAAAATACTCAACTCATTTATACTCAAAATACTTGTGTTCAAAAATAATTAAAATACTTCTCAAACTCAACTCATGCTTAAATCTCTTTTTGAATCATAGATGAAAATAATTACTCTTTAAACTCAAAATAGTGTATGAATAGTTTATGCAAAAATGTTTCCAAAATCATTTATTTTCAAAATGTTCATAAGATTCCAACCACATCAAATTAGGTAAATCACATATCACATAATCATATTAGACTCCAATCCACTTCATCACACAACATCCTCATCAACATAATCTCTTCATTCACATCATCGTCGAATACCATTGTTCACATCATCATCAAACATCATCATCACATCACTATCATCATCAAACATTATCATCACATCATTGTCAAATATCATCATCACATCAATCGTCAAACATCTACTCCAAAATCCTTAATTTAGTCCTATGTTTAATTTATGGAAGCAAAAAGACATTCTTAACTATCCAATTCATTCTTTTCATTCCAATCAATACATATATACACAAAACCATCCACCTCAACCTCAAGACAATTATGACAAAGAAATCTCATCTCGGGTTCATGTGAATGAAACATGAATCCATACTCTCAACAAACTCAACTCAAGAATATCGTTAATACCTATAAATCTATATACCAAGATCTATTTGTAGTCAATAATTATGAAAGATAAATATTTAGTAACTCAAGTCATTAAAAATATCAATCAACCAATAGTATCTAAAAACATTCTATAGTTTAGGAAAACTTTCAAAAAAACCTTCTTAGAAGGTTCAACTCTTTCACAACTCCTATCCAACACATCTATGGGCATATGGAAGAACTCAATCCATATTTTAGGTTAGCCTTACATACCTTGTGAATACTTTAAAGAGACCTAGTTGCTGGGTCTTCAATGGGAGACTTGAATCCTTGAAGCTCTTGGAACAAATCCTTGTTGGAAATAGAGAAGAAGAAGAAGAAGATGAAGAAGAAGAGAGAGGGATTTTCTAGGGCATTTTAGAGAGAGGGTGAGGGATTGAAAATGGTCCCAAAATATGCTAAGGATAATACATATATAATTTGGGATAATTCCCAAATTGCCCTTTCTCCAAAATTCTGAAAATAGGCTGAAAATGCTCCTAGCACGATAGTGGCGCGTCGCGCCATTGCAGCGCCAGGTCGATTAGGGCTAAAACCTACACACCCATTAGTGGCGCACTACACTAAGGACCAAACTACTTAGGCATGTTCTTGGCGCGATAGTGGCGCATCGCGCCCTTACAGCGCCAAGCCCAAGTTTTCTGGGTTCTGGAAAATAGGCTTGAAAAACCCTGCTACCCAATAGTGGCACATCGCGCCAGAGACCAAATGTCACGCCCGGGAGGGTGCCCTAGATGTGATCGGCACTTGAAAGCCATTTCTGACCTTCAAGCGAACCACCTAACTCAACCATTCCATCATTCAGTCATATACGCTCAAAGGAAGGCTCAATTATAACATGCTATTTACAATATGGGGGCCGAAGGCCAAACATGTTTAACTCAACAAAATAAGTATAATAGGACTCCTCAAAATAACAGTCCAACCTCTCTACACTCTAGTCTATGAAGCCTCTATCAAAGTCTGGAAGTTGCCAATGACAATCCCATGGCTACCAACAATCAAGATAAAGGAAACTACAACAACAAAACTATACAAGGAATCAACATCCTCCGGAAACTAGGAGGACTCACCAACTAGCTCGGAGTGTATGTGGATCTTCAACGAAGTGCCAGTTGATGATCTCTAGTACCTATCGCTGCATCATAAAACGATGCAGGCCAAATGGCGTCAGTACATGGAATGTACGAGTATGTAAAATGGCCGGAGGAAACAAACATCAAGAAAGCATCGATATCAACTCAGAAGCTCAACTCATATATATATATACATAACAACTCACTCAAGTGCCCTAAGTCTAACAAGAAGTGTTTTAGACCGGACCAAATCTTATGCCACTCAACTCAACTGACTCAGAGTACTATCAAGACCTAAATGGGAGTTTCTCTTATCCGACAACCATCACTTATGAGCCAGTGACAGTACAACAATCAGACGTCGTTGCCACGTCCGTCCATACCTTGCCAAGGCATGAACGCCTCCCTAATCATGGATACCATCGATTAGTCAAGTCCTATTATTTCAGGATAATAAAATGGGAAACATCCGACTTTAATGGTTGATCCCATGGGAAGCATCCGACTTTAACGATTCCATCCCTACCTACGTTGGCGGAGTAGTTTCTGGGGTTCGAGTATGGACTATACTCTTACCCGCTTCGGTGCTAGATACTCCTCCCATGACTCCATGCTCATAAGACTCCCTCCAATCATCTCAAACAAGCCCTCACGGCTAGTTTCATGTGGGACATTGCCAACTCATCAACTCTATTCTTATTTCAACTCAATTAAGTCATAATGGCAAGTTCCATTTAGGACCTCGTCCACTCGTCAATTCTATCCTCCAATTAACTCAATCAAGCCTCATTTAGATAAGAATTCATGACATCTCCTCAAGACTCATCACAACTCTATGGCTTTAGCTCAACAATTCAAGTAGAATAACACATTTAAGGAATTGACCTATGCAACATAATCACATGGCTAAAGAGATCAACAAAACATAATAACAAGTCATCTCCATCAACTCATACTAACATGAAGGTCTTAGGAACTTCTTAGCTCAACAACATCAACACATATAGCATCAAATAAATAGGGGACAAAACTCATTCAAACATAAACCATACCAAGAAACTCCATTTTCATGGACATCTAACCTCAAAACAAGAGTAGGGCACATGGGTGGACTCAACCCATGTTTTGGATAGCCTTACATACCTTAGTGAAGACTTGAAGAAAACCTTGATGTTGGGTCTTCAATGGGGAACTCAAATCTTGAAGCTTTTGGAACTCTCCTTGTTGAAAATGGAGAAGAAGAAGAAGAAGAGAGAGAGATAGAGGAACTCCTAAGGCTTTTTAGAGAGAGAGAGAGTGAGGGATTGAAAATGATCGCAAAATATGCTAAGGCTGATACATATATTATTTGGGGGAATTCCCAAATTACTCCTTCTCAAAAGTTCTGAAAAATAGGAAAAAAAGCTCCTGGCGTGATAGTGGCGCATCGCGCCATTGCAGCGCCAGGCTGATTATGCCTAAAACCTGCACATCTCGTAGTGGCGCGCCGCTCCAAGGACTAAACTACTGAGGCACATTCTTGGTGCGATAGTGGCACATCGCACCCTTACTACGCCAAGGCCAGTATTTTCTTGGTTATGGAAATTGGCTTGAAAAACCCTACACACCTTTTAGTGGCGCACCGCGCTAGAGACCAAACTACTGAGCCATGTTTCTAGCGCCATAGTGGCGCGTCGCGCCACTGCGGCGCCAAGCCCAGTTTTCCAGTAATTGCAACCCAGGCCTGAAAATCTGTGCTGTGCTAGTTCATCTTAGGATCGTCATATATTTTGACTCCGAACTTCAAAAATTACATTCTTGGTGGCGTTGGAAATAAGACTCGATGACCTTTAATTTGGTAGGTAGTGGTCCATCCAGCTCATCATATTTCAAACGATATAGTCGTTAGAAGTTGACCCTTATACAAACTCCTTCGACAACTTACCCAAGACGAATTCTTTTGGACTTAGCTTGGTTATAAGGATCCCTTATGACCCCACATCATCTCTACCACTCTTTAATTACTTAGGAACTCATCCTAACTCATGCACACGGTTCACAATAATTGGATTTGACCCTACACGAATAGAAGAAAGGTCTGAATCTTAGGGAAAAATTTTGGGGGGTGTTAAAGTTCATTTTTATTTTATAGTGACATAAATTATCCACTGCTAATATTATTTTAATTTTCAAATAGCAGTTATTTTGTAACTTTATTGTTATTATAAGGAACAAAATTCAGTTAACATACTTGAAATTAACTAGTCATATAATGTTTCGATCAATATGGCATGGATATCCTTTATGATTTTATTGTTACAGTGGGTAAAATTAGCTTTTTTAATCAATACACGACAACAACAAAATATTCCTATATATAGTCCATTTGTAGCTATGATAATCCGTTGTTAAATAGAACTAGTGACGGATTGTTGTTATTTATGCCACAAAAGTTATCGTTGTTAATCATTTTTTATAGTGATATAATAAATGATTATTTTTTAACATTACTATTGTCACAATAGATAAAATTCAGTGAACATGTGTGAAATTAATTATTTGCATAATGCATAACATATATTCTAATTGCTAGCTTCTCGATATAATTATGCAGTTGTATGTGATGAACACAATGAAGTCTTAGCAAAAAAGGCTTTTGACAATGGAGCTTACCTTTACATCAAAAAGCCACTTGATGAAGTAATTGTGAAACACTTGTGGCAATTTGTATTGAGGGAAAAAATACAAAGAGAGAAACTGATAAAAGGACAAGCAGGAAAGGAGAATATGCCTATTACTACTGAGGAACGGAGCAATAATATTCATAAGACTGAAAAAGATGGAAAATACAAGTTGAAAAGGAAAAGAGACACAAAAAGTACAAAAGAGATTAATGAAGGAGAAAGTCAAAGCAGTGCTATTAATAAGACGGTTACGCATAAGAGCTGCATAGTATGGAATGATGATCTCCATTTCAAATTCACGGAAGCTATAGAACAACTTGGTGAAGGAAGTATGTTTATCTCACTATTAATTAATTTTGTCTACAATTCATTTCTATATACATAACGATATGAATAGTGAGAATTCATACTTATAGCGTTAACTTGTTTAGAATTAATGAATAGTGATTATTGTATTTAGATGTACCTCGGCTTAATCTAGAAATATTAAAGTAGTGATTAAATTAAAGTTACTTTCTAATGAAACATGCAGGATGTTACCCGACAGATATTCTTAAAGTGATGAACGTGCCCGGTCTTACCAAAAAACAAGTTTCTAGCCATCTTCAGGTACATGCTTAAAGAAAGTGATAAATTATGTATATATCATATATTTATATTTGTTTGGTAAAGGGAAAATTATTTTGCAAGAAAATATTTTTTTTAAGTTATTCGTAGTACTTAGTTACTAGAAAATATTTTTCTTAGAATGATTTCATCAAACACTTTTGACATCTATATTTTTTAACAACAATCTTAATTTTAATTCTATATCAAAATCATTTATCAGAACAAAAATTTAATTTTACATCAATTCCACCGTAAATGTTTGGAAATTATTCTCATCTTTAGTCCTCAATTTTTTTTTTATCAAAACACACGCTAAGTAAAGAGGATTAGTAATAGTCTTTTATTAAATGTTTAGTGATAGGAGTTATTTGTTGCTAATTTTATTTTTCTTGTAATGATTATTTAATGAAATAGTATTATTGTCAATCTTTAATTCAAAAGATTTTTTATCGTTCATCGGTTATCAATACTTAAATAACAATGAGTTGAGACAATAATTATATCCATAGTACAACTCTCCTTTGATTTTTTTCTTCTTTCAGAAATGGCGTAGGAATTCGAGACCTCAGAAAGAGCGAAGATATATTCATCGAGGATCCTCAAGTGGTTCTCAACAAAAAAATAGCTATAACACATCATTAGAAAGAAAGAAAAGAAATAGTTGTAAAAGTTTTGGAAGAATGCCTCGTCTTCAAACAAATATTCCAAATCAAATCCATAAAGGCCCAGAGTTTCCACCGATACTTAATACCAATAACATTTATGCAAGTTCAACTCAACAACAGTTTCATCACTCACAATTTCAGGTTCAACCCCACTACCTCAACCCATTTTTGTCGGTCCAAAACGCTGCTGGCAGTGGGATACAACAGCACAACCTGTTATTTGGAATGTTGGGTTCAGAAAACCCAAGTTTTGGGAGAACTAATTATAGATCTGGTCTGGCGTTTAATAGTGGGGATCATCATAATTACGGTATGGATCATCATACTCAAAATGATTGTAGCACAATGACTCCTGATGTAAATGTTGGAACAATGATAATAAATGGATTGGGTGCCACAAATGCTAATTTTCAGCAATATACTGGTGAACAAAACATGTTTGATCTGAATAGTATCATCAGGACTTCAGATGTGAATGATATTGAAGGAAGAGATTCAAATGCATTGGAAGATTGTGATGCGTATTTCAATTTCAATAATATGGATGATCTGCTCCAAAATCCTCAATCTCCAAGTGCTATCCCACCTAATGAACATGACAGTGAGTTTGTGCTTTTATCTCATTTCGTTTACTACTCTATTTATTTGAAATATTAATTTGAAAGAGTTGAATTATGAGATAGTCACTCAACTAGTATATTACCTTTAAAAGTTACATTCTACATATGCAGGTGACAACAACATCGAGTATCCAGCTTCCAAGAATAGCAAGCTTCCTGATGAATAATCCAACATGATGATAAGATGATTTGCAATTCCTTTACTTTCCAGGGCCACCAGCAGCAAGTCCAACAGCAAGCAACCAAGCTTTTATTTAAGTTTTACCAAAACAGAATGACAATATTTATATTTTAGCATTGAAACTATGACATTTCGATTTTCAGTATTTATGCCCATCCCTAAGGCTTACTATTAATCAACTTAGACATTCTATTTCTATATGTGGCTTTATAACAAAAAATCATCAAGTGTTGCTTTCTTATTTTCTTTATTATGAAAATCAATGACTAGTAACAAATGTAGGAAAACAGTAAATTGAAGTAATACTGCTATAAAAGAATAATCTTCCAAAAAAACGTATTATTGTAAAAATGGTTATTTATTTTATAAGTAAAGAATTTTTATTGGTAAAATATAACATAAATGCCTAATATCGGAAAAACTTAGCTTTTATAATGAAGTGTAGTTTTTTCCAGTAATCTAGTGAAGTGTAGTTACATCAACATAATGTTATAGAGATATTGATTGTACTTTCATTTGCTTTTAGGGAGAAAGCGTTTACAATAATATGATGGAAAATCTTTAGGATAGCTCAAATTCATTATTATTGAATTTGAATTATCACTGAATTATACACCAAGCTTGACTCTTTGCATTGTTACTTCAAAGCTTGAGTATCAAAAAAGTTTTGGGAAGGAATCCACTTAAGAGGTTGTTTAGTTAGTGGGATAAAGGATAACAATTTCGAAATAAAATGCAAGATTATTTTGTCTTGCGTTTGGTTGGTGGAATATGGAATAACAATCACATAGGATGTACTTAAATAGTGGAATTAGTTATCTCACATAGAAGGTGAAATAGCTATTCTCATAGAATATCATGGTCCTTTTTAATTCAAAGAATCCAATGCAATTAGCGAGGGTCATTATAGTTTAGTTCAGAAAGGAAAGGCATCCACCGTAGAAATCCTAAAAATGGGAAGTACCCTGCCTCTCCTAGACTTCTTTCTTGCTATGACTCCACTGATGAATCACATATGCCACTGTAACACACCAAAAATTTCTACGCTAAGACCCAAACCACTCTTTATATGCGTATAGGCCCAAATACAATTAATTTTAATTGTAATATAATTGTTATGACTGATTCTTTAGTGCTTGAAGTGCGTTTGAAGTGAATTAGGGTCACAATAGTCCCCTAGCACAAAGTTGAGTTGAAAACTTTCTCACCGATTGAGTTTCGATATATGATTTTACTTGGATCAACTTCAAACGTTCATATATCCTATAATATAATGACTTAGGTGTCCCATAACCTATCAAATTAAAGGTATTTCAGTCATATTTCCAACTCCATCAAGTTTGCATCAATCCGAGTTCAAAGTAAAAAGTTATTACCATTTACCAGAGATGCTAAAAGTTGTTAGTGGCTAACGAAAAAAGTGACGACCGTCAGACCTGTGATGGCCCGTCAGCCTTGGCCATCATGCTTAGGCATAATGGTTGATTTTTAAGCCAATTAAGGCGGTCTGGGTGATGGCCCATCACCAAGCGACGTTACGTCACCCAGATGACTGCAGAACGATGATTTTGGCCAATTTTTAGTTTCTAAGGGGGTATTTTAGTCCAAAACCCTTTGGAGGGTTATATAAATGGTCTTAAACGCAAAGAAAAATCAGATTTTTCATCATCTAACTATCTCTTTCACTCCCAAAATTTCTTCTCTCAAGAACATCAAGAAAACCAACCTTCTCCAATGTTCATCCATCATCCAAGGTAAGATTTGACCATGGAATTCCATAATTTCTTCATCTTAACACCAATTAATATCTTCTACCCATGAATTCTTAACACTAATTAATATCTTCTTGTAACACCCCCCAAAATTCTTCACTAAGATTCGGACCCTTCTTCATATACGTGTAGGATCGAACTCGACTATTGTGAAGTGTATGTAGGAGTTAGGATGAGTTCCTAAGTAATTGAAGAGCGTTAGAGGTGATGTGGGGTCATAAAGGATCCCTAAGACCAAGATAAGTCCAAAGAATTCATCTTGGCAAAGTTTTAAATGAGT
The DNA here is from genome assembly GCF_947179165.1 of Solanum dulcamara. NCBI lineage: Eukaryota > Viridiplantae > Streptophyta > Magnoliopsida > Solanales > Solanaceae > Solanum > Solanum dulcamara. Next base: position 7,934,211 of record NC_077246.1, on the reverse strand, counting down.
CCGCATAAGGGGTCGACTTCTAACGACCATATCTTTCGAAATATGACGATCTTGTGGCCCATGACCTATTAAATTAAAGGTCTTCGAGTCTTCTTTCCAACACCGCCAAGATTTTAATTTTTGGATTTCGGAGTCAAAAATAATAACTATCCTAAGATAGACCAGTACTGCAGGAATTTCAGGCCTGGGTAGTAACTGTTGGAAACCTGGGCTTGGCGCCGCAGTGGCGCGACGTGCCACTATTGCGCCAGGAATAAGCCTCAGTAGTTTGGTCCCTGGCATGGCGTGCCACTACGAGATGTGCAGGGTTTTTAAGCCTATTTCTTTAAACCCAGAAAACTTAGGCTTGGCACTGTAAGGGCGCGACGCGCCACTATAGCGCCATAAAACAGCCTCAGTAGTTTGGTCCTTAGCGCGATGTGCCACTAGCAGATGTGCAGGTTTTAAGCCTATACTCGACTTGAGGCTGCAGTGGCGTGGCGCGCCACTATAGCGCCAGGGGAGTTTTAGCCGTTTTTCCAGATTTTTAGAGAAAGGGCAAGTTGGGCATTTCCCAAATTATATATACCCTGATTTGGTCACATTTTGGACCATTATTTCATCCCCTTCCTCTGTCTAAAAAGCCCTATAAATCCCTCTCTTCTCCTTCAAATCCATTTCCAACAAGGATTGCCTTCAAGAACTTCAAGAATTCAAGCCTTCCAATGAAGGCCTAACATTAAAGTTTCTTCAAAGTCTTCACCAAGGTATGTAAGGCTACTCAAAGCATGGGTTGATTCCACCCATATGCCCTACATCTTCTTTGAGATTGATTGTTCATAAGAATAAAGTTTATTGATAGAGTTAGGTCCAAATAGGTCCTTTTCATCTATTAACCTAATTTTTATTATGTTGATATTGTGGAGTCAAGAAAGTGATGTGCTACATGTTGGTATGAGTTGATTGAGATGAGAGGTCAAACATATATTGTTAATTTTCATAACTATGTTGATTATGATAAAGAATGTTAATTTTCTTAAATATGTTGCTTATCTTGAATTATTGATTTAAAACCTTGGAGTTGTGATGAGTCCCAAAAGATTTGTTAAATGAATAAAGGAACGATTGGATAGGTTTGTATGTTATTATAAATGCATATTTAATCTACTCTTGAAAGATATGATTGGGATTGATCGGATAGTATGATTGGGGAGAGGTTTGATTGTGATAGAGTTCATGAGTTGATAAGGTTTTAAATGAGACTTGTTGATATGATTTGACTGAGTTGATTGGATGGAGTTTTATGAGCATTGAGTCTTAGGAGGAGTATCGAGCACCGAATTGGGTAAGATTAAGTAATAACTCAAATCCAATAACTACGTCGCCAAACGTAGGAGGGGATGGAACCGTTAAAGTTGGATGCTTCCCCAAAATTATTGTCCTGACATTATAGGACTTGGTTGGATTGGATCCATGATTGGTTGATTTGTTTACACTCTGGCAAAGTATGAACGAATGTGGTAACAACGTCGGCTTGTTGTACTATCACTGGCTCATAAGTGATGGTTGTCGGATAAGAGAAACTCCCATATAGGTCTTGATAGTACTCTGAGTCGGATTGGGTAAATTATATGTGATTGGTCCCTTCTAAACTATATTCTTATTTAGACTTAGGACACTTGATTGAGTTGTTCTTCTTTCTGAGTTGAGATTCCGAGTTGGTTTGATTCTTTCTGATGTTGTTTCATTCGGCCATTTTCCATACTCGTATATTCCACATACTGACGTCATTTGGCCCGCATCATTTCATGATGCAGAGACAGGTACTAGAGATCGTCAATTGGTGCACCGTTGAAGATTGACTTACTTCCAGCTAGTTGGTGAGTCCTCTTTATTCCGAAGGATACCGAGATTTATCTGTGTAGTTGTGATTTGTTTTTCCCTTATTTTGATTTTTGGTATCCATGGACTTGTCATTGGCACCTTTGGATGGTTGATAGAGGCTTCATAGACTAGAGTGTGTAAATGTCGATTGTTTGTTTTTTTTACTAGTTATATTTTAGCTAGTTATGGATTTGATATTTGTTTGGCCTTTACCCTAGCTTATGGATAGTGTTCCTATGATAGAGCCTTCCGCTGATAGAATGTGATTGAATGAAAGTGTGACTGGACCAGGTGGTTCGCTTGAAGGCCAAAAATGGCTTTCGAGTGCCAGCCACATCTAGGATACCCTCCTAGGGCGTGACAAACATGGTATCAAAGCATAGAGTTCAAGAGTCCTAGGGAGTCTATGAAGCCGGGTCTAGTAGAGTCTTGCTTATGGGTGTGTTGTGCACCATACTTATAATCAAGAGGCTATGAGACATTAAGAATTGTTTTACTTCTTTCATACTCTGAATTCGTGCGATAGAGTTAAACTCTATGAAACTCCCTTTCTAATTCATGCGTTTATACATTGCAGACAATGCCTCCCAAATATACTGCCAGCTGGAGAAACACTGATAATGCAGAGATGCCACAGTTAGAGGTATGCCCATCGAGGGCTAGGGGCCGACCTGTGAGGTATGTGGAGGCACCTCAAGTGCCTACTACTCCGCCTGCACCAACTTCGAAAGCAGATTTTTGAGGAACGATTGCTATGCTTACTCAATTAGTGGCTACTCGAAATAGTAACCAGAGTTCGGCAACTCTTAGCTCTAGTTCCCAAGAGTCGTCTGCTGCCACCAGAATTAGAGACTTTCTGAGAATGAATCAGCCGACATTCACAGGGTCCAAGGTTGATGAAGACCTCCAAAATTTTATTGATGAGATGTGGAATATCCTGAAAGCTATGCATGCTACAAAGATCGAGGGGGTCTAGTTGGTGTCTTATCATCTCAAAGATATGGCAAACATTTGGTATAACCAATGGGAATAAGGTAGAGGTGAGGATTCTGAATCTGCTATATGGGATGAATTTGAGGGAGCCTTTCTTGACCACTTCTTTTCCAGAGAATTAAGGGAAGCGAAAGTGGAGGAGTTTGTGAATTTGAAACAAGAGGGTATGACCGTTTAAGAGTACAGTCTGAGGTTCATCCAACTATCCAAATATGCTCCAGAGATAATCCCAGATGCGAGGTCGAAGATGAGAAAATTCATCTCCGGATTGGGAAAACATGTGAAGAAGGAGTGAAAAGCGGTATTGTTGATCTCTGACATGGATACTTCCAAATTAATGGTGTATTCTTAATAGGTGGAGGATGAGAAGAAGAAAGACAAAGAGTAGCATCTGAGCAGGAAGGCAAAATCAGCGGGGCATGAGAATGAACAGAGGCAAAACAAGGGCAACAGGTCCTTCTTCTAGGAGAGGCCTTCCAACTATGCCTCATCTATCGCTAGTGTACCTATGCCGCAAAACGGGTATGATCGGCAGGGACAGAGTCACCAGAATTTCAGACCCCAACTATGCCTCATATATCGCTAGTTACCTATGTCGCAGAACAGGTATGATCGGCAGGGACAGAGTCACCAAAATTTTAGACCCCAGGGTTCTCAATCCTAGGCTAGCGTGGGTCAAGGTTTGAGGGGAAAACAACCATGCGGCAAGTATAGTAAGCTCCACTTGGGAGAGTGTAGAGAAGGGAATAAGGGTTGTTATAAATATGGCCAAGTGGGCCATTTTCAGAGGGAGTGTCCGACATGGGGCAACAGGGCCCACTATTCTACTACCACACCACCAGCTAGAGGTAATTAGAGGGGAACTACTTCAAGTATGAACGGAGGCACACACCGTGTATATGCAATGGGTAGTCGCCAAGATCAGGAGGACTCCCCAAATGTCGTGACAGGTATGATTAGAGTCTTTTCTCTTAACTGTTATGCTTTGATGGATCTGGGTGCCACACTATCTTTTGTGACTCCTTACGTGGAAAGTAAATTCAATGGAATTCCTAAATGTCTTTGTGAGCCTTTCTGCGTAGCTACTCCTGTCGGTGATTCTGTCTTAGCTGAGAAAGTCTATAGAGATTGTACTGTGTCAATCCATCATAGGGATACCTTGGCTGACTTAGTTGAGTTGGACATAGTTGACTTTAACGTGATCCTTGGCATGGACTGGCTTTATCTCTGTTATGCCTCTATTGATTGTAGGACTCAGATTATCAAATTCAAATTCCCAAATAAGGCTATCATAGAGTGGAAGGGTAGTCCTGTCGTGCCTAAGGGTAAGTTTATTTCATACCTTAGGTCTAGAAACTTAATCTCAAAAGGGTGTATTTACCACATTGTATGAGTGAAAGATGATAAGGTTTAGTCTCCATCCCCTGAGTCGGTTCTGATTGTCAATGAGTTTCTTGAAGTCTTTCCTGAAGACCTGCCCGGAGTCCCTCTTGATAAGGAGATTGACTTTGGGATTGATGTTCTTCCTGATACCCAGCCTATCTCTATCCCTCCATATAGAATAGCTCCGGCGGAGTTGAAAGAGTTGAAAGAACAGTTGAAAGACTTATTAGATAAGGGATTCATTAGGCTGAGTGTCTCACCATGGGGTGCTCCTGTCCTATTCGTGCAAACGAAAGTTGGGTCCCTTAGAATGTGTATTAATTACAGGCAGCTGAACAAGGTCACCATAAAGAACAAATACCCTCTCCCCAGAATAGATGACTTATTTGATCAACTTCAGGGTGCCACCTATTTTTCAAAGATAAACCTAAGATCGGTCTACCATCAGTTGAAGGTGAGGGAGTGTGATATCCCAAAGACAGTTTTTTGGACCCATTATGGCCACTTTGAATTCTTGGTTATGTCCTTTGGGTTGACTAATACCCATTATGGTTCTCATGAACCGAGTATTTAAACCATATCTTGATATGTTTGTGATTGTATTCATAGATGATATTTTGGTTTACTCCAAGAATAAGGAGGAGCACGCCTATCATCTTAGAGTCGTCTTGCAAACTTTGAAAGACCATGTATTGTATGCAAAGTTCTCTAAATGTGAATTTTGGCTTGCATCAGTGGCTTTTCTAGGCCACATTATATCTGGAAATGGTATTCAAGTTGATGCTCAAAAGATTGAGGCAATGAGAAATTAGCCCAGACCCACATCCCCGATAGAGATAAAAAGCTTCTTGGGTTTGGCTAGCTATTATCAAAGGTTAGTAGTGGGAGTCTCATCCATATCATCACCATTGACCAAGCTGACCCAAAAGAAGGCTAAGTTCTAATAGTTCGATGCGTGTGAGGAGAGTTTCCAGAAATTGAAGACCAAGCTAACCACTTCTCCTGTTCTAACTTTGCCCGATGGAACAAAGGGTTTTGTGATCTATTGTGATGCATCTAGAGTTGGTTTGGGTTGTGTGTTGATGCAGAAGGGAAAGGTGATAGCCTATTCTTCAAGACATCTTAAGATTCATGAGAAGAATTACCTAACTCATGACCTTGAGCTGGCAACTGTGGTATTTGCTCTTAAAATTTAGCGCCACTACTTGTATGGAGTGCATGTTGATATGTTCACCGATTATAAGAGTTTAAAATATGTCTTCGGCCAGAAGGAACTCAACCTGAGACAAAGGAGATGGCTCAAGCTACTCAAAGACTACGATATGAGCATCCTCTACCATCCAGGTAAAGATAATGTTGTTGCTGATGCTCTTAGTAGCTTGTTTATGGGTAGCACTGCCCATATAGAGGAGGGAAGGAAAGAATTGGCTAAAGAGGTGCACAGATTAGCCTGATTGGGAGTTCATCTTGAAGAGAATAATGAAGGTGGAGTTAATGTTTAGGATGGGTCTGCATCCTCACTCGTGGCAGAGGTAAAAGAAAAGCAAGACCAAGATCCCATCCTTCTCCAGTTGAAGGAAGTTATTCACAAGCAAGAGGTGATGGTTTTTACCAAAGGGGGAGATGGTGTATTGAGGTACCAAAATAGATTATGTGTACCAGACATCGATGATGTTCGAGAAAGGATTATGGCCAAAGCACAATGTTCCAGATACTCTATTCATCTTGGCTCTACAAAGATGTACCATGACTTGAGGGAAGTTTATTGGTGGAGTGGAATAAAGAGAGATATCGCGGAATTTGTTTCCAAGTGTCCGAATTGCCAATAGGTTAAAGTTGAGCATCAAAGGCCATATGGGTTAGCTCAAAATATAGAGATTCCGGAATAGAAGTAGGAGATGATCAACATGGACTTTATTACAGGTTTGCCGAGGTACCGAAAGCAACATGATTCGATTTGGGTGATTGTGGATAGAATGACAAAATCAGCTCACTTCTTGGCAGTTAAGACTACTGACACCACAGAAGATTATGCAAAATGATACATTCAGGAGATCATCAGATTGCATGGGGTCCCCTTGTCTATCATCTCAGACAAAGGAGCTCAGTTCACTTCCCAATTTTGGAAATCCTTTCAGAAGGGACTGGGTTCAAAGGTGAATCTTAGTACGACCTTTCATCCCCAGAAAGATGGCCAAGCAGAGCGCACCATCTAGACATTGGAGGATATATTGAGGGCATGTGTACTTGACTTCAAAGGAAATTGGGATGATCACTTACCTCTTGTAGAGTTTGCATATAATAATAGCTATCATACAATCATTCAAATGGCTCCTTATGAAGCTTTATATGGGAGGAGGTGTAGATCACTAATTGGGTGGTTTGAAGTTGGTAAAGCTGAGTTGATTGGGCCTGATCTTGTTCACCAAGCCATGGAGAAGGTGAGAGTTATTCAAGATAGGCTAAAGACAGCCCGAAGCTATCAAAAATCTTACACCGATGTGAGAAGGAGAGACTTAAAGTTTGAGGTAGATGATTGGGTGTACCTGAAAGTGTCACCCATGAAGGGCATCATGAGGTTTGGAAGGAAGAGAAAGCTTAGCCCTCGATACATTGGTCCTTACCAGATTGCGAGGCAGATTGGGAGTATCGCCTATGAGTTAGAGTTACCCTCAAAGCTAGCCTATATCCACCCGGTATTTCACTTCTCGATGTTGAAGAAGTGCTTGGGCAATCCCTCATTAGTAGTCCCCATTTATAGTATTAGAGTTAAGGATAGCTTGTCCTATAAAGAGATTCCGATCCAAATTCTTGATTGCCAAATTCGCAAATTGAGGAACAAAGAGATCACCTCAAACAAAGTCCTGTGGAGAAATCAAGTTGTTGAGGAAGACACATGGGAAGCGGAGGAAGATATGAAATCTAAATATCTGCATCTATTTGTGCCTACCGATGAGAATGTTGAAGGTAATGTCCATTTTCTTGACTTGAATTCATTTGTGCATTTTGAGTTTGGATAGTAATTTATTTGAGAATTTGATTATTTGAATGACTGAATTCTGATTGTGATTTGTACCCCGAGTTCATCCTTGGTTTAATCGTCATTCGAGGACAAATGATCCCAAGGGGGAGATAATGTAACACCCCCCAAAATTCTTCACTAAGATTCAGACCCTTCTTCATATATGCGTAGGATCGAACTCGACTATTGTGAAGTGTATGCAGGAGTTAGGATGAGTTCCTAAGTAATTGAAGAGTGTTAGAGGTGATCTGGGGTCATAAAGGAACCCTAAGACCAAGCTAAGTCCAAAGAATTTATCTTGGCTAAGTTTTAGAATAAGTCTGTATAAGGGGTCGACTTCTAATGACCAAATCTTTGGAAATATGATGATATGGTGGCCCATGACCTATTAAATTAATGGTCTTTGGGTCTTTTTTCCAACGCCGCCAAGATTGTAATTTTTGGAGTTCGGAGTCAAAAGTTATAACTATCCTAAGACGGACCAGTACTGCAGGAATTTCAGGCCTGGGTGGTAACTACTGGAAACCTAGGCTTGGTGCCGCAGTGGTGCGACATGCCACTATCGCGCCAGGAAGAAGCCTCAGTATTTTGGTCCTTGGCGCGGCGCGCCACTACAAGATGTGCAGGGTTTTTAAGCCTATTTCCCAAAACCCAGCAAACTTAGACTTGGCGCTGTAAGGGCGTGACGCGCCACTATAGCGCCATAAAACAACCTCAGAAGTTTGGTCCTTGGCGCGACGCGCCACTAGCAGATGTGCAGGTTTTAAGCCTATACTCTACTTGGCGCTGCAGTAGCGCAGCGCGCCACTATAGCGCCAGGGGAGTTTTAGCCATTTTTCCAGATTTTTGGAGAAAGGGAAAATTAGGCATTTCCCAAGTTATATATACCCTGATTTGGTCACGTTTTGGACCATTATTACAGCCCCTTCCTCTCTCTAAAAAGCCCTAGAAATCCCCTCTCTTCTCCTTCAAATCCATTTCCAACAAGAATTGCCTTCAAGAACTTCAAGAATTAAAGCCTTTCAATGAAGGCCTAACATCAAAGTTTCTTCAAAGTCTTCACCAAGGTATGTAAGGCTACTCAAAGCATGGGTTGAGTCCACCCATGTGCCCTACATCTTCTTTGAGATTGATAGTTCATAAGAATGAAGTTTATTGATAGAGTTAGGTCCAAATAGGTCATTTTTATCTATTAACCTAATTTTTATTATGTTGATATTGTGGAGTCAAGAAAGTGATGTGCTACATATTGGTATAAGTAGATTGAGATGACAGGTCAAACATATATTGTTAATTTTCATAACTATGTTGATTATGATAAAGAATGTTAATTTTCTTAAATATGTTGCTTATCTTGAATTGTTGATTTAAAACCTTGGAGTTGTGATGAGTCCCAAAAGATTTGTTAAATGAATAGAGAAATGATTGGATAGGTTTGTATGTTGTTATAAATGCATATTTAATCTACTCTTGATAGATATGATTGGGATTGATCGGATAGTATGATTGGGGAGAGGTTTGATTGTGATAGAGTTGATGAGTTGACAAGGTTTTAAATGTGACTTGTCGATATGATTTTACTGAGTTGATTAGATGGAGTTTTATGAGTATTGAGTCTTGGGAGGAGTATCGAGCACCGAATTGGGTAAGATTAAGTAATAACTCAAATCCAATAACTACGTCACCAAACGTAGGAGGGGATGGAACCATTAAAGTTGGATGATTCTCCAAAATTATTGTCCTAACATTATAGGACTTGGTTGGATTGGATCCATGATTGGTTGATTCGTTCACACTCTGGCAAAGTATGAATGAATGTGGTAACAATGTCGGTTTGTTGTACTGTCACTAGCTCATATGTGATGGTTGTCGGATAAGAGAAACTCCCATATAGGTCTTGATAGTACTAGGAGTCGGATTGGGTTGAATTGTATGTGATTGGTCCCGTCTAAACCATATTCTTGTTTAGACTTAGGACCCTTGATTGAGTTGTTCTTCTTTCTAAGTTGAGATTCCGAATTGGTTCGATTCTTTCTGATGTTGTTTTATTCAGACATTTTACATACTCGTACATTCCATGTACTGACGCTATTTGGCCTGCATCGTTTCATGATACAGAGACAGGTACTAGAGATCGTCAACTGGCGCACCGTTGAAGATTTACTTACTTCCAGCTAGTTGGTGAGTCCTCCCTATTTCGAAGGATACCGAGATTTATCTGTGTAGTTGTGATTTATTTTTCCCTTATTTTGATTTTTGGTATCCATGGACTTGTCATTGGCACTTTTGGATGGTTGATAGAGGCTTCATAGACTAGAGTGTGGAAATGTCAATTGTTCATTTTTTTGACTAGTTTTATTTTAGCTAGTTATGGATTTGATATTTGTTTGGCCTTTGGCCCTAGCTTATGGATAGTGTTCCTATGATATAGCCTTCCACTGATAGAATGAAAGTGTGACTGGACCAAGTGGTTTGCTTGAAGGCCAAAAATAGCTTTCGAGTGCCGACCACGTCGAGGGTACCCTCCCGGGGTGTGACACTTCTACCCATGGATCTATAGGTTTTCAAGGAGATCCACCTCTAAGGTTCAAGAAATATATTTTGTCATCTCTTCCTCTATAGATTTATTCTTTCTCAAGAATTAGGAGCGTATAAGGTATGTAAGGCTAACCTAAAATATGGATTGAGTTCTTCCATATTCCTCATAGATGTGTTGGATAGAAATTGTGAAAGACTTGAACCTTCCATGAATGTTTTCTTGAATTTTCCTAAACTCTAGAATATTTTTACATACTATTAATTGATTGATGATTTTCATGACTTGAATTCTTGAACAATTAGTTTCATATTTTATTTCATAAGTTATAGCTATATATTGACTGTAAAAATGATTATGTATATGTATTAATTGGAATGAAAAGCATGAATTGGGATAGCTATAAATGTGAATGGCAGAATGTCCTTTGGGTGAACATAAATTGAACCCAAATGTTTGAACATAACTGACTATTGTCATAAAAGTATATCTAGTTTTTCTTGAAAAATGTGATTGGGATTGATTAGATAGTATGATTGGTTAATAGGTTTGATTGTGATAGAATTGATAAATTTATAAGGGTCCAAATGAGACTTCTTTTAATGAATAGATTTAACTGATTGGATAGGGATTTATGAGCATGAGTCTTGGAGGAGTATTGAGCACCAATTTGGGTAAGAGTATAATTACAACTCAAATACCATGAACTACGTAGCCAGCGTAGGATAGAGGGTTAAACCTCTTAACTCCCATAACGATGGACTGTGGTTGATTGTGGATCTAATAATAGTGATTCATCCCTTACTCTGGCAAAGTATTCGATGGGTGTGGCAATGATACCGCTTTGTTGTACATCACCTGCTCATAGGTGATGGTTGTTGGTTAGAGAAACTCCCAATTAGTATATGATCTTGCATGATAAGATTGTTTGATAGAAATTGTAGATGGTTGAGTCGATTTGGAAAGTACTTGCTAAATTATAAAATCTTGCATATCCTTTGAGTTGATTGATGAGATTGAGGTAAGTATTGTTGACTATTTCACCTTCTTGCCATTTTACATACTCGTATATTTCATGTACTAACGCCTTTTGGCCTGCATCATTTCATGATGCAGATACAGGTTCTAGAGATCATCAATAGGTGCTCCGTTGAAGATCTACATCTTTTCTTAGAGTGTTGAGACCTCTTTTCTTTTTTGGAGGGATCATATTTATTTCATATTTACTATGAGTATCCTCTTTTGGGTAGCCATGTACTTGTCATTGGTGCCTTCTAAATAGTGATAGAGGCTTCATAGATAGATGGTGATGATGTTGAGTCGTTTGTTTGGTTTTCAAACTATCCTTTGAATTGAGATTGGTTTTAAAGTGCATTATGTTTATTTGAATTGTTGAGTTCTTTAGCCATCCGAATGTATTTTAAATTCATATTGAGTCTTCTGTTGAGAGAATGAATGATTGAATAAATATATGATTGGACCAAGTAATTCGCTTGGAGACTAGCAATGGTTTTTGAGTGCCAGTAACACATAGGGTACCCTCTCGGGGTGTGACAAATTTGGTATCAGAGTACAAAATTCAAGAGTCCTAGGAAGTCTATGAAGCCGTGTCTAGTAAAGTATTACTTATGGGAGTCTATGAAGCCATGTCTAGTAAAGTCTTACTTATGGGTATGTTGTGCACCATACTTATAATCAGGAGGCTATATGACATTAGGAATAATTTCACTTCTTCTTAGTCTATGTTCGTGCGAAAGAGTTTAACTCTAAGAGTTTATTCCTAATTTGTACATTATGCTTTTTTAGATAATGCCTCTAAAACATACCGTAAGTCAGAAGAACGCTGCCAGTACAGAGGTTCCACAGTTAGAGATGCCCCCACTGAGGACTAGGGGCCGACCTGCAAGGTATACTGAGGCACCTCAAGTGCCTACTACTCAGCCTGTACAACCTTTAGAGGCAGATTTCTGAGAAATGATTGTTATGCTCACTCAGTTAGTAGCTGCCCATAATGGTAGCTAGAGTTTCCAACTCCTAGCTTTAGTTTTCAAGAACCGTCTGCTGCCATGAGGATTAGAGATTTTCTAAGAATGAATCCTCCAGTCTTCACATGGACTATAGCTAGTGAGGACCCTAGAATTTCATAGATAAGATTTGGAAGATATTGAAAGCAATACATGCTATTGAAATTGAGGGGGTTGAGTTGGTTTCTTATCAGCTCAAGGATGTGGTGAATGTATGGTACAACTAGTGGGAGGAAGGTAGAGGTGAGGATGTTGAGCCTGTCATTTGGGATGAATTAGAGGGTGCTTTCCTTGATCACTTCTTCCCTAGAGAATTGAGGGAAGCGATAGTAAAAGAGTTTATGAACTTGAATAAAGAGGGTTTGACAGTGAAAGGGTATAGTCTGAAGTTCATCCAGCTATCCAGATATGCTCCGAAGATGATCCCAGATATGAGATCAAAGATGAGAAAGTTTGTCTCTGGCCTGGCAAATATGTGAAGAAAAAGTGTAAGGCAACATTACTAATTTCTGACATGGATATTTCCAAGTTGATAGTTTATACCCAACAGGTTGAGGATGATAAGAAGAAAGATAGAGAAAAACACTTTAATAAGAAGGCCAAATCAGTTGGGCAGGAGAATGAGATAAGGCAAAGTAAGGGCAATAGATCCTTCTCCTAAAAGAAATCTTCTAACTATGCTCCATCGACAAAAAGTGCATCTTCCCCCAGCCACAAGTATGACCAGAAAGCACAGAGCCACTAGAACTTCAGAGCTCAGGGTTCTCAATCCCTAGCTAGTACAGCTCCAGGTTTGAAGGGGAATTCACCTTGTAGTAAATGTGGCAAACTCCACTTAGAAGAATACCGAGATAGAAGTAATAGTTGCTATAAATATGGTAATATAGGCTATTTTTAGTGGCAGTATCCAATGTGGGGCGACAAAGTCCAATCCTCTATTGTAACAAACCCAACTCGAGATAATCAGAGAGGTACTACTTCAGGTACAGACAGAGGTTCAAACCATTTGTATGTCATGGGTAGTCGCCAAGATCAGGAGAACTCCTCTAATATTGTTGATTCGATTCTTTTCCTTTTATTGTTCTGTTTTGATGGATCCGGGTGTCACTTTGTCATTTGTAACTCCTTATGTGGCTAGTACATTTGATAAAATCCCTGCGTGTTTTCTTGAGCCTTTTAGTATTTTTACTCTTATTGATAAGTCTATCTTAGCTGAGAGAGTCTATTGAGATCGTATTATGTTAATCTATCATAAGGACACCATGGCTGACTTAGTTAAGCTGGACATGGTCGATTTTCATGTGATTCTTCGCATGGACTAACTTTATGCCTGTTATACCTCTATGGATTGTAGGACTCGGATTGTGAAGTTCAAATTCCTGAATGAGCCTGTAATATAGTAGACGGGTAGACCTTTTGTGCCTAAGGGTAAATTTATTTCCTATCTTAGGGCCAGAAAGTTAATCTTGAAAGGGTATATTTATCATATCGTACGAGTGGAAGATGATAGTGTTGAGTCTCCATCCCTTGAGTCGGTTCCGATTATTAATGAGTTTCTTAAAGTCTTTCTTGAGGATCTACCCGAAGTCTCTCCTGATAGAAAGATTGACTTTGGGATTAATGTCCTTCCTGATACGAAACCTATCTCTATTCCACCATATAGAATGGCTCCATCCGAGTTGAAAAAGTTGAAAGAACAGTTGAAAGACTGTTAGATAAAGGATTCATTAAGCCGAGTGTCTCACCTTGGGGCGCTCCTATCCTATTCGTGCAAAAAAAAGATGAGTCTCTTAGAATGTACATTGATTACTGGCAACTGAACAAGTTCACTATAAAGAACAAGTATCCTCTCCCTAGAATTGATGATTTGTTTGACCAACTTTAGGGTGTCAGTTTCTTCTCAAAGATAGACCTCAGATCAGGCTACCATCAGTTGAAAGTGAGAGAATGTGACATTTCAAAGACCACTTTTTGAACTCGATATGGTCATTTCGAGTTTCTTCATATGTCTTTTGGTTTGACTAACACAAATGCATCATTTATGGAGTTGATGAACAGAGTGTTCAAATAATATTTGGAAATGTTTGTGATTGTGTTTATAAACGATATATTGGTCTATTCAAGGAGTTAGGAGAAGCATGCCAATCACCTCAGAGTTGTTATACAAACTCTCAAGGATAGGGAGTTATATGCTAAGTTCTCAAAGTGTGAATTTTGGATTGATTCTGTGGCATTCCTAGGACATGTTGTATCAGGCGAGGATATACGAGTTGATTCACAAAATATTAAAGTGGTTAAGAATTGGCCCAGGCCCACATCTCCTACTGACATAAGAATTTTCTTGGGTTTGGTTGGTTTCTACCGGAGGTTTGTTAAGGGATTTTCATCTATGTCATATCCATTTACTAAGTTGAATCATAAGAAGGGTAAGTTCCAATGGTCAGAAGCTTATGAGAAAAGTTTTCAAGAGCTGAAAACGAGGATGACTTTTCCCCAGTTTTATCCCTACCCGAGGGAATAGATGGATTTGTTATCTATTGTGATGCGTCCAGAGTTGTATTAGGTTGCGTATTGATGCAGAAGGGCAAGGTTATTTCCTACGCTTCCAAGCAACTTAAAATTCATGAGAGGAACTACCCGACTCACAACCTTGAGTTGGCAACTGTAGTATTCTCTCTCAAGATTTGACGTCATTATCTCTATGGCATGCATGTTGATGTATTCACAGACCATAAGAGCCTACAATATATGTTTACTTAGAAAGAACTAAACCTGAGGCAGAGGAGATAGATTGAGCTTTTCAAGGACTATGATGTGAGCATTCTCTACCACTCAGGTAAAGATAATATTGTTGCTGATGCTCTTAGCAACGTATCTATAGGGAGCACTACTCATGTGGAAGATGGAAGAAGGGAGTTGGCTAAAGAGGTGCATAGGCTTGCATATTTGGGAGTTCAACTTATTGATGCTAATTATAGTGGTACCACTGTTCAGAATAGGGCTGAATCATTATTAGTGGCAGAGGTGAAAGAAAATCAAGATCAAGATTCCATCCTCCTCCAATTGAAAGATGATATCCATAAACAGAAGGTAATGACTTTTGGAAAATGGGGGTATGGAGTGCTAAGGTATCAAGGGAGATTATGTATTCCAAGTGTTGATAGCATCCGAGAAAAAATTATGGCAGAGGCCCACCGCTCGAGGTATTCCATCCATCTGTAACACCCCTCAAAAATGCCCACAAAATACCTTAAGAATGCCTTGGAAATAGGCCTCTCATGTAACGCATTATTCTTAATCTTTTTGGAAAATCCGAGTTCGGAATATCAATCAAGGGCTCAAAACCTACGGAAAAATGGTTTCAGTGGATTTTTAGGACCCATAGAAGGGAAGAAGGATTTTCGAAGAAACCACAAAACAGTGTGGTCTGCGACAGGACCGCGTCACGGATATAGGGACAGTTTATGGCCGAGTTGGCTACGACAGATCTGCGTCGCGGAACTGGAAAGTTCTTCCGGGTGAATTGAGTTTTTTTAGGGGCTTTTTAGACTTTTTTCAAATTATTAGTTAATGAACCTAGACGTTTTTAGGACCTAATTCAACTTTATAAATTAACCTAAACCTCTAATTCTATTCATTCTTCTACAATTCATCTATAAAATATTTCTCTATTTACAAAAAGACTCTCAAGGGTTTCCATTGAAGACTTCAAGCAAATTCACTCAATTTTTCCATCAAAATTCTCAAGTTCTTCCAAATTAATTGGTGTTTTCACTCAAGGTATGTGGGTATTAATTCATGGATTCTTTCATCTATGAAGTCCAATCAATTTCTTAAGGTTTTCTATTAAATTAAAGTATGGTATTTTATGGGTTTTGTGATCTCCATTCCAATTGCATGAATTTTGATTTAAAGTATGATCATGAGTGTATTTTGATATAAATTGATGGTTATTGAATTAAATTGAAGAGTTTTTTCATAAGTTCTCCTATTTAGATTTCTAGGGTTCATGATGTAAATTATGAGTATTTTGATTTATACTTCTAAGGGATATTATCTAAATGAATTATGTATGGGCTGATATAAAGTTTATGATCATGCATATCTTCAAGTTAATTTCATGATTTTCAAGTCAATTGATCATGCATTCATGTCATAACCTAATTTCATGTTCAAGCTATGGTCATGAATTTTCAAAGTATATGAATTATGACTATGTATTTCCATTATGATCATGAATTATAAGTATGTCTCAAATTATGATTTTTCATGCAAGTTATGAAGTAAGGAGACCTAAGGCCTGAAAATATGAATTATGCAAATATGATTGTAATGATGAAAGGGAAAATTCTCACATTACAAGTATGTTATGAAAATGAGCTACTCTATGATTTTTAACTTATGATCATGACTATGATATATGAAATTATGATCTTATGTTATGTATGAATTCCGTGGGATTTGACTTAGCACTGAATGTGGACTTGAGGTAGGGGCTCGAAGCAAGGGGTCCTTATATAAAGTCTCTTGTCTCATAACTACGTGCCACTGTAGGATGCCTTTATGGCCTAGCTAGTGGATCCATAAATAGCACATGTTCATGATTAGGAGTCTACCTTGGCAAAGTAGCCTCTTCTTCTCGATGTGGGTATCATCAGATTCCATGTTATAGCTCACATGGTCTTATTATCGGTTATGGTTCCTATCCCACATATGTATGTTTCTTTATGTTTTAAACGACTAATCCTATCTTTTAATTTACATGATACTCTTATGGTTATTATGCATTGATCTTTCTTAAAGACTACTTATGATTTTTGACTATTTCTACTAACATACTAATTTAAATGGTCATTGTTACAAATATGGTTTCTCATGCATTGCATTGCCCCACATACTTAGTATATTCTAATGTACTAATGCATACTTTTTGCCTACATTATCTCATAATGTAGGGGTTCAAGTTGAAGATCCTAATCATCCACGTAACCAGTAGACATCCTCTATCCGGTGGTGTTGTGGTGAGTCCTCATTGACCGGGGACTAGTTTCAAGTTGGTTACTATTTTCTTTTCAAAAGACTTTTGTTTATGCTGTATATCGAGGGTGAGCTAGGGACATGTCTTAGGCTCCGCCCATACTCATGTTTAGAGGCATCTAGTTGGACATATATTTGAGTCTATGATGTCATAAGACATTTTCAGATTTCTATTCAAGGTTTTAGACTCTATTATGATGTTTTTGCTTTTATATTTTACCTTATGTATGTTTATGATATGTACAAGAGGCTTGGTTGGAGCCCTTCGGGGTTTCGATCACCGTATTATGACTAGGCCCTGGGTTGGGTCGTGACACCATCCAGGTTCTTCAAAGATGTACCACGACTTAAGAGAAATATATTAGTGGAGTGGTATGAAGGGGGATATAATAGAGTTTGTGTCCAAGTGCCCAAATTGCCAAAAAGTCAAATTTGAGCACCAAAGGCCTTGTGGGGTGGCTCAGAACATTGAGATTCCAGAATGGAAGTGGGAGATGATAAATATGGACTTCATTATAGGTTTACTGCGATCCCGCATGCAACACAACTTTATTTGGGTAATTATGGATAGGATGACCAAATCAACCCATTTCTTATCGGTTAAGACTACGAACACCACAAAGGACTATGCTCGATTGTACCTTCGAGAAATTTTTAGACTTTGTGGGGTCCCATTTTCTATCATCTTGGATAGGGGAGCTCAATTCACTGTTCAGTTCTAAAAGTCATTCTAGAGAGTTTTGGGTTTGAAGGTGAATCTTAGTACCGCTTTCCATCTTCAGATAGATGGTCAGGTAGAGCGTACTATTTAGACCCTTGAGGATATGTTGAGAGCTTGTGTTATTAACTATAAAAGGTAATTGGGATGACCATTTTCCACTTATTGAGTTTGCTTGCAATAATAGCTTTCATTCGATCATTCAAATGGCTCCATATGAGGCTCTTTATGGGAGCAGGTATAGATCACCAATTGGTTGGTTTGAGGTTGTCGAAGCTAAGTTGATTGGACCAGACTTGGTTCATCAAGCTATGGAAAAATTAAAGATTATCCAAGAAAGGTTAAAGACCGCGCAAAGTCATCAAAAGTCCTACACTGATGTTAGAAAAAGAGACTTAGAATTTGAGGTAAATAATTGGGTGTACATAAAAGTTTTGTCTATAAAGGGAGTTATGAGATTTGGGAGGAAAGGAAAATTGAGACTTGGATACATTGGTCAATACCAAATTATATTGAGAGTTGGAAACATCGCCTATGAGTTAGAGCTTCCACCAGAGGTAGATATCATTCATCTAGTGTTCTATATTTTTATGCTTAAGAAATGCCTGGGAGATCCTTCAGTCATTGTTCCTATAGAAAACATTGGAGTGAAAGATAGTTTATCCTAGAGGAGATTCTTGTCCAAATTCTTGATCGACAGGTTCATAAATTGAGGACCAAAGAGGTTGCTTTAGTTAAAGTTCTATGGAGAAATGAATTTGTTGAGGAAGCTACATGGGACACCGAGGAGGATATAAAATCCATGTACCCACACTTATTTGTTTCTCCTAGTGTTGATGTTGAAGGTACTATTCCTACTGTTATTTTCAATTAGCCCCTTCCTAAGTTGAGGAATTGACTAAGTTAACTTTGGATTAGAATCTTTTGAGTTCTTATGATGTATTCATGCCTTGGGCAAATCCTTAGCTTGGTCATCATTTGAGGAAGAATGATCCCAAGGGGAGAAATTGTAACACCCTAAAAATTTCTACGCTAAGACCTGGACAATTCTTTGTATGCATATAGGCCTGAATCAAATTAATTTTAATTGTAATATAATTGTTATGACTGATTCTTTAGTTCTTGAAGTGATTTTAAAGTGAATTAGGGTCATAATAGTCCCCTAGTACAAAGTTGAGTTGATAACTTTCTTACTGATTGAGTTTTGATATAAGATTTTACTTGGGTTAACTTCAAATGCTCATATCTCCTAGAATATCATGAGTTAGGTGGAACATGACCTATCAAATTAAAGTCTTTGAGTCTTCTATCTAAAGCCACCAAGTTTACATCAATCAGAGTTTGGAGTAAAAAGTTATGACCATTTTACTAGAGATGCTAAAAGTTGTCAGTGGCCGATGGAAAATATGACGACCGTCAGATTTGTGATGGCCTGTCATCCTTGGCCATCATGCTTAGCAAGAATATTCAATTTTTGGGACAATTATGATGATCTAGGTGATGGCCCGTCACTCAAGCGAGATTCCGTCACCCAGATGACGGCAGAACAGTGATTTTGGCAAATTTTTAGTTTCTAAGGGGGTATTTTAGTTCTAAACCTTTTGGAGAGTTATATAAATGGTCTTAAACACTAAGAAAAAAATCATATTTTTTATCATCTAACCCTCTCATTCATTCCCAAAATTTCTTCTCTCAAGAACTTCAAGAAAATCGACCTTCCCCAAGGTTCATCCATCATCCAATGTAAGATTTGACCATGTAATTCCATAATTTCTTCATCTTAACACCAATTAATATCCTCTACCCATGGATCTATAGGTTTTCAAGAAGATCCACCTCTAAGGTTCAAGAAATTGATTTTGTCATCTCTTCCTCCAAAGATTTCATCTTTCTTAAGAATTAGGAGCGTATAAGGTATGTAAGGCTAACCTAAAATATGGATTGAATTCTTCCATATGGCCCATAGATGTGTTTGATAGAAATTGTGAAAAACTTGAACCTTCTGTGAATGCTTTCTTGAATTTTCCTAAACTCTAGAATATTTTTACGTACTATTAATTGATTGATGATCTTCATGACTTGAATTCTTGAACAATTACTTTTCATATTTTATTTCATAAACTGTAGCTATATATTAACGGTAAATAATTATGTATATGTATTGATTGAAATGAAAAGCATAAACTGAGATAACTATGAATGTGAATGGCATAAAATAGGGACGAAACCTAGTGGAGCTAGAATGTCCTTTTGGTCTCCATAAATTGAACCCAAATGATTGAACATAACTGATTATTGTCATAAAAGTATATCTAACTACTCTTGATAAATATGATTGGGATTGATTGGATAGTCTGATTGGTTGAGAGTTTTGATTGTGATAGAATTTATAAATTGATAAGGGTCAAAATGAGACTTGTTGAAATAAACATATTTAACTGATTGGATAGGGATTTATGAGCATTGAGTCTTGGTAGAAGTATTGAGCACCGATTTGGGTAAGAGTATAGTTACAAATCAAATCCAATGAACTACGTAGCCAGCGTAGGATGGAGGGTTAAACCTCTAAAGTACCAAAACAATGGATTTTAGTTGATTGTAGATTCAATGATAGTAATTCATCCCTTACCCTGATAAAGTATTAGATGGGTGTGCAACGACACCGCTTTGTTGTACATCATCGGCTCATAGGTGATGGTTGTGTGATAGAGAAACTCCCAATGAGTATATGATCTTGCATGATAGGATTGTTTGATAGAAATTGTAGATGGTTGAGTTGATTTGAAAAGCACTTGCTAAATTCTAAAATCTTGCATATCCTTTGAGTTGATTGATGATATTGATGTAAGAGTTGTTGACTATTTCTCCTTCTTGCCATTTTACATACTCGTACATTCCATATATTGAAGCCTTATGGCCTGCATCATTTTATGATGCAGAGACAGGTGCTAGAGATCATCAACAGGCGCTCTATTGAAGATCTACATATTTCCTTAGAGTGGTGAGACCTCCTTGCTTTTTCAGAGGGATTATATTTATTTCATCTTTACTTTGAGTATCCTCTTTTGGGTAGCCATGGACTTGTCATTGACACCTTTTGAATAGTGATAGAGGCTTCATAGATGGATGGTGATGATGTTGAGTTATTTGTTTGGTTTTCAAACTATCCTTTAAATTGAGATTGGTTTTAAAGTACATTATGCTTCTTTGAATTGTTGAGTTGATTCGCCATCCGAATGTCTTTTAAATTCGTATTAAGTCTTCTGCTAAGAGCATGAATGATTGAATGAATGTGTGATTGGACTAAGTGGTTCACTTGGAGACTAGAATTGGTATTCGAGTATCGACCACGCCTATGTTACCCTCTCGGGGTGTGACACCAATATTTTTGAACAACTATGCCCGAGAATGAATTGTGATACAACTCTAAATAAGCCATTGCCTTATTCCCAACTTAATATCCACAAAAGACTTTAAGGTCCCCAATAGGTTGATACCATACATCATGCTACCCTAAAACATTGAGAATTTGAAAAAAAAAACACCAATTTTTAGTTTACCATTTGTATTTATACTCAATTGATTCACAGTATGTTCAATAGTTTTTGAATGATACATTATGCCAGTTGTGCTGAATAAACTTCAGAAACAAAGATAATGCACTATGATAGAGGCAACTGGTGTTGAAACCAACAATTTACTTTCTTATTTAGGTAGTAGAGCTAACCTATTCTCAGTGTAGGCAGATCCATTTGATTCAGCATTAGGCTTGAATAATACTTCATCAACTTTGCTCTCATCATTAACTTCTTCACTATTGTGACCGTCTACATCAGATGCACTGTTGAAAGAGAGAATTCAAAGTCTTATATCTATTCCTATTCCAATTCCCTTAGACATTAGCTTGTACTTTCTAACAAGATCCTTCTGAAGAAGTAAAATATTTGATGGCCTAGGGAGTAGCTCAACAGGTTCCCCTTTTGGAATTACCACTCGCTCCATGGCTATTCTAGCCTCCTGCGAAAAGTAGATGCACAAAATCCACTCAAATCTTTTAAAGTAACTACGTCAACGATATTATTTGGTGATATATCAGGAAACACAAATAACTAACTAAGATACATTAGAACTATCAATAGTAGATTATGTTAATACAATGATAGATGCACACATATAAAAAGAAGCTAATTTTGGGCTTCAGTTGCCATAAAATACTTAGACGATGTAGGTGACACACAGTGAATCTTAGGAATTAACCTGTGGATCATGGTGGAGGGCCATGTGGAACTTAGTTTGAGGGGAAGATTGTTGGATGTGAACGAAGTTCCACATTTGGGAACCTACATATAAGGTGAAGGACCTCTTAATGGCATGAGTCCTTTTGAGAAAAAACTGTGTGGGCTTGGCAAAAACATACAATATCACACTATGTTAAGAGTATCTTTGGGCTGATTTATCCCAACAAATAAGGCCGAAATCATAGACCATTGTTGGGTAACAAACCTATCCCACATCGGATGAAGAAGAAGAAATGTGTCATGCCCCAAGAGGGTACCCTAGGTGTGGCCGGCACTCAGAAGCCATTGCTGGCTCCCAAGCGAACCACTTGGCCTGATCACATATTCATTGATTCAGTGGAAGACTTAGTTTAAGAGAAATAAAATCTTAGTGGGCTAACTCAATCATTAATATCCATCATTCAAATCAAAAACATAGTTTGAAAGAAAACTAATCAAGAGTTAAAGACATCAAAATAAATCCATCACTATCTAGTCTATGAAGCCTCTATCTCTACTACCTAATTGGTTCCAATGACAAGTTCATGTCTACCTCAAAATAACTACTCATAAGCAATAGAAAGAATGAATGTGATCCCTCCAAAGGCAAAGAGGTCTCACCACTAAATAAATAGATCTTCAACGAAGCTCCCATTGATGATCTCTAACACCTGTCCCTACATCATAAAATGATGCAGGCCCAAATGGTCATCAGTACGTGGAATGTACGAGTATGTAATATGAAAGAATGAAATAACAATACATCAAAGGTACTCAAGAGAGAATGAAACTCACCTAACTCAGTATGCTATGCAAGTATAAAATATAATAATGCTTTAAGGACTCAGTAATATGCAACTTGTTCAAAACATGTCATATACTTTCATCTTGGAGTCTTTCTTAACCGATAATAATCCCACCACCTATAAGTAGGTGATGTACAGAGAACCAACGTCATTGCCACATCCATCCAATACTTGCCAAGGTAAAGGAAAAATCTACCAATCTGGATCCACCAATTAATCAAGTCCTTTTTTTCAGGATAATGAAATAGGGAAAAATCTGACTTTAATGGTCCAATCCTCTCCTACGCTAGCTATGTAGTTATTGAGTTTTACTCTCACTCAATTTGGTGCTCGATACTACTTCCAAAAGTCAAAATGCTCATTCAACTTAAACAAATCAGTTCAATCAAAACTTTCGACTTGTCTCATTGAATTTCCATCGAAACGCAATCTCATCTCAATCATTATGATCTTTCAAATCAACTCAATCAAATCCACTCATTGAGATTAAATACTCAACTCTTTTAAATCTCTTTATAACATGCAATTTTGACTCAAAATAATGCATAGCTAAATTACGATCAAAACGGTTAAAATTCTTAAAGACTCTTTCAATTCAACTCGGGCTCGACTCATGCTTAAATTATCAAGTTCTTTCAAAAATATAGTTTTGAAAATTAATCAAAACTCATTAAAACTTTGTCTTAAAACAATTATTTATGCTCAAGATATCCTTGTCCAAAATAATGAAAAAATCAACTTATGTAAAAACTCAAACTCTTGTACAATGAATGCTCAAAATCAAATATAATCTTCAATTATGGTTCATGTGAATAAAGAATGAACATGAATCCAAATCAAATACTCAACCAATGAGCAACATCAATACGTATTTGAAATATGTACAAGGAACCCAAAAGATAACAGATAACTGAAGAATTCAATTCAAGGAACTCAAAAACTCCAACTCAACTCAACTTGAATCAATAAAGATGAAGGGGCACACGGACGAACTCGGTACAATGCTGAGTTAGCCTTACATACCTAAATCTTAGGAGTTGTTGGATAAAAGTGTTGGGTTTGGAACCTTGTAGCTTGAAGTTGAGAAACCAATCTAAGAATTTGTGAAGGAGATCTTGAACTTGGAGTCTTTAGATCTCCCATTATTGGAGAAATCCCTTTTTGAAGTTATTGATCATTGGGAGAAGGAGAATTTGGGATTTTGAGTGTATCTCTACGTATAAGAATATTATTAGGTTTAAAGATTGAGAAAAATCACTGTTTAATAAATCTTATAGGCAATTTCAGTGAGCTGGGGGTCTCCTCGCCGAACCATTCGGCGAGCCGCCAAAGGGTGTTTGAGCTCTCCTAAAACAATAGTTTATGGTGAATTTCAAATCCATTCGGCAAGCTAAATCATCTTGTTGCTAAACCATTCGGCGAGTCGCCAAATTGGTAGGTGAGCTCGCTGAATTATCCTAAGACTATTATTATGGGCACGAGTGAAAGAATCTTTGGTCAACTAAGACTAGCGGTAAGTGTTAGGCGAGTCTCAAGAAGTGTAATTCATACTTAATAAATGTAATCTCATCCACAAGAATAAATGTAATCTCTTCCACAATAACTTTAAATCACACCCAATCATCAATTTTACATTTTGATATGCATAGGAATAGTTAATGAACCCCGTGGTTGTATAATTTGATTGTTAAGAGGATAAAAGTTAGTAAAAAATTTAGAATATTCAACTAATATTTTTTTATTGTGATTCAATAGTGTAATAACTCAAGAATTTGCAATATTTGTGATTTTTATTAGGGTAAACAAAGGGTGAACGTGACGTAATTTATAAATTCTTTTATTTGTTGTTCTCTGTTTAAAATAAAGAAAAAATCACTTATACCATTCTTTAGGATCATTTAGTTTAAAATCAAGATATTCTAGAATTATAATTTTGGAATCATAACTAGGGTTATAAATTATAACTTAGGATCAATTCACCTCCTTATTGGGATAAACATACTTAGCTAATATTTCCAATGAAAATATAAAAAGAAATACATTGAAAAATTGAGGGGAAAAAGAAGAAATTAACATATTTAATTTATTCACGAGCCAACGTGGAGTGCAATACATATAAATTTAACATGTTAGCATTAGGAGCACATAAGATGCATATATGTCAAGTAAAAGTGTCTAGCTAGTCACCAGATAAGTTTAAGTGTCTAATTTACAAATTGTGCCAAGTTTGAGGGAATAAAACAACAACAACAATAACAACCCAGGGAAATCTCATAACGTGGGGTCTGGAGAGGGTAAAGTGTATGCAGACCCGACTCCTACCAAGGTAGTATGACTATTTCTGAAAGATCCTCGGCTCAGTAAAATCATAAAAAGAAGTCAGATAAGGATAATAAGTTCAAAGCGATGTGACAAAGCAAATAACGAAAGCAACCCAGATAAAATAGAGCAACCAAAGTACATAAAGTAATAGATAATAACAGAAATCAGACCACAAGGAATTATAGTGCGCTAATACGCCTACTAAAAAGGAAGAATAATAAGACTATGAACTAGCCTTCTACCATAATGTGGGTCCTCCACACCCTTCTATCTAAGGTCATGTCCTTGGTAAGTTGTAACTACGCCATGTCCTGTCTAATCACCTCTCCCCCAATATTTCTTTGGCCTACCCCTACCTCTTCAAAAACCATCCATGGCCAACCTCTCATACCTCTGCACTAGGGTATCTGTGTCTCTCCTCTTCATGTTCCCAAACCATCTCAGTCGTATTTTCTGCATCTTGTCTTCCACTGAGGCCACTCCTACCTTGTCCCGAAGAGCCTCATTTCTAATCATGTTGCTCCTGGTATGCCCACACATCCATCTCAATATTCTTATTTCAGCAACTTTCATCTTTTGAATGTGAGATGCCTTAACTGGCCAACACTCTGCCCCATATAACATATCCGGTCTAACCACCACTTTGTAGAACTTTCCCTTAAGTTGTGGTGGCATTTTCTTATCACATAGCACATCGGAAGAGAGCCTCCATTTCATCCACCCTGCCCTAATATGATGTTTGACATCATCGTCAATGTCCTATTCCCCAGCGCATCCTATAAACAACACCCTTAATATCCTCTACCATAACACTTCTGCAACACCCAACATCGTGACGCCTCCCTATATGTTCCAAATCTCCCAACACAATCTCTCTTTCCCCTTCTTCATTTAAGAGTTTATGGAAGTAAGATTGCCATATCTATTTAATGAGGGTCTCGTCTACCAATATTTTTCCATGTTCGTCCTTAATACAGTTTACTTGATCCACATCGCGTTCCCTTCTCTCCCGGGCCCTGGCTATCTTAAACAATTTCCTATCCCCTTCTTTCTCTTCTAGTTCAGCATAAAGGCATTCAAAAGCTACCATTTTTGCCATCGAAACCGCCAACTTTGCCTCCTTCCTCACAATCTTATATAGTTCCATATTTGTCCATTTCTCCACCTCATCCTTGCTTTCTATCAACTTTGCCTACGCTATCTCCTTTACTTCCACCTTCCCTTGCACTTTTCCATTCCATCACTAGTCCTCTCGATGCCGACTATGACTACTTGTAGAGACTCCTAACACTTCCCTTGCTACAACCCTAATACAACTAGCCTTCCTATCCCACATACTGTTCGCATCCTTGCTACTATCCCAGTCCCTCATATCCTTCAATTTCTCTCCCATCTCCAGGGCACTAGCCTGCATCAAACTCCCCCATCTGATCCTAGGTCGGTCATCCTCGACCCTCCTCTTCCTCATCATATTGATCCCTAAGTCCATCACTAAGAGCTTATGTTGGGTTGTAAGGTTTTCGATCGGAATGACCTACAGTCTTTGCACAGACCTTTATCATCCTTCCTAAGGAGTAAATAATCTATCTGAGTCTTAGTCACTGAACTACGAAAGGTTACCAAGTTGTCATCCTTCTTTGGGAAACTCAAATTGGCTATCACCAACCCAAAAGCTCTTGCGAAATCCAAAATTGAAACTCCTCCTCCATTTCTGTCCCCAAAACCAAAGCCTCCATGCACATTATCATACCTTCCCGAAATAGACCTAATGTGCCTATTGAAATCCCTTCCTACGAAAATCTTCTCAGTAGGCGGTATGCCTCCCACTAACTCATCCAAATCCTCCCAA
Organism: Solanum dulcamara; assembly: GCF_947179165.1. Lineage (NCBI taxonomy): Eukaryota > Viridiplantae > Streptophyta > Magnoliopsida > Solanales > Solanaceae > Solanum > Solanum dulcamara. The sequence continues at coordinate 7,907,381 of NC_077246.1, read as the reverse complement.
AAGTGCCTTTTATCCTCCTCGCTTAAGCCTGTTTGCGGCGCATAAGCACTAATAATGTTCAACGTGATCCCTTTAACGACCACCTTAATTGACATCATCCTATCAGTGACTCTCCTAACCCCCCCCCCCACCTGATCCCTTAAATTACTGTCTACCAAAATACCTACCACATTTCTATACTTCGATCTACTAGAGAACCAAAGCTTATACCTATCTACCTCCTTAGCTTTAGAGCCTACCCATTTGGTCTCTTGGACACAAGCTATATTAATCCTTCTCTTCTTTAGAATGAGGGACTATCTAGATATTTAAACTAAATTATTTATATGGTCAACTTTAAACATGCTCATAAGCAAGTAAAGGATACTATATAAATACGCTTTAAGGGGTAATTGAATTCTACGTTAGAGCTTCAATTAAAAAATCTATCGAAATCATTAAGTGTTTCTCTGACAAATTCAACCTTTTACATAACAAATTAGTTTCTTATATCTCCTTATTGTTATGTCATATCTGAAGAAACGAAATTCCAAACTCATGTTGAAGAAACAGATTATCCAATGGAAGCTCCTTTTTATGGATATGGAAGAAGAAGTTTGTGTGTTACTGGTAGATCATGACAAAGAATTTATTACTGATCAGATGATTGATTTTCTAGAATTTTATGAATATAGAGGTGACATCCCTAGAACTTATAATCTTTGTTTCTTTGATATAACAAAATTATGTGTGATTTCCTTTTTATTATATAGAGATTTAATTGATATGATGTTCTTCTTCTCATTTGTGATTTTAAAATTGTCTCTTTTTAAATTTCATTTATCTTGTAAATCTTGAATTTCTCTTTTCATTGTTATTGTAACACTATTTCTATGCTTGTTTCTGTTGTTTTACAAGCTAATAAACAAGTTTTGTGTGGTTATAAAGAACCTAATCACACACTCGATTAGCTTTCTCCATAAAGATGTATATGATTTTCATAGGGGATAGATAGTTTTATGTCAATTTATGTGTTGTTCTAACTTTATTAGATTTCCCCCCATAAGAGACAGTTTTATGTTAATTCTAATTATTTAATCAACTTACATATGTGTTTTACTCTTATTACATGTTTGGCTCAACTTATTTTAAGCAGCTTATAAAGTGAAAGTAGCTTATAAGCCCCAAAAAAATAAGTTGGGGTAGCCCAACTCTACCCCAACTTATTTTTTTTGGCTTATAAGCTCCTTTAGATAAACAAAGTCAAACAGACCCAATTATTTTTTTGGTCTTATTTTAAGCACAAAATAGCTTTAAGTTAGCCAGCCAAACACTCAAAAAGCTGAAAACAGCTTATCAACAACTTATTAGCCAATCCAAATGGGGATCTTAGTCTTTTTTTAGAAAAAAATGTTCTTTCTCATTAGGCCTAGACTAACATGGAGTTGGAGGAGACAATTAAAAAGGAGTTTCCATTGGATTATCTATTCTTTCAATAATTTGAGATTTTTTTTCTTCAGACATAACAATAAAGAGATATAAAAAGCTAATTTGTTATATAAAAGGCTGAAATTGTCAGAGAAACACTTAACTCTTTTCATAGATTTTTTAATTGAAGCTCTAATGTAGATATCACTTACCCCATAAAGTTTATTTATAAAGTATCCTTTACGGGCTTATGAGCATGTTTAAAGTTGACCATATATATAATTTAGTCTAAATACCCGGAGAGTCCCTCAAACTTGGCACAATTTATAAATTAGACATTTAAACCTATCTGGTGACCAGATAGACACTGTTACTTGACATATATGCATTTCATGAGCAGCTAATGCTGACATGTCAAATTTGTGGAATTAGTTGAGGTGCGCGAAAGATGGCCTGAACACCATGGTCATAAATACAAAAGCATCTCAGACACTCAATTAGCTTTTTCCATAAAGATGTTTATAAGTTTTCAAAGTGGATCAATAGTTTTATGTTAATTTCTGCGTCCTTCCAACTTTATCGGAATTTTCCCATAAGAGACATAGTTTTATGTTGATTTTAATTATTTATCATATTTTCCCCATAAGGGACATAGTTTTATGTTAATTTTAAATACAACTAGATCCACTATGGTGGCAATTATTCTTTTTCTTTCTCGGTTTTGTTTCTTCTGTTATTTAGTTGAGTTAACAAATATAAGTTCAATTTCGATGAAAGAAATAATTATCCTGGACTAAACATTAGATGTAGACTCTACCCTCAAGCCTCATACCCATTAACAACCACATCCTGAAGTATTACAATTTAGTTTTTTAAAGTTTAACAGTAATAAAGTTCTAGTAACTCGAGCGCAAATAGTAATGGTGACACTCTATATCCTGAAAGAAAAAAGAAAAGGCTTTTGCATCAGTTAGTTGATTTTATTGGACGAATATTACCAAGTTGATGTGTTTTTTTTCAATCTATTGGCTATTAAGCTTGTCGAATTTGCAAAGGAGAATTCCTATGCAAAATTAACAAAGTACGATGGAGCGCCCTATGACCTTAATCTCAATGCTCACACTCCTTCAGTATTCTGCATTAGATTCTAACTAGTAGGATAATATATATGTTGAATTCTCCACCTTCAGATGAGACCGTAGGCAACAAGCCACTTCACACAACATTTGAAACATTAGTCTGAAATGAAATTTTTGTCTCTTTTTCATTGTAAATAGCTAATGCCCTAGTCCAAAATGAATAAAGAAGAAAGGACATCACGCGCACTAAGCCCCCTCTATGCACAAACTGGGAAAGGTTGTGACCACATTGGGTCTCATATAGGTTGTATTACCTTGCATTTCTGTAAGAGGTTATTTCCGCGGTTTGAATCTATGACCTCATGGTCACAAGGCAGCAACTTCTATTCTTAGACTGAAATGAAAACACAATATTTGTAACCCGAGACTTGGTGAATCCTAAGTTGAAGTCTACTTTATGTTTTGTTTTATTGCAAACATCAGATGTCCTTACACAGCATCACAAAAGAATACCTTTCTCACATAAATAGGAATGTCGTGAGATCTTGCAGCTGCTTGAATCCGAGAATTTTTCTTAAGCTTGGACTGCAAAGCAAGTAGAACATCTGCTTCACTGATATTATCAGTTAACTCAACAACATCGTCAATGTTTAGCTGTTTTATCCCTTGCATCACACTTGCCTCTAAGATCTACAATACGTACTCAAATATGAGTTCCACATAGATGTTTTCATATAGAAGCTGATGGAAGGTATATCGTGTTTTTTCCTCTCTTCTTTTTTTCCCTTCACAAGAATCTCTTATTCTATCCCTTACTTTCCCTCATAGTAGTTAAAAACCTTAAAGCAGTAAAAGGAATAGAGAGTGGATTAACCCAAATGCTTCATCAAAAGGATATAAAGTTTGAGGAGGAGGCTCTGTAATTGTAAACGGTGTCTTTGACAATTACTTTAATGAGGAAAATCTTAATGAGCTAAAGCAAAGAAGAATCTCCTCTTTTCCACCTATACAAGGAGTGACAAGACTCAAGTAGAAGTTCTTTTTTATCCAGGAAATACTTTAAAACAAAAATATTTGTTGGGCTTGAATCTGAATAGTCAGCCAAAAGAAAAAAATCATTCCTGCTTGATACTTCTACTCTTCATTTTTGGAGCACCAAGCACTTTCCACAAAGGAGGGACCTTAACAGGAGAAAAGGCAAAGGAGGGGACAATTAAGGATATTGGAGAAGCATCAAATTAGGCTTATTAGATCCACAATTAAAAGATACTAAGCTTTGCAGCAAGTTAACTAACAATGTTAAAATTGACAAGATCCTAGATAGTCTTAATGTAGTAACTTGGTAGGTGAAAGTGAGGTAAAAATTTGGTAAACTTGGTAGGTGAAAGTTTGGTAAACTTTGACATCTTGACAAAATGTGATGTTATAGATTACATCAAGAGCAAGAATTTATTCCTATAAATAGGTAGCTCTTGATTCATTTGAAACACACCTCAAAAATATTTCTCTCTTGTCTTCTCATATTCAAAGGCATTTGCAAAATACATTAGAAGAGTAGAGAATTGATAGAGCAATTCTTTTAGTTGTATTTGGGATCTCTCCCCTTTCTTTGTTAATATAAATACAGTTGTTCTCTGGTGGACGTAGGATCATTCTAATCCAAACCATGTTAAATATTGTTGTTCTTCCTTATTCTTTATATTTTCACTTTTCCATTAACAATTGGTATCAGAGCTAAGGTTCTGTTTGAATATGTTTTGTGGTTGTAGCATAGTCTGAACTTCCACATTAGAAAAGAATTACTTTGGTTTTCTGTATTTTTAAATACTTTGTAGTAGAAGAGGAAGAACAAGTAAAAATGAGTTCCATGAAGTTTGAAATTGATAGATTTAGTGGGCACAACAATTTCAATAGCTGGAAAATCTGGATGATGGTGTTACTCCGGAGAGAAGTTTCTATCCACGCTATTGATGGAATGTACCCTGATAACATATCAGTTTCTGATAAGGAAAAGATTGAAGTTGATGCATTGAATGTAATCCAATTATCCCTTGTACCTAACGTGTTCTGTGAAGTGAGTACAAGTACCGAGGAGACGGCCAAACAGTTATGGGATCGTCTGGAAGGGCTTTACTAGGACCGATAAGTTATAATAAGGATGTTGTTACAATGGCGTCTTCACACATTTAAGATGGAGTCAGATACTTTATTGTAAGATCATCTAGATGCATTCAATAAATATGTGATGGACTTACAGATTGCCAGAATTAACAAGGATGAGGAGACGCTTGCATATGCTTTGCTATTTTTATTGACTTCAAAATATCGTGATATTGAGAATTCAATCATGTATAGCAAGGAGCCTATCACTCTTGAGAAAGTGAGGCAAGCACTTAACTCTTGTGATGTGCGGAGGTATTTTGAAGGAGAAAAAGATAATGAATCTAGTGGGCTCTTTGTAAGAGGTCATACTAGCTAATAGGGAAGGAGCAAATCAAAGCACAGATCAAAATCTCATGTGAACAAGAAGAATGCAGAGTGTTGGGGCTGTCACAAGAAGGGACACTTTGAACGAGATTGTCCTATGTCAAAGTCCAAAGAAAAGGCGAGTGCATCCATTGTTGAGCAGATACATAATTCTAATGATGAATATGTATTAACAACGTCATGTAATAGTGGAGTCTATAACAACAAATGGTGTTAGACTTTGGTTGTACTCTATATATGACATCCCGAAGAGATTGGTTCAGCAGCTATGAGAAAAGTGGAGGAACTGTAGTAATAGGCAATAATGCAACTTATAAAATAGTTGGCATTGGTTCAATTTGGGTCACTGCCATGATGGAATCGTGAGGACTATTACAGAAGTCCGTCATGTTCTTGATCTGAAGAAGAATTTGATATCCCTAGGTACTCTAGATAATCAAGGCTACAAGTACATGAATAAGGGAGGTACAATGAAGGTGGCTAAAGGTTCTTTAGTCATGCTGAAGGCCAAGATAGAGGATGGCCTTTACACACTAGAAGAAAGCACCATTGTTGGCTCTATTAATGTATCTACAGTGCAACAGTTATCTGATGATGACAAGGTAAGATTATGGCACATAAGACTGGGCCATATGAGCGCACGAGGACTGGAGATATTGAGCAAATGCAACATTTTGAATAGTGAAAGATCAGTACACTTGAATTTTATGAGCATTACCTCTTACAAAAGCAAAAAAAGGTCAGTTTCAGCACTTGCAAGCACAAGACGAGAGGAATGCTAGACTATATCCATTCAAATTTATGGGGTCCTTCTTAGCTTCCATCGAATGGAGGAAATAGGTATCTTCTCACATTTATTGATGATTTTTCACAAAATATTTAGGTGCGTTTCTTGAAGGCAAAAAGTGATGTTTTTGAAGCATTTAAAGAATGGAAGATTTTGGTAGAGAATCAAATGGAGAGAAAAATTAAGTATCTGATAATGGCTTAGAGTTTTGTAGTGAAAAGTTCAATAATTTCTGCAAGGTTCATGGGATCGCAAGACATAAGATGGTCAGGCACACACCACAGTAAAATAGAGTTGCTGAGAGAATGAACAGAACTCTTCTTGAGAAGGCTTGTTGTATGCTCTTACAAGACAAAATGTCCAAAGTGTTTTGGGCTGAAGCAGTTCACACGGCTTCTCATATTGTCAATCGATCTCCAACATCAGCGCTTGACTTTAAGAATCCTAATGAGGTATGGTTAGGTGAACCCTCTAACTATTTATACCTGTGAATATTTAGGTGTCTGGCTTATTATGATGTTAATGAAAAAAAGCTCGAACCAAGGGCTAAAAAGGCTATATTCATAGGGTATGTAGATGGAGTAAAAGGGTACAAACTTTAGTGTTTATCTTTACTCAATTTATTATTAGTAAAGATGTTACCTTTGATGAATCCTTTATACTTGATCCCCATAAAGTTTCTGTGAAGTTATCAAGATACAAGAACAATGAATAGGTGGAGCATACCAAGGAAAAGGATCAAGAGACTCAAGTTGATGAGTCAAAAGATGCAGATCTTGAAGAACATGCTATCAATGAACCACACATAATTGTGAAGGGAAGGGACAAAAGGCAGATACAGAAATTGGAACATCTTATAGAGCAAGCAAATTTGATTGCATATGCATTCATAGCTGATGAAGAAGAATTAAAGACCTCGAGCCCTTTTTGTATGTTGGAGCAACTTCTTGCAAAGATGCTGCACAATGGCGGTTAGCCATGATGGAAGTGATGGATTCTCTTCACAAAAATGAGAAATGGGTCTTAGTTGAAAGGCCAAAGGAGAAGAAGACAGTTGGATACAAATGGATCTATAGAAAGAAAGAAGGTATTCCAGAAGTGGAAGATGCTAGGTTCAAGGCAAGATTGGTTGAAAAGGATTTCAATCACAAGGACGGAACTGACTACAATGAGATCTTCTCTCCAGTCGTGAAATATTTCTCAATTCGCGAGCTACTAGCATTGGTTGCATAATTTCATTTAGAGCTTCAACAGCTTGATGTCAATACTGTTTTGTTACATGGTAATATAGAAGAGAAAATCTACATAGAACAGCCTGAAGATTTCCTAACTAAGGGAAAAGAAGATCTTGTATGCCAACTGAAGAAGTCTTTGTATGGTTTGAAGCAATCCCCTAAACTGTGGTACAAAAGGTTTGATGCATTCATGACTACACATGGATTCTCGAGGAGTGCATTTAATAGTTGTGTGTATGACAAGAAAATGTCTAGTAACTCTATGATTTATTTACTATTGTATGTTGATGATATGCTTATTGCTGCTAACAACATCACAGAGATAAATATTTTGAAGAAACTGCTAAGCAAGGAATTTGACATGAAGGATTTGGGAGCTGCAAAGAAAATTCTTGGAATGGAGATTTCAAGAGAAGATGGTGTTGTATATGTTTCTCAGAAAAGGTACATCAAAAAGGTTCTTGAGAAATTCAATATGCAGATGAGCAAGACTGTAAGTATACCGTTAGCTTCTCATTTTAAACTTTTAGAGTTACAAACACTTCAGTCTGGGGATGAGGTAGAGAATATGTCAAAATTCCTTATGCTAGCGCATTTGGTAGCATTATGTATGCTATGGTGTGCACACGTCCAGAGATTTCTCAATTTGTGTAACATTCCTTAAAATGCACAAGTGCCTTAACAAATGCCTTAGGAATAGGCCACTCATGTAATACGTTATCCTTAATCTTTTTAGAAAATCTAAATTTAGAATATTGATCAGGGGGTCAAAAACTGTGGGAAAAATATCTCGGTGGATTTTTTGGACCCGTATATTGGAAGATAGATTTTCGAAGAAACTAACAAAATAGAAAGGTCTGACCTGGCAAAGATTTTCTGGCCGAGTTGGGTTTTTAATAAGGGCATTTTAGACTTTTCCTAATTGTTAGCTAATGAAACTAGACATTTTTAGGACCTAATACAACTCTATAAATTGACCTAAACCTATAATTTTATTCATTCTCCTATAATTCACCTACTCAAATATTTCTCTCTCTACAAAAGACTCTCAAGAAATCCATTGAAGACTTCAAGTAAATTCACTCAAGCTCTCCATTAAAACTCTCAAGTTCTTCCAAATTATTTGGCGTTTTCACTTTAAGGTATGTGGGTATTGATTCATGGATTCTTTCATCTATGAAGCCCAATCAATTTTTCAAGATTTACTATCAAATTAAAGTATGGTATTTTATGATTTTTATGATCTCTATTCCTATTGCATGAATTATGATGCAAAATATGATCATGAGTCTATTTTGATATAAATTAATGGTTATTGCATTGAATTGAAGAGTTTTTCCATGAATTCACCTATTTTGATCCCAAGGGTTCATGATGTAAATTATGAGTATTTGATGGATATTATCTATAAGAATTATGTATGGTCTAATATAAAGTGTATGATCATGCATATTTTCGTGTGAATTACATGATTTTCAAAGTCAATTGATTATGCAATTGAGTTTTACTCTAAGTTCAAGGTATGAATTTCATGCAAATTATGAAGTAAGGTGACTTAGGGCCCTATGTGGTGACCTAAGGCCTTAGGGCCCTATGTGGTGACCTAAGGCCTTAGGGCCCTATGTGGTGGCCTAAGGCCTTAGGACCCTATGTGGTGACCTAAGTCTAACGATATGAATTATGCAAATATGATTATAATAATGAAAGGACAATTCTCACATTACAAGTATGTTATAAAAATGAGCTACTCTATGATTTCAAACCTATGATCATGACTATAATATATGTAATTATGATTTCTACGCTATGCATGTATTCCATTGGATTTGACTTAGCACCGAGTGGACATAAGGTCGGGGCCCTACCAAAAGCCTTAGTAGCAGCCTCATATCCCATAAACTACGTACCACCATAGGTTGCCTTTATGGATTAGCTATTGGATCCATATATAGCGTATGTATTACCCGCCTAGCGGGGTAGAGTCTACCTTGGCAAGTAGATTCCCCTTTTTATAGAACCTAATGCAACTCTATAAATTGATCTAAACCTCTAATTCTATTCATTCTCCTATAATTCACCTACTCAAATATTTCTCTCTACAAAAGACTCTGAAGGACTCCATTGAAGACTTCAAGTAAATTCACTCAAGCTCTCTATCAAAACTCTCAAGTTCTTCCAAATTATTTGGCGTTTTCACTTACGGTATGTGGGTATTGATTCATGGATTCTTTCATCCATGAATACCAATCAATTTCTCAAGGTTTTCTATCAAATTAAAGTATGGTATTTTATGAGTTTTATGATCTCTATTCCTATTGCATGAATTATGATTTAAAATATGATCATGAGTCTATTTTGATATAAATTGATGGTTATTGAGGTTTTCCATGAATTCTCCTATTTTGATCTCTAGGGTTTATGATGTAAATTATGAGTATTTTAAATTATACTTCCAAAGAATATAATCTATATGAATTATTTATGGGCTAATATAAAACTTATGATCATTCATGTTTTCAAGCGAATTACATGATTTTCAAAGTCAATTGCTTATACAATTGAGTTTTACTCTAAGTTCAAGGTATGAATTTCATGCAAGTTATGAAGTAAGGTTACTTAGGGCCCTATGTGGTGACCTAAGTCCTAAAAGGTGACTTAAGGACCTATGTGATGACCTAAGGCCTAACGATATGAGTTATGCAAATATGATTGTAATGATGAAAGGACAATTCTTACATTACAAGTATGTTATGAAAATGAGCTACTCTATGATTTCAAACCTATGATCATGACTATGACATATGTAATTATGATTTATATGTTATGCATATATTCCATGGTATTTGACTTAACACCGAGTGGACATGAGGTGGGGGCCCTATAAAAAGCCTTAGTAGCAGTCTCATATCCCATAAACTATGTGCCACCGTACGTTGCCTTCATGGCTTAGCTATTGGATCCACATATAGCATATGTATTACCCGTCTAGTGGGGTAGAGTCTACCTTGGCAAGTAGATTCCCCTTTTTTTCATTGTATGGGGAGACAACGGGATTCCATGTATAGCTCGTATAGTCTTATTGTCGATTATGGTTCCTATCCCACATATGTATGATTTCCTAAGTATGTTATGATTTTTAATTTATGCTTTTAAAATGCTTTGATCAATATTATTTTCTCATGACTTTACTTATTCCATCTTATTATGTGTTTTACTTGACCTTTGCATTCCATGATTTACGTTGCATATCACGCCCTCATACTTAGTACATTCCAACTTACTAATGCATACTTTTTCCTACATTGTTTCATACTGTAGGGGTTGAGGTTGAAGATCATACTCATCTATATGGCTAGTTAAGCTTCCCTATTCAGCGGCATTGTGGTGAGTCCTCATTTATCGGGGACTAATTATTGAGTTAGTTACTGCTTCTAAAGACTTTTGTTATGTTTCATATTAAGGGTAAGCTATGGACATGTCTTATCCCCCTCTCATATTCATTAATAGAGGCATATAGTTGGACAAATGTTTTGAGTCTATGTTGTCATGTAACATTCTTCAATTACTATTCATGGTTTAGACTCTCTTATGATGTTTCCATTTTTTATTTTACCTTATGAATGCTTATGATATGTATAAGAGTCTTGGTTGGAGTCCTTTGGGGTTTCAATCACCGTGTTACGACTAGGCCCTAGGTTGGGTCGTGATAATCTGTAAGTGTTGTAAGTACGTACATGGTCAATCCAGGAAAAAAGGCATTAGGAGGCTATCAAGTGGATATTGACATATCTCAAAGGAGCTTCTGATGTTGGCCTAACCTTTTGAAAAAGTAAAGGTATTTCAGTTCTCGATTATGTGGATTCTAAATATGTAGGGGATCTTAATAGAAGAAGGTCCACAACTGGATACATCTTTACTCTCGTTGGCAGTGTTGTTAGTTAGAAATCAACTTTACAAACGATTGTGGCTTTGTCAACAACAGAGGCAGAATATATAGCAGCAATAGAGGAAGTGAAAGAAGCTATCTGTTAAAAGGTTTGGTGGCAGAATTGAGTTTGGTTCAGCTGGAATCAACTCTAAGATGTGATAGTCAAAGTTCTATTAATTTGATTAAAAACAAAAGATTTCATGAGCGCACCAAACATATTGATATCAGATTCCATTTTATTCAATATGTCACTGAAGAGGGAGCTGTCAAGGTCAAGAAGGTTATCACAGACGATAATGCTGCAGACATGCTGACCAAGATAGTCCCACTTGCCAAGTTTGCACAATGCAAGGACTAAGTTGGAGTATGCATCCACTGATGCAAACTCTGGTAGAACAACTGCTAGTTGGAGCTAGTGTGTTCAACAAAGGTTTGATTCTTCTTGTTTCTTGGTGCCTTCTTCTGATTGGTCTTCAAGATTACCTTATCTTCTGAGGGGGGCCGTCTTTTGGTGGAGTTGTCTTTTTCTATTGATAAAAGGGTCCACTTCTGGTGAGTGGTAAAAAAGGTTGTCGGCCAGTTGTTAAAGTTGATGGCTTCTTTTCTGAATAAGTTAAAGCTTCTTTTGGAAAGAATATTTACTTTTGGTGGAGGGGGTCCCATTTTGATTTTATCAAAAGATATTCCGTCTTCTTTGAGACTCATCCTTTTCTTCTTAAGCAATTCTGACACTTTGTGTCTCTATTTAGAAGACTAATTATTTCGTGTTTTAATACACTCAATGAGGATTAATCATCAAATGGATGTAAATAAGATTTTGCTAAAGATTTGGGATTTAGCATGTCTCCGTTGTCATCACTTTGTGATGAGTCTTCTTCTAGAAGGTGAAGAATTTCTTCTTCATTGGGGTTATCATCAATTTCTGATAATGCCTTCTGAAGTCTTTTCTTTAAGTCATTTTTGGGTGACTTTCTTGTTGAAGATGGAGAACCTTTATGTGAAGGTTGTTGGATTTCTTTTGGGCCGATGACCATCCTTTGATAAGAATTTCCTTGGATAAGTATTTGATCCTGTCAAATTCTGCAATACAAAAGGTCCAACTGATAATAAAAGAAATCCTTTTTTGGATAAAATACTTACACATTTGAATATGTTCTGGTAAAGTGGAAATGCCTTGATTAATTTAAAATTGACTAAATTTTTCAGAAAATAATTTAGGCATGGCTTAGTGATTTCCTCTAAAGCAATGCCACCATTCATAAAACTATCTAGGGATGATGGATTTGGCTTATTCGAGACTGTATTTTACGAACCACGTATGAGATAAAGGTCGTAAATACATAAAATTGAACCATGCATTTTTCTAATCCCACCAATTGTATGTCTGGGGTCTGTGTTCCCTAGAAAAGTTAATGGGTATGTGCAAATGATCTACCTGCCATTCGAAAGGAGTTAAAATCTTTTTAATAGTGAATTTCGAATATGCAATGCTATCCGAGTTAGACTTATCTGCTAGTTCATGCTCAATTTCAACAGAGCCTGTGTCTACCAGAATGAATTCATAATATAACCTAGTCTTGAGTGGATTTTTAGTATCCACATAATTCCTTTTAGTGTAAACAGGTTTAAGAAGATGTTTGATTTCGTAATTCTCATACTCTTTATCCAAAGCCAATATAGGGATAACCTGCAAAGAAACAAGATCAAAATTTTCTTTTTCTTTGGGTTTGGCTGATGGGGTCGTTGTTGAGGGTGTAATAGCTTCATCAAAGCTTTTGGGAGCTTTCATGGTGTAGCTATCTTTGGTCTGAGAAAATCATTGTTTTCCAGAGGGAGAAAAAGAACTGGGTTCTTGGGTTTGAGCAAAAGGATTTTTCATGACTAACATATTGGAGGAAGTGCTTGGAGGGAATGTAGTAGGGTTAATTAGAGGCAATTGTGCTAGTGCTGAATATCGCTTGGGGAATGGTCTAGTTAATTCTGGTCTAATGTTGAAGGGTTTGGCTGAAGTAGTTTTTGCAACTACTTCTTTTCCGTTGAAGGGTCTTCTAGCTGGTGCTCCTGGCCTTATGCTTACCATGCAAAAATTCCCTAGTTAGGAAGTCTGGGAGAGAATTATCTTCTCCCTTGAGATATTCTATCTGAAAATCAAAACTAGATAATAAAGCTTGCCATCTAGCAAATATCTATTTTGAAACAAGGTTTTTAACATCCTTCTGAAAGATATCTTTGGCAGATTTACAATCAACCCTAAGCAAGAATTATTTATTGACTAAATCATCTTGAAACTTGGTTATTCAAAGAACTATAGCAAGGGTCTATGATACAAAATGGGGGAAATCTAGATCAAACTCGGATTTATCTTACTTAACCTTTTTAACACTACTATAATTCTTTTGTGTAGAATTCCAGATTCCAGAAGTGTATCTAACTAATTGTTCTATTGATTCTAGGGACTTTCTTTATTTGAGAATTCCCCCATAACCCTGGTCAGAAGCATCAGTTTCAACAATCATAAAATAATCAGGATTAGGAATTCCTAGACATGGAAGGATTTTAGCAATCTCTTTGATTTTAATAACATCAGTTGTTTGTTACTTGTCCCAAGGAATGGGGTTTTTCTTTAATCTGTCATACAAAGGTTTACAAATCTTCCTAACTTTAGGAATAAAGTCAGCAATATAATTAACACTTCCTAAGAATCTCTGTAATTGGGTTTTATCAGTTATAAGATCAGGAAACTTGTCTGAGAACTCAATAGCTCTACAAATTGGTTTATAAGTACCTTGGTATAAATCATGGCCGAGAAACCTGATTTTTGTTTGAAATAGTTTGATCTTTCTCGTACTAACCACAAGACCATTTTTCTTAACAATGTTATAAAAATTGTTTAGATGTTTAAAATGAGAATCAATATCTTCAGAGAAGATTAATACATCATCAATATAAACAATTGATATATGACTGATATGATTAAAAATTGAATTCATAACATTTTGAAATTCAGAAGGGGCATTTTTTAACCCAAAAGGCATAATATTCCATTCATATTGCCCAAAAGAAACATTGAAAGCAGTTTTGCATTTATCCTTTTCAGAAATATGAATTTGTCAGAAACTCGATTTTAGGTCAAATTTGCTATAGACATTAGCTTTGTAGGTTCTTTTCAAAAGATCCCTTTTGTTACGAATCAGATATCTGATCCATTTTAAATAAGTATTTAGAGACTTATAATTATAAGTCTGGGAGATTCTTTTTCTTTTTCCGCAGCATTGTTAACATAAAAGACTGAATAGCTCCACGAAAATTTAGAAGGCCTAATGATTTTATTAGCCAGAAGAGTGTAAATTTCTTTTTTTGCAAATTTCCATTAATTCATGGTTCATTTGAATGGGCCTAGCTTTCATGGAAATATCCCTTTCATTGAATCCATCAATATATGGAAGATTAATAGAATGAGATTTTTGTTCCCAAAAAGCATTCGAAAAATCTGAGCAAATTTCTTTTTCAAAAGATTGTAGGAGATTGGCAATCTTAGTTACTATTTCTGGGGTTTTTAAAATTTGCTCAATTTTTTTGATTTTTATATCATCTTTGAGAAAACAAATCTGCTGAGAAATAAGGTTTAGTTTGAAAGCAGTCTGCTTGTGCAAAAGTTTACTTTCTTCAGGAGAAAGAGTTTTGATAACGGGAAATGAAATTTCTTTTTCTAAAATGTATATGAGTATAACATCAAAGTCTGAAAGATATGGTTTAATCTGAGTAATAAAAGGTATACCTAAAATAATTTCTTCATTAATGTTTTTTGTAATAACAAAATCATTAGAAAGACAAATACCATTATTGCAAATATGGGCATTGGATAGTTTGTAGTCTATCAAAATACGTTCTCCTGTAGCGCGGTATAATTTTGTAGTCCCTTTAGTGAGGTATTTAGTAGGGATCAAACCTTCCACGATGCAATTCCTATCTGCACCACTGTCTAACAAAGCAAATTTTTTTGAGTATAAAATTATTATTAATAACTAGCTTAACTAAAATATGAGAACTTTGAGGTCTTATTTTAGTAATTGCTTTTATACCTGCCTCGGTTTCATACCTTGGAGATTCAGTATCGGTGTTAGCTTCATCGGATTCTCTGGTGAGGATAACTTTTGAGGTTCCATCGTGATTATTGGTACCCTTTTTAACCTGTTCTGTGAGATTTTCAATCTCAATTTTGTGAAGTCTTGCCTTCACATCTCTGACTTCATTTTTAAGAGCTTTGACTTCTCCTCTTAATAACTCTATCGAAGGTTCTTCCTTCTTTAAATCAAATATTCCCATGATTTGCTTCATGCTAAACGGATCTACTTTGGGCCTTTCTTCCTTTTGCCTAGTAACTAATTTTTATAATTTAATTAGATATTTTCTCCTTGCATCTTCATCTTGAATATCTTCGATAGTGGAAAATAAGGTTTCTATCGAATTTTCAGATACAACATTGATAGTCTTGCTATCACATATGCATAATGCTCCATTGAAATTGCATTCTGAATCATCTTCCTTAGAATCAGTATTATGTGCGACGTTAAGGAACTCATCATCGCTTTCATCTTCGGAGGAAGATTTTGTTTCGGATTCTTCTTCTTCTATGATAGAGAAGAGCTTTTGTTTGGTTTCTTCATCTACTTCCAGTAAACTGACTTTCTTTCTTTTCCTTTTGTTTCTAGGGAATTCATTGGATCGGTGACCTTTCTTGCCACATGTCCAACAAGTTTCTTCAGACGAATTTTTAGAAGGTTTTCTTTTGAACCTTCTTTTGGGTTTATCTCTATATTCGTTTCTCTTAGAGAATTTCTTTTTATGAGAATAACTTCCCGAAGTTCTTCCTCTCTTTCCAATCTTTCTAGAAGATGGAGGTTTTAATACGGAGAAACCAAAATCTTGACAGAAGCTGCCAAGTTCTATAGAATAAGTTTTTTGCTTTTTCTTAAGATGTTCCTTTAGCTTAAGTTCGGTGCAGAGTTCCATGGCAGTTATATTGATAAGGCTGATAAGGTCTCCGTAAGAAAGTTGTGGGTAGGGGATTTTTCCCTCACATCTATCTCTAATTTTAGACCTTACTTTTTCGGCAAAGTGTGGAGGTAAACCGCTAAGGAATCATTCCTTCCAATAGTCATTATTGCAATTAGATCTTATCATGACTTTGTTGATGAACATGTGTTTGTACCATCTAAAGTCAGTCAATTTCTTGCAATACAAATTGTTCAGAATCTCTGGGCTTCTATCTTGGAAGAGTCGGGGTTCACCCACAAAGTGTTTTGCTATGTAATAGATTAAGGTAGCAATCGCATCTTCTATAACTACCTCAACCGTAGTTTCAACTCCATTTTTGGTTTTTACTACCATTCTAGTGGTAACTGCATTCTGAATTTTGGCCTTATTGTGATCAGTGAGATAGTTATCCCACCAATTTTTATCGTGCCTGTGAAACCTGCAATGAGTCTTATAGCAGCATTCTTATCACTGGCGCCTTTCATTTTATATGCCGTGATATTCATCCCTATTTCTTGGAGTTTACCATAGATTTTACCCTCTTCCATACCGTCTATGTTCCATTCCTGAATACTAGTTCCATCTACAGAGGATGCAGGGTGAAGAGTATCTTCTTCAAATTGGATGTCTGGAAAGGATGGTCTAGGATAGTAGTTTCTCTTGTTGGGATGACGACTTCCTTGGGCGACATTTTCTGTTATGGCTCTAAGTTTGTCTCCTTTGGTGATGTTGAGCTTAGAGAGATGGTCATTCATCTTTTCTAAGATGTCATTGGACTGACTAAATTGGTCAGCTAACTTAGGAAAATCTTCTTTAGAAAATTCTGGGATCTTGAAAATGGGGTTAGTTTCAATAAGGGGACTAGAGTAGGAAGTGTTGGGTTTACTACCAATGTGACTTATTCCTTTATAGTTTCCCTTGGCTTCTTCTATTTTTTGAGAGATGACATGAAGAACATGGTTGGTGTAGTGTTTTTGTTCAAAGATGCTATTGATATCAGTAGTAGAAACTAAGGCGGTTTCTTTTTCAATGGGTTTTTTGAAAGGTAAGGCCTTTAGGATTTCTTTCCTATAAGGAATTCTGAGTCCTTCTAGAGGAGGTATAACACTTTTTACCACTTGTTCTCTGGTGTACCATTTGTTAACGAGGACTTGAATGGATGATTGTGTTTCATCTATTTGTCCTGAATATTCAAACCATTTAAAAAACTCTATTTTGGTTTTGAGTCTTTTCATATCTGCAAACCATTTATCTCTAAAGGAGATCCTTTGTTCTAGAGAATAGGTATCTTTGTACCAGTCAACTTTTCTTTTGTGTATAGAAAGTTTCCACCATTTGTTTAACTTTCTTTGATTTGGGGAAAAGGTTTCATCAGAAGTGAGAACACCTATAGAGTCTTTTCTATTTGTTCAGGTTTCATGTCACTAAGAGTAGGGCTTCCAGGGGTTGTAGCTTCGTAATAAACCTTTGGGATGGTTCTAGAGAAATCTACTCCATGAACTTTCCCATGTTCAACATTTTCAGTGAATGATCCATCTCCCTCCTAGGGGTTAAAAGAAGAAGGTCTAGCCAAAGACATTCTTCTACTTGTAGAAGCTTGGCTGTAAGAGTTGGATCGTAAAAACTTGAGGTTAATAGATCCATTTGGGAATTGAATAACCCTTTCAATG
Source organism: Solanum dulcamara (assembly GCF_947179165.1). Taxonomy (NCBI): domain Eukaryota; kingdom Viridiplantae; phylum Streptophyta; class Magnoliopsida; order Solanales; family Solanaceae; genus Solanum; species Solanum dulcamara. The sequence goes on along the minus strand of NC_077246.1, from coordinate 7,889,751 downwards.
TGAGACCATTCAGGTTGAATAGGCAAAGGGTTGGTGATGGAATCAAATTTCCATTCTTCGTTTGTAAGTATGTCATCCCATTTAAGAAGCCTAGGGATGAAAGTAGTACTGTGCTCTTGGTTTGCTTCCAAGAGCATAGTTACTCATTTAATGCTAGTGGATATAGCCTTTGGGGCTATAGTGGTTTTCATTAGCTTGTAATATACCCTATATATTATAGCTATTTCTCTGGTGTCTAGTTTACTGTTCATGTCACGACCAAGCTCCGTGGGCCGCAATTGTTGCCCTATTTGGATACCCAAATAAACTTACATACCAAAGTCGCGCGTGCAAAAAATAACATATCAAGCCAAAAGGGGCGACGAAATGCGCATCGCCGTATATGGGCATATATATAAACATATGGGCTGTTTTTTCCATTATAATGGAAGGGACCATATTAAAACAGAAGTCATAAATAAACAAACATACATGACCCATGACCCACACTGGTGTCTACAGGCCTCTACCAAAACATAGCAAAAACATATAAAGGGACAGGGCCCCGCCGTACCCAAATGGTCAAATATACAAGAGTGTGTACGTCGGAAAGACATATACCAAAATGTAGGCTCTGGGTCAAAGGAGCACTCTGTAGTAGAAGAAAATATGTAGCCTACGCTGATAGATCCTAAACGTCCGTACCTGCGGGCATAAAATGCAGTCCCCAAAAAAAGGAGGTCAGTACGAACTTTATACTAAGTATGTAAAGCATAAACATAAAGAATATAGATCGTAACTGAAAGAAAAGGTACAAGAAGCACATACCAAACCAGGACATCAAAATCTGTATTGAAAACATATGTACATAATGCAAAAAAAAAATCATGCATAAGGCTCGGGAACGTGGTCACCACCCTGACGCTCGTACCATAATATATCATACTCCGAAAGGTTTCAAATCTCCATACAAACCCGGAACACATCATATCATCACAACATGTCATATCATCAGAACATCTCATATGCCATATCACATCATGACAACATAAATGGTACCCGGCCCTAGGGCGAGGTCTCAGGAGCCGTAACACATCATACTTCCGAGTATGTTATAGGGCGCACGATTATAAAGCCGACGCGGGTTCGGCGAAAGATATCATAATAGTAGGCACAAGCAGAGTAGTTAGAATCTAAATGCAATTTAAAATAAAAAACAATTATAGAGACACAATAGCATAATCCTGATGACAAATCATAATCAGAGTGCGTGACTTTCCGATGTTACGATAGTCTATGTCAAAATATTCTTGTTGAAATCGTCTTCATATTTTAAAATATATATTATTAGACTGAATGGAATAATTAAAATAATAGTCGTATAATATTTGGAAGAGTAACCATGAGTTTTCTTTAAATTCTACTCAAAATAGGCCAAACGGAATAACAAAGTAAAGTTCGGGAATAGTGGAGGCCACCTCGGCCAAATAAGGTGGCGTGTACAAATTATGTGCGTTAAACTTCCTAATGGTACCTCTATGGGTTTCAAGGTAGTCAAATTCTATTTATGTAAATTCTAGAAGTTTAGACAATTTTTCAAAAATATTCATAAATATTTAATTCAATTCTACTAAATAGAAAAGAGGCAAATTTAGGTGTTGATTCCGAAGAGTAGATTCATCCACGAGGCTCGTACCCAACCCTATTGCACCTAAGACATGCCAAGAGAAGAAAAGGTAAAGCTTTACATACCTTATTAGCCATTTACGCTTGTCCAAATTCAATTTCCGATTCCTTCAAAATCTACAATTGGTCACATTTACCAAATATTAATTGTAAGGTTGTAAGAATTCAATCTTACCCAATACTTATCTACCGAAATTTCGGCAGCATCTCCCCTATATATACACCATCCCCGAGATTCCAACTCGGCCACAATGTCAACAACCATGCCAACAACAACACCACTAACATCAATAATTAATTTACAATGCACCATAACATAAATTGATTTCTTTTCCAAATAGTGCAACAACTTCCAACCCAACTTTGCATTTCCAAATAAATATGAATATTTCATGTTCATAAATTACTTTAAACTCATTCAAACATAGGTAAAGAATTTTTTAAGCAAGCTATCCAATATTCATCAATTCCATATTTCACCCAAAAGCTCTATAAATGCAACAAAGCTATTATAATTTATTTTCTTTTTTCAACTTCATAATCAACAACAACAATCCACACTTTAACGACTTTATTTCCATAATATTATGAAATTATACTATCAGGACATAATTCCCTACAATCCATTTCAATACCAACTTAAATCATTAAAGCTCCATTTATATGCCAAGAATCACAACAACAAGTAACAAACTATACAAACTTAATTCTTTCCATCTCATCACCTTAACACATATTTCCAACTTCAATTAAATTAATCCAACTTCCATTTTCAACATACAATTTCACCATAATTACTACTCCATGACTACTACTAACATACTACATAAAAATTTAATAACTCTTGCTCATATAAAAACATGTATACATGGCACCCTACTACCATGCAAACTTCCATATTTCCATAAATTCTACACATCTCTACATACTACAACATAAACAATATTCATAACATAATAAAAAGGAATTAATTCTTACATTTTCCCTTCTAACTTCTTCACTCCTCAATCAAAGAAACAAGCCTCCAATCTTTCAAAATAACTCCACCATGTTATAGAGGATCCTTGAATTAGTGGGAATACTAGAAGAAAATGTTTTTGGGAGCAAGATTTCAAGGACCAATTTTTTTACCCCTTTGGCCGATTTTCTTCTTTTGTTTTCTTGTTTCTTTTGTTCTTCACTCCTCTCAATTAGTCTTTAAAGTTCTTGGAACTTATGACTAAGTACCCTTTTATGTCATTCATCATATGGATGAATTTACATAGGCTTGGATCTTTTTATTTTTTTGGGGGGGCATGACTTATGGTTGGGCCTCTCTTATTATTTTATTTTGATTTTCCTTCCAAGCCCAACCCCTTAGCCCATATATGTCATAGAACTACATGTTGTGAAATTCCAATTTTTCCCTTAGCCTTCTCTAATATTTCCATCACCAAATTCCAATTTTTGCCCCTAATTTTTCTAGTATTTCCACATCTAAAATTTTCATAACCGACTTACATATCAAACAAGAACAAAACATAGCATTATCCTTAACTGGGTACAATTATCCCAAAATGTCCAACTGTGCAAAATACGAGTTATAACATTCTTCCTCCCTTTTTAACATTCATCCTCGAATGTTAAACTGATCCTATGGGGGTTTACGAATACGGCTATTTCACATAATTTATTAATTAACCAACATAGGTAAATAAGGAATTTAGGTTACCTGTGATCACATCTAGAAACACCTCTTGATCCCGCCGGGTGGCGAAAGAATAAATGCGGTTCGAAGGACCGCTAGAATCAGAAACCCTGCCATAGCATCGACCACAGCCCACCGATCCTAACACACCTCATCCCACAGGACATGCAGCAAGAGGGGTAGACAACGAACTAGCAGCTGATCTTGTCGGCTGGACTATGCCACCTTAACCGCTCGCCAATGGATAATCTCACATGATATGGCCTTGACGGCTGCAAGAAAAGAAGTCTCCCATAGCTCAGAAACACTCCCCGGGATGTGATCTCCCACATTAGGAACACTGAGGCACAGGGGGGCCTGGACTGATCAGAACCTCTGTCTGGCTGCGAACTGGAAGCCCTGGAGCTCAAATCTGCTCCCGAATATCCTGTGCCACCTGATCTCCAGCCTGAGTACTGCGGAGACACACTTCGTGTTGGCTGGGTAGGCTGCCTGCTCTAGAACTCTCCAGAATACCCAGCTGATCTGGTCCTCTTGGGCGGCCTCCTGTCACGATCCCTACCAGACTAATCCCCCTATGCCGGTCCTCCATTCCCTGTGTGTAGGCCTGTAATTGGCCGATGTCCATGCCGACCTGAGATGCTATCGCCATATAGCTATCAACCAAATAATGATCCAACTCTACCATGTACCGATGCATCCTGTCCTCCATATCAGCTACAATAGTAGGTGCATATCAGGACAGAGAATCAAACTCCAAGTTGTACCCTTGAACACTCTTGCCTTGCTGCCTCAGCTATAAAAATCTATCAACTCTCGCTTGTCGCAGCTCCAGGGGAAAGAAGTGGCTGAGAAAGCAGCCACAAACTCATCACACACAGTTGGGGAAGCATCATCACCCCTGGACAGCTCCCAAGACTCATACCAATTAATCATAATATGTCGTAACCTGTGTGAAGCTAACTCAATAGACTCGGTCTCAGAAGCCCTGACCAGTCTCAATAAGCGCTGCATCTGTCGAATAAAATCTTGGGGTTCCTCCTCGGGCTTAGACCCGAAAAACTCTAGGGGGTTACATGTCAAGAAATCGCGAACCCTCAAACTATCACATTTGTCACCATCATTACCTTTCTGCCCACGTCCGTAAGCCTGACCCGCTATTATCATCGTCATTAACTACACAGCCTCCCTCAGCACCCTATCCTCCGCCCCAGGCTGAGGAGCTGGAGGCTCAGGCTCTGGAGACTCTAGAGCTAATGGGGGAGCTGCTCCCATCTCCTCTAGTGGTGGTGTAGCAGAATCCTCTGACTAGGGTATAACTTCGGGCATGATATGAGCACGAGCCCGGGTAACTCTTGGCATTTGACTAGTCTTTCTTACCACCGTTTTTCCCTTCTGGACCGTCATCGCCTTCTTTGGAGGCATCACTGAAAAATACAATAGCCGATCAGAAAAGAGTCATCCTAATAGAACAGCTCTATCGCACGATCTAAGATTTAAAGAAAGGTAACACCCTAAATGTCCTATAGCCTCCTGTTTATAGATGTGGTGCACAACACACCAATAAACAAGACTCTACGAGACACGACCTGTAGATATTCTGAGGACAAACCACTTTGATACCACTTTGGACACCCAAATGAACTTACATACCAAAGTCACGCATGCAGAAAATAACATATCAAGCCAAAAGGGGCGACGAAATGCGCATTGCTGGATATGGGCATATATACAAATATATGGGCTGTTTTATCCATTATAATGGAAGGGACCATATTAAAACAGAAGTCATAAACAAACGAACATACACGACCCATGACCCATACTGATGTCGACAGGCCTCTACCAAAACATAGCAAAAACATATGACGGAACAGGGCCCCACCGTACCCAAATGGTCAAATATATACGAATGTGTACGCTGGAAAGACATATACCAAAATATGGGCTCCAGGTCAAAAGAGCACTCTGTAGTAGCAAAAAATATGTAGCCTACGTTGATGGATCCTAAACGTCCATACCTACGGGTATAAAATGCAGTCCCCGAAGAAAGAGGGTCAGTACAAACTTTGTACTGAGTATGTAAAGCACAAACATAAAGAATATAGATCGTAACTGCAAAAGAAAGGTACAAGGAGAACATACCAAACCAGGACATCAAAATCTGTATTGAAAACATATGTACATAATGCAAAAAAAAAATCATGCATAAGGCTCGGGAACGTGGTCACCACCCTGACGCTCGTACCATAATACATCATACTCCAAAAGGTTTCAAATCTCCGTACAAACCCTGAACACATCATATCATCATAACATGTCAAATCATCAGAACATCTCATATGCCATATCACATCATGACAACATAAATGGTACCCGACCCTATGGCGAGGTCTCAGGACCCGTAACACATCATACTGCCGAGTATGTTATAGGGCGCACGATTACAAAGCCGACCCAGGTTCGGCGAAAGATATCATAATAGTAGGCACAAGCAGAGTAGTTAGAATCTAAATGCAATTTAAAATAAAAAACACTTATAGAGACTCAATAGCATAATCCTGATGACAAATCAAATCAGAGTGCGTGACTTTTCGATGTTACGATAGTCTATATCAAAATATTCTTGTTGAAATCATCTTCATATTTCAAAATATATATTATGAGACTGAATGGAATAATTAAAATAATAGTCGTATAATATTTGGAAGAGTAACCATGAGTTTTCTTTAAATTCTACTCAAAATAGGCCAAACGGAATAACAAAGTAAAGTTCGAGAATAGTGGAGCCCACCTCGGCCAAATGAGGTGGCGTGTACAAATTACGTGCGTTAAACTTCCTAATGGTACCTATATGGGTTTCAAGGTAGTCGGATTCTATTTATGTAAATTCTAGAAGTTTAGACAATTTTTCAAAAATATTCATAAATATTTAATTCAATTCTACTAAATAGAAAAGAGGCAAATTTAGGTGTTGACTCCGAAGAGTAGATTCATCCCCGAGGCTCGTACCCAACCCTGTTGCACCTAAGACATGCCAAGAGAAGAAAAGGTAAAGCTTTACATACCTTATTAGCCTTTTATGCTTTCCAAATTCAATTTCCGATTTCTCCAAAATCTACAATTGGTCACATTTACCAAATATTAATTATAAGGTTGTAAGAATTCAATCTTACCCAATACTTGTCTACCGAAATTTTGGCAGCATCTCCCCTATATAAACACCATCCCCGAGATTCTAACTCGTCCACAATGTCAACAACCATGCCAACAACACCACCACTAACATCAACAATCAATTTACAACGCACCATAACATAAATTGATTTCTTTTCCAAATAGTGCAACAACTTCCAACCCAACTTTGCATTTCCAAATAAATATGAATATTTCATGTTCATAAATTACTTTAAACTCATTCAAACATAGGTAAAGAATTTTCTAAGCAAGCTATCCAATATTCATCAATTCCATATTTCACCCAAAAGCTCCATAAATGCAACAAAGCTATTATAATTCATTTTCTTTTTTCAACTTCATAATCAACAACAACAATCCACACTTTAACGACTTTATTTCCATAATATTATGAAATTATACTAAAAGGACATAATTCCCTACAATCCATTTCAATACCAACTTAAATCATTAAAGCTCCATTTATATGCCAAGAATCACAACAACAAGTAACAAACTATACAAACTTAATTCTTTCAATCTCATCACCTTAACACATATTTCCAACTTCATTTAAATTAATCCAACTTCCATTTTCAACATACAATTTCACCATAACTACTACTAACATACTACATAAAAATTTAATAACTCTTGCTCATATAAAAACATGTATACATGGCACCCTACTACCATGCAAACTTCCATATTTCCATAAATTCTACACATCTCTACATACTACAACATAAACAACATTCATAACATAATAAAAAGGAATTAATTCTTATATTTTTCCTTCTAACTTCTTCACTCCTAAATCAAAGAAACAAGCCTCCAATCTTTCAAAATAACTCCACCATGTTATAGAGGACCCTTGAATCTGTGGGAATACTAGAAGAAAATATTTTTGGGAGCAAGATTTCAAGGACCAATTTTTTTCCCCTTTGGCCAATTTTCTTCTTCTTTTTTTTCTTGTTTCTTTTGTTCTTCACTCCTCTCAATTAGTCTTTAAAGTTCTTGGAACTTATGACTAAGTACCCTTTTATGTCATTCATCACATGGATGAATTTACATAGGCTTGGATCTTTTTATTTTTTGGGGGGGCATGACTTATGGTTGGGCCTCTCTTATTATTTTATTTTGATTTTCCTTCCAAGCCCAACCCCTTAGCCCATATATGTCATAGAACTACATGTTGTGAAATTCCAATTTTTCCCTTAGCCTTCTCTAATATTTCCATCACCAAATTCCAATTTTTGCCCCTAATATTTCTAGTATTTCCACATCTAAAATTTTCATAACCGACTTACATATCAAACAAGATCAAAACATAGCATTATCCTTAACTGGGTACAATTATCCCGAAATGTCCAACTGTGCAAAATACGGGTTATAACAGTTCATGTTCTTGGTTTTGACATTGAGGGTCAAGGTATCCATAATGTTTGGATCATGGATATCAATCGAGAAGTTGGGATAACAGTTAAAGTATACCGGACCATTGGCTAGGTTACTTTCTAGAACTCCTAACAGAGAAACATCAAAATTAAGCAGTCTATCATATCGAAGTAGTAGACAAATAGGGAATTTAAGGCCTTTACGGAAAAGGGGTTTTATAGCTACTTGAACAAGGCTAATATGAAGGAATTTAAACTCCTTCTTATATCTATCAATATCAGCAGCAATTAATAACTTGATAGTTTCAAGGGAATTATTAATAGCAATTGTTGATTCGCAAGTCTTGATATTATACTTTTTAAACATAGAAAAATTACCTAGCTGGTAAATCTTTTCAAAAGGCTCTTTAGGGATAGACCAATTCTGTAAATCATTTTCTACCTTAGAGATAGACAAGTTAATACTATTAATAGTATAATGGTAATTGAGTTTCGATATACTTGGATCAACTTCAAACATTCATATCTCCTACAATATAACGACTTAGGTGGACCATAACCTATCAAATTAAAGGTATTTCAGTCATATTTCCAAATCCACCAAGTTTGCATCAATCCGAGTTCAGAATAAAAAGTTATTACTATTTTACTAGAGATGCTAAAAGTTGTTAGTGGCTGACGGAAAAAGTGATGACCGTCAGACCTGCGACGTCCTGTCAGCCTTGTCCATCATGCTTAGGCAGAATGGTCAATTATTGTGACAATTATGGAAGTCTGGGTGATGGCCCATCACACAAGCGATGTTCTGTCACTCAGATGACTGCAGAACAATGATTTTGGCCAATTTTTAGTTTCTAAGGGGGTATTTTAGTCCAAAACCCTTTGGGGGGGGTATATAAATGGTCTTAAACACAAAGAAAAATAAGATTTTTCATCATCTAACCATCTCATTCACTCCCAAAATTTCTTCTCTCAAGAACTTCAAGAAAACCAACCTTCTCCAAGGTTCATCAATCATCCAAGGTAAGAATTGACCATGGAATTCCATAATTTCTTCATCTTAAAACCAATTAATATCTTCTACCCATGGATTCTTAACACCAATTAATATCCTCTACCAATGGATCTACAGGTTTTCAAGGAGATCCACCACTAAGGTTCAAGAAATTAATTTTGTCATCTCTTCCTCCATAGATTTCATCTTTCTCAAGAATTAGGAGCGTATAAAATATGTAAGGCTAACCTAAAATATGGATTGAGTTCTTGCATATGCCCCATAGATGTGTTGGATAGAAATTGTGAAAGACTTGAACCTTTCATGAATGTTTTCTTGAATTTTCTAAACTCTAGAATATTTTTACATACTATTAATTGATTGATGATATTCATGACTTAAATTCTTGAATAATTACTTTCATGTTTTATTTCATAAGTTGTAGCTATATATTGACTGTAAATGATTATGTATATGTATTGATTAGAATAAAAAGCATGAATTGGGATAGCTATGAATATGAATGGCATAAAATAGGAACGAAACCTTGGTGGAGGCAGAATGTCCTTTAGGTGACCATAAATTGAACCCAAATGATTGAATATAACTGACTGTTATCATAAAAGTATATCTAGCTACTCTTGAAAAATGTGATTGGGATTGATTAGATAGTATGATTGGTTGATAGGTCTGATTGTTATAGAATTGATAAATTGATAAGGGTCCAAATGAGACTTGTTGAAATGAATAGATTTAACCGATTAGATAGGTATTTATGAGCATGAGTCTTGGAAGGAGTATTGAGCACCGATTTGAGTAAGAATATAGTTACAACTCAAATCCCATGAACTACGTAGCCAACATAGAATGGAGGGTTAAACCTCTTAACTCCTAAAATGATGGACTGTGGTTAATTATGGATCTAATGATAGTAATTCATCCCTTACCCTGGCAAAGTATTGGAGGGGTGTGGCAACAATACCGCTTTATTGTACATCACATGCTCATAGGTGATGGTTGTTGGTTAGAGAAACTCTCACTTAGTATATGATCTTGCATGATAGGATTGTTTGATAGAAATTGTAGATGGTTGAGTCGATTTGAAAAGCACTTGCTAAATTCTAAAATCTTGCATATCCTTTGAGTTGATTGATGAGATTGAGGTAAGTGTTGTTGACTATTTCTCCTTCTTGCCATTTTACATACTCTTACATTTCATATACTGACGCTTTTTGTCCTGCATCATTTCATGATGCAGCTACAGGTGCTAGAGATCATCAACAGGTGCGCCCTTGAAGATCTACATCTTTTCATAGAGTGTTGAGACCTCTTTTCTTTTTCGGAGGGATCATATTTATTTTATATTTACTTTGAGTATTCTCTTTTGGGTAGCCATGGACTTGTCATTGGCACCTTCTAAATAGTGATAGAGGCTTCATAGACGGATGGTGATAATGTTGAGTCATTTGTTTGGTTTTTAAACTATTCTTTGAATTGAAATTGGTTTTAAAGTGCATTATATTTCTTTGAATTGTTGAGTTGGTTAGCCATCCGAATATCTTTTAAATTCATATTGAGTCTTCCGCTGAGAGCATGAATGATTGATAGAATATGTGATTGGACCAAGTGGTTCGCTTAGAGACTAGCAATGGTTTTTGACTGCCAGTCATACCTAGGGTACCCTCTCGGGGTATGACAAACTTGGTATTAGAGTACAGAGTTCAAGAGTCCTAGGAAGTCTATGAAGCCGTATCTAATAAAGTCTTACTTATGGGTGTGTTGTGCACCATACTTATAATCAGGAGGCTATAGTATATTAGGAATAGTTTCACTTCTTCTTACTCTATGTTCGTGCGAAAGAGTTTAACTCTAAGACTTTGTTCCTAATTCATGCATTATGCATTTTTAGATAATGCCTCCAAAACATACTGCAAGTCAGAAAAACATTTCTAGCACAGAGGTTCCATAGTCAGAGATGCCCCCACTGAGGAATAGGCGCCGATATGCAAGGTATACTGAGGCACCTTAAGTACCTACTACTCAGCCTATACCAACTTCAGAGGCATATTTCTGAGGAATGATTGCTATACTCACTCAGTTGTTAGCTGCCCGCAATGGTAGCTAGAGTTCACCAACTCCTAGCTTTAGTTCTCAAGAACCGTCTGTTGCCATAAGCATTAGAGATTTTCTGAGAATGAATCCGCCAGTTTTCACAAAGACTAAGGCTGGTGAGGACCCCAAAATTTCATAGATGAGATTTGGAAGATACTAAAAGCAATGCATGCTACTGAAATTTAGGAGGTTGAGTTGGTTTCCTATCAGCTCAAGGATGTGGTGAATGTATGGTATAACCAGTGGGAGGAAGGTAGAGGTAAGGATGTTGAGCCTGTTATTTGGGATGAATTAGAGGGTGATTTTCATGATCACTTCTTCCCTAGAGAATTGAGGAAAGCGATAGTAGAAGAGTTTGTGAACTTAAAGCAAAAGGGTTTAATACTGAAAGAGTATAGTCTAAAGTTTATCCAGCTATCCAGATATGCTCCAGAGATGATCCCAGATATAAGATCAAAGATGAGGAAGTTTGTCTCCAGCCTAACAAACATATGAAGAAAGAGTGTAAGGCAGCATTACTGATTTTTGACATGGATATTTCTAGGTTGATGGTTATACCCAATAGGTTGAGGATAATAAGAAGAAAGACAGAGAAGAGCACTTTAACAAGAAGGCCAAATTAGCTGGGCAAGAGAATGAGATAAGTCAAGGTAAGGGCAATAGATCCTTCTCCTAAAAGAAATCTTCTAACTATGCTCCATCAACAGCAAGTGCATCTGCCCCCAGCCACAGGTATGACCAGAAAGCACAAAGCCATTAGAACTTCAAAGCTTAGAGTTCTTAATCCCTAGCTAGTATGGTTCCAGGTTCAAAGGGAAATCCACCTTGTAGTAAATATGGCAAACTCGACTTGGGAGAATGCCAAGATGGAAGTAATAGTTGCTACAAATGTGGTAATATAGGCCATTTTTAGTGGTGATATCCGATGTGGGGAGACAAAGCCTAATCCTCTACTGCAGCACCCCCAACTCGAGGTAATCAAAGAGGTACTACTTTAGGTACGGGCGGAGATTCAAACCATTTGTATACCATGGGTAGTTGCCAAGATTAGAAGAACTCCCCTAATGTTATTATTGGTATGATTTGAGTCTTTTCATTTGATTGTTATATTTTGATGGATCCGGGTGCCACTTTGTCATTTGTAACTCTTTATGTGGCTAGTACATTTGATAAAATCCATGCATGTCTTCTTGAGCCTTTTAGTGTTTCTACTCCTTTTGATGAGTATATCTTAGCTGAGAGAGTCTACTGAGATTGTATTATGTTAATCTATCATAGGGACACCATGGCTGGCTTAGTTGAGCTGGACATGGTTGATTTTCATGTGATTCTTGGCATGGATTGGTTTTATGCCTGTTATGCCTCTATGGATTGTAGGACTCAAATTGTTAAGTTCAAATTCCTGAATAAGCCTTTGATATAGTGGAAGGGTAGACCTATTGTGCCTAAGGGTAAATTTATTTCCTACTTTAGGGCCAGAAAGTTAATCTCGAAAAGGTGTATTTATCACATCGTGCTAGTGAAAGATGATAGTGTTGAGTCTCCATACCTTGAGTCGGTTACGATTATTAATGAGTTTCTTGAAGTCTTTCCTGAGGATCTGCCTAAAGTCCCTCATGATAGAAACATCGACTTTAGGATTGATGTCCTTCCTAATATGCAACCTATCTCTATTCCACCATATAGAATAGCTCCTGTGAGTTGAAAGAACCGTTGAAAGACTTGTTAGATAAAGGATTCATTAAGCCTAGTGTCTCACCTTGGGGCGCTCCTATCCTATTCGTGCAAAAGAAAGATGAGTCCTTTAGAATGTGCATTGATTATTGGCAACTAAACAAGTTCACTATAAAGAATAAGTATCCTCTCCCTAGAATAGATGATTTGTTTGACCAGCTTTAGGGTGTCCCTTGCTTCTCAAAGATAGACCTTAGATTAGGCTACCACCAGTTGAAAGTGAGAGAATATGATATTTCAAAGACTGCTTTTCGAACTCGATACGGTCATTTCGAGTTTCTTGATATGTCTTTTGGTTTGACTAACAGAAATGCATCATTTATGAAGTGTATGAACAGAGTGTTCAAATAATATTTGGACATGTTTGTGATTGTGTTTATAAATGATATACTTATCTATTCAAGGAGTTAGGAGAAGTATGTCAATCACCTCAGAGTTATTATACAAACTCTCAATGATAGGGAGTTATATGCTAAGTTCTCAAAGTGTGAATTTTGGCTTGCTTCTGTGGAATTCCTAGGCCATGTTGTATCAGGAGAGGATATACGAGTCAATTTGCAAAATATTGAAGCGGTTAACATAAGAATTTCCTACTTACATAAGAATTTTCTTGGGTTTGGTTGGTTACTACCGGAGGTTTGTTGAGGGATTTTTATCTATATCATATCCATTTACTAAGTTGACTCAGAAGAAGGGTAAGTTCCAATGGTCAGAAGCTTATGAGAAAGGTTTTCAAGAGCTAAAAATGTGGTTGACTACTACCCCAGTTTTGTCCCTACCCGAGGGGAAAGATGGATTTGTTATCTATTGTGTTGTGTTCAGAGTTGGATTGGGTTGTGTATTGATGCAGAAGGGTAAGGTTATTTCCTACGCTTCCAGGCAACTTAAAATTCATGAGAGGAACTACCCGACTCACAACCTTGAGTTAGTAGTTGTAGTATTCTCTCTCAAGATTTAGTGTCATTATCTCTATGGCATGCATGTTGATGTATTCACAGACCACAAGAGCGTACAATATGTGTTTACTTAGAAAAAGCTAAACCTGAGGAAGAGAAGATAGATTAAGCTGCTCAAGGACTATGATATGAGCATTTTGTATCACCCAAGTAAAGATAATATTGTTGTTAATGCTCTTAGCAAGTTATCTATGGGGAGCACTGCTCATGTAGAAGATGGAAGAAAGGAGTTGGTTAAAGAGGTGCATAGGCTTGAACATTTGGGAGTTCAACTTATTGATGCTAATGATGGTGGTACCATTTTTTAGAATAGGGCTGAATCATCGTTAGTGGTAAAGGTGAAAGAAAATCAAGATCAAGATTCCATCCTCCTCCAATTAAAATATGGTGTCCACAAATAGAAGGTAATGGCTTTTGGAAAAAGGGGGGACGGAGTGTTACAGTATCAAGGTAGATTATGTATTCCAAGTGTTGATAGCATCCAAGAAACAATTATGGCAGAGGCCCATAGCTCGAGTTATTTCATCCATCCAGGTTCTACAAAGATGTACCACGACTTAAGAGAAATATATTAGTGGAGTGGAATGAAGTGGGATATAACAGAGTTTGTGTTCAAGTGCCCAAACTGCCAACAAGTCAAATTTGAGCACCCAAGGCCTTGTGGGGTGGCTTAGAACATTGAGAATCCAAAATGGAAGTGGGAGGTGATAAATATGGACTTCATTATAGGCTTCATTATAGGTTTACCATGATCCCGTATGCAACATGACTCGATTTGGGTAATTGTGGACAAGATGACCAAATTAACTCATTTCTTATCGGTTAAAACTATGAATACAGTAGAGAACTATGATCGATTGTACCTTCGAGAAATTTTTAGACTTTGTGGGGTCCCATTTTCTATCATTTTGGATAGGGGAGCTCAATTCACTGCTTAATTCTAGAAGTTATTCTAGAAAGGTTTGGGTTCGAAAGTGAATCTTAGTACCGCTTTCCATCCTCAGACAGATGGTCAGGCAGAGCATACTATTCAGACCCTTGAAGATATGTTTAGAGCTTGTGTTATTGACTTCAAAGGTAATTGGGATTACCATTTTTCACTTATTGAGTTTGCTTATAATAATAGCTTTCATTTGATCATTCAAATGGCTCCATATGAGTCTTTTTATAGGAGGGACTTTGAGTTTGAGGTAAATGATTGAGTGTACCTAAAAGTTTCACCCATGAAGGGAGTTATGAGATTTGGGAGGATAGGAAAGTTGAGTCCCCGATACATTGATCCTTACCATAGTATAAGGCGATTTAGACACGTTGCCTATGAGTTAGAGCTTCCGCCAGAGGTAGATGTCGTTCATCCAGTGTTCCATATTTCTATGCTTAAGAAATTCTTGGGAGATCCTTCACTCATTGTTCCTACAGAAAACATTAGAGGGAAAGATAGTTTATCCTATGAGGAGATTCCTATCCAAATTCTTGATCGACAGGTTCGTAAATTGAGGACCAAAGAGGTTGCTTTAGTTAAAGTTCTATAGAGAAATCAATTTGTTGAGGAAGCTACATGGGAAGCCGAGGAGGATATGAAATCCAAGTAACCACACTTATTTGTATCTCCTAGTATTGATGTTGAATGTACTATTCCTACTCTTATCTTTCAATTAACCCCTTCCTGAGTTGAGGAATTGACTGAGTTAACTTTGGATTAGAATTTTTTGAGTTCTTATGATTTATTCGTGCCTTGGGTAAATCCTTAGCTTGGTCATCATTTGAGGACGAATGATCCCAAGGGGAGATATTGTAACACCCCAAAAATTTCTATGCTAAGAACCGAACTAATCTTTGTATGTGTATAGGCCCGAATACAATTAATTTTAATTGTAATATAATTGTTATAACTGATTCTTTAGTTCTTGAAGTGAGTTTAATGTGAATTAGGGTCACAATAGTCCCCTAGCACAAAGTTGAGTTGATAGCTTTCTTACTGATTGAGTTTCAATATAAGATTTTACTTGGGTCAACTTCAAATGCTCATATCTCTTAGAATATCATGAGTTAGGTGGACCATGACCTATCAAATTAAAGTCTTTGAGTCTTCTTTCCAACTCCATCAAGTTTACATCAATCTGAGTTTGGAGTAAAAGTTATGACCATTTTATCAGGGATGCTAAAAGTTGTCAGTGGCCGATGGAAAAAATGACGACCGTCACACCTGTGATGGTCCGTCAGCCTTGGCCGTCACGCTTAGCCAAAATATTCAATTTTTGGGACAATTATGATGATCTGGGTGATGGCCTGTCACCCAAGCGGCGTTCCGTCACCCAGATGATAGCATAACAGTGATTTTGGCCAATTTTTAGTTTTTAAGGGGGTATTTTAGTCCTAAACCCTTTGGAGAGTTATATAAATGGTCTTAAACACTAAGAAAAAATCATACTTTTCATCATTTAACCCTCTCATTCACTCCAAAAATTTATTCTCTCAAGAACTTCAAGAAAACAAACCTTCCCCAAGGTTCATCCCTCATCCAAGGTAAGATTTGACCATGGAATTCCATAATTTCTTCATCTTAACACCAATTAATATCTTCTACCCATGGATCTATAGGTTTTCAAGGAGATCCACCTCTAACGTTCAAGAAATTGATTTTGTCATCTCTTCCTCCAAAGATTTCATCTTTCTCAAGAATTAGGAGCGTATAAGGTATGTAAGGCTAACCTAAAATATGGATTGAGTTCTTCCATATGGACCATAGATGTGTTTGATAGAAATTGTGAAAAACTCGAACCTTCCATGAATGTTTTCTTGAATTTTTCTAAACTCTAGAATATTTTTACATACTATTAATTGATTGATGATATTCATGACTTGAATTCTTGAACAATTACTTTTCATATTTTATTTCATAAACTATAGCTATATATTCACTGTAAATGATTATGTATATGTATTGATTGAAATGAAAAGCATGAACTAGCATAACTATGAATGTGAATGGCATAAAATAGGGACAAAACCTAGGTGGAGCTAGAAAATCCTTTGGTCTCCATAAATTGAACCTAAATAATTGAACATAACAGATTATTGTCATAAAAGTATATCTAACTACTCTTGATAAATGTAATTGGGATTGATTGGATAGTCTGATTGGTTGAGAGGTTTGATTGTGATAGAATTTATAAATTGATAAGGGTCCAAATGAGACTTGTTGAAATGAACATATTTAACTGATTGGATAGTGATTTATGAGCATTGAGTCTTGGTAGAAGTATTCAGCACCGATTTGGATAAGAATATAGTTACAACTAAAATCCCATGAACTACGTAGCTAGCGTAGGATGGAGGGTTAAACCTCTTAAGTACCAAAACGATGGATTTTAGTTAATTGTGGATCCAATGATAGTGATTCATCCCTTACCCTAGAAAAGTATTGGACGGGTGTGCAACGACACCACTTCATTGTACATCATCGGCTTATAGGTGATGGTTTTCCGATAGAGAAACTCCCAATTAGTATATGATCTTGCATGATAGGATTGTTTGATAGAAATTGTAGATGGTTAAGTCGATTTGAAAAACACTTGCTAAATTCTAAAATCTTGCATATCCTTTGAGTTAATTGATGAGATTGAAGTAAGAGTTGTTGACTGTTTCTCCTTCCTGCCATTTTACATACTCGTACATTCCATGTATTGATGCCTTATGGCCTGCATTATTTTATCATGCAGATACAGGTGCTAGAGATCATCAACAGGTACTCCATTGAAGATCTACATCTTTCCTTAGATTGGTGAGACCTCCTTGCTTTTTCAGAGGGATCATATTTATTTCATCTTTACTTTGAGTATCCTCTTTTGGGTAGCCATGGACTTGTCATTGGCACCTTCTAAATAGTGATAAAGGCTTCATAGACGGATGGTGATGATGTTGAGTTATTTGTTTGGTTTACAAACTATCCTTTAAAGTGAGATTGGTTTTAAAGTACATTATGCTTATTTGAATTATTGAATTGTCTTTTAAATTCGTATTAAATTTTCCGCTGAGAGCATGAATGATTGAATGAATGTGTGATTGGACCAATTGGTTCACTTTGGGACTAGCAATGTTCTTCGAGTGTTGGCCACGCCTATGTTACCCTCTCGGGGCATGACAACAACATTTTTGAACAACTATGCCTGAGAATGAATTGTAATACAACTCCAAATAAGCCATTGCTTTATTCCTAACTCAATATCCACAAAGGACTTTAAGGGCCCCAATAGGCTGATACCATACATCATGCTACCCTAAAACACTGAGAATTTGAAAAAAAAACACCAATTTTTAGTTTACCATTTGTATTTATAGTTAATTGATTTAGAGTATGTTTAATAGATTTGAATGATACACTATGCAAGGTGTGGTGAATAAACATCAGAAACAAAGATATTGCACTCTGATAGAGGCAACTGGTGTTGAAACCAATAATCTACTTTCTTATTCAAGTAGTAGAGGTAACCTATTCTCAGTGTAGTCAGATTCATTTGATTCAGCATTGGGCTTGAATAATACTTTATCAACTTCGCTCTCATCATCAATTTCTCCACTATTGTAACCATCTTCATCAGATGCACTGTTGAAAGGGAGAATTCGAAGTCTTATATCTATTCATGTTCCAATTCCCTCTGACATTAGCTTGTACTTTCTAACAAGATCCTTCTGAAGAAGTAAAATATTTGTTGGACTACAGAGTAGCTCAACAGGTTCCCCTTTTGGAAATACCACTCGCTCCATGGCTATTCTAGCCTCCTGCGAAAAGTAGATGCACAAAATCCACTCAAAGCTTTTAAAGTAACTACATCAATGATATTATTTGGTGATATATCAAGAAACACAGATAACTAACTAGGATACATTAGAACTATCAATAGTACATTATGTTAATGCAACGATAGATGCACACATATAAAAATAAGCTAATTTTGGGCTTCGATTGCCATAAAATACTCAGACGATGTAGGTGACACACAGTAAATCTTAGGAATTGACTTGTGGATCATGGTGATGGGCCATATGGAACTTTGTTTAAGGGGAAGATTGTTCAATGTGAACGAAGTTCCACATTTGGGAACCTATATATAAGGTGAATGATCTCTTAATGGCATGAGGCCTTTTGAGAAAAAACTGTGTGGGCTTTGCAAAAGCGTACAATATCACACCATGTTATCTTTGGGCTGATTTATCCCAACAAAAACAAATGAGGCCTAAATCATAGACCATTTTTGGGTAACAAACCTCTCCCACATTGGATGGAGAAGAAGAAATGTGTCACGCTCTGAGAGGGTACCCTAGGCATGGACGGCACTCAAAAGCCATTGCTGGCTCCCAAGTAAACCACTTGGCCTGATCACACATTCATTGATTCAACAAAAGACAGTTTAAGAGAAAAAAATCTTAGTGGGCTAACTCAATCATCAATATCCATCATTCAAATCAAAAACATAGTTTGAAAGAAAACTAATCAAGAGTTAAAGACATCAAAATAAATCCATCACTATCTAGTCTATGAATCCTCTATCTCTACTACCTAACTGGTGCCAATGACAAGTTCATGTCTACCTAAAAAAACTACTCATAAGCAATGGAAATAATGAATATGATCCCTTCGAAGACAAGGAGGTCTCCCACTATCACGAAAGAAATAGATCTTCAACGAAGCTCCCATTGATGATCTCTAACATCTGTCCCTATATCATAAAATGACGCAAGCCCAAATAAATGTCAGTATGTGGGATATATGAGTATGTAATAAGGGAGAATGAAATAACAATACATCAAAGGTACTCAAGATAGAATGAAACTCACCTAACTTAGTATGATATGCATGTATAAAATATAACAATGCTTTAAGAAGGACTCAGTAATATGCAACTTGCTCAAAACATGTCATATCATTTCATGCACAATTTGAAAGTCTCTCTTAACCGATAATAATCCCACCACCTATAAGTGGGTGATGTACAACAAACCAATGTTGTTGCCATATCCTATATTTTCAGGATGATGAAATAGGGAAATATTCGACTTTAATGGTCCAATCCTCTCTTATGCTGGCTATGTAGTTATTGAGTTTTATTTTCTCTAAATTTTGTGCTCGATACTACTCTCAAAACTCAAAATGCTCATGCAACTTAAACAAATTAATTCAATCAAAACTTTCGACTAGTCTCATTGGATTCCCAACAAAAGTCAATCTCATGTCAATCATTATGATCTTTCAAATTAACTCAATCAAATCCACTCATTGAGATTAAATACTCGACTCTTTTAAATCTCTTTAAAACATGCAATTTCAACTCAAAATCATGCATAGCAAAATCACGATCAAAATGGTTAAAATTCTTAAAGATTCTTTCAATTCAACTCGGGCTCAACTCATGCTCAAATCATCAAGTTCTTTCAGAAATGTATTTTTAAAAATCAATCACAAATCATTAAAACTTTGTCTTAAAATCATCATTTATGCTCAAGATATCCATGTTCAAAATAATGAAAAAATCAACTTATGTGAAAACTCAAACTATTGTACAATCAATGCTCAAAATCAAATATAATCTTCAATTAGGGTTCATGTGAATGAAGACATGAAAATGCATCCAAATCAAATACTCAACCCATGAGAAACATCAATACGTATTTTAAATATGTACAAGATACCCAAAAGATAATAGATAACTCAATAATTCAATTCAAGGAACTCAAAAACTCCAACTCAACTCAACTTAAATAAATAAAGATGAAGGGGCATGTGAACAAACTCGGTCCAACGCTGTGTTAGCCTTATATACATGAATCTTAGGAGTTATTAGATAAAAGTGTTAGGTTTGGAACCTTGTAGCTTGAAGTTGAGAAACCAATCTATGAATTTGTGAAAGAGATCTTGAACTTGGAGTCTTTAGATCTCCCAATATTGGAGAAATCCCTTTCTTGAAGTTCTTGATCTTTGGGAGAAGGAGAATTTGAGATTTTGAGTGTATCTCTACGTATAAGCATATTATTAGGTTGAAAGATTGAGAAAAATCACCGTTTAATAAATCTCGTCGATAATTTTGGCGAGCTGGGGGTCTCCTCGCTGAACCATTCGGCGAGTCACCAAAGGGTGTTTGAGCTCGCCTAAAATAATAGTTTATGGAGAATTTCAAATCCATTTGGCGAGTCACCAAATAGGAAGGTGAGATCGCCGAATTGTCCTATCTGGACATGCTGCAGTAAAATAATCATAATTTTTTACTCCAAACTCTAAAAACTGCAATCTTAATGGCGTTGAAAAGAAGACTCAAAGAAATTTAATTTGATATGCATGGGTCACCCAATTTTTTATATTCTAGGAGATATGGTCATTTAAAGTTGACCCTTATATGAACTCATTCAAAAACTTAGCCGATAGAAATTATTTAGATTTGGATTGGTTTTAGGGATCCCTTATGACCCTAAATCACATCTAATATCTTTCAAATATTTAAAATTTATCGTAACTCATATATAAAATTACAAGTCATTCAATTCGAATCTACACACATATGAAGAATAGTTCGAGTCTTGGCAAAAAAAATTTGGGGTGTTACAAAATGTACCAATATATAAGAGCTCACCCAACTCCATTAGTATGAAGCCTTTTGGGAAGTTCCCAAAAATAAATTCGTTAAGGCTTGGCCCAAAGCGCACATTATCACACTAATGTGGAGTTTGGGTGGCGGTATACACAGTCCCAACATGTGGTATCAGAGCTGCAACCACAGAGTATACTCAGACAGAACTTTGGCTCTGATACCAATTGTTAGCAAAAATGTGAAAATATAAAGAACAAGGAAGGAAACCAATATTTAATGTGGTTCAGATCAAAATGATCCTATGTCCACACTTGCAATGGATGTCCGAGTGTTGATATATATCATGACTGATACGAAAATAGATTGAGTAGAGAACAACTGCCTTTATTTTGCATATTAGCAATTACGCTATCAATTCTCTACTCTTCTAATATATTTTGCAAATGACTTAGAATATGAAACGGTAAGAGAGAGATGTGATGAAAGGTCTATTTCAAATAAATCAAGAGCTACCTATTTATAGGAATAAAGTATTGCTCTTAATGTCATCCATGATATCACATTGTGTCAAGATGTCAAAGTTTACCAAACTTTTACCTAATTTTCACCTACAAAGTTGCTACATTAATTTATCTAGAATCTTATCAATTTTAACAACCATTAACTGTTACTTCAAGACATGAAATTCATCATCTAAACTATTAAAACAATAATATTATGGGCACGTGTGAAAGAATCTTTGGTCAACTAAGACTAGCGGTAAGTGTTAGGCGAGTCTCAAGAAGTGTAATTCATACTCAATAAATGTAATCTCATCCACAAGAATAAATGTAATCTCATCCACAATAACTTTAAATCACATCCAATCATCAATTTTACATTTTGATATGCATAGGAATAGTTAATGAACCCTGCGGTTCTATAATTTGATTGTTAAGAGGATAAAAGTTAGTTAAAAATTTAGAATATTCAACTAATATTTTTTTTATTGTGATTCAATAGTGTAATAAATCAAGCATTTGCAATATTTGTGATTTTTATTGGCATAAACAAAGGGTGAACGTGACGTAATCTATAAATTGTTTTATATGTTGTTCTCTTTTTAAAATAAAGAAAAAAATCACTTATACCATTCTTTAGGATCATTTAGTTTAAAATCCAGATATTCGAGAATTATAATTGTGGAATAATAACTAGGGTTATAAATTATAACTTAGGATCAATTCACCTCCTTATTGGGATAAACATACTTAGCTAATATTTCCAATGAAAATATAAAATGAAATACATTGAAAAATTAAGGGGAAAAAAGAAGAAATTAACATATTTAATTTACTCACGAGCCAATGTGGAGTGCAATACACACAAATTTGACATGTTAGCATTAGGAGCCCATGAGATGTATATATGTCAAGTAAAAGTGTCTATCTAGTCACCAGATAAGTTTAAGTGTCTAATTTACAAATTGTGCCATGTTTGAGGGACTAAAAAAATAACAACAACAACAACCCAGTGAAATTCCACAACGTGGGATCTAGAGAGGGTAAAGTGTATGCAGACCCGACTCCTATCAAGGTAGTATGACTGTTTTCGAAAGACCCTCAGCTCAGTAAAATTATAAAAAGAAGTCAGATAAGGATAATAAGTTCCAAGCGATATGGCAAAGCAAATAACGAAAGCAACTCAGATAAAATAGAGAAATCAAAGTACATAAAGTAATAGATAATAACAGAAATTAGACCACAAGGAATTATAGTGAGCTAATACGCCTACTAAAAAGGAAGAATAATGAGACTATGAACTAGCCTTCTACCCTAATGTGGGTCCTTTGCACCCTCCTATCTAAGGTCATGTCCTCGGTAAGTTATAACTGCACCATGTCTTATCTAATCACCTCTCCCCAATATTTCTTCGGCCTACCCCTACCTCTTCTAAAACCATCTATGACTAACCTCTCACACCTCCACACTGGGGCATCTGTGTCTCTCCTCTTCACGTGCCTAAACCATCTTAGTCGCATTTCCTGCATCTTGTGTTTCACTGAGGACACTCCTACATTGTCTCGAATAGCCTTATTTCTAATCCTGTCACTCCTGGTATGCCCACACATCCATCTCAACATTTTCATTTCAGCAACTTTCATCTTTTAAATGTGAGATACCTTAACTGGCCAACACTCCGCCCCATATAACATAGCCGGTCTAACCACTTGGTAGAACTTTTCCTTAAGTTATGGTGGCACCTTCTTGTCACATAGTACACTGGAAGAGAGCCTCCATTTTATCCACCCTGCCCTAATACTATATGTGACATCATCGTCAATTTCCTCGCTGCCTTGCATAATAAACCCAAGGTACTTGAAACTAGTTTTCTTTAGGATGTCTTGGTCACCAAGCCTAACTTCCGTGCCAACTTCCTGAGGTGTCTTACTGAACTTGCACTCTAAGTACTCTATCTTGGTCCTACTCAGCTTAAACCCTTTAGACTCCAAGGTCTGTCTCTAATCCTCCAACTTAGCATTGACTCCACTACGAGTCTCATCGATCAAGACTATGCCGTCCACGAAAAGCATACACCATGAAACCTCACCTTAAATTTGTCGTGTCAATCCATCTATCACTAAGGCAAATAAAAATGGACTAAAAGCTGATCCTTGATGCAACCCCATCACAACTAGGAAGTACTCTAAGTCACCTCCGACTGTCCTTACCCTAGTTTTGGCACCATCATACATATCCTTGATCACCCTAATATATGCCACAGGTACACCTTTAGCCTCCAAACATTTCCATAGTATCTCTCGTGGAACTTTATCATAGGCCTTTTCTAGGTCAATGAATACAATATGCAAGTCCCTCTTCCTCTCCCTATACTACTCCACCAGTCTCCTCATAAGATGGATGGATTTTGTAGTTGAGCGTCTCGGTATAAATCTGAACTAGTTCTCTAAAATAGACACGCCTCTCCTTACCCTCATCTCCACCACTCTTTCCTACACTTTCATAGTAGGGCTTAGAAGCTTAATACCTATATAATTGTTGCAACTCTGGATATCCTCTTTATTTTTGTATAGAGGGATCATTATGCTCGACCTCTATTCTTCGGGCAATATTGTCGTCTTAAAGATAACATTAAATAACCTAGTCAGCCACTCCAAACCTACCGAGGTCATGCTCTTCCAAAATTTCACAGGAACCTCATCAGGTCCGGTCGCTCTTCCCCATTGCATCCTACGAACAACACCCTTAACCTCCTCGACCGTAATAATCCTGTAACAACCAATATCATGACGCCTCGCTGTATATTCCAAATCTCCCAACATAATCTCTCTTTCCCCTTCTTCATTCAAGAGTTTATGGAAGTAGGACTGTCATCTCTGTTTAATGAAAGTCTCATCTACCAATACTTTTCCATGTTTGTCCTTAATATACTTTACTTGATCCACATCGTGTTCCCTTCTCTCCTACGCCCTAGCTAGCCTGAATAATTTCCTATCCCTGCCTTTCTCTTCTAGTTCAACATAAAGGCATTCAAAAGCTACCGTTTTTGCCGTCAAAACTGCTGACTTCGCCTCCTTCCTTGCTATCTTATAAAGTTACCCATTTGTCCACTTCTCCACCTCATCCTTGCTTTCTATCAACTTCGCATATGCCATCTTCTTTGCTTCCACCTTCCCTTGCACTTTTCCATTCCACCACCAGTCCCCTCGATGCCGACTACGACTACCTATCGAGATTCCCAACACTTCCCTTACTACAACCCTAATACAACTAGCTGTCCTATCCCACATACTATTCACATTCCCGCTACTATCCCAGTCCCCCATATCCTTCAATTTCTCTCCTATATACAGGGCACTAGCCTTGGTCAAACTCCCCCATCTAATCCTAGGTCGGTCATCCCCGACCCTCCTCTTCCTCTTTATCTTGATCCCTAAATCCATCACCAAGAGGTTATATCGGGTTGTAAGGTTATCGATCGAAATGACCTTACAGTCTTTGTACAGACCTTTATCATCCTTTCTAAGGAGTAAATAATCTATTTGATTCTTAGTCACCGAACTATGAAAGGTTACCAACTTGTCCTCCTTCTTTGGGAAACTCAAATTGGCTATCACCAACCCAAAATCTCTTGCGAAATCCAAAATTTAAACTCCTCCTCCATTTCTGTCCTCGAAACCAAAGCCTCCATGCACATCATCATACCCTCCCAAAATAAACCCAACGTGCCCATTGAAATCCCCTCCTATGAAAATCTTCTCAGTAGGTGGTATGCCTCCCACTAACTCATCCAAATCCTCCCAAAAGCGCCTCTTATCCTTGTCGCTTAAGCCCGCTTGTAGTGCATAAGCACTAATAATGTTCAATGTGATCCCTTCAACGACCACCTTAATCGACATCATCCTATCAGTGACTCTCCTAACCCCCATCACCTGATCCCTTAAATCACTGTCTACTAAAATGCCTACCCCATTCCTATACTTCGATCTACCAGAGAACCAAAGCTTATACTCGTCTACCTCCTTAGCTTTAGAGACTACCCATTTGGTCTCTTGGACATAAGTTATATTAATCTTCCTCTTCTTTAGAATGAGGGACTATCTAGATATTTAAACTAAATTATTTATATGGTCAACTTTAAACATGCTCATAAGCAAGTAAAGGATACTATATAAATACGCTTGAAGGGGTAATTGAATTCTACGTTAGAGCTTCAATTAAAAAATCTATCAAAAGCGTTAAGTGTTTCTCTAACAAATTCAACCTTTTACATAACAAATTAGTTTCTTATATCTCCTTATTGTTATGTCATATCTGAAGAAAAAAAATTCCAAACTCATGTTGAAGAAACAGATTATCCAATGGAAGCTCCTTTTTATGGGTATGGAAGAAGAAGTTTGTGTGTTACTGGTAGATCATGACAAAGAATTTATTACTGATCAGATGATTGATTTTCTAGAATTTTATGAATATAGAGGTGACATCCCTAGAACTTATAATCTTTGTTTCTTTGATATAAAAAAAAATAATGTGTGATTTCCTTTTTATTATATAGAGATTTAATTGATATGATGTTGTTCTTCTCATTTGTGATTTTAAAATTGTCTCTTTTTAAATTTCATTTATCTTGTAAATCTTGAATTTCTCTTTTCATTGTTATTGTAACACTATTTCTATGCTTGTTTATGTTGTTTTACAAGCTAATAAACAAGTTTTGTGTGGTTACAAAGAACCTAATCACACACTCGATTAGCTTTCTCCATAAAGATGTATATGATTTTCATAGGGGATAGATAGTTTTATGTCAATTTATGTGTTGTTCTAACTTTATTAGATTCCCCCCCCCATAAGAGACATGGTTTTATGTTAATTCTAATTATTTAATCAACTTACATATGTGTTTTACTCTTATTACATGTTTGACTCAACTTATTTTAAGCAGCTTATAAAGTGAAAGTAGCTTATAAGCCCAAAAAAAATAAGTTGGGGTAGCCCAACTCTACCCCAACTTATTTTTTTTGGCTTATAAGCTCTTTTAGATAAATAAAGTCAAACAGACCCAATTATTTTTTTGGTCTTATTTTAAGCACAAAATAGCTTTAAGTTAGCCAACCAAATACTCAAAAAGCTGAAAACAGCTTATCAACAACTTATTAGCCAATCCAAACGGGGATCTTAGTCTTTTTTTAGAAAAAGAATGTTCTTTGTCATTAGGCCTAGACTGACATGGAGTTGGAGGAGACAATTAAGAAGGAGTTTCCATTGGATTATCTATTCCTTCAATAATTTGAGAATTTTTTCTTCATACATAACAATAAAGAGATATAAGAAGCTAATTTGTTATATAAAAGGCTGAAATTGTCAGAGAAACACTTAACTCTTTTCATAGATTTTTTAATTGAAGCTCTAATGTAGATATCACTTACCCCTTAAAGTTTATTTATAAACTATCCTTTACGGGCTTATGAGCATGTTTAAAGTTGACCATATAAATAATTTAGTCTAAATACCCGGAGAGTCCCTCAAACTTGGCACAATTTGTAAATTAGACATTTAAACTTATCTAGTGACCAGTTAGACACCATTACTTGACATATATGCATTTCATGAGCAGCTAATGCTGACATGTCAAATTTGTGAAATTAGTCGAGGTGTGCGAAATCTGGCCTGAACACCATGGTCATAAATAAAAAAGCATCTCAGACACTCAATTAGCTTTTTCCATAAAGATGTTTATAAGTTTTCAAAGTGGATCAATAGTTTTATGTTCATTTCTGCGTCCTTCCAACTTTATCGGAATTTTCCCATAAGGGACAGTTTTATGTTGATTTTAATTATTTATCATATTTTCCCCATAAGGGACATAGTTTTATGTTAATTTTAAATACAACTAGATCCACTATGGTGGCAATTATTCTTTTCCTTTGTTGATTTGTTCTTTTTCTTTCTCTATTTTGTTTCTTCTGTTATTTAGTTGAGTTAACAAATATCAGTTCAATTTCGATGAAAGAAATAATTATCCTGGACTAAACATTAGATGTAGACTCTACCCTCAAGCCTCATACCCATTAAGAACCACATCCAGAAGTGTTATAATTTAGTTTTTTAAAGTTTAACAGTAATAAAGTTCTAGTAACTCGAGCGCAAATAGTAATGGTGACACTCTATATCCTGAAAGAAAAAAATAAAGGCTTTTGCATCCGTTAGTTGATTTTATTGGACGAATATTAACAAGTTGATGTGTTTTTTTTCAATCTATTGGCTTTTAAGCTTGTCTGATTTGCAAAGGAGAATTCCTATGCAAAATTAACAAAGTACGATGGAGCGCCCTATGACCTTAATTTCAATGCTCACACTCCTTCAGTATTCTGCATTAGATTCTAACTAGTAGGCTAATATATATGTCGAATGCTCCACCTTCAGATGAGACCTTAGGCAACAAGCCACTTCACACAACATTTGAAACATTAGTCTGAAATGAAATTTTTGTCTCTTTTTCATTGTAAATAGCTGATGCCCTAGTCCAAAATGAATAAAGAAGAAAGGACATCACGCACACTAAGCTCCCCCTATGCACAAACTGGGAAAGGCTGGGACCACATTGGGTCTCATATAGGCTGCATTACCTTGCATTTATGCAAGAGGTTGTTTTCACGGTTTGAATATGTGACCTCATGGTCATAAGGCGGCAACTTCTATTCTTAGACTGAAATGAAAACACAATATTTGTAACCTGAGACTTGGTGAATCCTAAGTTGAAGTCCACTTTATGTTTTGTTTTATTGCAAACATCAGATGTCTTTACACAGCATCACAAAAGAATACCTTTTTCACATAAATAGGAATGCCGTGAGATCTTGCAGTTGCTTGAATCCGAGAATTTTTCTTATGCTTGGACTACAGAGCAAGTAGAACATCTGCTTCACTGATATTATCAGTTAACTCAATAGCATCGTCAATGTTTAGCTGTTTTATCCCTTGCATCACACTTGCCTCTAAGATCTACAATACGTACTCAAATATGCAACAACTTCCACAAGAAACCAAGGGCTACATCAAGCTGGACAAGATAGGGATGGCAAGCTTCAGAAGAAAAAGATTAAAAAGGATCAAACAACCTCCTTGAACTATTTTTATCTTCAATGTTCTAACTTACTCTTCAAATTGGATATCAATATGACTAGTGATAACCACTTTGAAGGTTCTACAGTTAGGACCATTGTAAAGGGGAGAGTCTCCCCTGCATCTTACCTACCTAGGATTAGAGTAGCCTTTTTCTTTTTCTTTCCTTTCCTTCTAATTTTTGACTGTGCAGGAACTTGTACACATGCAACATATCAATCAACAGTTGGAGGGCCAGCTATGTGTGCTGCATATTACAGCAGTGGCAGGATGGAGCACTTCACCATTTGGAGCTTGCAGCTTGTGGAATTCCTCCATACAACCAGAACTTACATCAAGGGGCTGGTGCTGGAGTGCCAGCAACTGAGCTTGGAATTCCAACAAATTGCAGCATACAAGGAGAAACTACAGCACAGTTTTTGCTATGCAGAATTTTTCTTGTTCTTTTACTTGTGCAGGTACAATACACAACTGCAACCTCCAAGAACAAGTTCTTCAGCATACAACAAATCATTAGAACATAAAGCAACATCAAGACATACCTGCAACAGATGGACTACAGCTGCAGCAACAGCCATCAAAATTCCAGCACAGGCCACAGCTGCAGCCCCCAACAAAAGCATCATGCAACATCAAATTGACTCCAAACTAGGCAGGAATACAGAAAATACAGTAGTTGCAAAGCCCAAGAAGTTTCAGCTCAAACGGAAATTTGGAGACGTTAGTCGAGCGACCTTGAAAAGGTTAGCCGAATTAAGTCTCCAAATGGAACACTTCACTACTTGGAGCTTCCAGCTTGTCCAAAAGGCCTCCAAATGTTGCAAGAACACAGAAAATACAGTATTTGCAAAGCCCAAGAAGTTTTACCTCAAACGGATAATTGGAGACGTTAGTCGAGTGACTTTGAAAAAGTTAGCCGACTTAACTCTCCAAATGAAGCAATTCACTACTTGGAGCTTCCAGCTTGTCCAAAAGGCCTCCAAATGTTGCCAGACCATAGAAAATACTGTAATTACAAATCCCAAGAAGTTTCATCCCAAACGGATAATTGGAGACGTTAGTCGAGCGACCTTGAAAAAGTTAGCCGACTTAAGTCTTCAAATGGAGCAATTCACTACTTGGAGATTCCAGCTTGTCCAAAAGGCTTCCAAATGTTGCAAGAACACAGAAAATATAGTAACTACAAGGCTCAAGAAGTTCCACCTCAAATGGATAATTGGAAACGTTAGTCGAGCGACCTTGAACAAGTTAACCGACGTAATCATAATGAGGAGGTTGGTGTCTATTTTTTTTTGGTCTTGTTGGCTTGTCTCTATGCATTTGCAGGTATCTGGAGATACATTAAAGCATGTTACAGTTGGGGACATGTTTACAAGCCACAACACACAAAAACTCCAACAACATGCAGCATACAAGGACAAACTACAAGTCCACAATGGACCTGCAGAACCACAGCACAGTGTTTGCTGTGCAGAAGTATTGGAGGTATTTTTCTTCTTGTTCTTTTACTTGTGCAGGTACAATACACAACTACAATCCCAAAGAACAAGTACTTCAGCATACAACCACTCACTAGAACATAAAGCAACATCAAGACAGACCTGCAACAGATGGGCTACAGCTGCAGCAACAGCAGTGGCAAAAGGGTTGTTTTTCTTTGCAGATGCAGGGATTACAAAGTGCATGGTTACACTTGTAGATGCAGCCAACAGATACCATGATACAACACCTGCAACAGCCTTCCTGGATTCTGTGCAGGCACACAAGAACCCTCCAATATCCAAGGCTGTTGGAACATCAGAAGCTGCAAAATTCTCATTTCATCCTCCTTAGCTGATAATCATGATTGCGATGCTGTTGCATACTTCCCTTGGACTTACTTGGTACGACAAGATGAAAAAGGGCAAAGATGAAAAGAGCTTCTTCACCCCATGCAAGATAGAAGGTTCATATACTTGTTCTTCTTCAATTTAGCTATGTATGGTACGTAGCATAGTTTAATAGGACTAGTATAGGTTACTTTCTTGTCTTTTCATGGAAGGGGAGAGTCTCCCTCATTTATGCTTTCTTAGTCGACTTGTATCGGGAGGAGTCCTCTCATAGGTTTACTGCTTTCTAGTTATAGATAGCTCCTTTTGCTACGGGGATGAGTTAGCCGACCTTAATAGGTTAGCCGACTTATGAACCAATATAGGATCGGAGGTAAGGTTTATGTCCCCCTCCTTGTATTTTTCTGTTTTATTTTATGTTAAGGCTTGGGGGTGATGCTCAACCCCTGACTGTGCATGAGAGGTGGGAGCCTCGTGTAGGGTCTGTTCCCTCAAAAAAAAAAATATGAGTTCCACGTAGATGTTTTCATATAGAAGTTGATGGAAGGTTTATCATGTTTTCTCCTCTCTTCTTTTTTTTCCCTTCACAAGAATCTCTTATTCTATGCCTTAGTTTCCCTAATAGTAGTTAAAAACCTTAAAGCACTAAAAGGAATAGAGAGTGGATTAACCCAAATGCTTCATCAAAAGGATATAAAGTTTGAGGAGGAGGCTCTGTAATTGTAAACGGTGTCTTTGAAAATTACTTTAATGAGGAAAATCTTAATGAGCTAAAGCAAAGAAGAATCTCCTCTTTTCCACCTATACAAGGAGTGACAAGACTCAAGTTGAAGTTCTTTTTTTATCCAGGAAATACTTTAAAACAAAAATATTTGTCGTGCTTGAATCTGAATAGTCAGCCAAAAGAAAAAAATCATTCCTGCTTGATATTTCTACTCTTCATTTTTGGAGCACCAAGCACTTTCCACAAAGGAGGGACCTTAACAGGAGAAAAGGCAAAGGAGGGGACAACTAAGGATACTGGAGAAGCATCAAATTAGGCTTATTAGATCCACAATTAAAAGATACTAAGCTTTGCAGCAAGTTAAATAACAATATTAAAATTGATAAGATCCTAGATAGTCTTAATGTAGCAACTTGGTAGGTGAAAGTAAGGTAAAATTTTGGTAAACTTTGACATCTTGACAAAATATGATGTTATAGATTACATCAAGAGCAAGAATTTATTCCTATAAATAGGTAGCTCTTGATTCATTTGAAACACATCTCAAAAATATTTCTCTCTTGTCTTCTCATATTCTAAGGCATTTGCAAAATACATTAGAAGAGTAGAGAATTGATAGAGCAATTCTCTTAGTTGTATTTGAGATTTCTCCCCTTTCTTTGTTAATATAAATGCAGTTATTCTCTGGTGGACGTAGGATTATTCTAATCCAAACCACATTAAATATTGTTGTTCTTCCTTGTTCTTTATATTTTCACATTTCCGCTAACAATTGGTATCACAGCCAAGGTTCTGTTTGAGTATGCTTTGTGGTTGTAGCATAGTCTGAATTTCCACATTAGAAAAGAATTACTTTGGTTTTCTGTATTTCTAAATACTTTGTAGTAGAAGAGGAAGAACAAGTAAAAATGAGTTCCATGAAGTTTGAAATTGATAGATTTAGTGGGCGCAACAATTTCAATAGATGGAAAATCTTGATGATGGTGTTACTCTAGAGGGAAGTTTCTATACACGCTATTGTTGGAATGTACCCCGATAACATATCAGTTTCTGACAAGGAAAATATTGAAGGATATGCATTGAGTGTAATCCAACTATCCCTTACACCTAACGTGCTCAGTGAAGTGAGTACAAGTATTGGGGAGACGACCAAACAGTTATGAGATCGGCTGGAAGGGCTTTACCAGGACCGGTCAGTTATAATAAGGATGTTGTTACAACGACATCTTCACACATTTAAGATGGAGTTAGATACTTTATTGCAAGACCATCTAGATGCATTCAATAACCTTATGATGGACTTACAGATTGTCAAAATTAAGAAGGATGAGGAGACGCTTGCATGTACTTTGCTATTTTCATTGACTTCAAGATATAGTAATATTGAGAATTCAGTGATGTATAGAAAGGAGCCTATCACTCTTGAGAAAGTGAGGCAAACACTTAACTCTTGTGATGTGCGGAGGCATTTTGAAGGAGAAAAAGATGATGAATCTAGTGGGCTCTTTGTAAGAGGTCATACTAGCCAATAGGGAAGGAGCAAATCAAAGCACAGATCAAAATCTCGTATGAACAAAAAGAATGCAGTGTGTTGGGGCTGTCACAATAAGGGACACTTTAAACAAGATTGTCCTATGTCAAAGTCCAAAGAAAAGGCGAGTGCATCCATTGTTGAGCAGGTACATAATTCTGATGATGAATATGTACTAACAACATCATGCAATAGTGGAGTCTATAACAACAAATGGTGTTAGACTTTGGTTGTAATCTGTATATGACATTTCGAAGATATTGGTACAGCAGCTATGAGAAAAGTGGAGGAACTATAGTAATAGGTGATAATGCAACTTATAAAATAGTTGGCATTGGTTCAATTTGGGTTGCTGCCATGATGGAATCGTGAGGACTATTATAGAAGTCCGTCATGTTCCTGATCTGAAGAAGAATTTGATATCCCTGGGTACTCTATATAATCAAGGCTACAAGTACATAAATGAGGGAGGTACAATGAAGGTGGCTAAAGGTTCTTTAGTCATACTGAAGGCCAAGAAGGAGGATGGCCTTTACACACTAGCAGGACGCACCATTATTGACAAGGCAACAGTTATCTGATGATAACAAGGCAAGATTATGGAACATGAGATAAGGCCATATGAGCGCACGAGGACCGGAGATGTAGAGCAAATGCAACCTTTTGAATAGTGAAAAGATCAGCACACTTGAATTTTATGAGCATTGTGTCTTAGGGAAGCAGAAGAAGGTCAGTTTTAGCACTGGCAAACACAAGACGGGAGGAGTGCTAGATTACATCCATTCAAATTTATGGGGTCCCTCTTAGATTTCATCTAATGGAGGAAAGAGGTATCTTCTCATATTCATTGACAATTTTTCACGAAAAGTTTGGGTGCATTTCTTGAAGGCAAAAAGTGATGTTTTTGAAGCATTTAAAGAATGGAAGATTTTGGTAGAGAATCAAATAGAGAGAAAAATTAAGTATCTGATAATGGCTTAGAGTTTTGCAGTGAAGAGTTCAATAATTTCTGCAAAATTCATAGGATCGCAAGATATAAGATGGTCATGCATACACCAAAGCAAAATAGAGTTGCCGAGAGAATGAACAGAACTCTTCTTGAGAAGGCTCATTGTATGTTCTTACAAGACAAAATGTCCAAAGTGTTTTGGGCTGAAGCAGTTCACACGGCTTCTCATATTGTCAATCTATCTCCAGCATCAGCACTTGACTTTAAGACTCTGAATGAGATATTGTCAGGTGAACCCTCTAACTATTTATACCTGTGAATATTTGGGTATCTAGCTTATTATGATGTTAATGAAGAAAAGCTTGAAACAAGGGCTAAAAATACTATATTCATAGGGTATGTAGATGGAGTAAAAGGGTACAAACTTTAGTGTTTATCTTTACTCAATTTATTGTTAGTAAAGATGTTACCTTTTATGAATCCTCTATACTTGATCCCCGTAAAGTTTCTGTGAAGTTATCAAAATACAAGAACAACGAGTAGGTGGAGCTACCGGTGGAGCATACCAAGGAAAAGGATCAAGAGACTCAAGTTGATGAGTCAAAAGATGCAGATCTTGAAGAACATGCTATCAATGAACCATACATAATTGTGAAGGGAAAGGACAAAAGGCAGATTAGGAAACCGGAACATCTTATAGAGCAAGCAAATATGATTGCATATGCATTCGTAGCTGCAGAAGACGAATTAAAGACCTCGAGCCCTCTTTGTATGTTGAAGCAACTTCTTGCAAAGATGCTGTACAATGGAGGTTAGCCATGATGGAAGCGATGAATTCTCTTCACAAAAATGAGACATTGGTCTTAGTTGAAAAGCCAAAGGAGAAGAAGACATTTGGATACAAATGGATCTATAGAAAGAAAGAAGGTATTCTAGAAGTGGAAGATGCTAGGTTCAAGGAAAGATTGGTTGTAAAGGATTTCAATCACAAGGACGGAACTGACTACAATGAGATCTTCTCTCCAGTCGTGAAACAATGCTCAATTCATGAGCTACTAGGATTGGTTGCATAATTTCATTTAGAGCTTCAATAGCTTGATGTCAATACTTCTTTGTTATATGGTAATCTAGAAGAGAAAATCTATATAGAACAGCCTGAAGGTTTCCTAACTGAGGGAAAAAAAGATCATGTATGCCAACTGAAAAAGTCTTTGTATGGTTTGAAGCAATCCCCTAGACTGTGGTACAAAAGGTTTGATGCATTCATGACTACACATAGATTCTCGAGGAGTGCATTTGATAGTTGTGTGTATCACAAGAAATTGTCAAGTAACTCTATGATTTATTTACTATTGTATGTTGATGATATGCCTATTGCTGCTAACAACATCACAGAGATAAATATTTTGAAGAAACTACTGAGCAAGGAATTTGACATGAAGGATTTGGGAGCTGCAAAGAAAATTCTTGGAATGGAGATTTCAAGAGAAGATGGTGTTGTACATGTTTCTCAGAAGAGGTACATCAAAAAGGTTCTTGAGAAATTCAATATGCAGATGACCAAGCCTGTAAGTATACCATTAGCTTCTCGTTTTAAACTTTTAGAGTTACAAATGCCTCAGTCTGGGGATGAGGTGGAGCATATGTCAAAATTCCTTATGCTAGCGTAGTTGGTAGCATTATGTATGCTATGGTGTGCACACGTCCAGAGATTTCTCAATCTGTGTAACGTTCCTCAAAATGCACAAGTGCCTTAAGAAATACCTTAGGAATAGGCCGCTCATGTAATGCGTTATCCTTAATCTTTTTGGAAAATCCGAATTTGGAATATTGATCAGGCGGTCAAAACCTGCAGAAAAAATATCTCGGTGGATTTTTAGGACCCATATATCGGAAGATACATTTTTGAAGAAACTACACGAAACGGAAAGGTCTGTGACAGGTTCGCGTTGTGGACCTGGCAAGGATTTTTTGGTCGAGTTGGGTTTTTAATAAGGGCATTTTAGACTTTTTCCTAATTGTTAGCTAATGAAACTAGACTTTTTTAGGACCTAATACAACTCTATAAATTGACCTAAACTTTTAATTTTATTCATTCTCCTACAATTCACCTACTCAAATATTTCTCTCTCTACAAAAGACTCTCAAGGAATCCATTGAAGACTTCAAGTATATTCACTCAAGCTCTCCATCAAAACTCTCAAGTTCTTCCAAATTATTTGGAATTTTCACTTTAAGGTATGTGGGTATTGATTCATGAATTCTTTCATCCATGAAGCCCAATCAATTTCTCAAGATTTTCTATCAAATTAAAGTATGGTATTTTATAAGTTTTATGATCTCTATTCCTATTGCATGAATTATGATTCAAAATATGATCATGGGTCTATTTTGATATAAATTGATGGTTATTGCATTGAATTGAAGAGGTTTTCCATGAATTCACCTATTTTGATCCCAAGGGTTCATGATGTAAATTATGAGTATTTTGATGGATATTATCTATAATAATTATGTATGGGCTGATATAAAATTTATAATCATGCATGTTTTAGAGTGAATTACATGATTTTCAAAGTCAATTGATTATGAAATTGAGTTTTACTCTAAGTTCAAGGTATGAATTTCATGCAAGTTATGAAGTATGGTAACTTAGGGCCCTATGTGGTGACCTAAGGCCTAAAAGGTGACTTAGGGCCCTATGTGGTGACCTAAGTCCTAACGATATAAATTATGCAAATATGATTGTAATGATGAAAGGACAATTCTCACATTACAAGTATGTTATGAAAATAAGCTACTCTATGATTTCAAACCTATGATCATGACTATGATATATGTAATTATGATTTCTATGCTATGCATGTATTCCATGTGATTTGACTAAGCACTGAGTGGATGTAAGGTCAGGGCCCTACCAAAAGCCTTAGTAGCAGCCTCATATCTCATAAACTACGTCCCACCATAGGTTTCCTTCATGGCTT
The DNA here is from genome assembly GCF_947179165.1 of Solanum dulcamara. Lineage (NCBI taxonomy): Eukaryota > Viridiplantae > Streptophyta > Magnoliopsida > Solanales > Solanaceae > Solanum > Solanum dulcamara. Next base: position 7,852,807 of record NC_077246.1, on the reverse strand, counting down.
AGCTATTGGATCCACATATAGCGTATGTATGACCCGCTTAGCAGGGTAGAGTCTACCTTGGCAAATAGATTGCCCTTTTCTTCGTTGTATGGGGAGACAACGAGATTCTATGTTATAGCTCGCATAGTCTTATTGTCTGTTATGGTTCCTATCCCACATATGTATGATCTTCTAAGTATGTTATGATTTTTAATTTATGCTTTTAAAATGCTTTGGTCAATATGATTTTCTCATGACTTTACTTATTCCATCTTATCATGTGTTTTACTTGACCTTTGCATTCTATGATTTACGTTGCATATCACACCCTCATACATTGTACATTCCAACTTACTAAAGCATACTTTTTCCTACATTGTCTCATAATGTAGGGGTTGAGGTTGAAGACCATACTCATCTATGTAGCTAGTTTAGCTTCCCTATTCAGCGGCATTGTGGCGAGTCCTCATTTATCGGGGACTAATTATTGAGTTAGTTACTATTTCCAAATACTTTTGTTATGTTTCATATTGAGGGTGAGCTAGAGACATGTCTTAGCCCCCGCTCATATTCATGAGTAGAGGCATATAGTTGGATAAATGTTTTGAGCCTATGTCGTCATGTGATATTTTTCATTTACTATTCATGGTTTAGACTCTTTTATGATGTTTCTGCTTTTTACTTTACCTTATGAATGCTTATGATATGTAAAAGAATCTTGGTTGGAGTCCTTCAGGGTTTAAATCATCGTGTTACGACTAGGCCTTAGGTTGGGTCCTGATAATCTGTAAGTGTGGTAAGTAGGTACATGGTCAATCCAGGAAAAAAGGCATTAGGAGGCTATCAAGTGGATATTGAGATATCTCAAACGAGCTTCTGATGTTGGCCTAACTATAACACCCCCCAAAATTCTTCTCTAAGATTTGGACCCTTCTTTGTATACGTGTAGGATCGAACCCGACTATTTTGAAGCGTATGCATGATTAAGATGAGTTCCCAAGTAATTTAAGAGTGTTAGGGGTGATGTGGGGTCACAAAGGATCCCTAGAACCAAGTTAAGTCTAAAGAATTCATCTTGGCTAAGTTTTAGAATGAGTTCGTAGAAGGGGTCGACTTCTAGCGACCATATCTTTTGAAATATGATGATCTGGGTGGCCCATGACCTGTTAAATTAAATGTCTTCGAGTCTTCTTTCCAACACCGCCAAGATTGTAATTTTTGGAGTTGGGAGTCAAAAGTTATAACTATCCTAAGACAAACTAGTACTGCAGGAATTTCAGGCCTGGGTGGTAACTGCTGGAAACCTGGGCTTGGCGCCTCAGTAGTTTAGTCCCTGGCGTGGCGCGCCACTATGAGATGTGCAGGGTTTTCAAGCCTATTTTCTAGAACCCAGAAAATATAGTCTTGGCGTTGTAGGGGCGCGGCGCGCCACTATCGCGCCATAAAACAGCCTCAGTAGTTTGGTCCTTGGCATGACGCGCCACTATCAGATGTACAAGTTTTAAGCCTATATTCGACTTGGCGCCGCAGTGGCGCGACGCGCCACTATCGCACCAAGAGTGCTTTAGCCGTTTTTCGAGATTTTCGAAGAAAGGGCAAATTGGGCATTTCCTAAATTATATATACACACTAGCCTTGGACGTTTTTGGACCATTTTTCAGTTCCACTCTCTCTCTCAAAAGTCCTAGAAATCCCCTCTCTTCTCCTTCAAATCCTTTTCCAACAAGGATTACCTTCAAGAACTTCAAGATTCAAGCTTTCTATTGAAGACCCAACATCAAGGTTTTCTTCAAAGTCTTTACTAAGGTATGTAAGGCTACTAAAATCATGGGTTGAGTCCACCTATGTGCCCTACATCTTCTGTGAGATTGATTGTTCATAAGAATGAAGCTTATTGTTGAAGTTAGGTCCAAATAGGTCCTTTTCATCTTTTACCCTGATTTCTATTATTATGTTGATGTTGTGGAGTCAAGAAAGTGATGTACTACATGTTGGTATGAGTTGATTGAGATAAGAGGTCGAACATATATTGTTAATTTCTTAACTATGTCGATTATGATAAAGAATGTTAATTTTCTTAAATATGTTATTTATCTTGAATTATTGATTTAAAACCTTGGAGTTGTGTTGAGTCCCAAAAGATTTGTTAAATGAATAGAGGAACGATTGGATAGGTTTGTATGTTGTTAAATACATATTTAATCTACTCTTGAAAATTATGATTGGGATTGATCGAATAGTATGATTAGGAGAGGTTTGATTGTGATAGAATTGATGAGTTGACAAGGTCCTAAATGAGACTTGTCGGTATGATTTGATTGAGTTGATTGGATGGAGTTTTATGAGCATTGAGTCTTAGTAGGAGTATCGAGCACCGAATTGGGTAAAAGTAAGTAATAACTGGAACCCAATAACTACGTTGCCAAACGTAGGAGGGGATTGAACCATTAACGTCGGATGCTTCCCCAAAATTATTGTCCTGACATTATAGGACTTGGTTGGATTGGATCCATGATTGGTTGATTTGTTTATACCATGGCAAAGTATGAACGGACGCGGCAACAACGTCTGTTTGTTGTACTGTCACTAGCTCATATGTGATGGTTGTCGGATAAGAGAAACTCCCATATAGGTCTTGATAGTACTCGGAGTCGGATTGGGTTGAATTGTATATGATTAGTCCCGTCTAAACCATATTCTTGTTTAGACTTAGGACACTTGATTAAGTTGTTCTTCTTTCTAAGTTGAGATTCCGAATTGGTTCGATTCTTTCTGATGTTGTTTTATTCGGCCATTTTACATACTCGTACATTCCATGTACTGACGCCATTTGGCCTGCATTGTTTCATGATACAGAGACAGGTACTAGAGATCGTAAATTGGTGCACCGTTGAAGATTGACTTACTTCCAGCTAGTTGGTGAGTCCTCCCTGTTCCGGAGGATACCGAGATCTATCTTTGTAGTTGTGATTTATTTCTCCCTTATTTTGATTTTTTGGTAGCATGGACTTGTCATTGGCACCTTTGGATTGTTGATAGAGGCTTCATAGACTAGAGTGTGGAAGTGTTGAATTGTCCATTTTGACTAGCTTTATTTTAGCTGATTATTGATGTGATAGTTGTTTGGTCTTTGGACTAATATTATGGTTAGTAGCCCATAATAGAGTCTTCCGCTGATAGAATGTGATTGAATGAAAGTGTGACTGGACCAAGTGGTTCATTTAAAGGCCAGAAATGGCTTTCGAGTGCCGGCCACGTCTAGGGTACCCTCCCGAGGCATGACAAACATGGTATCAGAGCCCAGTGTTCAAGAGTCCTAGGGGGTCTATGAAGCCGTGTCTAGTAGAGTCTGGCTTATGGGTGTGTTGTGCACCACACTTATAATTGAGAGGCTATAAGACATTAAGAATTATTTCACTTCTTTCATACTCTAAATTCGTGCGATAGAGTTAAACTCTATAAAACTTCCTTTCTAATTCGTGCATTTATACGTTACAGATAATGCTTCCTAAACGTACTACTAGCCAGAGGAATGCTGATAACGCAGAGATGCCACAGTCAGAGGTACGCCCATCGAGGGCTAGGGGCCGACCTACGAGATATGTGGAGGCACCTCAAGTGCCTACTACTCTGCCTGCACCAACTTCGGAAGCAGATTTTCGAGGAGCGATTGCTATGCTCACTTAATTAGTGGCTGCCCGAAATGGTAACCAAAGTTCACCAACTCTTAGCTCTAGTTCCCAAGATCCGTCTGCTGCCACCAGAATTAGAGATTTTTTGAGAATGAATCCGCCGGCATTCATGGGTTCTAAGGTCGATGAAGACCCCCAGAATTTTATTGATGAGATATGGAAGATCCTGAAAGCTATGTATGCTACGGAGATCGAGGGAGTTGAGTTGGTGTCTTATCAACTCAAAGATGTGGCAAATATTTGGTATAACCAATGGGAATAAGGTAGAGGTGAGGATGCTGAACCTGCTATATGGGATGAATTTGAGGGAGCCTTTCTTGACCACTTCTTTCCCAGAGAATTGAGGGAAGCGAAAGTGGAGGAGTTTGTGAATTTGAAACAAGAAAGTATGACCGTTAAGGAATATAGTCTAAAGTTCATCTAGCTATCCAGATATGCTCTAGAGATGATCCCAGATATGAAGTCGAAGATGAGGAAATTTGTCTCCGGTTTGGGAAAACATGTGAAGAAAGAGTGCAAAGCGGCATTGTTAATCTCTGACATGGATATTTCAAGATTAATGGTGTACGCTCAACAGGTGGAGGATGAGAAGAGTAAAGACAAAGAGGAGCATCTGAGCAAGAAGGCAAAATCAGCGGGGCATGAGAATAAACAGAGGCAAAACAAGGGCAACAGGTCCTTCTTTCAGAAGAGTCCTTCCAACTATGCCTCATCTACCGCCAGTGCACCTATGTCGCAGAATAGGTATGATCACCAAGGACAGAGTCGCCAAAATTTTAGACCCTATGGTTCTCAATCCTAGGCTAGCGTGGGTTAAGGTTTGCAAGGGAAGCCACCATACGGTAAGTGCGGTAAGCTCCACTTAGGGGAGTGCAGAGCGAGAAGGGTTGGTTGTTATAAATGTGGACAAATAGACCATTTTCTGAAGGAGTGTCTAACATGGGGGAATAGAGCCCACTATTCTACCACCGTACCACTAGCTAGAGGTAATCAAAGGGGCACTACTTCAGGTACGAGCGGAGTTACAAACCATTTATATGCCATGGGTAGTCGCCAAGATCAGGAGGACTCCCCAAATGTCGTGACGGGTATGATTCGAGTCTTTTCTCTTGACTAATATGTTTAGATGGATCCGGGTGCAACACTATCTTTTGTAACTCCTTACGTGGCAAGTAAATTTAATAGAATTCCTGAATGTCTTCGTGAGCCTTTCTGCGTAGCTACTCCTATCGGTGATTCTGTCTTAGCTGAGAAAGTCTATAGAGATTGCACCATATCAATCCATCACAGGGATACCTTGGCTGACTTAGTTGAGTTAGATATGGTTGACTTTGATATGATCCTTGGTATGGACTGATTTTATGTCTGTTATGCCTCTATTGATTGTAGGACTCAAATTGTCAAGTTCAAATTCCCGAATGAGGCGGTCATAGAGTGGAAGGGTAGTCTTGTTGTGCCTAAGGGTAAGTTTATTTCATACCTTAGGGCAAGAAAGATAATCTCAAAAGGATGTATTTATCACATGGTCCGAGTGAAAGATGACAAGGTTGAGTCTCCATCCCTTGAGTCAGTTCCGATTGTCAATGAGTTTCCTGAAGTATTTCCTGAAGACCTGCCCGGAGTCCCTCCCGATAGGGAGATCGACTTTGGAATTGATGTTCTTCCTGATACCCAGCCTATCTCCATCCCTTCATATAGAATAGCTCCGGCTGAGTTGAAAGAGTTGAAAGAACAATTGAAGGACTTGTTAGATAAGGGATTCATTAGGCCGAGTGTCTCACCATGGGGTGCTCCTGTCCTATTTGTGCAAAAGAAAGATGGGTCCCTTAGAATGTGTAGTGACTACAGGCAGCTGAACAAGGTCAACATAAAGAACAAATACCCTCTCCCCAGAATAGATGACTTATTTGATCAACTTCAGGGTGCCACCTATTTCTCAAAGATAGACCTAAGATCGGGCTACCATCAATTAAAGGTGAGGGAGTGTGATATCCTAAAGACAGCTTTTCGGACCCGTTATGGCCACTTTGAATTCTTGGTTATGTCCTTTGGGTTGACTAATGCCCCCACATCTTTTATGGATCTCATGAACCGAGTATTTAAACCATATATTGATATGTTTGTGATTGTATTCATAAATGATATTTTGGTTTACTCCAAGAATAAGGAGGAGCACACCTATCATCTTAGAATCATCTTGCAAACTTTGAAAGACCGGGTATTGTATGCAAAGTTCTCCAAATGTGAATTTTGGCTTGCATTAGTGGCTTTTCTAGGCCACATTATATCTGGAAATGGTATTCAGGTTGATGCTCAAAAGATTGAGGCAATGAGAAATTGGCCCCGACCCACATCCCCGATAGATATAAGAAGTTTCTTGGGTTTGGCTGGCTATTATCGAAGGTTTATAGAGGGATTCTCATCCATATCATCACCATTGACCAAGCTGACCCAAAAGAAGGCTATGTTCTAATGGTCTAATGCGTGTGAGGAGAGTTTCCAAAAATTAAAGACCAAGCTAACCACTGCTCCTGTTCTAACTTTGCCCAAGGGAACAGAGGATTTTGTGATCTATTGTGATGCGTATAGAGTTGGTTTGGGCTGTGTGTTGATGCAGAGGGGAAAGGTGATAGCCTGTGCTTCAAGACAGCTTAAGATTTATGAGAGAAATTACCCAACTTATGACCTTGAGCTGGCAGTTGTGGTATTTGCTCTTAAAATTTGGCGCCACTATTTGTTTGGAGTGCATGTTGACATGTTCACCGATCATAAGAGTTTACAATACGTCTTCAACCAGAAGGAACTCAATCTGAGGCAAAGGAGATGGCTCGAACTACTCAAAGACTATGATATGAGTATCCTCTACCATCCAGGTAAAGCTAATTTTGTTGTTGATGCTCTTAGCAGGTTGTCTATGGGTAGAACTACCCATATAGAGGAGGGAAGGAAAGATTTGGCAAAAGAGGTGCATAGATTAGCCCGATTGGGAGTTCGTCTTGAAGAGAATAATGAAGGTGGAGTTAATATTCAGGATGGGTCTGCATCCTTACTCGTGGCTGAGGTTAAAGAGAAGCAAGACCAAGATCCCATCCTTCTCCAGTTGAAGGAAGTTGTTCACAAGCAAGAGGTGATGGTTTTTACCAAAGGGGGAGATGGTGTGTTGAGGTACCAAAATAGATTGTGTGTACCAGATGTCGATGATGTTCGGGAAAGAATTATGGCCGAAGCGCATAGTTTAAAATACTCTATTCATCCTGGCTCTACAAAGATGTATCATGACTTGAGGGAAGTTTATTGGTGGAGTGGAATGAAGAGAGATATAATAGAATTTGTTTCCAAGTGTCCGAATTGCCAACAGGTTAAAGTTGAGCATCAAAGGCCATGTGGGTTAGCTCAAAATATAGAGATTCCGAAATGGAAGTGGGAAATGATCAACATAGACTTTATTACGGGTTTACCAAGGTCCCGAAAGCAGCATGATTCAATTTGGGTGATTGTGGATAGAATGACGAAATCAGCTCACTTCTTGGCAGTTAAGACTACTGACACTGCAGAAGATTATGTAAAATTATACATTCAAGAGATAGTCAGGTTGCATGGGGTCTCCTTGTCTATCATCTCAGACAAAGGAACTCAGTTCACTTCCCAATTTTGGAGATCCTTTCAGAAGGGACTGGGTTCAAAGGTGAACCTTAGTATGGCCTTTCATCCCCAAACAAATGGCCAAGCGGAGCGCACTATCCAGACGTTGGAGGATATGTTGAGGGCATGTGTACTTGACTTCAAAGGAAATTGGGATGATCACTTACCTCTCATAGAGTTTGCATATAATAATAACTATCATACGAGCATTCAAATAGCTCCTTATGAAGCTTTGTATGGGAGGAGGTATAGATCACCAATTGGATGATTTAAAGTTGGTGAAGCTGAGTTGATTGGGCTTTATTTTGTTCACCAAGACATGGAGAAGGTGAGAGTTATTCAAGATATGCTAAAGACAGCCCAAAGCCGTCAAAAATCTTACACTGATGTGAGGAGGAGAGACTTAGAGTTTGAGGTGGATAATTGGGTATACTTGAAAGTGTCACCCATGAAGGGCGTCATGAGGTTTGGAAGGAAAGGAAAGCTTAGTCCTCGATACATTGGTCCTTACCAGGTTGTGTGGAGGATAGGGAGTATCACTTATGAATTGGAGTTACCCTCGAAGCTAGCCGCCATTCATCTGGTATTTCACGTTTCGAGGTTGAAGAAATGCTTGGGCGATCCCTCATTGTTAGTCCCCATTTATAGTATTGGAGTTAAGGATAGCTTATCCTATAAAGAGGTTCCGATCCAAATTCTTGATCGCTAAATTCGCAAATTGAGGAACAAAGAGATTGCCTCAGTCAAAGTTTTGTAGAGAAATCAATTCATTGAGAAAGCCACATGGGAAGAGGAGAAAGATATGAAATCTAAATATCCACATCTATTCGTGACTACTGATAAGAATGTTGAAGGTAATGTCCATCTTCTTGACTTGAATTCGTATGTGCATTTATAGTTCGAACAGTAAATTATTTTGAGAATTTGATTGATTGAATGACTGAATTCTGATTGTGGTTTTTACCCCGAGTCCATCCTTGGTTTACTCGTCATTCGAGGACGAATGATCCCAAGGGAGAGATAATGTAACACCCCCTAAAATTCTTCTCTAAGATTTGGACCCTTCTTTGTATACATATAGGATCGAACCCAACTATTGTTAAGCGTATGCATGAGTAGGATGAGTTCCTAAGTAATTTAAGAGTGTTAGGGTGATGTGGGGTCACAAAGGATCCCTAGAACCAAGCTAAGTCCAAAGAATTCATCTTGGCTAAGTTTTAGAATGAGTCCGTAAAAGAGGTCGACTTCTAGCGACCATATCTTTTGAAATATGATGATCTGGGTGGCCCATGACCTATTAAATTAAAGGTCTTCGAGTCTTCTTTGCAACACCACCAAGATTGTAATTTTTGGAGTTGGGAGTCAAAAGTTATAACTATCCTAAGATGGACTAGTACTGCAGGAATTTCAAGCCTGGGTGGTAACTGTTGGAAACCTGGGCTTAGCGCCTCAATGGCGCGACGCACCACTATCGCGCCAGGAACAAGCCTCAGTAGTTTTTTCCTTGGCGCGGCGCGCCACTACGAGATGTGTAGGGTTTTCAAGCCTATTTTGCAGAACCCAGAAAATATAGGCTTGGCGCTGTAGGGGCGCGACGCGCCACTATCGCGCCATGAAACAGCCTCAGTAGTTTAGTCCTTGGTGCGACGTGCCACTATCAGATGTGCAGGTTTTAAGCCTATATTCGACTTGGCGCCGCTGTATAGTGACGCGCCACTATCGCGCCAAGAGTGTTTTATCCGTTTTTCCAAATTTTCGAAGAAAGGGAAAATTGGGCATTTCCTAAATTATATAGACACACTAGCCTTGGATGTTTTTGGACCATTTTTCAATTTCACTCTCTCTCGAAAAAGCCCTAGAAATCCCCTCTTTTCTCCTTCAAATCCTTTTCCAACAAGGATTGCCTTCAAGAACTTCAAGATTCAAGCTTTCCATTGAAGACCCAACATCAAGGTTTTCTTCAAAGTCTTCACTAAGGTATGTAAGCCTACTCAAAGCATGGGTTGAGTCTACCCATGTGCCCTACATCTTCTTCGAGATTGATTGTTCATAAGAATGAAGTTTATTGATGGAGTTAGGTCCAAATAGGTCTTTTTCATCTTTTACCCTGATTTCTATTATTATGTTGATGTTGTGGAGTCAAGAAAGTGATGTACTACATGTTGGTATGAGTTGATTGAGATAAGAGGTCGAACATATATTATTAATTTCTTAACTATGTCGATTATGATAAAGAATGTTAATTTTCTTAAATATGTTGCTTATCTTGAATTGTTGATTTAAAACCTTGGAGTTGTGTTGAGTCCCAAAAGATTTGTTAAATGAATAGAGGAACGATTGGATAGGTTTGTATGTTGTTAAATGCATATTTAATCTACTCTTGAAAGTTATGATTGGGATTGATCGAATAGTATGATTGGGAAAGATTTGATTGTGATAGAGTTGATGAGTTGACAAGGTCCTAAATGAGACTTGTCAGTATGATTTGATTGAGTTGATTGGATGGAGTTTTATGAGCATTGAGTCTTGAGAGGAGTATCGAGCACCGAATTAGGTAAGAATAAGTAATAACTGGAACCCAATAACTACGTTGCCAAACGTAGGAGGGGATTGAACCGTTAAAGTCGGATGCTTCCCCAAAATTATTGTCCTGACATTATAGGACTTGGTTGGATTGGATCCATGATTGGTTAATTCATTTATACCATGGCAAAGTATGAACGGACGCAGCAACAAAGTTGGTTTGTTGTATTGTCACTAGCTCATAAGTGATGGTTGTCGGATAAGAGAAACTCCCATATAGGTCTTGATAGTACTCTGAGTCGGATTGGGTTGAATTGTATGTGATTGGTCCCGTCTAAACCATATTCTTGTTTAGACTTAGGACACTTGATTGAGTTGTTCTTCTTTCTAAGTTGAGATTCCAAATTGGTTCGATTCTTTCTGATGTTGTTTCATTCGGCCATTTTACATACTCGTACATTCTATGTACTGACGTCATTTGGCCTGCATCGTTCCATGATACAGAGACAGGTACTAGAGATCGTCAACCGGCGTACCGTTGAAGATCAACTTACTTCCAGCTAGTTGGTGAGTCCTCCCTGTTCCGGAGGATACTGAGATCTATCTTTGTAGTTGTGATTTGTTTTTCCCTTATTTTGATTTTTTGGTAGCCATAGACTTGTCATTGGCACCTTTGGATTGTTGATAGAGGCTTCATAGACTAGAGTGTGGAAGTGTTGAATTGTCCATTTTGACTAACTTTATTCTAGCTGATTATTGATATGATAGTTGTTTGGTCTTTGGCCTTATATTATGGTTAGTAGCCCATAATAGAGTCTTCCGCTGATAGAATGTGATTGAATGAAAGTATGAATGAACCAAGTGGTTCTCTTGAAGGCCAGAAATGGCTTTCGAGTGCCGGCCACGTCTAGGGTACCTTCCCGGGGTATGACACTAACCTTTCGAAAAAGTGAAGGTATTTTAGTTCTCGATTATGTGGATTGTGATTATGCAAGGGATCTTGATAGAAGAAGTTCCATAACTGGATACATATTTACTCTCATTGGCAGTGACGTTAGTTGGAAATTGACTTTACAAACGATTGTGGCTTTGTCAACAATAGAGGCAGAATATATGGCAGCAACAGAGGTAGTGAAAGAAGCTATCTGGTTGAAAGGTTTGGTGATAGAATTAAGTTTGGTTTAGCTGGAATCAACTATAAGATATGATAGTCAAAGCGCTATTAATTTGATTAAAAACCAAAGATTTCATGAGCGCACCAAACATATTGATGTCAGATTCCATTTCATTTGAGATGTCGTTGAAGAGGGAAATATCAAGGTCGAGAAGGTTATCACAGATGATAACGCTGCAGACATGCTGACCAAGATAGTCCGGCTTGCCAAGTTTGCACACTACAAGGACTTAGTGGGAGTATGCATCCACTGATGCAAACTCTAGTAGAACAACTGCTAGGTGGAGCTAATGTGTTCAACAAAGGTTTGATTCTTCTTGTTTCTTACAACGGAATTTCCCAGTAAGATTAGAAGTTTTGGCTAGAGTTGTTCATATGCATACTCGGAACGCAAACCATGGTGGAGATTGAAAGAGTTGAGGTTGAAGAAAGAATCAAAAGTTGCTGAAAGAAAGTTGAAAATGGAGAATCGTGCCAAGGTGGAGATTTGTTAAAATTGACAAGATTCTAGATAGTCTTAATGTAGAAACTTGGTAGGTGAAAGTTTGGTAAACTTTTACATCTTGACAAAATGTGATGTCATGAATGACATCAAGAGCAAGAATTTATTCCTATAAATAGGTAGCTCTTGATTCATTTGAAACACACCACAAAAATATTTCTCTCTTGTTTTCTCATATTCTAAGGCATTTGCAAAACTCTTAGTTGTATTTTGGATTTCTCCCCTTTCTTTGTTAATATAAAGACAGTTATTCTCTGGTGGACATAGGATCATTCTGATCCGAACCACGTGAAATATTATTATTCTTCCTTGTTCTTTATATTTTCATGTTTCCTCTAACAAACAATAATATGCGAATGTAGAACCATCATGCACTAGGAGGTAATTCACTCTTTTGGAAATTGATTCTCTTTTGAAAGCCCTTCAACAATATGAATAAAAGCACGGCGATAAATTTGAACTAAGAAAACAGATTCTGAGACAGAGATTTTTATACATATTCAATGTAGTGATGTCATTCTTTTTTCCTTCTGAATAAGTTAAATGGTAATGAGCCCGTTTGGATGGGCTTAAAAACAGTAACTTTTATGTATGAAGTGCTTTTAGAATTTTGAAGTGTTGAAAGTTATTTTTATAAATAAGCACTTGAGTGTTTGGATAAAAGTGCTTAAATGAGGAAAATGATGTGAATTTTAGGGTTAAAAGAATAAAAAGGGTAATTTGAGAATTTAGTTAGAATATAAGGGATATAAAAGTAATTTCCATGGTAAAAAAAATGACTTTAAGCACTTAGAAAAAAAAGTTAGGAATCCTAACTTTTCATTTTTGACTGACTTTAAGAACTTTATGGCTTAAAGTTACCATTAGACAAACACGTCCAAAAGTTAAAAAGGGACTTTAAGTTGATTTTAACCAACTTACAGCCCATCCAAATGGGCTCAATATCATCTTACCTGATAAAGAAAAGTGCAAAAGGGCATCCTCACATTCACCGGAACCTCCTTCCATGTGAGGATCTATTTCTGAGATGAGCTCAGTAGAATCAGGTATACCTCCATTCATCTGGATAATGTCTTCAACCAAAACTTCATTTCTCTCATCAAATGGTGCTTGGATGGATGAACTTTCCATTATTCCATCTTGTGATCCTGGATTTATCTTGCAAATTTCATATTTCGGGTAACGTCCTTCTCAACATGAAAATTAACACCGTGGTGCACGAGTGTAGAGAGTCACTCCATGCTTTAATGGTATTATTGCATTTTGGAACAGTAGAGTTAGACCTGATATCATCTTTTAAGAACTTCTCCACTTATAGATATCAATGTCAAGACACCTCCATGACTAAATATTTAGGCAATTAAGAAGATTCCCAAATTTTATTGATGTTGAATGTGATACTAAAATAAGCTATTAACATCATTATAGGAAGGTAGGTTCCCTTGAGCATTACTTATTTTAATCTTCAGTTTCTCGCCTATTTGTTTTTTAAACCTCTGTCCCTCCATGCTCATCTCATGTTGTAATTACGTAGGAAATATAGAGAATGCATTGGTTCCCTTTAATTACATTATTTTTGTTTTTCACCCTTCATGCACGGCTCGTGTTGCAATTGAATAGATTATGTAGTGCATTAGTTCACTTTATTGCAGTGATACTAGTTTTGCATACTTCTTGTGAGATGTGAAAGGAAAAAGAAGAAGTCACATCTGGTACACCTAGGAAAGGTGGGATGTCCCTTTCTTTGTAAATAGACGTCCTATTACCTAGAAATGTGAAGAGACGAGAAGTTTCATTGGGAAATCACAAAGTTACCATAATTACCCATTTGTAGTATGACAGCATTGCTCAACATTTACTAACCATCAACTCCAATGGTATAACTGTAACATTTACTGACTATTGAAAAAGTTCTGCAAAACAAGAATTACCTGTACTCCTCCATCCAGCATCTCTAAAGCACGGTTCATGACTAAATTCTCTATTGTTACACCATGAGCAGTTGCAACTAACTGAATTCCTCATTGTGCAATGGTGCTTGCAGCCATTGCCTCAAGCTTAGTACCGATCTCATCTATTACATTCACTTGTGGCATATGATTTTCCACTGCTTCTATCAGCACCTACAAAAATATAAAGTAAATACCAATCCACATTGATCGATGATCAATTGGATTATGTTTGGAGCCACTCGTAAGGGAAGGAAAGGTCCACCCAAAACCAACAATAGGTATATCCTCAGGAAACCGATTCATCTAATATATGTAGTTTCAATTTTGCTTTCATAAATGTGGGTAAGATACAAGCACCTTTTCAAAACAGTAATTTTATTTTCATCTTGCTAACGGGGTGGAATTCAAGCTCCTACCTTGTGTCGCATCCCCCGAGCATTACCTATTCCTGCGTGAGGTATATCACCATCTCCATCAATTTCATTAAAGGTGTCAACAATCATTACGCACTTCCCATAATCATTTACAAGCATCCTGTCTATGTCCCTAGGACATAAACAAGGAATCCTTTATACTCGTCTGCAATAAATAAAATAGATGCACAAGACATACAGAATAATTACAAGCTATATATATATATATAGAGAGAGAGAATTATATAGATCTAGATCCCAGTATGAGTGTGATACACAATTAAGGAGTTAGAGTTAGATTTAGCCTTCCGAAAAGTAGTTAATTCTGTTAGGAAGCTACAGTGAAAGAAGTTAGTAAGGCAGTTATAACTGATTTCTGTTAGATTAGTGAATCAATAGGTTTACAATTCAGTCATTCTTTTTTCTTGAACTTGGTAACTTTGAATTATATCACAGTAGAACATGGATAGTCCTAAACCTTATATACAGATGAACTCCAAACTCCATTTTTCTAATTCTATATTGAGTCTAAAACATTAGTTATAGAGACAGTTTCATTTGAGTATAATTGATTACGCCAAAAACATAACAACAAAATGCAGTTAAGTTTAACTTTCTGCATACTATTATCTATACTCTCAAAACACCTAGAATTCCTCTCTTTCCAGGTTGCCCACCAACATTTTAGAGCTTCAGTAATTCTCCTAGGCATAGTCCAAGATATACCTTTTAAGACTCAAGAATACCCTCCATATCTGTTGAGTAAATTTGCAGTGTAGAAAAAGATGGTTAATTCTCAAGATGCAGAGGAGTATTATCAAAGTACTGGTCAACAGGTCGTTTCAGGTATGAGTAGTACTTGAAAATGTGAAAAAAGCTGCAATTTTGGACGCGGACAACTTAACAGGCAAAGTATCCAAGCTTGGTCGTGCACTAAAACAATCACGGAATCTCCTAGAAATGAAGAACATAGATGATGAAAATAGGTTTCACCAGACCTTGAAGAGTTTTGTGCAGAATGCTGAGCTTGACATCATGTGGTTATTCGAGGAAGAAAAAAGAATTATGGCCTTAGTTAAAAGCACGAGAGATTATTTCCACGGAAATGCAGGAAAAAGATGAAGGTTTACTATTGTTTGTTACTGTTCGAGTTTTTTCTGATAATATTAGATAAGTTATGAATAGAGGTGAAAAATACTCAGAGAAAGCTAAACGGTACGCCAAAGAAGGAGAATTTGGCAAGTAAAACTTCAGAGTCCACCAATCCTCCTTCCCTTGAACTCCAACAGAAGCTTTTTCCAGCTATCACAGATAGGAGAATTGATGATTCTAGCTCAGATGATGATTCTTCTTAAGATAGGGTGAAACTGGCTGTGTTTTTCTTCATTTTCTTGAAACAATCCACTGATCAAATTTTGATATGATAATTGGGAAGTTGAATTGGTGAAAATTTCATAATCATAGCACACAAGTCTAGATGCACCCGAGGGTGTAGCCTAGCAGTCAATGAAGTGTTTCCTAATCCTCGGAGACTAGAGTTCAAATCCTAAATACTAGGTAATTGATCCCCTGTAAGATCGTCTTGGTGGGCAGAGTTATCACGTACTTGTTTTAGTAGGGAGGTGGTTGGTAACAAGTCGAATAATCAATATGCCTACGAGCTGACCCGAACGACACATCCCTAGGAATCGAAATCTTTTGATTTTTTATTGTACTGATCATTAGTACCAGAGTGCATTGTATCTAAAATTATATGTTAAAGCTAAATCTTGTGTACATGCCTGTTAAATTTGTTTTTCGTTATCGTTGGCGCAGGGATCCGAGTCATTTCAGAGCTCAAGTATGGTAAATAGGAAAATGAGATTCTCAATTTGAGACAGAGGAGGTGGTTGGAGTTGCTCAAAGACGACGATATATCTATTACATGGCTCTATTTCACATATTTTTCTTTATTGAAGCTCCACTTGTACTTAAAAGAGTAGTTAGGAAAATTCTCATTCATTTTTTTCTCCAGTTTAGTTCATAATTCTTTTTTAAAATAAAAAAATGTAATTGAACAAAGTAGCCTTGTTGATTATTATCTTTTATCTATGGTGTTTCCAAATTGAAATGGTAGCTTTGTTATTGTCACGATCTAACCCACAGGGCTGTACAGGCACCTATTCTAACACCTAAGTAGGAGAACCCTCAATTCCATAAAGGAAATAACATGTGGAAGTTTAACAAAATACCAATAATAGCCCTAAGAGCCAGGAATACACCATAATTGAATTATCAAAACTCTAAAGTTTATTACAAGAAACATTCTAACACCCCCAAGGATACTAGTCTAAATAGGTACAAGAGCTTCTAAAGATACAATATACAATAAAATAATAACACACCTCCCACCATAAGGAAGGAAGAGTAGAAATTGTTGGATAATCAACTTCATCGTCACCTAAAACACATCACTGACCCTGGAATCACTGTCACAACCCGAAATCAAGGTGTGATGGCACTTATCCATTTCCACCGGACAAGTCATCCTAAATCTAACAAATGCTAAAATAAAAGCGAAAATAATTTAAAATGGATAATAATACTAAGGTAAAAGCGAAAATCATAGTAAAATACAAAATCCCCCACGGACTGGTTGTCATATGTACAAGCCTCTAAATACAATGATAGGAAATAAGTACATGTCTCAAATCTTTGTCTCTCGAATAGAACAAAGTAAAAGTAAAGAGGAACAAGAAAGATCGTCGGCATCATCAACTACCTCTCAAGTCTCCTCTAGTAAGCCTCGGATGAATGAAAGAAAACTGGATCACTATCTAGGATCAGAACCTACACAAGTGTAGTTAGCAAGGAGTGGGTACCAACAACGCGGTACCTAGCAAGTAACAACTAAGGCTAAGCAAAGCTAATAGAATACACGTACTCCTATTATACTATCTAACCCCCAGACTACAACCTGTACCAAAAACAGCCCAGTCTAGCAGTTCTAACAGCATAGTAATCATATATCTCAACAATAGTATAACTCAAGTCTCAATCAAATCACAACAATCAATAATACATATTAGGAGAATATTGCGGTAAAACAACCCACAATGGCGAAAGATGTATGATGCAATGAAATGCAATGCAATGTCACATATAGTGATGCATGTCTATCCTAAATGATATATATCCGCTGACTAAAAGGCCAAAACCCATGGGGCCCACACATGGACCATGTATCTTCCAGAACCATTTTCCATCGGCATAATCATCTCTTGCAGAAACTATTTCCCATCGTCATAATCATCAAATCAAATTTCATCTCAAAGTATCGAAACCAAAGCAAATAGGCAATGTCCATGTAAACCACAATGACGAAATGATATAATCAATAAGTCACAACTCATATAACGACAATTATATTCAAGTATTCACAATAAGCCAATGATCAATTCATATCGAACACAACATGTTAAAGAATCTCATTTGTCATTTATTACCCCCATTCTTTGTTATCAAGTTCAATTGAATACCAAATAGTTTTCAAACCACTTTCTATTACTCTTCAACACATAAATCACAAATACATGATCCAGTAAGCTTAAGCATAGGTTTAGAAATTCACCTGCCTCGATTCAACCCCGAACTACTCTGGAATCTGAGCTTTACCCTTATGATGATGTTCCGAATCAAAATAATCTATTCTAATAAGCTACCCCAATAAGAACACGAGTCTAACAATACCCAAATTAAATTTTTCAAAACCGGGCCGAATATGACTCGAAAAACTCAATTTTGAAAACAAATAGAAAATTCAAAAAAAATTACACGAAAACTATCCTTGAAATATTTAGTAACTAATGCTAAAAACCAATTTGAATTTGGACTTAAAAACAACTCAGAATCATCAACACATTAAAAATTTTGTTTCTTGAAAACCCCCAAGATTTGAGTTCAAAATTCATGATTTCGAAGCAAAAATCACATTAAAATTACTGGGTATTGAGAGATTGAAGTCAAAAATACTTACCCATACCAAGATTCTCGAATAGCCCCTTCAAAATCACCTAAGTCGAGCTTCTAGGGTTCAAAAATGATGAAAATGGGATAAAATCCCGACCTTTGGGAAATTTCAGGTCTGCCAGTCATTACACTTCGCGATTGCGGCACCCCTCCTTGCAATCGCGAAGAGGAAAGTTGGTCAAGTCATTAAACCTGACCATCACGATTGCGTAAAGTCCCATGCGATCACAAAGAACCAAGCTCAACACCTAAGCAATCGCGAGAAAGGATCTTGCGGTCGCGAAGAGTTATTTTGCTTGCACCAACAATATATCAACACAAAAAATACATGTGTCGGACCCTCAAGATTAGTTCAAAATCCCATGCACACAAACCTTATATGCTACCATACTAATTTTGACATTTCCTACTCAATGCAACCATTGAAATTTGAATTTGAGGTTTCATTGACTCGAAACTCAAAAAGTCACAACTAAATTAACTAATGCTCCCAAAATACCAAAATGATCTCAGGGCCTTCAAAATTCAACCAAATCCACTCCTAGATCTAAAACTATCCCCCGAATCCAACGGAGTCATCAGAATTCCATTCTGAGCATCGAAACTCCAAAAGTTGACCAAAGTCAAACCTTAGCCTAAAATTCCTCAAATCTTCATTACAACTCCAAAACTAATTCAGTAAACTCTCCTAGACCAATTTCCCTATTTCGGAGCTGCAGGAATTGACAAAATTCCATTCCAAGGCTCATAGCTCCGGTTGGTCCCAAATACCACTTTTAAACACTTAAAGCAACTCAAAATTTCCAAAACCCAACTTTTTCATAGAATCTTCCCAAAACCATCACTTGATACTAATCAGAAACAACTCGAGGCAACTATAGGGAGGGATAAAATGGTATTTTTTTGTAAAAAAATCCAAAAATGACCTTCAGGATCATTATAACCACACTATGCCACATGGCATAGGAAGAGTAGTATCAATACAAACAACACGTACTGGTAAGCATCATCTGTCAACCTAATACCCACCGCATAATATAAAGAAATCAATAAGAAGAAAACATACTCTTAAGTAAATACACCGCCAACCCTCATGCACAAGCTCTTACCATTTCCATTAACCTCATTAAAGTCATTCAAGCCTAAGCCTCATCCCTTTTAGTTGGTTCACTGCCAACTCTAATACAGATCAAGGTCTAGCTCTTCTATCACATACAGAGTTTCCAAACTACGGGTCACCACTAACTCTGTCTAACTAGTGTACTACCTTTAACTTTCACACCAATATTGGACCTAGAATAATTAGCATCTCACTTAGAATAAGGAAAATTTAGGTGGACTAAGGCTCACCTTCTAGATGTATTGGCCCACCATGGAGGTATATAGCCCACTATAGAGGCCTCGCGACAGCGGCATTCCTCCTTCTAGGGCAGCCTACCTAGTGAAAGAATCTCTGAATTCTCCCTAATCCCCCCATTTTCACATGTACCAACAGAACACCATCAATATCTGACTCTAAGTCACTGATCTTACTAAACCACACATCAAATTATAACTACTTGTTTACCCATGGCCTCATACCTATGATATAGACGCATCTAGCTACCATAACATAATTTGAACATGCATATATTAAAGCACATTACCAATTTAACATTTCAAAAGCAATATATAGTTTCACAGTGTACATCTCAAATACAACAGTCAATATGGTAACACTTGGACCTTTGGTCCTTTCATATCAATTATTACACATGATGAGCATGTTTGATTATAATCGGGTTAGTTTCTTTATCATCACCCATACAGTCAAAAACAATTCACAAATGATAACCACACAATAGTTCTCTCATGAAACTCATACCCAAACTATATATGTGTCGGAACGTGACACCTAATCCAATATATGTATCAAAACATGACACTAGATCCTATATATGTGTCAAAACATGTCACCTTATCCAATATATTTGTCAGAACATGACACCAAATCCAATATCATAATCACAATGACAATCACAGTCCACAACAAATAGTTCACATACTTGTATAATCAAGTAATAGGTTCATTGCATGCAATTGTTTACAAAAAGTCATTCAATTGGTTTCATTCTATCTTTCCTTCATTAACAATTTTTCATCAAGCCTTCTTTAATCAAGGCATCACTTTTCGTAGAGCAAGCTCAAAATTATGAATTTTACTATATTGGGATTGTAGACCAAACACAACAACATATCAATCACTCAACCACAATAATTAAATGCATGGTAAATATCACAACATTACTTAGTCACTATTAAAAGTCTCTCTATGATATAGACTAAATAATAACCTACAACCACAAGTAATCAAATAGGTCCATGGGATTAGTTTATAGACACTAAGTCATCCATATTTAACTTTTATTTCATAATTCGTATTACTTAAGTAATTCACAGGGAATAATCAGCTATATACATCAATATCCCATAATCCCCAAGTCTCAGGATTCTATTATGCCCCAGCTAATGTCTACACTTAATCTCACAAGAGTCATTGGCCTTCTAAATAGTTTCACCAAGATTAACATTCAAAGATTGGACGTTTATCACTAGTCATATAATAATCATGATCCATAACATACATTCTTACTCTAAACAATAATTAATAATCATTTAACCTTCCAAACTCTGTGCCCGAAGGCGTAGCTATAAAATCTCTCATCAATCTACATTATATGAATAAATTGGAATGAACTTATAACTACTCAATTGAAAAATTATAGCCTACCTGGGCGCCAAGCAATTGTAGAAGGATTATTGACTTCTGAATGGAGAACTATGGTGATGGGCCTGAAATTTATGGGTTGTAGCCTTCCTTGCACTAGGAATCTCTTCTTCCCTTCTCTCTAAGCTTATAGCAGCTTTTTGGGAGATTATAGGGTAACCCTCATCTATTTTGGAACCTAAGGGAACAAGGAGATAATAAAAATATATGTTCTTTTCATTCTGGCTTATCAAATCCTGCTCTGACAGCCCAGCATAGATAGTGCTTAGTAAAATGGGCATAACTGTTAACTCTAAATTCCAAATAAGGAAAATTTTGTAGCATTGCAAAAAAGACTCATAGACCTTTAATATGATAGGTAATGAACCACCAATTCATTATAGATTGAGAGATATGGTTATTTGAAGTTAACCCTAGTTTAAACTCAAGTCTGAAACTATATCGGAAATACACTTTCAACTTAACTTTATGCTAGGGGCATTGTATAACCTTAATTCACAAGTAATACACTTGCATACCAAGGAGTTGATCCTAGACTTATGAAGAATGAGATTAGTATAACTTTACTGCATATATTTTTAATAACGACGGGCTAGGTCGTTACAATAAATACCAATTTACCCCTCGTTCATGTCTGAATGATAACACAGAGGAGACAACACGAGATGATCTAAGAGTTTTTTGAAACCAATGATGAGACATCATTACATCTTAGGGAAAAATCACATCCCGCACTAACCCCTTTGCGTCAAACACTACACAAGAAGTTCTACAAACTCGTATTCCATTCCAAAAGTTTCTATGGGTTACTATGTCCCTCATATATCATGATGCTGCTTTAATTTTTCTCAAACACTACACCTCGAGACACCAAATACATCTAAACCACACAACATATAAATTTCATAGGGACGATCCTAGCCAGGATTTTTGTCAACTCTCATACTAGGGAGAACCTTACCCCAGGCATTTACACCCTAACCAATAATATTCGCCAGCAATGACCTCGACATCATACTCTCACCAGAAATGACCTTGGCTACACACTCTTACCGACGATGACTTTGGCATTAAACTCTCACTGGAACATGACATTAGATCAAATATATATGTTGGAATATGATACTCGATCCAATATATGTCAAAATGTGACACCCAATCCTATATATGTGTTAAAACGTGACCCCTGATCTAATATATGTGTTGGAACGTGATAGTTGATCTAATATTACAAACATATTCCACAACAAATAGTTTACATACTTGCACTATCAAGTAACAGGTTCATTGCATGCAATTATTTATAAATAATCATTCAATTAGTTCCATTCTATCTTTTCCTTCATTAACAATATTTCTTTAAGCCTTCTTTATTCAAGGTATCACCTTTCGTAGATCAAGTTCAAGATTATGGATTTCATGGTCTTAGTATTGTAGACCAAACATAACAACAGGACAATCACCCAACCACAAAAATTAAATGCATTGGTAAATATCACAACATTACTCAATCACTATTAAAATTCTCTTTATGATATAGACTAAATCATAACCTACAACCATAGGTAATCAAATAGGTTTATGGCATGAGATTTATCAATACTAAGTCATTCACATTCACCCTTTATTTCATCGTTCGCATTACTCAAGTAATTCACAGGGAACAATAAGAATGAACATACACAATTATTTGTTTAAATATATCCCTTTATATACATCAATAGCCCATAATCCCAAGTCTCAAGATTTCGTTATGACCCAGCTATTGTCTACACTTAATCTCACAAGAGTCATTGGCCTTCCAAATGAGGCACATTTTGTGGCATTGGAAAGAAGACTCATAGACCTTTAATCTGATATGCCATATGTTACATCCCGCACTTTGGCGCATTCAAAAAAAAGACTTGTGGTTTTTGGGCTTAACTAATAGTAATAAGGAAAAATTACTTGATTGAGTGCTTTTTAAAAATTAATTACTGATTTTAGCGATATTTTTTATTTATTACCATTTATAGCAATATATAGCAATACTATAATAAATCTACACTTGTATTAAAAGTGAATTATGTATATAATATAAATGTATTATAAGTATTTTAAAATATATATTATGTTTGTGTAGTAAGAAACTAACATAATGTATTATAAGTCTATTAAAGTATGTGATAAATATATTATCCATCTATAAAATTTGTATTATATATGTTTTATAAATAGTTCTACGCAATATGTATTAAAACTGTATTATAAATGTATTATAAGTGTTCAGTGAAATTTTTTTTATTGCTATAAATGGTAAATATTTTCTTAATATTGTATATTTATGTAAGTTTCCCTAGTAATAAAAGAAATAAGGCCCAACACATGATATGGCCCAAGTCTTGAAAATTTAGTTCATTAATTAAAATTGGCCCATCATCTAATTGGTATATATGTCTCTAGAAGTTTCAAGACTCCAAAAGAGAGCTAAGTCATCTTCCAAGAGAAGAAGAGACTGATACTAGAGGAAAAAAAAAGGGGAAAAAATTCCAAGTTCTTCAACTTTGATCCAAAAATCTTGTCTTCTTGAATTCTTGTCGAGTTCGAGGCCCTCTTCAACATGGTATGATTAATTGAGCAAGAAAATTTCATTTATGGAAAGTCAAAATTTGAAGAATAGGTAAGAATTCTATCTTTTATGTCATGGAAGAAGTGTATGCGTTGTAGATAGTAGAATTAAGTGGAAATCATGTAATTGTGATGTATGTGTGTGTGACCATGTGGGTGTGCAAGTGGCCGTGTGGTGTGATGGTTGGGATAAGAGGAATTGAACTTTATTTAGCTTGTTAGTTGTGTCGTTATGGCGGTTATGGTGTAATTAATAGTTTCATGATTCAAGACAACCTCAAAATGGGTTATAAGTTGTTATAGGGAATTATGTGATTTTAGTATAGTTTATATGTAATTATGGAAGTAAAATTCTATTGTGGAAATTATTGACATTCTTAATGAATTTGGAAGAAGGTAATGCGATTTAGTAGTTTCCTTGTGTTCGTAGAAGTTTTGGATGGATTATGGTTTTGGTGGAATTTTGGTATATTGTATGGAATAATGTTAATTTTTTTTGAGTTATGTCTAAATGGTTTCAGATTAGTTAGTGAGGAAATATGAAATATTGATATTAGTTTGAAGGTGAGGTGGAGTAGAACTTGTGGCCTTATGTGACAAAAGAGAAGAAGAAGAAATATTATTAGTGTAAATTGTGCTTTGTAGTAATTGTTGATGTTGTTGGTATGCTTGTGGGTGTTGTTGTTGATATTCTATCCGAGTAAAATTCTTGGGGATGTTGAATTTATAGGGTAGGTGCTGCCCAAATATTTATAGGCAAGTGAAGGAAAAAAATTAAACTCTTAAAGGCTTATAATTTACATTTGGTAATTGTGACCATTTGTAGATTTTATAAGAAACGGGATTTGAGTTTGAGTGAGCGTAAGAAGCCGATAAGGTATGTAAATCTCTTTCTTTCCTTCTTTTGGCATGTCCTAGATGTAGTAAGTTGTAATTTGAGCCTCGAAGAATATTTTGTCCATGGCAATCCGAGTTTACATTTCCTACAAATCCATTCAGCGAAATTGAATTAAAAACTCATGAATGTTAAAAAGGAACATGCAAACATCTGTAATTTCTATTTACGAGACTAGATCATATTACTACCTTGATAGATGACTCCGTAGAGTCAAACATTTAAAATTCACGTATGCCACCTCGGCTTGACCGGAGGTGGGCCCACTAACTTCGAAACTTGCCTAGTTTATCTTATTTAGTTCATTCTTGTAGAACATAGAGGGATAACTTTTTCCTGCTGAAGAATAATGTCCTAATCTTTCCCTTATACTCCAATACCCATTTTGGGGCTGTAAATATAATTTTAGAAATGCTTTATATAGTTGTGCTGCATTAGTTTCTCACTACTCCGCATGTGCATACTATTATGATATCATTCATCGGAACCCGGGCTGGCTTTGTAATCATGTGCCCTATAATGTATTCAACAGTATGATGTGTTATGGATCTCGAGACCCCGCCATAAGGTCGGGTACCGTTTATGGCGTTATGATGTGATATTGCATATGATATATTCTGATGATACGACATGTTGTGAATATATGATATGTTCGTAGTTTGTACGGAGATTTGAAACCTTCTGGAGTATGATGTGTTTTGGTACCAGCATCGGGGTGGTGACCACGTTACCGAGCCATAGGCATGATTTTTTACTTGCATTATGTACCTATGTTTTCAGTACAGATTTTGATACCCTGGTTTATATTTGCTCCTTGTACCTTTTCTTTTAGTTACGGGGTAGATTCTCTGCACTTCATACTTTACATATTCAGTACACATTTCGTACTGACCCCCCTTCCTCAGAGGGGCTTCATTTTATGCCCGCAGGTACCGACGTTCGTGATCCGTCCGTGTAGGTTACACACCTTCTGCTATTACAGAGTGCTCTTTGACTCGGAGCCCGCATTTTGGTATATGGTTTTCCTAAGTATATGCATCTATATATATTTGATCATTTGGGTACGGCAGGGGCCTGTCCCATCATATGTTTCCGCTATACTCTATAGAGACCTATAGACATACGTGTGGATCATGGGTCGTATGTGTTCGTTTGTTTATGTCTTATGTCTTAATGCGGTCCCTTATGTTATAACGGCCAAATCAGCCCATATGTTTGTATATATATGCTTATATTTAGCGATGCGCATTTTGTCGCCCCTTTTTGTTTGATATGATATTTTCTGTACGCGCGACCGCTTGAAATAAAAATTGCCTTCTGTTCTGATTAAAAAAAATACTAAATCAGAATTCTCCTGTGATATGACGATTTAGTATGTAAGTTTGTTTGGGTGTCCAAATAGGGCACCAGTCGCAGCCCCAGAGTTGGGTCGTGACACCATCAGCCACCTAATGCATTATAGACTGAGAGTTATGGTCATTTGAAGTTAACCCTAGTTTAAACTCAAGTCTGAAACTAAATCCAAAAAACAATTTCAACTTAACTTTGTGCTAGGGGCATTGTATGACCTTAATTCATAACTAATGCACTCACAGACTAAGGAATTGATCCTAGTATTATGACGAATGCGATTCATATACCTTTACCGCATATATTTTTAGTAAAGACGGGCTAGGTCATTACAGTTATTCATCATAATTATCCAATATGTCATTTTATAGCAAATGCTTTATCCGTTAACATACAGTGGTTGTTTACAAAAGATTCTCGATCAAATAACATAACATTAAAATAAATTTTTTTAAAAAATACAAAAGTAATCTGACGTAGCAAATGATAGAGAAATCATTACGTAGCATTCAAAAATAAGAGATTCCGAAAGACTAGTAACATAATTCAAAATTTAGTGAATAATAAATGCAAATCTATGTTACACCACTTGTGGTCGTTTGAAAATACAAAGTAAGAAGATGTAGGAAATGATAGACAAATCATTACATAGCATTCAAAAATAAGAGATTCCAAAAGGCTAATGACACAATTCGAAATTCAGTGAATAATAGACTCGATCTTAGTTAGACCACTTGTGTTCGTTTGATTTAAAACAAGAATATCTCAGAATTATAATCCTAGGATTAAATTGCTTTCCCATGAACATTGATAGAGACATTGGTCCTTCATCATTACTTCAACATTTGTATACACAACCAAACATAAACATAAATCCTAACTACCTACAATGGAAAATAAACAAATCAGCTTTGGGCATTAATTAACAAAAATAAATTTCAATATAATATCATTATATAATTTTTTACATTTACAAATGTTATACAAACAACTTCGTATTTTTATTTTTTGTGTTATATATACTAAACTACCGTCCATGTTTTGGGTATCTAGGATATGCTACATGAGCCATGTCCGCGAGAAGAAGTTGGAGCATGGAATGTCCCAGATGATATAGTATTACCAGGTCTTTATCTTGTTGCATTCTTCCAAGTTTTGCCATTCTTCCCATTTTTTCAATGTGATCCGTACAAATATTTCCTGGCCTCAGAGTATGCACCATAGAGATCCTAAGTTCGAATAGGAGACATCGGCACCCATTTATCATGTACAATCTTGGTGATTGTCGACGATATCTCTCTTATTCAGCAGCATCAAGGCATCACTCGTGTCAGTCTTGATGATGATCCTCTTCAAGTTGTAGTTCTTCACTAGGGCCAGCCCACCATGTATGGCCCACGGCTCTGCCTTACGGCACGACGTTGCTACCACAATTCATAATAATTTGATATAAATAAATCATGCACTTGCAAGAATAAGTATTAAAATCCGAAATCTTGAATTGAATTGCAAAACCAAAATCAATGAAAAAAAGTATGATATAAAATCCCACGATTTCAAGAATTAAAGCAAAAGTAGTTCGCACTTACTTCTCAAACTCCAAAACGTGCATAATTCAATAAATAAAAACCTTGGAATGTATTTATAGACATCTAAAACCTAAATAAACCAAACCTAGGAAAAGTAGGAAAATATAGAATGCGGCAGCATCTACGACTCGTGACCTATGGATTATCACTTGTCCTACGGCTCGTGGATTCCTCTCGTGGATTGAAAGTGCATAATCAAATTTTAGGACCTCTTCTACGAACTGAACCTATGGGTCGTAATTCCATCTACGGCTCATCTTGTTGAGTCGTGGCCTAAGTCTTCTCTTTTAAACTCTTTGAATCTCATGGACAAACCACTGTGTAAGGCTCATAAGGCTTTCTACGGCTCGTAGTATGCCTTCATGGTCTGGTATTATTCAACACTTCATTCAAACATCCAACGACCATTGATTTATGGCTCATAGAAGTTCCTACTGCTCATATCTTTTCTCCGTAGCTCAGACTGTAACACGCCAATTTTTTTTTCCGAGACTCGAACCATTCTTCATGTGCGTATAGGATTGAACTCGGTAACTTCTAGTTGTATATATGAGTTAGGATCAATTACTTAGTATTTGAAGTGCATTAGATGTATTTTAGGGTCATAAAGGATCTCTAACACCAAGCCGAGTCCAAAGAATTTCTATCGACTAAGTTTTCGTATGAGTTCATATAAGGGTCAACTCCAAACATCCATATCTCCTAGAATATAATGAATTAGGTAGACAATGACCTATCAAATTAAAGTCTTTAAGTCTTCTTTCCAACTCCACCAAGATTACATTTTTTGTAGTTCATAGTAAAAAGTTATGCCCAGTAGACCAGAGAGGTGCACGATAAGTCCGCGACTCGGACTTGGCTAGTTTTTCTAGATTTTAGTAAGGGCAACTTGGACCATTCCCTATTATATATATATGATCTTGGATGCATTTTTAGGGCTAAATTCTGCCCTCATATCAGTTTCTAAAGAGTTTTCTCTCCAAGAACATTGAGAACAAGAATTAGAGAAGAGAAGAAGAGTTAGGATTCAAGATCTTCAAGCCATGTCCTTGGTTTTGGTGAGATAATCTTTATTCCAGGTTTGTAAGTCTAACCTAAAATATGGATTGATTTCTTCTATATGCCCCATAGATGTATTATATGGAAATTGTGAAAGACTTGAACCTTCTATGAATTTTTTCTTGAATTTTTCCTAAACTCTAGAATATTTTTACATACTATTAATTGATTGATGATTTTCATGACTTGAATTCTTGAATAATTACTTTTCATATTTTATTTCATAAACCATAGCTACATGTTAACTGCAAATGATTATGTATATGTATTGATTGGAATGAAAAGAAGGAATTGGGATAGCTATGAATGTGAATGGCATAAATAGGAATGAAACCTTGGTGGAGCTAGAATGTTCTTTGTGTCTCTATAAATTGAACATAGAATTAAATAAGGATTTTGGAGCAAGATATTTGATGATGATGTAAATGATGTTTAGTATTAAAATGGTAAAATAATTGATCAAGAGGTAATGTTGAAGATGATGTTTTGAGATTAAATGGATTGGAGTCTAATGTGACTACATGATATGATTTGCATAATTTGATTTGATTGGATTCATATGAGGATCTTGAGTATAAATGATTGCTTGAGAAGGAGTTTTAAAAATGATTTGTGAACATTTTTGAATAAATTATTTATGCACTATTTTGAGTTTAAAGAATAATTATTTTCATCTTTAATTTAGAAAGAGTTTAAGCATGATTTGAGTTTGAGAAGTCTCTTAATTATCATTTTGAGCATGAGTGTTTTGAATATAAATGAGTTGAGCATTTTTACATTAAAACGCCTATTTTGAGTTGAGTTGAGGAGTGAAAATTATGTTTTAAATACATTTAATATGTACTGTATGATTTAGTTGAAAACATGTCTTAAATGAAAACATTAACAATTGTTGATTTGGAGTCCTGATGAGTCATGAATGAGTCTTTAAACGATTGCCTAATTGAATGAAGTGATGATTGATATTGATTGAGTTTTAAAAGAAGGTCCAATGAGACCAGATTGATTGAGTTTTGAAAAGAGTCCAATGAGACTAAATGAGTTGATTTGAACTAAGTCCAAAAGAGACTAAATGAGTATTTTGAGTATTTTACTCACTTGATAGATATGAGCATATTGAATCTTGGGAGGAGTATTGAGCACCGAATTGGGTAACAGTATAGTCCCTACTCGAATCTCATAAACAACGTATCCAACGTAGGAAAGGATTGAACTGTTAAAGTTGGATGTTTCCTATTTCATTGTCATGACGTTATAGGACTTGATTGATTATTGGATCCATGATTGGTTGATTCATTCATACCTTGGCAAAGTATGGATGGATGTGGCAACAATGTCGGCTTGTTGTACATCACTGGCTCATAAGTGATGATTGTTTGTTCGAGAAACTCTTAAATTGAGTGGATTATGCATGATATAATTGGTTTGATTATGATTGTAGATGATTGAGTCGAATTGTAAAACATTGTTAAATTCTAATTTGCATATCTATTGAGTTGAGTCCTTTGACTTTATTATAGAATTGATTGTATATGATTGGATTGGATCGAATTGTAAGTGATTGGATTAAATTGGATTGGATTGTATATGATTGGATTGGATTGGATGGTATGTGATTGGATTGTATACGATTGGATTGGATCAGATTATATATGATTGGATTGGATCAGATTTTATATGATTGGATTGGATCGAATTGTAAATCTGTAACACCCCCCAAAATTCTTCGCTAGGATTCACATCCTTCTTATATACGTGTAGGATCGAACTCGATTATTGTGAAGTATATGTATGAGTTAGGATGAGTCCCTGAGTAATTGAAGAGTGTTAGAGGTGATGTGGGTTCACAAAGGACCCCTAGGACCAAGCTAAGTCCAAGAATTCATCGTGGCTAAGTTTTAGACTAAGTTCGTGTAAGGGGTTGACTTCTAACGACCCTATTTTTTGAAATAAAATGATCTGGGTGGCCCATGACTTATTAAATTAAAGTTCTTCGAGTCTTCTTTCCAACGCCACCAAGATCATAATTTTTGGAGTTCGGAGTCAAAAGTTATGACTATTCTAAGGCGAACTAGCACGGCAGGAATTTCAGGCCTGGGTTGCAATGGCTGGAAATCTGAGCTTGGCTCCATAGTGGCGCGACACGCCACTATTGCGCAAGGAACAAACCTTAGTAGTTTGTTCCCTGGCGCGGCGCGCCACTAGAAGATGTGCAGGGTTTTTAAGCCTATTTTCCAGAACCTAGAAAATATGGGCTTGGCACTGTAAGGGCGCGACGCTCCACTATCGCGCCACAAAACAACCTCAGTAGTTTGGTCCTTGGAGCGATGCGCCACTATCAGATGTGCAGGTTTTAAGCCTAAATTTGACTTTGCGCCACTATCGTGCCAGTAGCATTTTAGCCTGTTTTTCAGATTTTTTGGAGAAAGGGAAATTTGGGAATTTTCCTAAATTATATATGTATCTGCCTTGGGACATTTTTGGGACCATTTTCAGTCCCTCTCTCTCTCTCTCTCTAAAAGCCCTAACATTTCTCTCTCTTATTCTTCTTCTTCTCCAAATCCTTCTCCAACAAAGAGTGCCTTTAAGAGCTTTAAGATTTCAAGTTTTCCATTGAAGACCCAACAACAAGGTTTCTTCAAAATCTACTCTAAGGTATGTAAGGCTACTCAAAGCATAGGTTAAGTTCACCCATGTGCCCTATACTTCTTTGAGGTTAAATGTTCATAAGAATGGAGTTTCTTGATAGGCTTATGTCCAAATGAGTCTTGTCATCTATTAATTTGATTCTTATTATGTTGATGTTGTTGAGCTAAGAAATTTCTAAAATCTTCATGTTAGCATGAGTCGATGGAGATGAGTTGTTAACATACTTGTTGATTTTCTTGACCATGTAATTATGTTAAATATATCAATTTTCTTAAATGTGTTATTCAACTTGAATTGTTGATTTAAAACCTTGGAGTTGTGATGAGTCCTAAGAATGTGATAAATGAGAATAGAAATGGTTGGATATGTTTGTAGGTTGTTATAAATGCATATCTAAGTTACACTTGATTGAGTTAATTTGAGGATAGAGTTGATGAGTTGGCAAGGTTCTAAATGAGACTGCCGTGATGACTCTTTTGAGTTGACTGGATGGAGTTTTATGAGCATGGAGTCATGGAAGGAGTATTGAGAATCGAATTGAGTAAGAGTATTGTCCATACTCGAACCCCATAAACTACGCCGCCAACGTAGGGAGGGATGGAACCATTAAAGTCGGATGCTTCCCATGGAATCAAACCGTTAAAGTCGGATGTTTCCCATTTTATTCTCCTGAAATGATAGGACTTGACTGATCGATGGAATCCATGATTGGTGACTTATTTATACCCTGGCAAGGTATGAATAGACATGGAAACAACATCGGCTTATTGTACTATCACTGGCTCATAAGTGATGGTTGTCGGATAAGAGAAACTCTCATATAGGTCTTGATAGTACTCTAAGTCGGATTGAGTTGAATGGCATGTGAGTTGGTCCCGTCTAAACCATATTCTTGTTAGACTTAGGACACTTGAGTGAGTTGTTCCTTCTTTTTGAGTTGAGATTTTCGAGTTGGTTTGATCCTTTTCTGATGTTGTTTCATTCGGCCATTTTACATACTTGTACATTCCATGTACTGGCGCCATTTGGCCTGCATTGTTTCATGTAGAGACAGGTACTAGAGATCATCAATCGGCGCACCATTGAAGATCTACTCACTTCCAGCTAGTTGGTGAGTCCTCCTAGTTTCCGAAGGATGCCGAGATCTTCTTTACAGCTTTGTTTTGTTTTCTTTATTTTGATGGTTGGCAGCCATGGGCTTGTCATTGGCACCTCCTAGATTATTGATAGAGGCTTCATAGACCAGAGTGTGGGAATGTTGGATTGTTATTTTGAATAGTTTTATTAAGGTTGTTTGTTGATTTGATAGTGTTTGGACTTCGGCCCCTAAAAATATGAATAGTATGCCTATGATTGAGTCTTCCATAAAGAGAATGTGAACGAATGAAAGTGTGACTAGACCAGGTAGTTCGCTTGAAGGCCAGAAATGGCTTTTGAGTGTCGGTCGTGCCTAGGGTACCCTCCCAGAGCTTGACAAACATGGTATCAGAGCCTAGAGTTCAAGAGTCCTAGGGAGTCTATGAAGCCGTGTCTAGTAAAGTCTTGCTTATGGGTGTGTTGTGCACCACACTTATAAGCAGGAGGCTATAGAACATTGGGAATTGTTTTCCCTCTTTCATACTCTGAATTCGTGCGATGGAGTTACACTCTATGAACCTCCCTTTTCTAATTCGTGTGTTTATATGTTGCAGATAATGCCTCCCAAACGTACTGCCAGCCAAAGGAACACTGATAACGCAAAGATGCCCCAGCTAGAGGTACGACCATCGAGGGCTAGAGGCCGACCTACGAGATATGCGGAGGCACCTCAAGTGCCTTTTACTCCGCCTGCACCCACTTCAGAGGCAGAATTTTGAGGGGCGATTGCCATTCTTACTCAACTAGTGGCTGCCCGAAATAGTAACCAGAGTTCGCCAACTCTTAGCTCTAGTTCCCAAGAGCCGTCTGCTACCACCAGAATTAGAGACTTTCTGAGAATGAATCCGTCGGCATTCACGGGGTCTAAGGTCGATGAAGATCCCCAAAATTTTATTAATGAGATATGGAAGATTTTGAAAGCCATGCATGCTACGGAGATCGA
This sequence comes from Solanum dulcamara, assembly GCF_947179165.1. Taxonomy (NCBI): domain Eukaryota; kingdom Viridiplantae; phylum Streptophyta; class Magnoliopsida; order Solanales; family Solanaceae; genus Solanum; species Solanum dulcamara. The sequence continues at coordinate 7,819,926 of NC_077246.1, read as the reverse complement.
GGGGGTAGATTTGGTGTCATATCAGCTCAAGGATGTGGCAAACATTTGGTATAACCAATGGGAATAAGGTAGAGGTGAGGATGTTGAACCTGTTATGTGGGATGAATTTGAGGGAGCCTTTCTCGACCATTTCTTTCCTAGAGAATTAAGGGAAGCGAAAGTGGAGAAGTTTGTGAATCTAAAACAAGAAGTTATGATAGTTAAGGAGTACGGTCTGAAGTTCATCCAACTATCCAGATATGCTCCAGAAATGATCCCAGATATGAGGTCGAAGATGAGAAAGTTTGTCTCCGGATTGGGAAGATATGTGAAAAAGGAGTGCAAAGCGGCATTGTTAATCTACGACATGGATATTTCAAGATTAATGGTGTATGCTCAACAGGTGGAGGATTAGAAGAGGAAAGACAAGAGGAGCATCTGAGCAAGAGGACAAAATCAGTGGGATATGAGAATGAATAGAGGCAGAACAAGAGCAACAGGTCCTTCTTCCAAAAAAGGCCTTCCAGTTATGCCTCATCGACTTCAAGTGCACCTATGCCGCAGAACAGGTATGATCGACAGGGACAGAGTCATCAGAATGTCAAACCCCAGGGTTCTCAATCCTAGGCTAGCATGGGTCAAGGTTCGAGAGGGAAGCCAGCTTGCGGTAAGTGCGACAAGCTCCACTTGGGAGAGTGCAGAGCAGGAAGGGGTGGTTGTTATAAATGCGGCCAAATAGACCATTTTTAGAGAGAGTGTCCAACAGGGGGAAACAGAACCTAGTATTCTACCACCGTGCCACCGGCTAGAGGTAATCAGAGGGGCACTGCTTCAGGTACGGACGAAGGTACAAACCGTCTATATGCCATGGGTAGTAGCCATGATTAGGAGAACTCTCCAAACATCGTGACGGATATGATACGAGTCTCTTCTCTTGACTGTTATGTTTTGATGGATCCGGGTGCCACACTATCTTTTGTGACTCCTTATGTGGCAAGTAAATTTAATAAAATTCTTGAATGTCTTTATGAGCCTTTCTGCGTAGCTACTCTTGTCGGTGATTCTGTCTTAGCCGAGAAAGTCTATAGACTGGCTTTATGTCTGTTATGCCTCTATTAATTGTAGGACTCAGATTGTTAAGTTCAAAGTCCCGAATAAGGCTATCATAGAGTGGAAGGGTAGTCCTGACGTGCCTAAGGGTAAGTTTATTTCATACCTTAGGGACAAGAAGCTAATCTCAAAAGGGTGTATTTATCACATTGTCCGACTGAAAAATGACAATTTTGAGTCTCCATCCCTTGAATCGGTTCCGATTGTCAATGAGTTTCTTGACGTCTTTCCTGAAGATTTGCCTGGAGTCCCTCCTGATAGGGAGATTAACTTTGGGATTGATGTTCTTTCTGATACCCAGCCTATCTCAATCCCTCCATATAGAATGGCTCTAGCTGAGTTGAAAGAGTTGAAAGAACAGTTGAAGGACTTGTTAGATAAGGGATTCATTAGGCCGAGTGTCTCACCATGGGGTGATCCTGTCCTATTCGTACGAAAGAAAGATGGGTCCCTTAGAATGTGTATTGATTACAGGCAGCTGAATAAGGTCACCATAAAGAACAAATACACTTTCCTCAGGATAGATGATTTATTTGACCAAATTTAGGGTGCCACCTATTTCTCAAAGATAGACCTAAGATCGGGCTACCATCAGTTGAAGGTGAGAGAGTTTGATATCCCAAAGACAGCTTTTCGGACCTATTATGGCCACTTTAAATTTTTGGTCATGTCCTTTGGGTTGACAAATGCCCCCGCTGCTTTTATGGATCTCATGAATCGAGTATTTAAACCATATCTTGATAAGTTTGTGATTGTATTCATAGATGATATTTTGGTTTACTCCAAGAATGAGGAGGAGCACGCCCATCATCTTAGAGTCATCTTGCAAACTTTGAAAGACCAATTATTGTATGCAAAGTTCTCAAAATGTGAATTTTGGCTTGTATCAGTGGCATTTCTAGGCAACATTGTATCTAGAGATGGTATTCAGGTTGATGCTCAGAAAATTGAGGCAGTGAAAAATTGGCCCAGACCCACTTCCCCGACAGAGATAAGAAGCTTTTTGGGTTTGGCTGGCTATTATCGAAGGTTTGTAGAAGGATTCTCATCCATATCATCGCCATTGACCAAGATGACCCAAAAGAAGGCTAAGTTCCAATTGTCCGATGCTTGTGAGGAGAGTTTCCAGAAACTGAAGACCAAGCTAACCATGGCCTGCTATTATCGAAGGTTTTGTGATCTATTGTGATGCATATAGAGTCGGTTTGGGCTGTGTGTTGATGCAGAGGGGGAAGGTGATAGCCTATGCTTCAAGACAGCTTAAGATTCATGAGAGAAATTACCCAACTCATGACCTTGAGTTGGCGGCTGTGGTATTTGCTCTTAAAATTTGGCGCCACTATTTGTATAGAGTGCTTGTTGACGTGTTCACCGATCATAAGAGTTTACAATACATCTTCAGCCAGAAGGAACTCAACCTGAGATAAAGGATATGGCTCGAGCTACTCAAAGACTATGATATGAGCATCCTCTACCATCTAGGTAAAGCTAACGTTGTTGCTAATGCTCTTAGCAGGTTGTCTATGGGTAGCACTGCCTATATAGAAGAGGGAAGGAAAGAATTGGCGAAGGAGGTACATAGATTAGCTCGATTGAGAGTTTGTCTTGAAGAGAACAATGAAGGTAGAGTTAATATTCAGGATGAGTCTGCATCCTCACTTGTGACAGAGGTGAAAGAGAAGCAAGACCAAGATCCCATCCTTCTCCAGTTGAAGGAAGTTGTTCACAAACAAGAGGTGATGGTTTTTACCTAAGGGGGAGATGGTGTGTTAAGGTACCAAAATAGGTTGTGTGTACCCGATGTCAATGATGTTTGAGAGAGAATTATGGCCGAAGTGCATAGTTCCAGATACTCTATTTATCCTGGCTCTACAAAAATATATCATGACTTGAGGTAAATTATTTGGTGGAGTGGGATGAAAAGAGACATTGCGGAATTTGTTTCCAAGTGCCCGATTTGCCAACATGTGAAGGTTGAGCATCAAAGGCCATGTGATTTAGCTTAAAATATAGAAATTCCAGAATGGAAGTGGGAGATGATCAACATGGACTTTATTACAGGTTTACCGAGGTCCCAAAATCAACATTATTCCATTTGGGTGATTATGGATAGAATGATGAAATCAGCTCACTTCTTGGCAATTAAGACTACTGACACCGCAGAAAATTATGCAAAATTATACATTCAGAAGATAGTCAGATTACATGGAGTTCTCTTGTCTATCATCTCAGATAGAGGAGCTCAATTCACTTCCCAATTTTGGAAATCCTTTCAGAAGGGACTGGGTTCAAAGGTGAACTCAAGTATGGCCTTTCATCCCCAGACAGACGGCCAAGCGGAGTGCACCATCCAGACATTGGAGGATATGTTGAGGTCATGTGTGCTTGACTTCAAAGGAAATTGGGATGATCACTTACCTCTCATAGAGTTTGCATATAATAATAGCTATCATGCAAGCATTCAAATAGCTCCTTATGAAGCTTTGTATGGGAGGAGGTGTAGATCGCCAATTGGATAGTTTGAAGTTGGTGAAGTTGAGTTGATTGGGACCGATTTTGTTCACCAAGCCATGGAGAAGGTGAGAGTTATTCAAGATAGGCTAAAGACAGCCCAAAGCCGCCAAAAATCTTACACCGATGGGAGGGTACCCTAGGCGTGGCTGGCACTCATAGGCCATTTTTGACCTCCGAGTGAACCACCTATTCCAGTCACACATTCATTCAATCATATTCTCTTAGCGGAAAACTCAATTAATGATATACTGCTCATAAATTAGGGCCAAAGGCCAAACAATTATCAACTCGACAAGAAATTTTAAAGGCGGCTACTCAAAAGAACAATTCAACATTTCTACACTCCGGTCTATGAAGCCTCTATCTACAACCTAGAAGGTGCCCATGACAAACCCATGGCTACCAACAATCAAGACAAAGTAAATGACATCAAAACTATACAAAAAGGGCTTAATATCCTCCAGAACTAGGAGGACTCACCGCTAGCTGGGAGTGGGTGTGGATCTTCAATGGAGTGCCGGTTGATGATCTCTAGTACCTGTCTCTGCATCATGAAATGATGCAGGCCAAATGGCATCAGTACGTGGAATATACTGGTATGCAAAATGGCCGAATAAAATGACATAAAGGAAACATCAAACCCACTCGGAACTCAACTCAAGAGAAATAACAACTCAATCAAGTGTCCTAGGTCTAAACAAGAATACGGTTTAGACGTGACCAATCACATACCATTCAACTCAATCCGACTCAGAGTACTATCAAGACTTATGTGGGAGTTTCTCTTATCCGACAACCATCACTTATGAGCTAGTGATAGTATAACAAGCTGACGTTGTTGCCGCGTCCGTTCATGCTTTGCCAGGGCATAAACGAGTAAACCAATCATGGATCCAATCCAACCAAGTCCTATAATGTCAGGACAAATATTTTGGGGAAACATCCGACTTTAAGGGTTCAATCCCCTCGTACGTTTGGCAACGTAGTTATTGGGTTCGAGTATGGACTTTACTCTTACCCAATTCGATGCTCGATACTCCTCTCAAGACTCAATGCTTATAAAACTCCATCCAATCGACTCAATCAAATCATATCGACAAGTCTCATTTAAACCTTGTCAACTCATCCACTCTAGCACAATCAATCATTTCTAAATCATATCTTTCAAGAGAAATTTAAAGGCACATTTATAGCAACATGTAAACAAAACCAATCATTTCCTCTATCCATTTAATCAATCTTTGAAACTCATCACAACTCCAAGGCTTTAAATCAACAGTTCAAGATAAGCCTAATTTTAAAGAAAATAGCATCCTTTATCATAATCCACATAGCTAAGAAAATCAATAAAACATATTTAACAACTCATCTTTATCAACTCATACTCACACAGAGACTCTTTTTGGAAGTTCTTGACTAAACCTCATCAACATAGCAAGAATCCCTCTAATAGACAACAAAACTCATTTGAACACAACCCTAGCAAGAAACTCCATTTCTATGGGCATTTATCCTCAGAGAAGGTATAGGGCACATGGGTGGACTCAACCCATGTTTTAGATAGCCTTACATACCTTAGTGAAGACTTTGAAGAAAACCTTGTGGTTGGGTCTTTAATGGAGAACTCGAATCTTGAAGCTCTTGGAATAATTCTTTGTTAAAGAGGGACTTGGAGAAGAAAAAGAGGAAGAGAGAGGATCTTTCTAGGGCTTTTCTAGAGAGAAAGAGAGGCTGAAAATTTATGCTCTCAAATGCTCAAGGATGATACATATATAATTTGGGACAATTCCCAAATTGCCTTTTCTCAAAAGTTTTGAAAAATAGGCAAAAATGCTCCTGGCGCGATAATGGCGCATCGCGCCATTGCAGCGCTAGGCCGATTACGCCTAAAACCTGCACACCTCGTAGTGGCGCACCGCGCCAAAGACCAAACTACTGAGGCATGTTTCTGGCACGATAGTGGCGCATTGCGCCCTTACAGCGCCAAGGCCATTATTCCTGGGTTCTGGAAATTAGGCTTGAAAAACTCTGCATAACTTTTAGTGGCGCGTCGCGCCAAGGACCAAACTACTGAGGCATGATTTTGGCGCGATAGTGGCACGTCGCGCCCTTTCAGTGCCAAGGCTATTTCCCCAGTAGTTGCAACCCAGGCCCAAAAATGAAATTCCTACCGTGCTAGTTCGTCTTAGGATCGTCATATCTTTCGACTCCAAACTTCAAAATTTACATTCTTGGTGGCATTGGAAAGAAGACTCGACGACCTTTAATTTGATAGGTCGTGGGCCACCCAGATTGTCGTCCTTCAAAAGATAGGGTCGTTAGAAGTCGACTCCTTATACAAACTCATCCCAAAACTTAGCCACGACGAATCTCTTGGATTTAATTTGGTCCTAGGGGCCCCTTGTGACCCCACATCACCTCCAACATCCTTAAATTTCTCAGGGACTCATCCTAGCTCATGCATATGCTCCTCAATACTCGAGTTCGACCCTACCTGTATACAAGAATCTTAGGGAAAATTTTTGAGGGGTGTTACATTATCTCCCCCTTGGGATCATTCATCCTCGAATGACGAGTAACCAGGAATGGACTCAGGGTACAAATCACACTCAAAATTTTCAGTCATTCAACCACTCAAATTCTCAAACAATTTCCAATCAAAATTCAAAATGCACAATTGAATTCAAGCCAAAGAAATGGATATTACCTTCAACATTCTCATTGGTAGGCACGAATAGATGTGGATATTTAGATTTCATGGCTTCCTCCGCTTCCCATGTGGCTTCCTCAACAAATTGGTTCCTCCACAGGAATTTGACTGAGGCGACCTCTTTGTTCCTCAATTTGCAAATTTGGCGATCAAGAATCTAGACTGGAACCTCTTCATAAGACAAGCTATCCTTAATTCCAACGCTATCAATGGGGACTACCAACGAGGGATCGCCTAAGCACTTTTTCAACATCGAAATGTGGAACACTAGATGAATAAAGGCTAGCTCTGAGGGTAACTCCAACTCATAGGCAACACTCCCAATCTGCCTCGAAATTTGGTAAGGGCCAATATATTGGGGACTAAGTTTGCCCCTCCTTCCAAACCTCATGGCACCCTTCATGGGCGATACCTTCAGGTATACCCAATCACTCACCTCAAACTCTAAGTCTCTCCTCCTCATGTCGGTGTAAGATTTTTGGTGGCTTTGGGCTGTCTTTAGCCTCTTTTGAATAACTCGCACCTTGTCCATGGCTTGATGAACAAAATTAGGCCCAATTAACTCGACTTCACCAAATTTAAACCACCCAATGGGCGATCTACATCTCCTCCCATACAAGGCTTCATAAGAAGCTATTTGAATGCTTGCATGATAGCTATTGTTATATGCAAACTCTATAAGAGGTAAGTGATCATCCCAATTTCCCTTGAAGTAATGCACACATGCCCTCAACATATCTTCCAATGTCTGGATAGTGCGCTTTGCCTGTCCATCTATCTGGGGGTGGAAAGTCGTACTCAAGTTCACCTTCGAACCCAGTCCCTTTTGAAAGGATTTCCAAAATTGGGAAGTGAATTGAGCTCCTCTGTCTGAGATGATAGACAAGGGAACCCCATGTAGTCTGACAATCTCTTGAATGTACAACTTTGCATAATCTTTTGCGGTGTCAGTAGTCTTAACCGCCAAGAAGTGAGCTGATTTCATCATCCTATCCACCATTACCCAAATCGAATCGTGTTGCTTTCGAGATTTTGGCAAATCAGTGATAAAGTCCATGTTGATCATCTCCTACTTCCATTTCGGAATTTCTATGTTTTGGGCTAAACCACATGGCCTTTGATGCTCAACCTTCACTTGTTGGCAATTCGGACACTTGGAAACAAATTCCGCAATATCCCTCTTCATCCCACTCCACCAATAGATTTCCCTCAAGTCATGATACATTTTTGTGGAACCTGGATGAATAGAGTATCTGGAACTATGCGCTTCGTCCATAATCCTCTCTCCAACATCATCAACATCAGGTACACACAATCTACTTTAGTACCTCAACACACCATCTCCCCCTTTGGTGAAAACCATCACCCCTTGTTTGTGAACAACTTCCTTCAACCGGAGGAGGACGGGATCCTGATCTTGTTTCTCCTTTACCTCTGCTACAAGTGAGGACGTGGACCCATCTCAAACGTTTACTCCACCTTCATGGTTTCCTTCGAGTCAAAATCCTAATTGGGCTAATCTATGTACCTCCTTCTCCAATTCCCTCCTTCCCTCCTCCACATGGGCAGTGCTACCCATGGACAACCTTCTAAGAGCATCAGCAACAACATTAGCTTTACCTGGATGGTAAAGGATGCTCATGTCGTAGTCCTTGAGTAGCTCAAGACATCTTCTTTGCCTCAAGCTGAGTTACTTCTGGCTGAAGACATATTGTAAGCTCTTGTGATCGGTGAATACATCAAAATGCACTCTATACAAGTAGTGGCGCCAGATTTTAAGTGCGAATACTATAGCTGCCAGCTCAAGGTCATGAGTTGGGTAATTCTTCTCATGAACCTTAAGCTGTCTCGAAGCATAGGCTATCACCTTCCCCCTTTGCATCAACACACAACCCAAACCAATTCTGGATGCATCACAGTAGACCACAAAGTCCTCTGTTCCATCGGGCAAGGTCAGGACAGGAGCAGTGGTTAGCTTGGCCTTCAGTTTCTGGAAACTCTCCTCACAAGCATCGGACCATTAGAACTTAGCCTTCTTTTGAGTCAGCTTAGTCAATGGTGATGATATAGATGAGAATCCCTCTACAAACCTTCGATAATAGACGGCCAAACCCAAGAAGCTTCTTAACTCTGTCGGGGATATGGGTCTGGGCCAATTTTTCACAGCTTCAATCTTCTGGGAGTCAACCTGAATACCATCTCCAGATATAATGTGGCCTAAGAAAGACACTGATGCAAGCCAAAATTCATATTTAGAGAACTTTGCATACAATACCTGGTCTCTCAAGGTTTGTAAAATGACTCTAAGATGATAGGCGTGCTCCTCTTCATTCTGGAAGTAGACCAGAATATCATCTATGAATACAATCACAAACATATCAAGATATGGTTTAAACACCTGGTTCATGAGATCCATGAAAGCTTCGGGGGCATTCGTCAACCCAAAGGACATGACCAAAAATTCAAAGTGGCCATAATGAGTCCAAAAAGCGGTCTTTGGAATATCACATTCCCTCACCTTCAACTGACGGTAGCCGGATCTCAAGTCTATCTTTGAGAAACACGTGGCACCGTGAAGTTGATCAAATAAATTATCTATTCTGGGGAGAGGGTATTTGTTCTTTACAGTGACCTTATTTAACTGCCTGTAGTCAACACACATCCTAAGGGACCCATCCTTCTTTCGCATAAATAAGACGGGAGCACCCCGTGGTGAGACGCTCGGCCTAATGAATCCCTTATCCAGTAAGTCCTTCAACTGCTCATTCAACTCTTTCAACTTGGCTGGAGTCATTCTATATGGAGGGATTGAGATAGGCTGGGTATTAGGAAGAACATCAATCCCGAAGTCGATCTCCCTATCAGGAGGGACTCTAGGCAGATCCTCGGGAAAGATGTCGGGGAACTCATTGACAATCGGGACCGACTCGAGAGATGGAGACTCAATATTGCCATCTTTCACTCAGACAATGTGATAGATACACCCTTTTAAGATTAGCTTCCTGGACCTGAGGTAAGAAATAAACTTACCCTTAGGCATAACGGGACTACCCCTCCACTCTATGACAGCTTCGTTCGGGAATTTGAACTTGACAACCTGAGTTCTATAATTAATAGAGGCATAACAGACATAAAGCCAGTCTATGCCAAGGATCACATCAAAATCAACCATGTCCAATTCAACTAGGTTGGCCAAGATATCCCTGTGATGAATTGACACAGTGCAATCTCTATAGACTCTCTCAGCTAAGATAGAATCACCGATCGGAGTAGCTACACTGAAAGGCTCAAGGAGGCATTCAGGAATTTTATTGAATTTACTAGCCACGTAAGGAGTCACAAAAGATAGGGTGGCACCTGGATCTATCAATACATAACAATCAAGAGAAGAGACTCGAATCATACCCGTCACGACATTTGGAGAGTCCTCTTGATCTTGGCGACTACCCATGGCATATAAATGGTTTGTACCTCCCCTCTTGCCTAAAGTAGTTCCCCTTTGATCACCCCTAGCCGATGGTGCAGTAGCAGAGAACTGGGCCCTGTCTCCCTATGCTAGACACTCTCTCTGAAAATAGTTTATTTGGCCGCATTTATAACAACCAGCCTTCCCCGCTCTGCACTCTCCCAAGTGGAGCTTACCACACTTGACACATGGTGGCTTCCCTTGAAAACCTTGACCCATGCTAGCTTGGGATTGAGAACCCTGGGGTCTGAAATTCTGGCAACTCTGTCCTTGCCGATCATACCTGTTCTGCGGCATAGGTGCACTTGCGATAGATAAAGCATAATTGGGAGGCCTCTTCTGGAAGAAGGACATGTTTCCCTTGTTTTGCCTCTGCTCATTCTCATGCCTAGCTGATCTTGCCTTCTTACTCAGATGCTTCTTTCTGTCTTTTCTCTTCTCATCCTCCACTTGTTGAGCATACACCATTAGTCTCGAAATATCCATGTCCGAGATCAATAATGTTGCTTTGCACTCCTTCTTCACATGCCTCCCTAATCTGGAGATGAACTTTCTCATCTTTGACCTCATATCTGGGATCATTTCTGGAGCATACCTGGACAGCTGGATGAACTTTAGGCTATACTCCTTAACTGTCATACCTTCTTGTCTCAAGTTCACAAATTCCTCCACTTTCGCTTCCCTCAATTCTCGGGGAAAGAAGTGGTCAAGAAAGGCTCCCTCAAATTCATCCTACCTAGCAGGTTCAGCATCCTCACCCCTACCTTGCTCTTATTGGTTATACCAGATGGTTGCCACATCCTTGAGTTGATAAGACACCAACTCAACCCCCTCAATTTCTGTAGCATGCATAGCTTTCAGAATTTTCCACATCTCATCAATAAAATTTTGGGGGTCTTCATCAACCTTCGAACTCGTTAATGCCGGCGGATTCATTCTCAGAAAGTCTCGAATTCTGACGGTAGCAGATGGATCTTGGGGACTAGATCTAAGAGTCGACGAACTTTAGTTACCATTTCGGGCAGCTACTAACTGAGTGAGCATTGCAATCGGCCCTCTAAATTTTGCCTCTGAAATGGGTGCAGGCGGGGTAGCAGGCACTTGAGGCGCCTCCGCATACCTCATAGGTCAGCCTCTAGCCCTTGTCAGGGTATCTCAGACTGGGGCACCTCTGCATTTTCGGCATTTCTCTGGCTGGCAGTACATTTTGGAGGCATTATATGTAATGTATAAGCACACGAATTAGAAGGGAAGTTTCATAGAGTGTAACTCCATCGCACGAATTCAGAGTATGAAAGAGGGAAAACAATTCCTAATGTCCTATAGCCTCCTGCTTATAAGTGTGGTGCACAACATACCCATAAGTAATACTCTAGTAGACATGGCTTCATAGACTCCCTAGGACTCTTGAACTCTAGGCTCTGATACCATGTTTGTCACGCCCCGAGAGGGTACCCTAGGCGTGGCCGGCATTCGAAGGTCATTTCTGACCTCCGAGCGAACTACCTGGTCCAGTCACACATTTATTCAATCATATTCTCTTAGCGGAAAACTCAATTAATAATATACTGCTCATAAATTAGGGCCAAAGGCCAAATAATTATCAACTCGACAAGAAATTTTAAAGGCGGCTACTCAAAAGAACAATTCAATATTTCTACACTTCGGTCTATGAAGCCTCTATCTACAACCTAGAAGGTACCCATGACAAACCCATGGCTACCAACAATCAAGACAAAGTAAATAACATCAAAACTACACAAAAAAGGCTTAATATCCTCTGGAACTAGGAGGACTCACCGCTAGCTGGGAGTAGGTGTGGATCTTCAACGGAGCGCCGGTTGATGATCTCTAATACCTATCTCTACATCATAAAATGATGCAGGCAAAATGGCGTCAGTACGTGGAATGTACTGGTATGCAAAATTGCCGAATGAAATGACATAAAGGAAACACCAAACCCACTCGAAACTCAACTAAAGAGAAATAACAACTCAATCAAGTGTCCTAGGTCTAAATAAGAATACGGTTTAGACGTGACCAATCACATACCATTCAACTCAATCTGACTCAGAGTACTATCAAGACTTATGTGGGAGTTTCTCTTATCCGACAACCATCACTTATGAGCTAGTGACAGTACAACAAGCCGACGTTGTTGCCGTGTCCGTTCATGCTTTACCAGGGCATGAACGAGTCAACCAATCATGGATCCAATCCAACCAAGTCCTATAATGTCAGGACAAACATTTTGGGGAAACATCCAACTTAAACGGTTCAATCCCCTCCTACGTTTGGCGATGTAGTTATTGGGTTTGAGTATGGACTTTACTCTTACCCAATTCGGTGCTCGATATTCCTCCCAAGACTTAATGCTCATAAAACTCCATCCAATCAACTCAATCAAATCATATCGACAAGTCTCATTTAAACCTTGTCAACTCATCCACTCTAGCACAATCAATCATCTCTAAATCATATTTTTCAAGAGAAATTTAAAGGCACATTTATAGCAACATGTAAACATAACCAATCATTTCCTCAATCCATTTAATCAATCTTTGAAACTCATCACAACTCCAAGGTTTTAAATCAACAATTCAAGATAAGCCTCATTTTTAAGAAAATAGCATCATTTATCATAATCCACATAGCTAAGAAAATTAATAAAACATATTTAACAACTCATCTTCATCAACTCATACTCATATAAAGACTCTTTTTGGAAGTTCTTGACTAAACCTCATCAACATAGCAAGAATCCCTCTAATAGACAACAAAACTTATTTGAACACAACGCTAGCAAGAAACTCCATTTCTATAGGCATTTATCCTCAAAGAAGGTATAGGGCACATGGGTGGACTCAACCCATATTTTAGATAGCCTTACATACCTTAGTGAAGACTTTGAAGAAAATCTTGTAGTTGGGTCTTCAATGGAGAACTCGAATCTTGAAGCTCTTGGAACAATTCTTTGTTAAAGAGGGACTTGGAGAATAAGAAGAGGAAGAGAGAGGATCTTTCTAGGGCTTTTCTAGAGAGAGAGAGGCTGAAAATTTATGCTCCCAAATGCTCAAGGATGATACATATATAATTTTGGATAATTCCCAAATTGCCCTTTCTCAAAAGTTCTGAAAAATAGGCAAAAATGCTCCTGGCGCGATAATGGCACGTCACGCCATTACAGCGCCAGGCCGATTACGCCTAAAACCTGCACACCTCGTAGTGGCGCGCCTCGCCATATACCAAACTACTGAGGCATATTTCTGGTGCGTTAGTGGCGCGTCGCGCCCTTATAGCGCCAAGGCCATTATTCCTGGGTTCTAGAAATTAGGCTTGAAAATCCCTGCACAACTTTTAGTGGCGCTTCACGCCAAGGACCAAACTACTAAGGCATGTTTCTGGTATGATAGTGGCGTGTCGCGCCCTTACAGCGCCAAGGCTATTTCCCCAGCAGTTGTAACCCAGGCCCAAAAATGAAATTCCTACCGTGCTAGTTCGTCTTAGGATCGTCATATCTTTCGACTCTGAACTTCAAAATTTACATTCTTGGTGGCATTAGAAAGAAGACTCGACGACCTTTAATTTGATAGGTCATCGTCCACCTAGATTGTCGTCTTTAAAAAGATAGGGTCGTTAGAAGTCGACCCCTTATACAAACTCATCCCAAGACTTAGCCACGACGAATCTCTTGGATTTAATTTGGTCCTAGGAACCCCTTATGACCCCACATCACCTCCAACATCCTTAAATTTCTTGGGGACTCATCGTAGCTCATGCATACGCTCCTCAATACTCAGGTTCGACCCTACCCATATACAAAAAGGATCCGAATCTTAAGGAAAAAATTTTAGGGGTGTTACAATATTAGTCCTTACCTGATTTTGAGGCGGATTGGGAGTGTTACCTATGAGTTGGAGTTACCCTCGGAGCTAGCCTCTATTCATCCAGTATTCCATGTTTCGATGTTGAAGAAGTGCTTGGGCGATCCCTCATTGGTAGTTCCCATTGATAGCATAGGAGTTAAGGATAGCTTGTCCTATGAAGAGGTTCCGATCTAGATTCTTGATCGCCAAATTCACAAATTGAGGAACAAAGAGATCACCTCAGTCAAAGTCCTATGGAGAAATCAATTTGTTGAGGAAGCCACATGGGAAGCAGAGGAAGACATAAAATCTAGATATCCACATCTATTCGTGCCTACCGATGAGAATGTTGAAGGTAATGTCTATTTTCTTGACTTGAATTCGTTTGCACATTTTGAGTTTGGATAGTAATTTATTTGAGAATTTGATTGGATGAATGACTGATTTATGATTATGATTTTTACCCCGAGTCCATCTTTGGTTACTCGTCATTCGAAGATGAATGATCCTAAGGGGGAGATAATGTAACACCCCCCAAAATTCTTCGCTAGGATTTGGATCCTTCTTATATACGTGTAGGATCGAACTCGATTATTGTGAAATATATGCATGAGTTAGGATGAGTCCCTGAGTAATCGAAGAGTGTTAGAGGTGATGTGGGGTCACAAAGGACCCCTAGGACCAAGCTAAGTCTAAGAATTCATCGTGGCTAAGTTTTAGAATGAGTTTGTGTAAGGGGTCGACTTCTAATGATCCTATCTTTTGAAAGACAACAATCTGGGTGGCCCATGACCTATTAAATTAAAGGTCTTCTAGTCTTCTTTCCAACGCCACCAAGATCATAATTTTTAGAGTTCGGAGTCAAAAGTTATGACTATCCTAAGGCGAACTAGCACAGCAGAAATTTTAGGCCTGGGTTGCAATGGCTGGAAATCTGGGCTTGGTGCCACAGTGGCGCGACGCGCCACTATCGCGCCAGGAACAAGCCTCAGTAGTTTGGTCCCTAGCGCAGCGCGCCACAAGAAGATGTGCAGGGTTTTTAGCCTATTACCAAAACATAGAAAATATGGGCTTGGCGCTGTAAGGGCGCAACGCGCCACTATCGCGCCACAAAACAGCCTCAGTAGTTTGGTCCTTGGCGCGACGCGCCACTATCAGATGTGCAGGTTTTAAGCCTAAATTTGACTTGGCGCTGCAGTGGCGCGATGCGCCACTATCGCACTAGTAGCGTTTTAGCCTATATTTCAGATTTTTTGGAGAAAGGACAATTTGGGAATTTTCCTAAATTATATATGTATCTACCTTGGGACATTTTTGGGACCATTTCTAGTCCCTCTCTCTCTCTCTCTCTCTAAAAGCCCTAACATTTCTCTCTCTTGTTCTTCTTCTTCTCCAAATCCTTCTCCAACCAAGAGTGCCTTTAAGAGCTTTAAGATTTCAAGTTTCCCATTGAAGACCCAACAACAAGGTTTCTTCAAAATCTACTCTAAGGTATGTAAGGCTACTCAAAGCATGGGTTGAGTTCACCCATGTGCCCTATACTTCTTTGAGGTTAAATGTTCATAAGAATGGAGTTTCTTGATAGGCTTATGTCCAAATGAGTCTTGTCATCTATTAATTTGATTCTTATTATGTTGATTTTGTTGAGCTAAGAAATTTCTAAAATCTTCATGTTAGCATGAGTTGATGGAGATGAGTTGTTAACATACTTGTTGATTTTCTTGACCATGTGATTATGTTAAATATGTCAATTTTCTTAAATGTATTATTCATCTTGAATTGTTGATTTAAAACCTTGGAGTTGTGATGAGTCCTAAGGATGTGATAAATGAGAATAGGAATGGTTGGATATGTTTGTAGGTTGTTATAAATGCATATCTAAGTTACACTTGATTGAGTTGATTTAAGGATAGAGTTGATGAGTTGGCAAGGTTCTAAATGAGACTAGCCGTGATGACTTTTTTGAGTTGATTGGATGGAGTTTTATGAGCATGGAGTCATGGAAGGAGCATTGAGCACCAAATTAGGTAAGAGTATTGTCTATACTCGAACCCCATAAACTACGCCACCAACGTAGGGAGGGATGGAATCGTTAAGGTCGGATGCTTCCCATGGGATCGAACAATTAAAGTTGGATATTTCCCATTTTATTGTCCTGAAATGATAGGACTTGACTGATCGATGGAACCCATGATTAGTGACTCATTTATACCCTGGCAAGGTATGAACGGATGTGGCAACAATGTCGGCTTGTTGTACTATCACTGGCTCATAAGTGATGGTTGTCGGATAAGAGAAACTCCCATATAGGTCTTGATAGTACTCTGAGTCGGATTGAGTTGAATGGCATGTGAGTTGGTCCCATCTAAACCATATTCTTGTTAGACTTAGGACACTTGAGTGAGTTGTTCCTTCTTTTTGAGTTGAGATTTTCGAGTTGGTTTGATCCTTTTCTAATGTTGTTTTATTCGGCCATTCTACATACTCATATATTCCATGTACTGACGCCATTTGTCCTGCATTATTTCATGATGCAGAAACAGGTACTAGAGATCATCAACCGACGCACCGTTGAAGATCTACTCACTCCTAGCTAGTTAGTGAGTCCTCTTAGTTTCCAGAGGATGCCGAGATCTTCTTTACAGCTTTGTTTTGTTTTCTTTATTTTGACAGTTGGTAGACATGGGCTTGTCATTGGCACCTCCTAAATTGTTGATAGAGGCTTCATACACCAGAGTGTGGGAATGATGGATTGTTATTTTGAATAGTTTTATTAAGGTTGTTTGTTGATTTGATAGTGTTTGGACTTCGGCCCCTAAAAATATGAATAGTATGCCTATGATTGAGTCTTCCGCTGAGAGAATGTGAACAAATAAAAGCGTGAATGGACCAGGTGGTTCGCTTGAAGGCCAGAAATAGCGTTCGAGTGCCGGTCGCGCCTAGGGTACCCTCCCGGGGCGTGACAAAATAATTGGATTGAATTGGATTGTACATGATTGGATTGGATTGTATATGACTGGTCTCTGTCTAAACTATGTTCTTACTTTAGACTTATGACACCTTGATTGAGTCTCTCTTATCTTTCTAACTTTAGATATTTGAACCGATATTATCTATCTTGACGCATGTTTCATTCTGCCATATTACATACTCGTACATTCCACATACTGACGTCCATTTGGACCTGCATTATTTCATGATATAGCGACAGGTTTAAGAGATCATCAATGGTACACCGTTGAGGATCTATTCACACTCATCTTATTGGTGAGTCATCCCCTACATTCGGAGGATACCACTTATGTTATTCTTGCATTGAGTTTAGTCTTTTCATTCTAATTTGAGGTAGCCATGAACTTGTCATTGTCATTGATTAGATAGTAGTGATAAAGGCTTCATAGACTAGATAGTCATGGGTTAATTGAGTATTTTATTTTCTTGAATTTTTCATGTCAGACTATTTAATGACATAGATTGGAGCTTGATTTGCTGGCCCATGGCCTTTCTTCCTTAAGCTAGATTGTTGATTGGAATTGCCCACTTAATTACCTCTTTATTTTAAGTCTTTCGCTGATTGAATAAATGAACGGATGTGTGATCAGGCCAAGTGGTTTGCTTGGGAGATAATAATGGTTTCCGAGTATCAGCCACGTCTAGGGTACCCTCCCAGGACGTAACACAGACCTCTCCTCAAATGATTCAGGATATCCACCTACGAGTTTCACTTACTGCTCGTGGAAACAACCATGACTCATAGGTTAGCTCGCAGTTAGCCAAAACTGAACTACCAATACTATCTTCCTCTACTCCGCTGCAAAACCTATTTTCATGCAAATCAAAGACAAAATACAATCAAATCTACTAGAAAATACTTAAAAGACTTGCAAAATCCTAATTTTAAAGTATTACAAGTACCGTAAATCCACGGTATATCACATATGATGGTATGTGGCTCGGTTACTTATTTTCCCTTATGAGATTAATTAGAGAAGCACACATATAAAAAGAAGCTAGTTTTGGGCTTCGATTTTCATAAAATATTCGGATGATGTGGGTGACATACAATGAATCTTGGGAATTGACTTGTGGCTCATACTGATGGTCCATGTGGAACTTAGTTTGAGGGGAAGATTGTTGGGTGTTGAAACAAATTTCCACATTTGGGAAGCTATATATAAGGTGTATGTTCTTTTATGGTGTGAGACCTTTTGAAAAAAGTTGTGATGACTTAAACAAAGCACACAATATCATATCATGTAAAGAGTATCTTTGGAATGATTTATCCCAACAAAAACTAATTAGGCCTAAAGTAATACCATTAACCGTTACTTACAGACATGACATTCATCATCCGAACTATTGAACAAATAATATTGCGGGCACGTGTGAAAGAATTCGTAGTCAACTAAAACTAGGATTAAGTGTTAGGTGAGTTTCAAAAAATGTAAGTAGTACTTAATAAATATAATCTCTTCCTCAAAATATTTAAATCATATCCAATCATCAATGTTATATTGATAGTTATAGAAATAGTTAATGAACCCCACAATTGAATAATTTGATTGTTAGAGGATAAAAGTTGGTCAAAAGTTTAGAATTTTTAAGAAATAATTTTTTATTGTGATTCAATAGTGTTATAACTTAAGCATTTGCAATATTTGTGATTGGGGATAATTTCAAATATCTTCCTCTAGGTTTGTCTTCAAACACTTAGTTCCCTCGTGGCTTGAGATATTAGATATGCCTCATTTATTTCTATTATTTTGTGATGAAACTAATTTTAAATAATAAAAGCATTCTATGTTCCAAATATACCCTTTTGTAACCTTACAAGTTACAATCTCCCTCGTGAGCTTTCTTCTTCTCCATCTTGCTATTTTATGATTTTCGCTTTTTACCTATTTATAATGTTTAAGTTGTTGATAAGGGCACTTCACATTGATTGTAAATTTTGCAGGCCAAGTGCTAAATTTTCTTTGATGTGCTTAAA
Source organism: Solanum dulcamara (assembly GCF_947179165.1). Lineage (NCBI taxonomy): Eukaryota > Viridiplantae > Streptophyta > Magnoliopsida > Solanales > Solanaceae > Solanum > Solanum dulcamara. The sequence continues at coordinate 7,801,291 of NC_077246.1, read as the reverse complement.
ATGTTTCCTTCTCAAACAGTAAAGCAAATGAAAATGCTACAACTATTTTGTTCATTTAAGATAATAAAACTTGATTATGAGAATTATTCAAAAAGAGAACATTACAATAGCATTAGAATTTTGGATTTCTCAAAATTTCCTGTTCCTAATGTGATTTGGATATAAGAAAGTTCTATTTTTTTAGCCTAGATATTGTAAACAATTTTAGGGAAGAGAAGTGTTATAAAACATTGTTCAAATAATTAAGTTATTGTCATGACCCGAATTCGGGCCATGATGGCGCCTACTATAACGCCCGAGTAGGTAAGCCAAACCCAATCAAGCGGAAGTCAAACCATATTTTAAATAAGTAATAAATAACATAAGAAGGCGAAAGTTAGACGAATATAATAAAAGAAATCGGGCAAAGGTATAGATATGTAAATACGATACAAAATATACAAAAAGCCCGAAAGTGACAAAAAATGATGGACTGATGCTAGACCAAACCCCGGACTTGGTGTCACCTACACAGGAGCTACTAAGTACCAAAGCTGATAATACATATAAATACAACACAGAACGGACTATCCAAAATGCAAAATACAAGTCAGTGCCAAAGAAGGAAGGTAGCAAGTCTCTGAACGCCGGGAGCTCACTACAATCCGGATCTGGCACATCTACGGATGATCAGGTGCGTGATGGGGGTAGCTCAAACTAGGAGCTGCATCAAAAAGATGCAAAAGTGCAGTATGAGTACTAAAATATGGGGTACTTAGTAGGTATCATAGGCCAACCAACCTCAAAAAGAACAAATATATATATATATATAACAGTACGATGATACTAATAATAATAGGAGAGAAGCATAAAATACGATTACAAGGGAAAGAGGGTATGGGAAGATCATACAATAGTCAAGTAAATCCAACCAATCAGGTAATCACATGATCAATCTCAACTCACGAATATCTGAAGAATGCAAAAATATAAACTAGTATATATGGATCAATATTCTCCAAAAGTATCATGGAGCACCTGGAAAAACCCTTTGACTCATCAATATCGAAGTAATAACTCGTCATATATATCAACGGAATGCCCGAAATTCAACCTTGAGCTTATCAATGGTGAATATTAAAGTGTAGCCCAAAGTCAATAAAAGGGCCACTCGGAATCATACCTCGATCTCATCAACCTTGAAATACCATAAATAAGATATCACCAGTATTCCCTTAAATTACGCATGCTTATTCATCAAACAAAAGTCTTAACCTCACCATTTATTCTTTCTTTAAAAAGGTTTTTAACACCGATAAGGTAAATCAAGACAAGTAGCATGTCAAAATTCATATATTACTAAGCCGGGTAAAAATCCCGTCAAAGGTACCAAATCACTAACCTGAGACTCCGGTGTACCGAAAGTATGGCATGGGACCCAATATTTTAATATCATAAGCAATCAACACATAAGCATAAATTGAAATCAAAACAAGCGGACAACCAAAATCAAAAAAGTCAAACAAGCGGCATCTTAAGTTCAAATCATCTAGAAGCAAATTATAAGGATTCTAAGGATGCAAACAAGCCAAGAAAGCTCCTAAACTAAGGCTCCGACGACTAAAATCTACACTAACCACTAACGATGGCCATCGACTCCAAATTTCCCAAAAGGATATCAACACCTAAATCACCAACCTAATCACACATTACTACTCAAAATATACCAACTTTAACCAAGCCAAGTCTAATACGAGGAAGCCATAGCCTACCTCAAGGTCGAAACCGCACACGAATTGCTAAACCAGAGCTTTTCCTTTTCTGACTGCCTCTGATGTAATGACCCTGAAGGTCATTCTTGAATATTTTCATAAAAAGACTATTTTACCCCTTCTGATAGTTTCCTCGAGTTAAATTTGATTGATATTTGATGTCGGTTTTGTAGTGTTTAAACTTTGAGTTTTAGAGATTTGGAATGACTCAAAAGTGGTATCTGAGGTCATTCGGAGCTTCAAGTCTCAAAATGAAATTCCATCAATTCTATCAGTTTCAGACATTGAAATTGGTCTAGGAGAATAAACGGAATCATATTCGGGGTCATATCATGGATTTGAGGGGTTGAGTTGGAAATATTTGAGTTTTTGGCCATAGGTTTGACTTTGGTCAACATTTGAGGATCGGATGCTCGAAATTGAATTCTGACGACTCTGTTAGAAGGGTGATTTTAGGCTTAGGGAGAGTTCTTGTGCTTTTTTCGGAAGCTCCGAGGGAATTTTGGTCTTTTGAGGCATAAAGTTAATTTAGTTGTGATTTTTTAGTTTGCTAGTCAGGGAGGTCTCAAAATCGAATTCCGATAATCCTGTTGAGTCTAGAATGTTGAGTTTAGTAGGGATACATATATGGTTTGTGTATACGGGGTTCCGATCGAATCCCAAGGGCCAATCAGAGACTTTGAAACTTAGAGAATTTTTGTTGGTTTTGCACTGATGTAGACCTCGTGATCGTGAGGGTCGCTTTTGCGACACTCGCTTAAGCAAGGAACCATTCGCAAAAGAGAAGGTCATGGCTTGTATGGGAGTCGTGAAAGTGACTGATGAGGCCGCTTTAGCGAAGAGGTGGGGGTCACAAAAGCGACCCAATTCTCGAGAAAGAGAGGGTCCGCTTAAGCAAACCCCTATTGCTTAAGCAACATCTGAGAGGGGTTTTGGCTAGGGTTTATGCTATTTTCTCCATTTTTGAACTTTGGAGCTCAGTAGAGGCGATTTGGAGGGGGATTTTTCATGGGATTTCATTGGGTAAGTTATTTTGACCCTATTTCATTATTTCCCAATGATTAATTGATGATTTTAACATGAATTTGGGGATTTTAATGGCCCTTTTTCATGAACTTGAGAAAAATCTTTAATCATTGATTGTGACTTGATTTGGGTTGGATTTTTGAAACGTTTTTTGCTAGTGAGTTCCTAAGACTAAGAGGAACAATTTCATCTAAAAATTCCCGAATTTAAACCCCGAATTTCGAATTCGAATTTTGAGCCTTTGACCCTTTTTTCACCGAATTTTGGATTTTTGGTATCGTTGGGTTTGGTTTCTGATTTTGAAATAATATATAAATATATTGTGGTGATTTGGAGTATAATCAAAAGGGCAAGGCTCGCGTGGATTGATTGATCGCGTCTTGGTTAAGACAAGTGGACTCTTAAAACTCCGTTAATCTCTTAGAATTCCCGAATATACTATTGTATATATGTTGGGGTGTAATGGGGATGAGGTTACGGGTTTAGTTTTGATATGAACTAATCTAAAATGAATTGAAAGAGTTAATAAAAGACGATGTGTGACATTGTTGAGTATTGAATATTACATGTCGTAATCTAGATATCTATGTGTATTTGATGAAATACTTGATAGTCTAATTGTGATTGCGGTTTGTCTGAATTGATTATTCCTCATTACTTGTGTGACAATGATGTTTGTATTGGTTCTGAAACAATGTGATTAGAGGTGCACAATTGTGAGACCAAGGTCATTTTCGATCAAAGATATGATATGGCCGAGGTCATTTCTTGTTAGACATTGATAGGCCGAGGTCATTTCCGGCGGGTTATATTGCTAAGGTCATTTTTTGCTAGATTATATTCACGGGATCATTTCCGGTGGGATTATATTGCTGAGGCCATTTCCAGTGGGATTATATTACCGAAGTCATTTTCGGTGAGATTACATTGCCGGGGTCATTTTCGGCGAGATTATATGGCCGAGCTTATTTTCGGAAAGGTTATGGGACCGAGGTCCTCTTCAGTCAGAGTAAGAGACCGAGTTCATTTTCAGTTGGAGTTTATTATGTCGAGGTCTTTGCCGGCAATTGCACACATGCATGATCATTGAGTGTGCATATACATATTCTGCTTATCTGTGTTGACATTTTGATGCATATTTGTGACTTGTGAGTATTTGTATGGTACATATTATGATATTGAGCTATGATCTGAACCTTATTGTACTGTTTAGTATAAACTGTTAGGTTGGGATGATTTTTATGCAGGTTGTAGTCTGGAGGTTCGGTTGGGTTGGAAAAGGAGTTCTTGATTCCTATTAGATTTACCTAGTTTTTCTAGTTAGCTTGTTGGGTACCGTGTTATTTGGTACTCACCCTTGCTTCTTCACTTGTGTAGGTTATAAGCCTGGACTTTGATCATCATCTCTTTCTGATCATTTGAGGCTTCCAAGATTTTTGGGAGAGGTAGGTATTGACATTTAGCATACTCTTAGATTTTCTGTACTTTTATGCTTTACTCTACTTGAGGGTTGAAGACATATTGAGACTTGTATTTCATTTCAGTTTTGTTTTCTTTAGTGTCTTGTACATGTGACAACCAATCTTTGGGGATATTTAAGTTGAAAGACTTATGATTTTGTTTATTATTTACTTATTCAGACTATGTTGGCTTTATTTATTGAAATATTGGGTTTTAGGCTGACTTGTCCGGTGGAAAAGGACAGGTGTCATCACACCTGGATTTGGGTTGTGACAGAATGATGCCACTCTATAAAATTATCGAAGAACACAACAAAACAAATTGAACGATATCCATATTACTATATTTAAAAATGAAACCAAAATCGGGTCAAGGTTTGACATTAGGAACCGCGTACAAAATTGAAATACCAACTCCGTCAAAAGGTCCAAATAGCTTAAGGAACTTGTGCCCCAAAAATGGACACATTTCGAGCACTGGAAGAGCTCAAAACAACCCCACCAATTTCAAGCCCTAGAATAGTCAAAAATGCAAGGAACAACAAAATTATGCAAAACTTACGAGGTTTTTAAGATGAGAAAGGGTCCTTAAATGTCCCCACAAGAATATGCAACTCATTGAAACAAGAATCATCGCAATAAAACCAAGAAGAGCTCTCAAAAATTGAAAGTTACTAAATCCCAAAATGGGACTTAGCTGCTAGAAACGGGCATTAAATTTCATTGAAGCCAGTGAAATTGATCTTCGCGATTGCAGGACCCATGTCCACAATCACGAGGCCTGACCAAAATTCCCTTCGCGATTGTGGCACCCATCCCCACAATCGCGATGCCCAAGAACCCAACCCTTCATGATCACGACCCAAGACTCTAGAATACGAAAGACCAAAGTTTTCTGCACTAGCAGTTCAGCTAGTGCAGAACTTTGGGGAATTGAATTTCCTCCTACGGGGGCCCCGTCCGGAGTTAATCAAGCTGACAAAATATTTATTCTAGTGCGTTTACTCAAAATGTTGACCGAAATCAAACTTGGCCAAGACTTAAAGTTAAGACGACAAAACCCCACAAACTCAAAATGAAGACTCCAAAACCCAAACCAACCTTTCTTCTAGACCAAAATGGACCTTTCGGAACTGATGAAACCGTCAGAATCATCATCCAACATTAGAATCTCTGAATGTTGACTAAAGTCAACTCTTTCAAGCCTTAAGCCTTAGAAATTTCCAAACCACCTCAAAACTCAACCAAATACCTTAGGGAGCGTGCCACCCATCCTGACATCACATAAGAGCTATGAAGAAGCTACGGGAAGGGGTAAAACTGTAAATATATGAAAAAGCACAAAAATGACCTTGGAGGTCATTACAGTTATAAAAGGGTAAATTTGGAATTATATAGAATTTTTACTATATAAAATAGTTTGGTTACAAATACATCAAAATAAGAGAGGTATGTGTAGTAGCTCAAACTACGAGGAAACTAAGTGTTATGAAGGAAAATTTGGAGGGAGGTCTTTGAATTATTCCTTGTGATTTTTATTGATGTAAGCAAAAGGTTAGTAACTTATAAGTTGTTTTTATATGTTTTTCTATATTTAAAATAAATAAAATAATCACATATGTCATTTTTTAGGATCATTTCTTTTAAAATCAGGATATTCCAGAAGTATAATTTTGAAATTGTGATTACTAGGCTTATAAATCAGGATCAATTCAACTTCTTAATGGATTAATTATACTTAACTAATATTTTCAACTGAAATGAAAAAGAAATACATTGCAAAAATTAAGGAGGAAAAAGAGAAGAAATTGACCAATTTAACTTCTTTACACGCCAATGTAGAGTGCAATACACACAAATTTGAATGCCTGCATTAGATGTTCATAAGATGCATATATGTCAAGTAAAAGTGTTTATATGCTCACTAAATAAGTTTAAGTATCTAATTTACATATTGTGACAAGTTAGAGGGACTATTTTGGTATTTAGATAAAATTATTATATTGTCAACTTTAAAAATGTTTATAAGACAGTCTGATGAAAAATAATTCTCCAAGTGTTGAAGGTAGTTATCCAATGGAAGACCCTTTTGGTGATATGCCAGAAGAAATTCGTGTGTTACTGATAGATCAGGACAAAGATTTTATTACTGATCAAATGATTGATTTTGCTACAATCTCACAAATATAAAGGTGACATCCCTAGAACGTATACCCTTTGTTTCTTTGATATACTAAATTCCATATGATTTCTTTTTTATTATATAGAAATTTAATTGATATAATGTTCATTTTCTTATTTGTTATTTTAACATCGTCTCTTTTTAAATTTTATTTATTGTAAATCTTGAATTTATGTTTTCTTTGTTATGATAACAATATTTCTATACTTGTTTATGCTATTTTACAAGTTAATAATTGTGTTTTATGTGGTTATAAAATCAAATTAGGTTCTCTTCTGTTACAAGCATATCGCACACTTGATTAACTTTCTTCATAAAGATGTATATGATTTTTCCAAGGGGATAGATAGTTCTATGTTAATTTTGTGTTCTAATTTATCAGATTTTTTCCCCATAAGAGACATAATTTTACATTAATTTTTATTATTTAATCAACTTACATGTGTTTTACTCTTCATCGTTTTGTAGAAAAAAAAAATTGTTCTTTGTCAACTGGCCTAGAGTGACAAGGAGTTGGTGGAGAAAAATTAATTAAATCCCTCAAAAATAATATTTGAAATTGTAGATCTTTAATTTTTATAAATTTATCATTCATTGTAGAAAAAGATAAATTCACTTGGGTGGTGGAGGCGCTAAACTAGGGCAAGGGAGGAAAGAGAAAAAAACAAGAGAAGGACATAATAAGAGATGATCTGGCTATCATTATTAGTTTAGATAATCTTTTATGTCTTTTATTGGATGTAAAAAAAAATTGGGTACATCTGAATTTCATGACAAAAAAACATTTATCTTTCTATTTTTTTCCTTTTATTATACAAAAAAAATTTGGAAGACTTGATTTTCGTGAAGAAAAAAAATTGTGGTTTTTTCTTATTTGTTTTTTTCTTTTGGTTTCTCAATTACTTTGTTAGTATCTATTGATTGTTCCTATTCAAGATGTGCTAAATTTTTTTGACTTAGATTTCTTTTTTAGATTTTTTTTCCTTTTTAGATATTTTTTAGGTACCATGTAGTACACATACATAGAACAAAATACTTTGTAGGAATTAAATTTAATTTTGCACTTCTTGATTAGCTTAAAGAACATATAGAGCAAAATCTGATCGAAAAAGGAAGTTTATAATCCTTTTTCTTCTTTTAGAAACACTTGAAACTCAAAATCAATGCCTAAATGATTGATTAGGATTTCATTTTATTAGATAGTAAAGATAAAAATGCACCCTCATTGCAATTCATTAAGTACTATTATAATAGGTATTATACTATTATAATAGGTAATACTTCCTCCAACCCATTTTATATGATGTAGTTTCTCTTACCACGAAATTTAAGAAAGAAAGAAACATTTCGAAACTTGTGGTCCAACATAAATGATAGATATTTGTGTGACTATAACTCATTTCATTAAGGGTAAATTGACATTTTAAAGTCAAATTGTTATTAAATAAAAATATATCATTCTTTTTAAACTGACTAAAGAGAAAAGTGAATCATATAAATTGATCAATATTCTATAACAATTTATGATTCTTTTGTTGGCTTATTATCTTTTAGTCGTTAATACTTTTGTTGTCATGCACAACTAAGATTCTTGAATTCAATTAAATGATACTATAACCACATATATGACACATGTAATAACACAGATTTCATATATAACTTTCTATTAATATCTTCATATTTAATTGAATTAGTTATCTTATCGATGTCAAAAACATAAAATATCACTGCTAGGACAATAGATAAGTAATATCAGAATATTAGAGTTTATGGGTAACTCATTTTTTATAATTTGTTAAATCTTCTAAACTCTCGTTACATATTTATGAAATAAAAATTACCTCATAGTTTGTTATCCTATTATTTCTCACTTTATAGTATATTATTTATATTTGGTGTTTATTTATTTTGACAAGTTATTGAATAAATTGGAATAGTTTTTTTTTATAAAAAAAATTCTATAGAATCTTCTCTATTCTATATTAATCCAATTATTTACTCTAAAATAATACTCCATATCACTACTAAAAACAGTCCAAAAAACGACAGAAAAAACAGCGACGGACTGCGTCGCTAAAAAGCAACGGAATTTGAGACTCTTTCCTTCGTTTTTTTATATTTTTAAATTTTTTTAATTAGAAGCGACGGATAGGGACTATATGTCAGTCGCTTTTGTTGGCGGATTTTTGCGTCATATATAAATATATTTAAAAATTAATTATAAAATAAAAATAATGACGAAGTACGTCGCTTTTAATTGAAAATAATTAAATGTTATTTAAAAATGGTGTCTCCGTCCGTAGTTTTTTATTACATTTTATTTATCATTTTTTTTTAATTAAGCGACGGACAGTGTCTCCTAGTCCATCACTTTTTTGGTTAAAATGGCAGTCAACAACTTAAAAAAAGCGACGGACAGGGTGACACTGTCCGTCGCTCTTTCTGAAATATTTGAAATCAGGCCCGACATTTTCTTATTTTCTGCGTTCTCTCTCTCTCTCTCTAAACCCTCCCCCTTCTCTCTAAAAATTCTAACCCCCACCCCTTCGTCGTCGTTCGCCACCGCCACGCCCTCCGCCATCGCCGTTGTTGCCTCTGCCACTCCCCACCGTCAGTCTCTCTCTCTGTATTGTTAATAAGGTTAGTTAGTTTTAGGGTTTTAATTTTGAAAAAAAAATAATTTGTTGATTTCTTAGTTAATTTATTTCATTTAATTTGTTTAATGTATGTTATTAACTGCCACGCCCCTAGAGGGTACCCTAGGCGTGGCCGGCATTCGAAGGCCATTTCTGACCTCTGAGCGAACCACCTGGTCCAGTCACACATTCATTCAATCATGTTCTCTTAGCAGAAAACTCAATTAATGAAATACTGTTCATATATATATGGGGGCCGAAGGCCAAGCATTTTCAACCCAACAAAACAATATAATAAGGCTCCTCAAAATAACAGTTCAACCTTCCCACACTCCAGTCTATGAAGTCACTATCAAAGTCTAAGAGGTGCCAATGACAAGTCCATGGATACCAATAATCAAAATAAAGGAAACGACAACCCACTATACAAGAAAGCTCAACATCCTCCGGAAACGAGGAGGACTCACCAACTAGCTAGGAGTGTATGTGGATATTCAACGGAGCGCCGGTTGATGATCTCTAGTACCTGTCTCTGCATCATGAAACGATGCAGGCCAAATGACGTCGGTACGTGGAATGTACGAGTATGTAAAATGGCCGAATGCAATGAACATCAAGGAAGAATCAATCAAATCGAAATCCCAACTCAAAAGGGATAACAACTCAATCACATGTCCTAAGTCTAAACAAGGATATGATTTAGACGGGACCAATCACATACAATTCAACTCAATCTGACTCAGAATACTAGCAAGGCCTATTTGGGAGTTTCTCTTACCCGACAACCAATTACTTATGAGCTAGTGAAAGTACAACAAACCGAGGTTGTTTCCACGTCCGTTCATACTTTGCCAGGGTATGAACGAATCAACCAATCATGGATCCAATCCAACCAAGTCCTATAATGTCAGGACAAACATCTCGGGGAAGCATCCGACTTTAACGGTTAAATCCCCTTACGTTTGGCGACGTAGTTATTGGGTTCGAGTATGGACTATACCATTGCCCAATTCGGTGCTCGATACTCCTCCCAAGACTCAATGCTCATAAAACTCCATCCAATCAACTCAATCAAATCATATCGACAAGTCTCATTACAACCTTGTCAACTCATCAACTCTATCACGCTCAAATCTCTCTCAATCATACTATCCGATCAATCTCAATCATATCTTTCAAAAGAAATTTAAAAGCTCATTTATAGCAACATATAGACATAACCAATCATTTACTCCATCCATTTGAGAAATCCTTGAAACTCATCACAACTTCAAGACTTTAAATCACACTTTAAAATAGGCAACACTTCTTAAGAAAATAACATCTTTTATCATAATCCACATAGTTAAGAAGATCAATAAACCACATTTTAACAACTCATTTCCATCAACTCATACTCACATAAGGGCTCATTTTAGGAACTTCCTACTCAACAACATCAACACATATAGAATCAAATAAATTGGGGACAAAACTCATTCAACCATAAACCATACCGAGAAACTCCATTTTCATGGACATCTAACCTCAAAGCAAGAGTAGGGAACATGGGTGGACTCAACCCATATTTTGGATAGCCTTACATACCTTAGTGAAGACTTGAAGAAAACCTTGTGGTTAGGTCTTCAGTAGAGAACTCAAACCTTGAAGCTCTTGGAACTTTTCTTGTTGGAGGAGGATTTGGAGAGGAAGAAGAAGAGAGAGAGAGAGGGAAGAACTCCTAGGACTTTTTAGAGAGAGAGTGGGGGCTGAAAATATGATCTCAAAATAGTCTAGGGTGATACATATATAATTTGGGTAAGTTCCCAAATTGCCCCTTCTCAAAAGTTCTGAAAAATAGGCAAAAATGCACTTGGCGCGATAGTGGCGCATCGCGCCATTGCAGCGCCAGGCTGATTACGCCTAAAACCTACACACATCGCAGTGGCGCGTCGCGCCAGACACCAAACTACTGAGGCATGTTTCTGGCGTGATAGTGGCGCATCGCGCCCTTACAGCGCCAAGGCCAATATTTTCTGGGTTCTGGAAATTGGCTTGAAAAACCCTGCACACCTTTTATTGGCGTGCCGCGCCAGAGCCCAAACTACTGAGGCATATTTCTGGTGCGATAGTGGTGCATTGCGCCACTGCGGCGCCAGGCCCAATTTTCCACCAATTGCAACCCAGGCCTGAAAATCTCTACTATGCTAGTTCATTTTAGGATCGTCATATCTTTTAACTCCGAACTCCAAAAATTACAATCTTGGTGGCATTGGAAAGAAGAATCGATGACCTTTAATTTGATGGGTTGTGGGCCACCCAGATTGTCGTCTTTCAAAAGATAGGATCATTAGAAGTCGACCCCTCATATGAACTCATCCTAAAACTTAGCCACGACAAATCTTTTAGACTTAGCTTGGTCCTAGGGGTCCTTCGTGACCCCACATCACCTCTAGCACTTCTCAATTTCTCAAGGACTTGTCTTAACTCCTGCAAATGCTCCACAATACTTGAGTTTGACCCTACCCAAATACAAGAAGGGTCCGAATCTTACGGAAAAATTTTGAGGGGTGTTACATTATCTCCCCCTTGGGATCATTCGTCCTCGAATGACGAGTAACCAAGAATGGACTCGAGGCGCAAATCACAATCAAGAGTTCAGTCATTCAATCAATCAAATTCTTAAATAATTATCAATCAAGACTCAAAATGCACAAATGAATTCAAGTCAAGGAAATGGGCATTACCTTCAACATTCTCGTCGGTAGCCACGAATAGATGTGGATATTTAGATTTCATGTCTTCCTCCGCTTCCCATATGGCTTCCTCAACAAATTGGTTCCTCCACAGGACTTTGCCTGAGGCGACCTCTTTGTTCCTCAACTTGCGAATTTGGCGATCAAGAATTTGGACCGTAACCTCTTCATAAGACAAGCTATCCTTAATTCAAATGCTATCAATGGGGACTACCAATGAGGGATCGCCCAAGCACTTCTTTAACATTGAAACGTGGAACACCGGATGAACAGAGGTTAGCTCTGAAGGTAACTCCAACTCATAGGCAACACTCCCAATCCACCTCGAAATCTGGTAAGGACCAATATATCGAGGACTGAGCTTCCCTTTCCTTCCAAACCTCATGACACCCTTCATGGGTGACACTTTCAAATACACCCAATCACCCACCTCAAACTCCAAGTCTCTCCTCCTCACATCGGTGTAAGATTTTTGGCAGCTTTGGGCTGTCTTTAGCCTATCTTGGATAACTCTCACCTTCTCCATGGCTTGGTGAACAAAGTCAGGCCCAATCAACTCAATCTAACCAACTTCAAAGCACCTGATGGGCGATCTACACCTCCTCCCATACAAAGCTTCATACGGAGCCATTTAGATGCTTGTATGATAGCTATTGTTGTACGCAAACTCTATGAGAGGTAATCGGTCATCCCAATTTCCCTTGAAGTCAAGCACACATGCCCTCAACATATCTTCCAATGTCTGGATGGTGCACTCTGCCTAGCCATCTTTTTGGGGATGGAAGGTTGTACTCAAGTTCACCCTCGAACCCAGTCCCTTCTGAAAGGATTTCCAAAATTGGGAAGTGAATTGAGCTCCTCTGTCTGAGATAATAGACAAAGGGACCCCATACAACCTGACGATCTCCTAAATGTACAACTTTGCATAATCTTCTGCAGTGTCAGTAGTCTTAACCGCCAAGAAGTGAGCTAATTTCATCATTCTATCCACAATCACCCAAATAGAATCGTGTTGCTTTAGGGACTTCGGCAAGCCTGTAATAAAGTCCATTTGATCATCTCCCACTTCCATTCTGGAATTTCTATGTTTTGGGCTAAACCACATGGCCTTTGATGCTCAACCTTTACCTGTTGGAAATTCGGGCACTTGGAAACAAATTCTGCAATATCCCTCTTCATCCCACTCCACCAATAGATTTCCCTCAAGTCATGGTACATTTTTGTGGAGCCTAGATGAATAGAGTATCTATAACTATGCGCTTCGGCTATAATCCTCTCTCGAACATAATCAACATCAACACACCATCTCCCCCTTTGGTGAAAACCATCACCCCTTATTTGTGAATAACTTCTTTCAACTGGAGGAGTATAGGATCCTGATCTTGTTTCTCTTTTACCTCTGCTACAAGTAAGGACGTAGCCCCATCTCGAATGTTTACTCCACCTTCATTGTTCTCTTCGATTCGAACTCCCAATTGGGCTAATCGATGTACCTCCTTCACCAATTCCCTCATTCCCTCCTCCATATGGGCAGTGCTACCCATAGACAACCTGCTAAGAGCATCAGCAACAACATTAGCTTTACCTGGATGATAGAGGATGCTCATGTCGTAGTCCTTGAGTAGCTCGAGCCATCTCCTTTGCCTCAGATTGAGTTCCTTCTAGCTGAAGACATATTGTAAGCTCTTGTGACCGGTGAATACGTCAACATGCACTCCATACAAGTAGTGGCGCCAGATTTTAAGTGCAAACACCACAGCTGCCAGCTCGAGGTCATGAGTTGGGTAGTTCCTCTCATGGACCTTAAGCTGTCTTGAAGCATAGGCTATCACCTTCCCCCTTTGCATCAACACACAACCCAAACCACTTCTGGATGCATCACAGTAGACCACAAAGCCCTCTGTTCCATCGGTCAAGGTCAGGACAGGAGTAGTGGTTAGCTTGGTCTTCAATTTCTGGAAACTCTCCTCACAAGCATCGGACCATTGGAACTTATCCTTTTTTTGAGTCAGCTTAGTCAATGGTGATGATATGGATGATAATCCCTCTACAAACCTTCAATAATAGCCAGCCAAACCCAAGAAGCTTCTTATCTCTGTCGAAGATGTGGGTCTGGGACAATTCTTTGCTGCTTTAATCATCTGAGGTGTTTGCACTTAAAATTTGGCGCCACTCGTTTTCATTCTTGGAGTAGACCAGAATATCATCTATGAATACAATCACAAACATATCAAGATATGGTTTAAATACTCAATTCATGAGATCCATAAAAACTGTGGGGGAATTTGTCAATCCAAAGAATATGACCAAAAATTCAAAGTGGCCATAACGAGTCCGGAAAGCAGTCTTCGGAATATCACATTCTCTCACCTTTAACTGGTGGTAACTAGATCTCAAGTCTATCTTTGAGAAACACGTGGCACCCTGAAGTTGATCAAATAAATCATCTATTCTAGGGAGAGGGTATTTGTTATTTACGGTGACCTTGTTTAGCTGCCTATAGTCAATACACATTCTAAGGGACCCATCCTTCTTTCGCACGAATAGGACCGGAGCACCCCATGGTGAGACACTCGGCCTAATGAATCCCTTATCTAACAAGTCCTTCAACTGTTCTTTCAACTCCTTCAACTCGGCTAGAGCCATTCTATATTGAGGGATTGAGATAGGCTGGGTGTCAGGAAGAACATCAATCTTGAAGTCGATCTCCTTATCAGGAGGGAATCTAGGCAGATCCTTGGGAAAGACGTCGAGAAACTCATTGACAATCGGGACCGACTCGAGAGATGGAGACTCAACATTGCCATCTTTCACTCGAACAATGTGATAGATACATCCTTTTGAGATTAGCTTCCCATCCCTAAGGTAAGAAATAAACTTACCTTTAGGCATAACGTGACTACCCCTCCACTCTATGACAGCTTCGTTCGGGAATTTGAACTTAACCACCTGAGTCCTACAATCAATAGAGGCATAACAGACATAAAGCCAGTCCATGCCAAAGATCATATCGAAATCAACCATGTCCAACTCAACCAAGTCAGCCAAGGTATCCCTGTGATGAATTGACACAGTGCAATCTCTATAGACTCTCTCAGCTAAGACAGAATCACCCACAGGAGTGGTTACACTGAAAGTTTCAAGAAGACATTCAGGAATTTTATTGAATTTACTAGCCACGTAAGGAGTCACAAAGGATAGGGTGGCACCCAGATCCATCAATACATAACAATCAAGAGATGAGACTCGAATCATACCCATCACGACATTTGGAGAGTCCTCTTGATCTTGGCGACTACCCATGGCATATAAATGGTTTGTACCTCCCCTCATGCCTGAAGTAGTGCCCCTCTGCTCACCCCTAGTCGGTGGTACGGTAGTAGAGAACTGGGCCCTGTCTCCCTATGCTAGACACTCCTTCTGAAAATGGTTCATTTGGCCGCATTTATAACAACCGGCCCTCTCCGCTCTGCACTCTCCCAAATGGAGTTACCACACTTGATGCATGGTGTCTTCCCTTGCGAACCTTGACCCATGCTATCTTGTGATTGAGAACCCTGGGGTCTGAAATTCTGGCGACTCTGACCCTGCCGATCGTACCTGTTCTGCGGCATAGGTGCACTGGCGGTAGATAAGGCATAGTTGGAAGGCCTCTTCTGGAAGAAGGACCTGTTGCCCTTGTTTTGCCTCTGTTCACTCTCATAGCCCACTGATTTTACCTTCTTGCTTAGGTGTTCTTCTCTGTCTCTTCTTTTCTCATCCTCTACCTGTTGAGCATACACCATTAATTTGGAAATATCCATATCCGAGATCAACAATGCTGCTTTGCACTCCTTCTTCACATGCCTCCCTAATCCGGAGATGAACTTCCTCATCTTTGACCTCATATCTGGGATCATTTCTGGAGCATACCTGGACAGCTGGATGAACTTCAGGCCATACTCCTTAACAGTCATACCCTCTTGTCTCAGATTCACAAATTCCTCCACTTTCACTTCCCTTAATTCTCGGGGAAAGAAGTCGTCAAGAAAAGCTCCTTCAAATTCATCCCACCTAGCAGGTTCAGCATCCTCACCCCTACCTTGCTCCCATTGGTTATACCAGATGTTTGCCACATCCTTGAGTTGATAAGACACCAACTCAACCCCCTCAATTTCTGTAGCATGCATAGCTTTCAAAATTTTCCACATCTCATCAATAAAATTTTGGGGGTCCTCATCAACCTTCAAACCCGTGAATGTTGGCGGATTCATTCTCAGAAAGTCTCAAATTTTGGCGGCAGCAGACGGCTTTTGGGGACTAGAGCTAAGAGTGGGCAAACTCTGGTTATCATTCCGGGCAGCCATTAATTGAGTGAGCATGGCAATCGCCCCTCGAAATTCCGCCTCTGATATGGGTGCAGGCGGGGTAGCAAGCACTTGAGACACCTCTGCATACCTCGCAAGCCGGCCTCTAGCCCTTGCCGGGCGTACCTCAGACTGAGGCATCTCTTCATTTTCGGCATTTCTCTGGCTGGAAGTACATTTTGGAGGCATTATCTATAACATATAAACGCACGAATTAGAAGGGAAGCTTCATAGAGTTTAACTCCATCGCACAAATTCAGAGTATGAAAGAAGTAAAACAATTTCTAATGTCCTATAGCCTCCTGCTTATAAGTGTGGTGCACAACACGCCCATAAGCAAGACTCTACTAGACACGGTTTCATAGACTCTCTAGGACTCTTGAACTCTGGGCTCTGATACCATATTTGTCACGCCCCGGGAGGGTACCCTAGGCGTGGCCGACACTCGAAGGCTATTTTTGACCTCCGAGCGAACCACCTGGTCCAGTCACATATTTATTCAATCATGTTCTCTTAGCAGAAAACTCAATTAATGAAATACTGTTCATATATATATGGGGGCCGAAGGCCAAGCATTTTCAACCCAACAAAACAATATAATAAGGCTCCTTAAAATAATAGTTCAACCTCTCCACACTCCAGTCTATGAAGTCTCTATCAAAGTCTAAGAGGTGCCAATGACAAGTCCATGGATACCAATAATCAAAATAAAGGAAACGACAACCCACTATACAAGAAAGCTCAACATCCTCCAGAAACAAGGAGGACTCACCAACTAGCTAGGAGTGTATGTGGATATTCAACGGAGCGCCGGTTGATGATCTCTAGTACCTGTCTCTGCATCATGAAACGATGCAGGCCAAATGGTGTCGGTACATGGAATGTACGAGTATGTAAAATGGCCGAATGCAATGAACATCAAGGAAGAATCAATCAACTCGAAATCCCAACTTAAAAGGGATAACAACTCAATCACATATCCTAAGTCTAAACAAGGATATGATTTAGACGGGACCAATCACATACAATTCAACTCAATCTGACTCAGAATACTAGGAAGGCCTATTTGGGAGTTTCTCTTACCCGACAACCAATTACTTATGAGCTAGTGAAAGTACAACAAACCGAGGTTGTTTCCACGTCCGTTCATACTTTGCCAGGGTATGAACGAATCAACCAATCATGGATCCAATCCAACCAAGTCCTATAATGTCAGGACAAACATCTCGGGGAAGCATCCGACTTTAACGGTTAAATCCCCTTATGTTTGGCGACGTAGTTATTGGGTTCGAGTATGGACTATACCATTGCCCAATTCGGTGCTCGATACTCCTCCCAAGACTCAATGCTCATAAAACTCCATCCAATCAACTCAATCAAATCATATCGACAAGTCTCATTACAACCTTGTCAACTCATCAACTCTATCACGCTCAAATCTCTCTCAATAATACTATCCGATCAATCTCAATCATATCTTTCAAAAGAAATTTAAAAGCTCATTTATAGCAACATATAGACATAACCAATCATTTACTCCATCCATTTGAGAAATCCTTGAGACTCATCACAACTTCAAGACTTTAAATCACACTTTAAAATAGGCAACACTTCTTAAGAAAATAACATCTTTTATCATAATCCACATAGTTAAGAAGATTAATAAACCACATTTTAATAACTCATTTCCATCAACTCATACTCATATAAGGGCTCATTTTAGGAACTTCCTACTCAACAACATCAACACATATAGAATCAAATAAATTGGGGACAAAACTCATTCAACCATAAACCATACCGAGAAACTCCATTTTCATGGACATCTAACCTCAAAGCAAGAGTAGGGAACATGGGTGGACTCAACCCATGTTTTGGATAGCCTTACATACCTTAGTGAAGACTTGAAGAAAACCTTGTGGTTGGGTCTTCAGTAGAGAACTCAAACCTTGAAGCTCTTGGAACTCTTCTTGTTGGAGGAGGATTTGGAGAGGAAAAAGAAGAGAGAGAGAGAGAGAAGAACTCCTAGGACTTTTTAGAGAGAGAGTGGGGGCTGAAAATATGATCTCAAAATAGTCTAGGGTGATACATATATAATTTGGGTAAGTTCCCAAATTGCCCTTTCTCAAAAGTTCTGAAAAATAGGCAAAAATGCACTTGGCGCGATAGTGGCGCATCGCGCCATTGCAGCGCCAGGCTGATTACGCCTAAAACCTGCACACATCGCAGTGGCGCATCGCGCCAGACACCAAACTACTGAGACATGTTTCTGGCGTGATAGTGGCGCATCGCGCCCTTACAGCGCCAAGGCTAATATTTTCTGGGTTTTGGAAATTAGCTTGAAAAATCCTACACACCTTTTAGTGGCGCGCCGCGCCAGAGCCCAAACTACTAAGGCATGTTTCTGGTGTGATAGTGGCGCATCGCTCCACTGTGGCGCCAAGCCCAGTTTTCCACCAATTGCAACCCAGGCCTGAAAATCTCTACTGTGCTAGTTCTTCTTAAGATCTTCATATCTTTTGACTCCGAACTCTAAAAATTACATTCTTGGTGGAGTTGGAAAGAAGACTCGACGACCTTTAATTTGATGGGTCATGGGCCACCTAGATTGTCGTCTTTCAAAAGATAGGATCATTAGAAGTTGACCCCTCATATGAACTCATCCTAAAACTTAGCCACGATGAATCTTTTGGACTTAGCTTGGTCCTAGGGGTCCTTCGTGACCCCACATCACCTCTAGCACTTCTCAATTTCTCAAGGACTCATCTTAACTCATGCAAATGCTCCACAATACTCGAGTTCGACCCTACCCGAATACAAGAAGGGTCCGAATCTTAGGGAAAATTTTTGAGGGGTGTTACATTAACATAATTAATTTGTATATGTGATTTTGAATTGGTGAATGTTAGAAATTAGATTTTAAGTCTTTTCTTTGAGTTGAGGTTTTTTTTTTGAATTAAATTGTGAATTGAATATTTTTTGGAGTTGGAATTAAAGTGTTGTTGATGTTCAAATGTTATGTTAAGTTGGTTAGTTCTTGAAGGTAGAATGTGAATGAAAATTTTAGGGCTTTAGTTTGAATTGTTTTTTTTAATTAGATTGTGAATTGGGTTCTGTGTTAGTTGGAGTTGAAGTATTTTTGAAGATAAAATTACGGTTAGAATATGAAGTAATTAGAAATTAGAATTTAGGATTTTTTATGTTTGGAAGATATTCAAGTTAGAAAAACATTGGGTTGAATGATTTTTGATGTTTGGAAGATATTCAAGTTATGACTTGGACTTTAGGATTTTTGAACTTAGAATATTTTTTTTGGTTTGTATAAATTGTGAACTTTAGACTTTGGAACTAATTAGAACTTAGATACTTGAATTTTAGGATACGTGAATATAATATAGAACTTGAATTTTGAATTTGAAATTTTGTTGACTTTAGAAATCTTGTTGAATTGTAGTACTTATGAACTAATTAAGCTAATTAGAGTTAGACGATATTCGAAGTCATGAACTTAAATTATAAGTTGAACTTAATTATTATATGAATTAATTAATTATAAATTGAATTAATCATAACTTGAACTTAATTATTATATGAATTAATTAATTATAAATTGAATTAATCATAACTTGAACTTGAACTTTAATTATATGAATTAATTAATTATAAATTGAATTAATTAGAATTTGTAGTCTCGATGAATTGTAGTCATTATAAACTAATTAATTAAGCTTGAATATATGTAATTTTGTAGATGGATCATCGTTTGTGGATGTATAACATGAATTATGAAGTTGGTGGTGGTTTGAAACCTGAATTCAAAGTGGCCATAGCGGGTCCGAAAAGTTGTCTTTAGGATATCACACTCCCTCACCTTCAACTGATGGTAGCCCGATCTTAGGTCTATCTTTGAGAAATAGGTGGCACCCTGAAGTTGATCAAACAAGTCATCTATTCTAGGGAGAGGGTATTTGTTCTTTATGGTGACCTTGTTCAGCTGCCTGTAGTCAATACACATTCTAAGGGACCCATCTTTCTTTTGCACGAATAGGATCGGAGCACCCCATGGTGAGACACTCGGCCTAATGAATCCCTTATCTAACAAGTCCTTCAACTGTTCTTTCAACTCTTTCAACTTAGCCGGAGCCATTCTATATGGAGGGATTGAGATAGGATGGGTATTAGGAAGAATATCAATCCCAAAGTCGATCTCCCTATCAGGAGGGACTCCGGCCAGGTCTTCAGGAAAGACTTTGGGAAACTCATTGACAATCGGAACCGACTCAAGGAATGGAGACTCAACCTTGTCATATTTCACTCGGACAATGTGATAAATAAACCCTTTTGAGATTAGCTTTCTGGCCCTAAGGTATAAAATAAACTTACCCTTAGGCACGACAGGACTACCCTTCCACTCTATGATAGCCTCATTCGGGAATTTAAACTTAACAATCTGAGCCCTACAATCAATAGAGGCATAACAGACATAAAGTCAGTCAATGCCAAGGATCACATCAAAATCGACCATGTCTAACTCAACTAAGTCAGCCAAGGTATCCCTATGATGGATTGATACAGTGCATTCTCTATAGACTCTCTCAGCTAAGACAGAATCACCGATAAGAGTAGCTACGCAGAAAGGCTCATGAAGACATTCAGGAATTCTATTGAATTTACTTACAACGTAAGGAGTTACAAAAGATAGTGTGGCACTCGGATCTATCAAAACATAATAGTCAAGAGAAAGGACTCGAATCATACCCGTCACGACGTTTGGCGAGTCTTCCTGATCTTGGCGACTACCCATGACATATAGACGGTTTGTACCTCTGCTCGAACCTGAAGTAGTGCCCCTCTGATTACCTCTAGCAGGTGGTGCGGTGGTAGGATACTGGGCTATGCTCCCCTCTGTTGGACACTCCCTCTGAAAATGGTCTATTTGGCTACATTTATAACAATCAACCCTTCCCGCTCTGCACTCTCCCAAGTGGAGCTTACCGCACTTGCCGCATAGTGGCTTCCCTTTCGAACCTTGACCCACGCTAACCTGAGATTGAGAACCCTGGTGTCATACCCCGAGAGGGTACCCTAGGCGTGGCCGGCACTCAGAAACCATATCTGGCTTTCGAAAGAACCACTTGGTCACATTACTCATTTGTTCATCAGCGAAAGACTTAAGAATACTAATTTGGTCTTGTCATCATCAACATCAAAGGAAAACTAGATAATTCTTAGAAGAAGTAGTTTCTAAGGAGAACTACTCTAATTACATTATCAAACTCTGTCTATGAAGCCTCTAATACTCTTAGATGGTGCTAATGACATATCCATGGCTACCTTAAAAGAAACATAATACTCAAAAGTAATAAAAGGATAGAGAGTTCCTCCGAATACAAGAACGATTCACCAAATAGCTGAAAAATAATGATCTTCCACAATGCACCTGTTGAGAATCTCTAACACCTACATCTGCATCATAAAATGATGCAGGTCGAATGACGTAGTACGTGGAATGTACGAGTATGTAAAATGGCAGGAAGGTAAGGACATATATAAAGAAATTCCTCGTAGGAAAACTCATCTCAAAACTCAACATCATCTCAACATTAATATGTAATGCAATTTAAAATAACAATAAGAAATGCTTACTCAGATGGGAGTTTTTCTAACCGACAACCATCACTTATGAGCTAGCGATGATACAACGAAGCGATGTCGTTGCCATATCCATTCAATACCTTGCCAGGGTAAAGGACATCACCATCTTGGATCCACTCATCAAAGTCCTCCTTTTGAGACTTAAGAGGCATAGCCTCCATCCTACGCTGGCTACGTAGTTCTGGGGTTTTAGTCAATTAAACTCTTACCCAACTCGATGCTCAATACTACTCCCAAAATATGTGCTCATATTAATCTCATCATCTAGTCTCATTGGACTTTAATTTAAATCATCAAACTCATCTCATTACCTCTTCATCAATCATTATACTTCAAAAACATTATTTATATCTCATCAAAATATCTTTCTCAAAACATCATTTACTCAAATTCATTTAAACTCAACTCTTTTACTCTTTCAAAACTCAATAAAAATACATATATAGTATTAATTCATATCACTCTTTTTATCAATGAAAATATTAAAAAGCCAACATCTTTACTCAAAACATGTGTAAAAATATTCATGAACATTAAATCAATTAGAATTCATAGGAAAGTAGCCATGAACAATAATTCCAATAATATGAGAGATAACAATAATAATATTAATACATAAATATATCTAACTTAATAGAAGAAGAATTAATTCATTTAGAATTTAAGATTTGGATAAAACTCAACTATAACTCAATTATAATGAATTTAAATATTGGACGCATGGACGAACTCAATCCAATGCTATGAAAGCCTTATATACCTTAAATCCGAAGCTTTACTCCGAATTGGAACACTCTTGGACCCCTAGCCTTTTCTTCTCAACGGAGCATTTTGTGTACTACCCGGATTATAAGAATCACCGGAGTAGTATTTTTATACTACTAAAACTAAAACTATATTTGAGAATGAGTAAAGAAGTATATAGAGAGAAGAGTTGCTTAAGAAAGCTTGATGAATAAAATGAGGAAATAAGGTGGATATTTATAGGTGGGAAAGAGGGACCAAACAATAAATAAAATAATTATAAACAAAAATCTGAAAATTTAATAGAATATATTGATGTCATGGATGATGTCAAATGGAGGGCAATTGATGCCATTAGTGATGTCAAATGTATCTAGATCTTTCTATAGTAGGTGAGATGAACTCTCGTTAATGGAATATCCATTTTTGAAGATACGTTTGAACAAGATACATTCCTTAGGATTTGGTGTCTTATAATAATTGTAGATATAGAAGTATAGTTTCATGTCGTTCAAGAATCATCCAATTTGGATCAACCTACAGTGAGATATGAATTTTCTTCTACAAATACTCCATTCCGTCACAACACTATGTCTTGCAAAGATTAATTTATTTGATCTACTTACACTCCAAATCTTAAGATATGGTCTTCATGGAAGTTGTAGGTAATGACGTTGTGGTTACTCAGAAATTTGAATTACCTAATTTGGACAATTTTATGAAAAGTGATGCCCAAAATACAGAGGATATATCATTTTCATCGAGAATTGAAATACCTACATACAACGTTTTAGGGGGTGTTACACCTGGGGTCTGAAATTTTGGAGACTCTGTCCCTGCCGATCATACCTGTTCTACGGCATAGGTGCACTGGCGGTAGATAAGGCATAGTTGGAAGGCCTCTTCTGGAAGAAGGACCTGTAGCCCATGTCTTGCCTATGTTCATTCTCATGCCCCGCTAATTTTGCCTTCTTGCTCAGATGCTCCTCTCTGTCTTTCCTCTTCTCATCCTCCACTAGTTTAGCATACACCATTAATCTTTAAATATCCATGTCGGAGATTAACAATGCCACTTTGCACTCCTTCTTCACATGTCTTCCCAAGATGGAGACAAATTTCCTCATCTTCGACCTCACATCTAGGATCATCTCTGGAGCATATCTGGACAGTTAGATAAACTTTAGACTATAGTCCTTAACAGTCATACTTTCTTGTTTCAGATTCACAAACTCTTCCACCTTCGCTTTCCTCAATTCTTTGGGAAAGAAATGGTGAAGAAAGGCTCCCTCAAATTCATCCCACATAGCAGGTTCAGCATCCTCACCTCTACCTTATTCCCATTAGTTATACCAAATGTTTGCCATATCTTTGAGTTGATAAGACACCAACTCAACCCCCTCGATCTCCGTAGCATGCATAGCTTTCAAGATTTTCCAAATCTTATCAATAAAATTTTGGGGGTCTTCATCGACCTTGGAACCCGTGAATGCCGGCGGATTCATTCTCAGAAAGTCTCTAATTTTGGTGGCTGCAGACGGCTCTTGGGAACTAGAGCTAAGAGTTGGCGAACTCTGGTTACCATTTTAGGCAGCCACTAGTTGAGTGAGCATGGCAATCGCTCCTCTAAAGTCTGCTTCTGAAGTTGGTGCAGGCGAAGTAGTAGGCATGTGAGGTGCCTCCGCATACCTCATAGGTCGGCCCCTAGCCCTCGATGGGCGTACCTCTGACCGTGGCATCTCTACGTTATCAGCATTTCTCTGGCTAGCAGTACGCTTAAGAGGCATTATCTATAACATATAAATGCATGAATTAGAAAGGAAGTTTTATAGAGTTTAACACTATCGCATGAATTTAGAGTATGAAAGAAGTGAAATAATTCTTAATGTCTTATAGCCTCCTGATTATAAGTGTGGTGCATAACATACTCATAAGCAAGACTCTACTAGACACGGCTTCATAGACTCCTTAGGACTCTTGAACTTTGTGCTCTGATACCATGTTTGTCACACCCTGGGAGGGTACCCTAGGCGTGGCCGGCACTCGAAAGCCATTTTTGGCCTCCAAGCGAACCACCTGATCCAGTCACACTTTCATTCATTCACATTCTACCGGTGGAAGACTCAATCATAGGAATACTATCCATAATATAGGGCCAAAGGCCAAACAACTATCAAATCAATAACTAGATAGAATAAAACTAGACAAAATGAACAATCCAATATTTCCACACTCTAGTCTATGAAGCCTCTATCAATAATCTAGGAGGTGCCGATGACAAGCCCAAGGCTACCAACAATCAAAATAAAAGAGACAAAACAATGCTATAAATATAATCTCAGCATCCTCTAGAGACTAGGAGGACTCACCAACCAGCGGGAAGTGGGGAGATCTTCAACGGTGCATCGGTTGATAATCTCTAGTACCTGTCTCTGTATCATGAAATGATGCAGGCCAAATGGCGTCAGTACATGGAATGTACGAGTATATAGAGAGAAGAGTTGCTTAAGAAAGCTTGATGAATAAAATGAGGAAATAAGGTGGATATTTATAGGTGGGAAAGAGGGACCAAATAATAAATAAAATAATTATAAACAAAAATCGGAAAATTTAATGGAATATATTGATGTCATGGATGATGTCAAATGGAGGGAAATTGATGTCATTAGTGATGTCAAATGTATCTAGATCTTTCTATGGTAGGTGAGATAAACTCTCATTTAACGGAATATCCATTTTCAAAGCTGCGTTTGAACAAGATACATTCCTTAGGATTTGGTGTCTCATAAGAATTGTAGATATAGAAGTCTAGTTTTATGTCGTTCAAGAATCATCCAATTTGGATCAACCTACAGTGAGATATGAATTTTCTTCTACAAACACTCCATTCCGTCACAGCATTATGTCTTGCAAAGATTAATTTATTTGATCTACTTACACTCCAAATCTTAAGATATGGTCTTCCTGGAAGTTGTAGGTAATGACATTGTGGTTACTCATAAATTTGAATCACCTAATTTGGACAATTCTATGAAAAGTAATGCCCAAACTACAGAGGCTGTATCATTTTCATCGAGAATTGAAATACCTACATACTACGTTTTAGGGGGTGTTACAATATCTCCCATCATTCGTCCTCGAATGAAGATGAAAACAGGAGACATCAAGAACGAATATCATTAATAAATTAATTTCTCAAAACTCCGATACTCAAATGGTCAATGACTCAAACTCAAGAATGTACATCGATTCAAAGGTAGAAGTAAGGAATATTACCTTGAACATCGTCGTCGGAAGGCACGAATAGATGAGGATATTTAGCCTTCATATATTCTTCCGCTTCCCATGTAGCCTCTTCAACAAATTGATTTCGCTATAGGAATTTGACAGATGCCACTTCCTTAGTTCTTAATTTGCGAACCTGACGATCAAGAATCTGAACTAGAATCTCTTCATAACTCAAACTCTCTTTCACCCCAATGCTCTTAGCTGGGACAACAAGTGAAGGATATCCCAAACACTTCTTAAGCATAGAGATGTGAAACACGGGATGAATAGCGGCTAATTCTGAGGGCAACTCCAATTCATAGGCTACGTTACCTACCCTCCTCAATATCTGATAAGGACCAATGTAGCAGGGACTAAGCTTCTTTTTCTTTCCAAATCTCATCACACCCTTCATGGGTGAAACTTTCAAGTATACCCAATCGTATACTTTGAACTCTAAATCTCTCCTTCTAACATCAGTGTAGGATTTCTGGCGACTCTGAGCAGTCCTCAACTTCTCTTGGATAGTTTTCACCTTCTCCATAGCTTGGTGAACCAAGTCTGGTCCAATCAACTCAGCTTCACCAACTTTGAATCAACTAATTGGTGATCTATATCTCCTCCCATACAGAGCTTCATAAGGAGCCATTTAAATACTTGAATGGAAGCTATTATTGTATGCAAACTCAATAAGAGGTAAATGATCATCCCAGTTACCTTTGAAGCTAATGACACAGGCTCTTAACATATCCTCCAAATTCTGTATCGTACGCTCTGCCTAGCCGTCTTTTTGTGGATGAAAATTAGTACTAAGGTTCACTCTTGAACCCAAACCCTTCTGAAATGACTTCCAAAATTGAGCAGTGAATTGAGCTCCCCTATCGGAGATGATAGACAAAGGAACTCCATGCAGTCTAACAATCTCTCTAAGATATAGTTTGGCGTAATCCTCTGTAGTGTTTGTAGTCTTAACAGGTAAAAAATGGGCCGATTTGGTCATCCTATCCATAATCACCCAAATAGAGTCATGTTGTTTGTGGGTTCGTGGTAAACCGGTAATGAAGTCCATATTGATCATTTCCCATTTCCATTCCGAGATCTCTATATTCGGAGCCACTCCATAAGGCCTTTGGTGCTCAACTTTAACTTGTTGGCAATTCAGGCACTTGGACACAAACTCTTCTATATCTCTCTTCATTCTACTCCACCAGTATACTTCTCTCAAGTCATAATACATCTTTGTTGAACCAGGATGGATGGAATACCTAGAATTATAGGCTTCTTTCATGATTCTCTCCCGAATGCCATCAACACTTGGAACACATAATCTTCTTTGATATCTCAACACTCTATCTCCCCCTTTGGTAAAAGCCATTACCTTCTGCTTGTGAACCTCATTCTTCAATTGAAGAAGAATGGGATTCTGATCTTGCTTTTCTTTCACCTCTGCAACTAGAGATGATTCAGCTCTATTTTGGACTATTGTACCACCCTCACTAGAGTCAATAAGCTGAACTCCCAAACGTGCAAGTCTATGTACTTTCTTTGCCAACTCCTTCTTTTCTTCTTCCACATGGGCCGTACTCCCCATGGATAACCTACTAAGAGCATCGGCAACTACGTTTGCTTTACCTGGGTGGTAGAGAATGCTCATGTCATAATCCTTGAGCAACTCTAATCATCTCCTCTGCCTCAAGTTCAGCTCCTTTTGGCTAAATACATACTGCAAGCTCTTATGATCTGTGAATACATCTACATGTACACCATAAAGATAGTAACGCCAGATCTTAAGAGCAAATACCACAGCTGCCAACTCAAGGTCATGAGTAAGGTAGTTTTTCTCATGAGTCTTAAGTTGTCTGGAGGCATAGGCAATGACCTTACCTTTCTGCATCAATACATATCCCAACCCAACTCTGGAAGCATCACAATAGATTACAAAACCATCCGTTCCTTCGGGTAGGGATAGTACTAGAGCAGTAGTCAATCTAGCTTTCAACTCTTGAAAACTTTTCTCACAAGCATCAGACCATTGAAACTTAGCCTTCTTCTGAGTCAGCTTAGTCAATGGTGAGGATATGGATGAAAATCCCTCAACAAACCTCTTGTAGTAACCAGCCAAACCTAAAAAACTCCTTATCTCGGTTGGAGAGGTGGGTCTGGACCAGTTCTTAACTGCCTCAATCTTTTGAGTACCAACTTGAATTCCATCACCAGATATAATATGGCCTAGGAAAGCTACAGACTCAAGCCAAAACTCACACTTCGAAAACTTAGCATACAACTCCCTCTTCTTAAGAGTTTGAAGGACAATCCTAAGGTGATTAGCGTGCTCACTCTTACTTCTAGAGTAGACCAAAATATCATCGATAAAGACAATTAAAAATGTATCCAAGTATGGCTTGAATACCCAGTTCATAAGGTCCATAAAAGCTGCAGGAGCATTTGTCAATCCAAAGGACATAACAAGAAACTCAAAATGACCATAGCGGGTTCAAAAAACTATCTTTGGGATGTCACATTCTCTCACGTTCAACTGGTGATAGCCTGATTTGAGGTCTATCTTAGAGAAGTATGTGGCACCCTGAAGTTGGTCAAATAAATCATCTATTCTGGGGAGAGGATACTTGTTCTCTATGGTGACCTTGTTTAGTTGCCGGTAATCAATGCACATTCTAAGGTACCCATCTTTCTTTCGCACGAATAGGACAGGAGCGCCCCAAGGTGAGACACCTGGCCTAATAAACCCCTTATCTAGGAGGTCTTTTAGTTGTTCTTTCAACTCTTTCAACTCAGCAGGAGCCATCCGATAAGGAGGAATGGAGATAGGTTGTGTATCAAGAAGGACATCAATTAGGAGGGATTCTGGGTAAATCCTCAAGAAAGACTTCAGGAAACTCATTCACAATGGGAACTGACTTAAGAGATGGAGCCTGATCATTAATATTTTTGACTCGGACTATATGATATATACATCCCTTAGAGATTAATTTTCTGGCCTTAAGGTAGGAAATAAATTTACCCCTAGGCACTACAGAACTCCCCTTCCACTCTAAGATAGGCTCATTTGGAAATTGAAACTTGACAATTCGAGTCCTACAATCAACTGAAGCATAATAAGAATAAAGCCAGTCCATGCCAAGAATCACATCAAAATCAACCATGTCCAACTCAACTAAGTCAGCCATGGTATCCCTGTGATAGATTGACACAGTACAATCTCTATAGACCCTCTCAGCTAAGATAGACTCACCAACAGGAGTAGACACGCTGAAAGGCTCAAGAAGACACTCAGGAAGGATCTCAAATTTACTAGCCAAGTAAGGAGTCACAAAAGATAATGTAGCACCCAGATCAACTAATGCATACACATCAAAAAAAAGACTCGGAGCATACCAATAACAACATCAGGTGCATTCTCTTGGTCTTGGCGACTACCCATAGCATACCAATGATTGGTTCCCCCACCTGCACTTGAAGCTGCACCTCTATGATTACCTCTATTCTATGGAGCTACAGAAGAAACCTGAGCTCTACTACTTCCATCTCCCTGTCTCTTTAAAGGACACTCATTCTGGAAGTGACCTATCTTTCCACATCCGTAGCAAGTATTGGTGCCCATATGACACTCTCCTAAATGGAGCCTCCCACATCTAGCACATGGTGGTTTCCCTCTAGAACCTTGAGCCACACTTAATAGGGACTGAGAACCCTAAGTTCGGAAGTTTTGGTGACTCAGCGACCTCTGATCATACCTGGTATTAGGTGTAAAAGCATTTGTTGAGGAAGGTATATAATTAGAAGACCTTTTCTGAAAGAAGGACTTGTTACCCTTCCCTTGCTTCTACTCGTTCTCATGCCTAGTAGACTTAGCCTTCTTGCTTAGGTGTTCCTCTCGGTCCCTTTTCTTGTCCTCCTCAACCTGCTGAGCATACACCATCAATCTAGAAAAATCCATGTCAGAAATCATTAGCATTGCCTTACATTCTTTCTTTACATGTTTGCCCAGGTCAGAGACAAACTTCCTCATCTTGGCCCTCCTATGAGGAATCATTTCTGGGGCATATTTGGACAACTGAATAACTTCAAACTATACTCTTTTACAGTCATACTCTCCTGCTTGAGGTTCACAAACTCCTCAATTTTTGCTTCACGTAGCTCTTAGGGAAAGAAGTTATCAAGGAATGCTCTTTCAAACTCATCCAAAAGAGCAGGCTCTGCATCCTCACCTCTACTTTCTTCCCATTGGTTATACCAAACATTTGCCACATCCTTGAGCTGATAAGACACCAACTCAACCCCCTCGATCTCTGTAGCATGCATCACTTTTAGTATCTTCCACATCTCATAAATGAAATTTTGGGGGTCTTCATCAACCTTGGAACCCGTGAAAATCGGTGGATTCATTCTCAGAAAATCTCTAATCCTCGTGCCAGTAGACGACTCTTGATAACTAGAGTTAGGAGTTGGTGAATTCTGGCTACTATTTCGGGCAGCCACCAACTGGGTGAGCATAGCTATCGCTCTTCGAAAATCTTCCTCTAGAGTAGGATTGGTCTAAGCAGTAGGTATTTGGGGTACCTCCGTAGACCTTGCAGGTCGGCTCCTAGTTCTTCGTGGAGGCATCTCTGACTGTGGAACCTCAGTGCTGGCGGCGTTCCTCTGACTGGTTGAACGTTTAGGAGGCATGTCTGTAATGTGTAAACACATGAATTAGAAAGGAAGTTTTTATAGAGTGAAACTCTATCGCACGAACTCAGATTATGAAAGGAGTGAAATAATTCCTAATGTCCTATAGCCTCCTGATTATAAGTGTGGTGCACGACATACCCATAAGCAAGACTCTACTAGACACGGCTTCATAGACACCCTAGGACTCTTGAACTCTATGCTCTGATACCAAGTTTGTCACGCCCTGAGAGGGTACCCTAGGCGTGGCCGACACTCAAAAACCATCTCTGGATTCCGAGAGAACCACTTGGTCTCATTACTCATTTGTTCATCAGCGGAAGACTTAAGAATACTAATGTGGTCTTGTCATCATCAACATCAAAGGAAAAATAGATAATTCTTAGAAGAAGTAGTTTCTAAGGAGAACTACTCCAATTACATCATCAAACTCTGTCTATGAAGCCTCTAATACTCTTAGATGGTGCTAATGACATGTCCATGGCTACCTTAAAAGAAACATAATACTCAAAAGTAATAAAAGGATAGAGAGTTCCTCCGAATACAAGAACGATTCACCAAATAGCTGAAAAATAATGATCTTAAACAATGCACCTGTTGAGAATCTCTAACACCTACATCTGCATCATAAAATGATGCAGGTCGAATAACGTCAGTACGTGGAATGTACGAGTATGTAAAATGGCAGGAAGGTAAGGACATATATCAAGAAATTCCTCTTAAGAAAACTTATCTCAAAACTCAACATCATCTCAACATTAATATGTAATGCAATTTAAAATAATAATAAGAAATGCTTACTCAGTTGGGAGTTTCTCTAACCGACAACCATCACTTATGAGCTAGCGATGATACAATGAAGCGATGTCGTTGCCACATCCATCCAATACCTTGCCAGGGTAAAGGACATCACCATCTTGGATCAACTCATCAAAGTCCTCTTTTTGGGACTTAAGAGGCATAGCCTCCATCCTACGCTGTCTATGTAGTTCTGGGGTTTTAATCAATTAAACTCTTACCCAACTCGGTGCTCAATACTACTCCCAAAATATGTGCTTATATTAATCTCATCATCTAGTCTCATTGGACTTTAATTTAAATCATCAAACTCATCTTATTACCTCTTCATCAATCATTATACTTCAAAAACATTATTTATATCTCATCAAAACATCTTTCTCAAAACATTATTTACTCAAATTCATTTAAACTCAACTCTTTTACTCTTTCAAAAATCAATAAAAATACATATATAGTATTAATTCATATCACTCTTTTTATCAATGAAAATATTAAAAAGCCAACATCTTTACTCAAAACATGTGTAAAAATATTCATGAACATTAAATCAATTAGAATTCATAGGAAAGTAGCCATGAACAATAATTCCAATAATATGAGAGATAACAATAATAATATTAATACATAAATATATCTAACTTAATAGAAGAAGAATTAATTCATTTAGAATTTAAGATTTGGATAAAACTCAACTATAACTCAATTATAATGAATTTAAATATTGGACGCATGGATGAACTCAATCCAATGCTATGAAAGCCTTACATACCTTAAATCCGAAGCTTTACTCCTAATTGGAACACTCTTGGACCCCTAGCCTTTTCTTCTCAACGGAGCATTTTGTGTACTACCCGAAGTATAAGAATCACCGGAGTAGTATTTTTATACTACTAAAACTAAAACTATATTTGAGAATGAGTAAAGAAGTATATAGAGAGAAGAGTTGCTTAAGAAAGCTTGATGAATAAAATGAGGAAATAAGGTGGATATTTATAGGTGGGAAAGAGGGACCAAACAATAAATAAAATAATTATAAACAAAAATCTGAAAATTTAATAGAATATATTGATGTCATGGATGATGTCAAATGGAGGGCAATTGATGCCATTAGTGATGTCAAATGTATCTAGATCTTTCTATAGTAGGTGAGATGAACTCTCGTTTAACGGAATATCCATTTTTGAAGATACGTTTGAACAAGATACATTCCTTAGGATTTGGTGTCTTATAATAATTGTAGATATAGAAGTATAGTTTCATGTCGTTCAAGAATCATCCAATTTGGATCAACCTACAGTGAGATATGAATTTTCTTCTACAAATACTCCATTCCGTCACAACACTATGTCTTGCAAAGATTAATTTATTTGATCTACTTACACTCTAAATCTTAAGATATGGTCTTCATGGAAGTTGTAGGTAATGACGTTGTGGTTACTCAGAAATTTGAATTACCTAATTTGGACAATTTTATGAAAAGTGATGCCCAAAATACAGAGGATATATCATTTTCATCGAGAATTGAAATACCTACATACAACGTTTTAGGGGGTGTTACACCTGGGGTCTGAAATTTTGGAGACTCTGTCCCTGCCGATCATACCTGTTCTACGGCATAGGTGCACTGGCGGTAGATAAGGCATAGTTGGAAGGCCTCTTATGGAAGAAGGACCTGTAGCCCTTGTCTTGCCTATGTTCATTCTCATGCCCCACTGATTTTGCCTTCTTGCTCAGATGCTCCTCTCTGTCTTTCCTCTTCTCATCCTCCACCTGTTGAGCATACACCATTAATCTTTAAATATCCATGTCGGAGATTAACAATGCCACTTTGCACTCCTTCTTCACATGTCTTCCCAAGATAGAGACAAATTTCCTCATCTTCGACCTCACATCTAGGATCATCTCTGGAGCATATCTGGATAGTTAGATAAACTTTAGACTATAGTCCTTAACAGTCATACTTTCTTGTTTCAGATTCACAAACTCTTCCACCTTCGCTTTCCTCAATTCTTTGGGAAAGAAATGGTCAAGAAAGGCTCCCTCAAATTCATCCCACATAGCAGGTTCAGCATCCTCACCTCTACCTTATTCTCATTAGTTATACCAAATGTTTGCCACATCTTTGAGTTGATAAGACACCAACTCAACCCCCTCGATCTCCGTAGCATGCATAGCTTTCAAGATTTTCCACATCTTATCAATAAAATTTTAGGGGTCTTCATCGACCTTGGAACCCGTGAATGCCGGCGGATTCATTCTCAGAAAGTCTCTAATTTTGGTGGCTGCAGACGGCTCTTGGGAACTAGAGCTAAGAGTTGGCGAACTCTGGTTACCATTTTGGGCAGCCACTAGTTGAGTGAGCATGGCAATCGCTCCTCTAAAGTCTGCTTCTGAAGTTGGTGCAGGCGAAGTAGTAGGCATGTGAGGTGCCTCCGCATACCTCATAGGTCGGCCCCTAGCCCTCGATGGGCGTACCTTTGACCGTGGCATCTCTACGTTATCAGCATTTCTCTGGCTAGCAGTACGCTTAAGAGGCATTATCTATAACATATAAATGCATGAATTAGAAAGGAAGTTTTATAGAGTTTAACTCTATCGCATGAATTTAGAGTATGAAAGAAGTGAAATAATTCTTAATGTCTTATAGCCTCCTGATTATAAGTGTGGTGCATAACATACTCATAAGCAAGACTCTACTAGACACGGCTTCATAGACTCCTTAGGACTCTTGAACTCTGTTCTCTGATACCATGTTTGTCACACCCTGGGAGGGTACCCTAGGCGTGGCCGGCACTCGAAAGCCATTTTTGGCCTCCAAGCGAACCACCTGGTCCAGTCACACTTTCATTCATTCACATTCTACCGGTGGAAGACTCAATCATAGGAATACTATCCATAATATAGGGCCAAAGGCCAAACAACTATCAAATCAATAACTAGATAGAATAAAACTAGACAAAATGAACAATCCAATATTTCCACACTCTAGTCTATGAAGCCTCTATCAATAATCTAGGAGGTGCCGATGACAAGCCCATGGCTACCAACAATCAAAATAAAAGAGACAAAACAATGCTATAAATATAATCTCGGCATCCTCTAGAGACTAGGAGGACTCACCAACCAGCGGGAAGTAGGGAGATCTTCAATGGTGCATCAGTTGATAATCTCTAGTACCTGTCTCTGTATCATGAAATGATGCAGGCCAAATGGCGTCAGTACATGGAATGTACGAGTATGTAAAATGGCTGAATGAAACAAATATCAAGGAAGAATCAAATCAACTCGGAATCTCAACTCAATCCAGTGTCCTAAGTCTAAACAAGAATATGGTTTAGACGTGACCAATCACATACCATTCAACCTAATCCGACTCAGAGTATTATCAAGACCTATATGGGATTTTCTCTTATCCGACAACCATCACTTATGACCCAGTGATAGTACAACAAACCGACGTTGTTGCCACGTCCATTCATACTTTTCCAGGGTATGAACGAATCAACCAATCACGGATCCCATTGATCAGTCAAGTCCTATCATTTCAGGATAATAAAATGGGAAACATCTGACTTTAACAGTTCGATCCCATGGGAAGCATCCGACTTTAACGGTTTAATCCCTTTCTATGTTGGCGGCATAGTTTATGGGGTTCGAGTATGGACTATACTCTTACCCACTTGGCGCTCAATACTCCTCCCAAGACTCAATGCTCATAAAACTCTATCCAATCAACTCAATCAAATCATATCGACAAGCCTCATTTACAACTTTGTCAACTCATCAACTCTATCACAATCAAATCTCTCCCAATCATACTATCCGATCAATCCCAATCACATTTTTTAAGAATAGATTAAATATGCAATTATAACAGCATATAAACATATCCAATCGTTCCTCTATTCATTTAACAAATTTTTTGGGACTTATCCCAACTCCAAGGTTTTAATTCAACAATTCAAGATAAACAATATATTTAAGAAAATTAACATTCTTTATCATAATCAACATAGTTAAGAAATTAAAAACATATGTTCAACCTCTCATCTCAATCAACTCATAACAACATGAAGCACATCACTTTCTTGACTTCACGACATCCATATAATAGAAATTAGGGTAATAGATGAAAAGGACCTATTTGGACCTAACTCTATCAATAAACTTCATTTTTATGGATAATAAATCTCAAAGAAGATATAGGGCACATGGGTGGACTCAACCCATGCTTTGAATAGCCTTACATATCTTAGTGAAGCCTTGAAAAAAACCTTGATGTTGGGTCTTCAATGGAAGGATTGAATTCTTGAAGTTCTTGAAGCAAATCCTTGTTGGAGAAGGATTTGGAGAAGAAGAAGAAGAAGAGAGGGAAATGTTAGGGCTTTTAGAGAGAGAGAGAGGGACTGAAAATGGTCCCAAAAACGTCCCAAGGCAGATACATATATAATTTGGGAAAATTCCCAAATTGCCCATTCTCCAAAAATCTGAAAAACAGACTAAAACGCTACTAGCGCGATAGTGGCATGTCGCGCCCTTACAGCGCCAAGCCAAATTTAGGCTTAAAACCTACACATCTGATAGTGGTGCATCGCGCCAAGGACCAAACTACTGAGGCTGTTTTGTGGCGCGATAGTGGCGCGTCGCGCCCTTACAACGCCAAGCCCAAGTTTTCTAGATTCTAGAAAATAGGCTTGAAAACCCAGCATATCTCGTAGTGGCGCACCGTGCCATGGACCAAACTACTGAGGCTTGTTCCTGGCGCGATAGTGGCGTGTTGCGCCACTACGGCGCCAAGCTCGGGTTTCCAGCAGTTGTCACCCAGGCCTAAAATTCCTGCAGTACTAGTCCATCTTAGGATAGCTATAACTCTTGACTTCAAACTCCAAAAATTACCATCTTGGCGGCGTTGAAAAGAAGACTCGAAGACCTTTAATTTAATAGGTCATGGGCCACCCAGATCATCATATTTCAAAAGATATGGTCGTTAGAAATTGACCCCTTATACGAACTCATTCTAAAACTTAGCCAAGACGAGTTCTTTGGGCTTAGCTTGGTTCTAGGGATCCTTTATGACCCCACATCACCTTTAACACTCTTCAATTCCTTGGGAATTCATCATAACTCATGCATACACTTCACAATCATCGGGTTCGATCCTACTTGTATACGAAGAAGGGTTCGAATCCTAGTGAAAAATTTTAGGGGGTGTTACATGAATTTAAGTCTAGATATTTTGTATGGGTTGATCATGGAGAAATAGATGGATCTAATAATATATTTTATAATCTGCTACCTGTGGATGAATATAATATGCTTGCACCACATGTTCAAATTAAAGTTGAACATAATAGGGTTCTACATGATAGAGTTCAACATTATAAATTTCAACATGATAGAGTTCATGAAATGGTTAATGATGCTTTCGGGGTTCAAGGTGGGATAGAACTCGAATAATATTTTGATGAAACTCCTAATGAAGAAGCAAAACGCTTTTATCAACATTTAGAAGAGGCTAGTCGTCCACTATATGAAGGGAGTCCGCATTCTGCTTTGTCAGTTGCAGTTAGGTTAATGAATATTATATCAGATTGGAGTGTTCCTCATGTGGCTATGGACTCAATGGTTGATCTTTTGGGCGAACTGGTTAATCTTGAGTTTAACATACCTAAGAACTTCTATTAGGCAAAGAGACTGGTTTTGAAGTTAGGATTGTCGTATGATAGAATTCATTGTTGTGTTGTCATGACCCAAGCCTAAGGCCTAGACTTGACATGGCGAATGAGGAACCCGAAAGTACCTCAAACAAGCCTCTTAGCATTCTTTTAGCCTTTCATAGGTAATGATGATAAATAAACAAGCGAAAATCATAATAGTAAATCTTCAACTTACATATGTCCAACAATACCTCTAATTATTAGATTTAACAGGGCTAAGACAAGTCCCTATCTCACCCTCAATCATAATAGAAGAAATGTCATAGTAAAATATCTCAACATATCATAAGCTAGAAAGATAAAGGAGTATTGTTCCCAGAACATGGGAACTCACTAAAAGTAGTCTTCAACGAAATCTCAACTAGCCACGTGGAGGGGAACGAGGAGGAGCACCAGTCCCTACATAGTGATATCATGTAGGTAAAAGAGTATGCGTTAGTACTTTGAATGTACTAAGTATGTAAGGATGCATGAACATTGAGGAAACATTATAACATTTATGTAATATAGAACATAATGTAATACATGCATAATAAATCATATAGATATCCTTTAAAATATTCATTTTGTGGGAAAATGACCATAACCGACATTTAAGACCATGCGAGCTATTACATGAAATCTAACATAACCCCCTACGTTGGCCGGGGAGACTACTTGCCAGGTAGAACTCCATCAACTTCATTCCTTTTTTTAAAATTTAACTTTAAGGGCTTTCATGGATCCATTAGCCTAAGCTTACAAGGGCTCCTATGTTGGCACATAGTTAATGAGACAAGGGGTTGCTACTAGGATTCCCTTACCGAATTCCACCTCAATGCCTCATTTGGTGCTAGGTCAATTCCACGGAATATTTTAATACTTTAAAATATTCATAGCATATAACTTGAGAATTCAAACATCATATTCGGTAGAATAGCTCATTAAAACATTTGAAAATTCAAATATGCAAGGATTGTCCTTATTGCATAAAGAATCCATCATTCATATCATTTCATTATTCTTTATTTTCATAAGACTCCCTTTTGATCATATATTGCTTTCACAAACATTCATTTGGAGTCAAGGCTTTCAAGTCAAACTTTATTAAAAACATGGTAAAACTAAGTGGGTTCAAATCACTTTAACTTGCAAATATGTATGTAAATAAATATACATAAATACTTTGAAATCCATTAATTAAAAATCATGCTTTAAATAACCCACCATGAATTTCAAGAACCTTTAAATAGATAAATAGAGGAATTACTTGCAAACCATCAATTCATACATATGAAATTATGTCGCATCAAAATAGACCAATAATCATTAGTTTAACCATGATTCGTACTATTAAGTAAAAATAAGAATTACCATAAGAAAATATTACTTGAAATCAAGAGACTTAATTGAAAGAGTTTTTGGACTACATGGGTGGAAGAACACATGGATAAACACCCACATAACTTAGAGTAGAGCTTAAAAAAATATAATTTATCATATAATCAAAATAATTTACACATGAGAGTGGAAGGAATACTCTCATTGAAGCCTTACATACCTGGAATCTGAAGCTTTAGTCGGAACCGAAGGACTTAATGAACACTCTTGAGTCCTAGCTTTTCTCCCCTCTGGAATATTTTGTGTACTACCCGGAGTATATGAATTACCGAAATAGTATTTATTCACTACTAAGAACTAAACTATATTTGAGAATGAGTAAAGAAGTGTATAGAGAGAAGAGTTGCTTGAGAAATCTTGATGAATAAAATGAGTAAATAAGATAGGTATTTATAGGTGTGGAGGAGGGACCTAACAATAAATAAAATAATTATAAAGAAAAAATCTAAACATTTAATAGAAAATTGTGATGTCATGGGTGATGTTAAATGGAGGACAATTGATGTCATGAGTGATGTCAAATATATCTAGATCTTCCCATGGTAGGTGAGATGAGTTCTTTTTAACAGAATACTCTTTTTTGGAGCTGTGT
The DNA here is from genome assembly GCF_947179165.1 of Solanum dulcamara. NCBI lineage: Eukaryota > Viridiplantae > Streptophyta > Magnoliopsida > Solanales > Solanaceae > Solanum > Solanum dulcamara. The sequence continues at coordinate 7,762,313 of NC_077246.1, read as the reverse complement.
TTGAATAACATAAATTCCTTATTAAGATTTCGTGTCTTCATAAGAATTGTAGATATGGAAGTCTAGTTTCATATCGTTTAAGAATCAACCAATTTGGATAATCCTACAGTGAGATATGATTTTTCTTCTATAAATACTCCATTTCATCACAGCATCCTATCTTACAACAATTAATTTATTTGACCTACCTAACCTCCAAAACATAAAATATGATCTACAAAAGTTGTAGGTAATGATATTGTGGTTACTCAAAAATGTGAATCACACAATTTGGACAATTCTATAAAAAGTTATGCCCAAAATACAGAGTTTATATCATTTTTAGGCGAGAATTGAAACATCGTATACAACGTTTTTAGGGGATGTTACATGTGTTAATGGTTGCATGTTGTTCTACAAGATTGATAGTGAATTAGAAAATTGTAAGTTTTGTGGACAAGTTCATTATAAGAGGAATCATATTGGAAAGATGGTCCCAATTAAGGCAATGCATTATTTACCTCTTATTCCCAGATTAAAGAGGTTGTATGCATCAATGAGGTCTTCCCCACATATGAGATGGCACCGTGAATATAGAAGGCCGTCGGGTGTCTTATCTCATCCATCTGATGGAGAAGCATAGAAATATTTTGATAACATGTATCCTGATTTTGCTAGTGAACCAAGAAATGTACAATTGGGGTTGTGTACAGATGGCTTCACCTTAAAGCATGGAAGAACAAATTCATGGTTTGATTGGCATCGTCAGTTCTTGCTAATGAACCATGAGTTTAGAAAGATGAAACATGCATTGGGATACCGAAGAATTCAAGGCTTTGTCCGATCAAGAATAAAAAAGATCCAGCCTAAAGGGTGACTCGTTACACACCGGAGGTGCAAAGAGTGTTAGTACGATTAAGAGAGAAATGGTAAGGTTTCTAAATTTTAAGTTTAAATTCATTTTCTGAAATAAATTATTTGACAAAATATTATTTCATTAATTGTATTTTTATTTGTAGGAAAAAGAATTGGGACACACTCCCTATCGTCATGAAGTTTTAAAAAGACTCATGTAAAGAAAAAGACTAATGCGTTAGATCCGGATGAGTGGGTGGAGGAAAGGGCCGAACGAACCTATGTAAGTTATTTAAGATATAATGTATATTATATTTTGATTCTAAGTTTTATTTTTATTATATATATATATATATATATATATATTATAACTTTTATTTTCTAATATGGAGCAAGATTATGAGTGGCACATACGTGAGATGGGAGATTCGATTCAGCTAAAGCCTGAACAGTCCACTCTAATTTGGACAAAAAAAGTGGTTAGAGGCAGCCACAAGGGCCGAATATATGGAATGGGCTCTAGGAATAATGTACGATGACTCCAATCAAGTTTAGAAGGTATTGGATCATCGCGTCAAGCCGAGGCCATTGACAGGGCTCAGATAGCTGCAATGTCTCAACAAATTGCAAAACTTACACGCGCATTGGCAGAATCAGAGAAAAGAAGGGTCGCGGATCAAAAAAGTATGAATGAATAAGTTGAGCAAATTAAAGAACAAGTTTTCAACCTCGTCCGTCAGCCTCCGCCCCGTTATTCATGTCACGCCTCGGGAGGGTACCCTAGACGTAACCGGCACTCGAAGGCCATCTCTGACCTCCGAGCGAACCACCTGGTCCAATCACACCTTCATTCAATCACATTCTCTTAGCGGAAACTTAATTAGTAAAATGTTATTCACAATATGGGCCAAAGGCCAAACATATATCAACTCAACAAACACATAAAATAAGACTCCTCAAAAATAACCGTTCAACCTCCCCCATACTCCAGTCTATGAAGCCTCTATCCAAGTCTAAAAGGTGCCCATGACAAGTCCATGGCTACCAACAATCAAAATAAAGGAAATGACAACAAAACTGTAAAAGAAGGTTCAATATCCTCCGGGAACTAGGAGGACTCACCAACTAACTAGAAGCGTATGTGGGTCTTCAACGGAGTGCCGGTTGATGACCTCTAGTACCTGTCTCTGCATCATAAAATGATGCAGGCCAAATGGCGTCAGTACATGGAATGTACGAGTATGTAAAATGGCCGAATATAACGAACATCAGGGAAAATCAAATCAACTTGGAATCTCAACTCAAGGGAAAATAACAACTCAATCAAGTGCCCTAAGTCTAAACAAGAATATGATTTAGACGGGACCAATCACATATAATTCAACTCAATCCGACTAAGAGTACTATCAAGACCTATTTGGGAGTTTCTCTTAACCGACAACCATCACTTATGAGCTAGTGAAAGTACAACAAAATGACGTTGTTGCCGCGCCCGTTCATACTTTGCCAGGGTATGAACGAATCAACCAATCATGGATCCAATCCAACCAAGTCCTATAATATCAGGACAAATCTCTCGGGGAAGCATCCGACTTTAACGGTTCAATCCCCCCTACGTTTGGCAACATAGGTATTGGGCTCGAGTATGGACTATACTCTTGCCCAATTCGGTGCTCGATACTCCTCCCAAGACTCAATGCTCATAAGACTCCATCCAATCAACTCAATCAACTCATATCAACAAGTCTCATTACAACCTTGTCAACTCATAAACTCTATCACAATCAAATCTCTTCCAATCGTACTATCCGATCAATCTCAATCATCTCTTCAAAAGGAATTTAAATGCACATTTATAGCAACATATAGATATAATCAATCATTACCTCCATCCATTTGAGAAATCTTTGTGACTCATTACAACTTCAAGACTTTAAATCAATATTTTAAAATCGACAATATTTTTAGGAAAGTAACATCCTTTATCACAATCTAAATAAATTCAAAGGTCAATAAAGCATATTTAACAACTCATTCTTATCAACTCATACTCACATAAAGGCCCATTTTAAGGAGTTTTTAGCTCAAAAACATCAACACATTTAGAGTCAAATAAATGTGGGACGAAGCTCATGCAAATATAACCATACCAAGAAAACTCCATTTTTCATGAACATCTAACCTCAAAGCAAGAGTAGGGCACATGGGTGGACTCAACCCATGTTTTGGATAGCCTTACATACCTTAGTGAAGACTTGGAGAAAACCTTGATGTCGGGTCTTCAATGGGGGACTCAAATCTTGAAGATCTTGGGACAAATCTTTGTTGAGAATGGAGAAGAAGAAGGAGATAAAGAAGAGAGAGAGAGAGGAACTTCTAAGGCTTTTAGAGAGAGAGAGAGAGCTGGAAATTTTGATCCCAAAATGACCAAGAGCAATACATATATAACTTGGGTAAGTTCCCAAATTACCTCTCCTCAAAAGTTCTGAAAATAGGCTAAAAACGCACCTGGCGCGATAGTGGCGCGTCGCGCCATTGCAGCGCCAGGCTGAATACGCCTAAACCCTGCACACCTCGTAGTGGTGCGCCGCACCAGAGACCAAACTATTGAGGCATGTTTCTGGCACGATAGTGGCGCGTCGCGCCCTTACAGCGCCAAGGCCATTGTTCTGAGTTCTGGGGATTTGGCCTGAAAAACCCTGCACAACTTTTAGTGGCGTGCCGCGCCAGAGCCCAAACTACTGAGGCATGTTTCTGGCGCGATAGTGGCGCGTCGCACCACTGTGGTGCCAAGCCCAGTTTTCCAGCAATAGCAACCCAGGCTTGAAAATCTCTGCTGTGCTAGTTCATCTTAGGATCATCATACCTTTCGACTCCGAACTCCAAAAGTTACATTCTTGGTGGCGTTGGAAAGAAGACTCAATGACCTTTAATTTGATGGGTCATGGGCCACCCAGATTGTCGTCTTTCAAAATATAGGGTTGTTAGAAGTCGACCCCTTATGCGAACTCCTACCCAAACTTAGCCACGACGAATCTTTTGGATTTAATTTGATCCTAGGGGTCCTTCATGACCCCACCTCACCTCTAACGCTGCTCAAATTCTCAAAGACTCATCTCAACTCATGAATACGCTCCTCAATACTCGAGTTCGACCCTACCCGTATACAAGAAGGGTTTGAATTTTAGGGGAAAATTTTTGAGGGGTGTTACAATTCAAGAGGGTTCACTACGGATGATTCTGACGATAATGATGAATATATAGAAAATAGTCCTTAGGGTTCCACATGTTAGTTTATGAACATTTTGAAATATTTTTGTTAACTTTGAAACACTTTAAATAGTTCTAAATTGTGATTTTATTCATTTTAAGTATTTAATTATGTTGGTTATTATGTATTTTGCGTATTTTATTTGTTGTTATTTGTGTTTGATTGGGCTGAATTACATACAATTGAATTAAATTTTGATAGGTTTCTGGTATCAAAAATATTGCAGAAAAGCGACAGACAGGGTCCTTTAGTCCATCGTTTTTCTGATTTTTTTTTATATTTTCCAGAAAAGCGACGGACAGAGACTCAAAGTCCGTCTCTTTTCTGCAAATTTTTAAGAAGCCAATATAAACAAAGCGACAGATGGAGACTAATAGTCCGTCGCTTATTATTAAATAATTACTTTTTAAAAAAAATAAAAAGACGGAGTCTGTCGTTTTTTATATTTTATATTTTTTAATTAAAAAATTAGGGGCGACTCAATCTGTCGCTTTTTACGGCCTTGTCCATCGATCTTTTAAAAGCATCGAGCTAAAAAGCAACGGAAGTGACTGCGTCACTTTTTCGTCAAGTTTGACCAAAAAATTGACGCAGTTCATCACTTTTTTGCATCATTTTTTGATAGTTTTTTAGTAGTGTATATCTTTTCGCATGAACTTATCTAATGAAGATTGCATATGTCATGTATTGATGTGATGATAATCAATGTCAATTCACCGGATGCACATTGTTTTGAACTCTTGGTCCAAGCTGCGGCCTTGAATATAGTCTCACTCTGTAAGTATTTATAACTCTATCTTTCAATTACTGTTACAGTGGATGAAGGCAGTTATTTTAATTAATACACTACAAAAAATAATTATCTATAAAATTTATCGTTAATGTCACCACCCGAAATACGAGTGTGATGGCACTTATCATTTCCCACCGAACAAATCAGCCTAACCCACTAAATGCGGAAATAAAAAAGGAAATAGTCTAAATATAAGCAATTTATATGAAAAAGCGGAAAATCTTACTTCATCACAAAATCCCCCACAGACTGATTGTCATATGTACAATCCTTCTAATACAAGATACTGAAGTAATTACAAGTCTCAACCTTTGTATCTCAAATAGATCAAAGTAAAAGATAAAGAGGAATAGAAAAGATGGCCAGCATCAACAGCTACCTCTCGAATTTCCTCAGTAAGCCACGGATGAAAGATGAGAGAATGGATCACTGTTAGGGATCAGAGCCTACACAAGTGTAGATAGCAAGGGTGAGTACTATCGACACGGTACCTAGCAAGCCAACAACTAAGACTAAGCTAAGCTAATAGAACAAACATACTCTTGTCATACCATCCAACCCCTAGAATACAACCTGCATGGAAATCAACCCAGTCTAACAGTTCTAACAGCACAGTATAAGTATACATATAAGTCTCCACAATAGTACAACTCAAGTATCAAATAGGGTCTCATCAATAAATAATATATATCAAGGGGATATCAGGGTTAAAACAGTCCAAAATGGCCAAAGATATATGATGCAATGAAATGCAAGTATTCACAATAAGTCAAGTATCAACTCATATCGAACACATCATGCATAAATCCTCTCATTTGTCATCTATTACCCCTTACTTCAATATCAATCTGTTTAAACATCAATTAACCTCAACTAATCCTCAAAATTATTTTCCATCACTTCCAAGCATGTAAAAACACGAATACATGATTCTACAATCATAGACATAGGTTTAAAAATTCATTTGCCTCGATTTGAATCTCGAACTACGCTGAAATCTGAGATTTATCTTTACGTCGACATTCCGAATTAAGATAATCTATTTAAATAAGAAATCCCAATAAGAATACGAGCCTAATGATACCCAATTCAATATTGTAACACCAGACCCAAAATTGACCCGAACAACCCGAAATACCCAATTTCAAAAACGAAATGAACAAAAAAACCGAACTGAATGCTTATGATAAAAAATTCAATTTCCCAACGGTAACTAACACTACTGTTCATCATTTTCATCGGCAGAAGACTGCCGGAATGGCTTCACCACCGCCGGTGGAGCTTCACATACCACTGGACCGTAATAAGAATATAGCTGAAGAAGCATCAACCTTTAATCCAGCTAAGAGTACTTTGAATCTGCAAAAAAATACTGACAAACCAGTAGCAATTTCAAGTAAGGCAGGATTGATTCAAGTTGCAACATCACAAAATCAAACCCACAGCTCCTCCAATCTGCAAAATACACCTGCGAACACTGTAGATATTTCTGAGGAGGAGCTGCGTCGTGCTCAAAGAATCATTGATTTGAAGAACAATGGTTTGATTCGAGTCACAAGACCTGTATCATCTGATTCCTTATCATTTGGACTACCTATAGTCCAAAAATTGGATCAAAATACTACACAAATCGTGAGCACTGATCCTGCAATTAGTGCGCTGGAAAATGCACAGTCGCCGGAGGTGCGCCTTGAAATTTGACCAAGTTCCGGTGACTTTCGAGCCATCGCACCACCTGGGCTTTGTTCTCAAGGATATGGCGCCCCTCAGGGAATAAAAATCTCCGGCGAAATCAACGTTGGCGAACAATTCAGCGTCGGCGGCGGAGCTCCAGTGAACAAAACTGAACAAGATGAATACCAAAATGATCCTCAAGCTATTGCCCATCTTCCCAACCATGAGAGCCAACTCGAATATACTCCAATTGTTTCGAATTCACATTTGAGTTCTGACAACAATGGAGTCGCCGGAGATTCGGTGACTGAATTTATCCAAGACCAATACCAAAAGGTGAGTAACAGTGTGGAGAGGCATTCTAACAATAAAACATGTCTCGAATCTCCACAAACAAGTTCAAATTCAAAAAGTCGTCAAGACGACTTTGGGGGTGCCGGAGCTCCGGTGAACCAATTGGCACAAGAACAATTCCAAAAGGTCCATCAAGGTGTTAGGAGGTTCCCAAGCTATGTAGAGTGCCTCGAATCACAACCAACAAGCTCAAACTCAAAAAGTCACAAAGACACTCATCTTAATGAAGAACACTGTGACAGTGTTCTTCAATCTGAATTTGTAACTGGTGCGATGGATCATGATACATATGACCAACAAAAAAATAGAATGGGAACATTGGAAGGAATTGAAGAGTATGATCAAGTCCCCAAAGAAAATTCGAAGGGGAATTTCTTTGTTGAGCAAAGGAACAGTGCCCCTACAGTGGTTCCTCCAGGTAAGTCCTCCAACTATTTCAATCAATATATAATAGAACATACTAGTCATAATCACAATGTTGATCAAATGCATATTGATACTGTCAAATTTCATGAAGTTAGTCTAACTGATAATAATACTCAAAAAGAAAATGTAGCTAATGCAGCTACTGTTAAGTCTACTGATCTACATCTTGTTATGTCCAAAAATAATGAAGTACTGAAGACTTCTACTCACAATGTTGATGTTGATCTTGTTGATAAACACAAGGAGCAGGGGAACATATTACCTGGAAATGTTGAAAAAACCAAACAAACTGCCCAGTTGAACAGGGGTCTCAATGTGAAATTTCAACATGTACAAAAACCTTATGTTCCTAATAGTAACCCAATGAAAGTGTCTAATAACTTTGATGCTTTCAAATCCAATAATAAATCTGCTACTATGAATACTGGAAGCAATTTAGGTCCCAAATATCCAAACCAACTTAGAGCTCCAACTTTTAATACTTCTATTTCTACTAATCATGTGGTGTCCCCTACTAATCAGTTACATGTCAAACAAAACAAGCATCCCAATACTAATATTCCAACCCCTCCAAATCCTGTCATCCATCAGACCTTGGCTACTAAGTTGAGAGCCCAAGAAGCCATTAAAACAGCCATTATTGATATTACACCCCCCAAAATTACTACAAAACAAGGCTATTCAGCTATAGTATTTACAGAAGAAGATTTCTTGGTGAAATTGGCTAGTGATTGTAAGTATACTCTGATAGGAAAATTCACTAATACTATGCCTAAGATAGAAACCATTAGAAAGGAATTCATCTTGCAAACAGAGCTCAGAGGAGGAGTGAAAATTACTCATTTTAACTCTAGGCATCTGTACATAGACTTGGACAATGAATATGATCACTCTACTGTATGGTCCAAAGGAAAAATGTACATAAATGGACAGCTTATGAGACTTCAGCTATGGACCCCCACCTTCAAGCCTGAAGAAGAAACCTCTCTAGTTCCTATATGGGCTATATTACCAGAATTACCTTGGCACTGTTATCGTCTTGAAGTGGTAACCCCTTTACTGTCCCCAATTGGAAAGGTGTTGTACTTGGATTTGGCAACCTACAAGAAAACAAGGGGTAGTGTTGCCAAAGTCAAAGTACAAATTGACCTTACAAAAGAAAGACCACAGCATGTATGGATGGGCTATGGTGAAGATAAAAATGGAGTAGGAAGGTGGCAGTCTATTCAATATGAAGGGGTGCCAGATTACTGTCAACACTGCAAATATCAAGGTCACACCATTTATATTTGTATTGTTAAAAAAGGGATGAGGATAAGCAGAAAAAGCAAGTTCAAGAAGAAGAAGCAAGACACAAAGATAAGGACAGCACTGACAAGAATAAGGAACAACAGAAAAATGAGCTAAAGCACCAAGAAGACAAACAAAGTAAGGAACAACAAAATACTAGCAGGGCTGCAGCTGAAAAAAGAGACCAAGAACATGCAGGTTGGCAAATTCAAAGGAGGAAAGGTAAAAAAGAAGAACAACACCACCAACAACAACCACAACAACATAAAACACAAGTATACATGACAAAAGGGGAAACTTCAGCACCCCACCAGCATAATATCAGCAGCAGCAGAGAAGGGAAAAATCCACAGCAGGCAGGTATGGTTAATAGCTCTAAATTTAATACTTGTACTAACCAAACTTGTAATGTAGACTCTGGAGTCCAGAGCTTACTCCCTACTCCCCATACAACATTAGATCCCATCCCCCATAAGCCTATACAGCAGGTTCTACATGGTACTGGAAGTAGCAGACCTGCAGACAAACAAAAAGAGCAAAATATTACAGCTATTTGTACACCAAGTACTGCTGTGAACAATGTGGAATGCAACAATGCCTATGGAAAAATCCCAGGTATTGACTCAATGCTCCCACACCCCCATGGCTCCCCTAATTACTTTAATGTCTTAAATGGTATTACTGTTGTGGCTGATGAAGTCTGTGGAGGTGAGGATGGGGGAATACAGGAGAAAACCACTAATCTGCAGGAAGGGGAAACCAAGGGGAAGGAAAATTTGGCTGAACATAGAAAAGATCCTAGAACCCCTGTCAACACTCTTCCAGCAGAAATAAGGTACTCTATGCATTGGCAACAAGATGATATTCAACAAGTTCCAGAAGACAGGTTACAGCTCACTGAAATGGATAAGGAAGGTGCAGAATCTCCAAATAGATGTGAAGGAAATATGGGTGCAGTTACTAAGCTCCTGAATAATAAATATACTCTATCTCTGAGTAAGAAGAAGAGGGATACAATGAAGAAAAAGTTAGCTTAGAAACAAAAAAAATCTCTATCTGGAAAAACACAACACAGAGTGAACTATGTGTTGGTTGATGAACAAGTAGGGATTCATGTGACACCTCTTCAAATTCAATCCAGTTCTACTGAAGTGTGTGTTCTTGATAAGAAAGCCATATCATATGACAATGAGGATGAATACAGACCTATTCAATCTGAAGATGAAGAGGATCTAGACCAAAGGGAACAATCTCAAGATGAGGAAACTAGTGCCTCTCCCTTTAGAGCATTGGAGGATATCACAGATACTACAATACAGGAGGAGGTGCTGCAGGTCACTGAGGAGAAGGGTCTATCACCCAGGGGTCAGCAAGATCAGAACAAGAAGAAAAAGAAACAAGACATCTCCACCAGTTCAGATAATGCTACTTGTAAGAGTGGCATCAAAACAAGGTCCAAATCCATGAAACCTTGATGATGAATACAATATGCTGGAATGCAAGGAGTATTGATACTCAAGGTGCTTTGGATAGACTCTAAAAACTCAAGGAATATCATAGTCTCTCTATGTTGGCAATTCTTGAACCATTTGCTCATCAATCATAGATCAACCAATACAAAAATCAGCTTAGAATGAATAATGCCTGTCATAATCCTAATAACAAGATTTGGCTATTCTGGAATCAGGATGTGGACTGTCACATTAGAGACCAGGATGAACAACAGGTCACTTGTGATATTAAACATGTGTCTAGCCCCAATTCTCACACTATTACATTTGTCTATGCCAAGTGTAAAGATTACTTGAGAAGAAGTCTTTGGGAAAAAATGCTGCAGGTGGCTGATATAGATAAGCCTTGGTGTATTGTTGGAGACTTTAATGTAATCACTGAAGTGGAGGAAAAGCTTGGAGGGCTGCCTTACAATATGAACAAAAGCCTTGAATTCATAAGTGTCATTGAAGCATATGGCCTCACAGACTTGGGTTTTCATGGCCAAAGCTTCACCTGGTGCAACAACAGGGACAATGATGCTAGAATATGGAAGGGTTGGACAGGGCCATGGTGAATGATAGGTGGTTAGAGATAATGCCTATGACTACTGTGACTCATCTAGCCTCTACAGGTTCAGATCACTGTCCTCTTTTAGTTGAATGTCAAGATAATCATAGTAATCCCATCAAATACTTCAAGTTTCTTCACTGCTGGACAGAGAATGATACTTTCCTGGATACTGTTAAAACCTATTGGGATAGGCATATGGAAGGAAATCCTATGAGAATTTTCCACCAGAAGCTTAAGAGGGTAGCTAACACTCTTAGCAAGTGGTCAAGACAACAATATGGAGACATATATACCACAGTTAAAGAGTTTGAAGAGAAAGTACAGCAGGCAGAAGAAGATATCATCCTTGATAATTCTAAGGAAAATAGAAACAAGCTTCATCAAGTGAATGCAGAGTACATTAGATATTTGAAGATTGAGCATTCTATCCTTAAACAAAAAACTCAGATTCAGTGGTTTAAGGATGGAGATGCCAACTCCAAATACTTTCATGCTATCATCAGAGGAAGGAGAAGGAGGTTACTCATTCATAAAATCACTGATGACCAAGGAAACACTATTCAAGGTGATCAGAACATAGCAACTGCTGCCTGTGATTACTTTGAGAAGATCTTTACTGGAAAAGAGGATTTGATCAATGAAGATATCCTAAAATGCATTCCCTGTTCCATCACAGATCAGCAAAATCAGATTCTTAATTCTATGCCTACCAAGAAGGAGTTGAAAGCTGCTGTATTTTCTCTTAGTGATGTGTCTGCAGCAGGTCCTGATGGATTTAATGGCAAATTCTTCCATACCTACTGGGATATTATTAGTGAATACTTGTTAAACTTAGTGAAGTACTTTTGTTGTGGACAGTCTATTCCCAAGTTCATCACACATGCCTGTTTGGTTCTACTCCCAAAAGTAGAACATCCTAATAAACTATCTGATTTCAGGCCTATATTACTCAGCAACTTCACCAATAAAGTCATTTCTAAGGTCCTTTGCCTCAGAATAGCCTCAATTCTCCCTCAAGTAATCTCTGAAAATCAATCTGGTTTTGTAAAGGGAAGAAGCATCTCTGAGAATATTATGTTAGCACAAGAGATCATTCATGGAATAAAATAACCAAAGATTGGAGACAATGTTGTTATCAAGTTAGACATGGCCAAAGCCTATGACAGGGTGTCTTGGTCATTTATATGTCTAGTGATGAGAAGAATGGGTTTTGGAGAAGTATTCATTGACATGGTTTGGAGGTTAATGGCTAACAACTGGTACTCAGTTATTGTGAATGGAGGTAGGCATGGTTTCTTTCATTCTACAAGAGGCCTCAAACAGGGAGATCCTTTGTCTCCAGCCCTATTTATTTTAGGTGCTGAGGTGCTGTCAAGACTTCTCAACAACCTTCATCAACACTATTTGTACAAAGGTTTTCACATGGAAAAGAAGGGTCCTCTAATTAATCACTTGAGCTTTGCTGATGATGTAATTATTTTCACCTCAACCTCTAAGTATTCTATCAAGTTGATCATGAAGACTCTGCAGTTGTATGAACATACATCAGGACAGCTTGTTAACAAAGACAAGAGTCAATGTATGATCCCTTTGAATACTGATCCAGCTACTAATGAGAGGGTCACTTCTATCACTGGTTTCAAATCAACTCATGGCCCTATTACATATTTAGGATGTCCCTTATATATTGGGCGTCAAAGGATCATTTACTTTACTAGTATGGTATCCAAAGTGATCTCCAAGATTAGAGGATGGCAGGCCAAAATATTGAGCTATGGGGGAAGAGCTACTCTTGTCAAATCAGTGTTGCAATCACTTCCAATTCACCTGCTTTCAGCAATCATCCCTACAGTCACTACCCTCAAACAAATTAAAGCCCTTATGGCAGATTTTTTCTGGGGATGGGACAAAGAAAAGAGGAAGTACCACTGGGCTTCTTGGGAGACACTCAGCTACCCTGTGGAGGAAGGGGGTATTGGTATGAAAAACATACAAGATGTGTGTCTGGCCTTACAATACAAACAGTGGTGGACTTTTAGATCCAAGAAGACTTTATGGGGAGAATTCTTAAAGGCTAAGTATTGCCAAAGAGCACATCCGGTGATAAAAAAATGGAACACAGGTCAATCTCTTATGTGGAATCATATGATGGCAAATAAAATTAATATTGAGCCTCATATACATTGGCATATCAATTCAGGTACATGCAGCTTTTGGTGGGATGATTGGATGGGTATTGGACCCCTTGCTTATCACAATAACTATCTACCTAGGCTCAATAATACTACAGTCTCTGAATACCTTATGAAGGGGAATGGAATGTGCAGAAAATCAGAAAATATGCCCCTCCTCAGCTTGTGTTTTAGATCCTTAACACTAAGGTATATTATCATCCCAACATAGCTGATAAAGCATGCTGGAAACTAACATCTCATGGTAATTTCACTTCCAAATCTGCTTGGGAACAAGTTAGAAAGCACAAATGTAAGAGCTTGACTGATAGTTGCACTTGGCACACTAACATCCCTTTCAAGGTGTCCTTCTTACTATGGAGAGCACTCAGATTGAAACTTCCAACCAATGAAAAACTAGTTCAATTTGGAGCTGAACCAGCAGAATGCTCTTGTTGCTACAGGCCTGGATTGGATACTGTTGACCATATATTTGCCTCTGGAAATTTAGCAAAACATATTTGGCAGCAATTTTCCAGATCTTGGGGAATCCTGCAAGACAACTGGCCTCTAAGAAACATCCTGATGAAGTGGTGGACTTCTAAGCCCAATAATACAGTCCATAAGCTCATGTTGCAGGCAACTCCTATTTTTGTTTGCTGGCATATATGGAAGAATAGATATGCAAGCAAATATGGAGGAAAGAAATCTAGTTCTACTAGAGTTAAGTTCTCCATTACTAAGGACCTGTACATGCTGATAAGCACTGTCTATCCTTACATTAAGTGGCCTAAGAGTTGGAATGATCTGGTTCTGATGGTAGAAAATTGCCAACATGACACTAAAGTGATCAAAGTTGTGTGGATCAGACCTCCACCTTCAATAGTAAAGTTGAATACTGATGGGAGTGCATTGGACAACCCTGGGAAGATTGGAGCAGGGGGAATATTGAGAGACCACAAGGGTAACTTGATATATGCATTTGCAACTCCATTAGGACATGGAACCAACAATCAAGCTGAGGTACAGGCAGCTACTATGGGCATCCTTTGGTGTCTTCAACATGGTTATAGTAGAGTGGTACTGGAGGTGGACTCAGAACTTTTGACTATGTGGTTGAAGCAAGATATCAAGCCTCCATGGAGCATACACAAATACATGGAAGAACTTCAGAATTTAGTCCAGTTACTAGACTACTTTTATTGCAAACATGTATTCAGAGAAGCCAATTTTGTTGCAGATACTCTTTCTAAGCACAGCCATAAGCTTGAAAATACTCAACAATTCTATAATATGCAACAACTTCCACAAGAAACCAAGGGCTACATCAAGCTGGACAAGATAGGGATGGCAAGCTTCAGGAGAAAAAGATTAAAAAGGATCAAACAACCTCCTTGAACTATTTTTATCTTCAATGTTCTAACTTACTCTTCAAATTGGATATCAATATGACTAGTGATAACCACTTTGAAGGTTCTACAATTAGGACCATTGTAAAGGGGAGAGTCTCCCCTGCATCTTACCTACCTAGGATTAGAGTAGCCTTTTTTCTTTTTCTTTCCTTTCCTTCTACTTTTTGACTGTGCAGGAACTTGTACACATGCAACATATCAATCCACAGTTGGAGGGCCAGCTATGTGTGCTGCATATTACAGCAGTGGCAGGATGGAGCACTTCACCATTTGGAGCTTGCAGCTTGTGGAATTCCTCCATACAACCAGAACTTACATCAAGGGGCTGGTGCTGGAGTGTCAGCAACTGAGCTTGGAATTCCAACAAATTGCAGCATACAAGGAGAAACTACAGCACAGTTTTTGCTGTGCAGAATTTTTCTTGTTCTTTTACTTGTGCAGGTACAATACACAACTGCAATCTCCAAGAACAAGTTCTTCAGCATACAAAAAATCATTAAAACATAAAGCAACATCAAGACATACCTGCAACAGATGGACTACAGCTGCAGCAACAGCCATCAAAATTCCAGCACAGGCCACAGCTGCAGCCCCCAACAAAAGCATCATGCAACATCAAATTGACTCCAAACTAGGCAGGAATACAGAAAATACAGTAGTTGCAAAGCCCAAGAAGTTTCAGCTCAAACGGAAATTTGGAGACGTTAGTCGAGCGACCTTGAAAAGGTTAGCCGAATTAAGTCTCCAAATGGAACACTTCACTACTTGGAGCTTCCAGCTTGTCCAAAAGGCCTCCAAATGTTGCAAAAACACAGAAAATACAGTATTTGCAAAGCCCAAGAAGTTTTACCTCAAACGGATAATTGGAGACGTTAGTCGATCGACTTTGAAAAAGTTAGCCGACTTAACTCTCCAAATGAAGCACTTCACTACTTGGAGCTTCCAGCTTGTTTACAAAGTGCATGGTTACACTTGTAGATGCAGCCAACAGATACCATGATACAACACCTGCAACAGCCCTCCTGGATTCTGTGCAGGCACACAAGAACCCTCCAATATCCAAGGCTGCTGGAACATCAGAAGCTGCAAAATTCTCGTTTCATCCTCCTTAGCTGATAATCATGATTGCGATGCTGTTGCATACTTCCCTTGGACTTACTTGGTACAACAAGTCGAAAAAGGGCAAAGATGAAAAGAGCTTCTTCACCCCATGCAAGATAGAAGGTTCATATACTTGTTCTTCTTCAATTTAGCTATGTATGGTACGTAGCATAGTTGAATAGGACTAGTGTAGGTTACTTTCTTGTCTTTTCATGGAAGGGGAGAGTCTCCCTCATTTATGCTTTCTTAGTCGACTTGTATCGGGAGGAGTCCTCTCATAGGTTTACTGCTTTCTAGTTATAGATAGCTCCTTTTGCTACGGGGATGAGTTAGCCGACCTTAATAGGTTAGCCGACTTATGAACCAACATAGGATCGGAGGTAAGGTTTATGTCCCCCTCCTTGTATTTTTCTGTTTTATTTTATGTTAAGGCTTGGGGGTGATGCTCAACCCCTGACTGTGCACGAGAGGTGGGAGCCTTGTGTAGGGTCTGTTCCCTCAAAAAAAAAATGAAAATTTGGAAATTTTTACATAAAAACGATCCTTGAAGCATTTGGAAACTATTAGTTAAAACGGAATTGAATTTGGACTTAAAACCACTAAGAATCATCAGAACATTAAAATTTTGGTCTCTTGAAAAACCCAAATCGAGGCTAAAATCAGTAGATAATTGATGGGAAAAGATGAAATCATGATAAGAGGACTTACCCAGCCAATATCCCTCGAAAATCCCTTTCAAAATCACCTAGGCTGAGCTTCTAGGGTTCAACAAGGGAGGAAATGGGATAAATTCTTATTTTTGGAAAATTTCAAGTCTGCCCAGGCATTTCCCTTTGCGATCGCGACACCTCTCCTCGCGATCGCGAAGAGGAATTCCGATCAACTTATTAATTGATTGTTGTGCTCACGGAGAAGACCGCTCGATCGCGATGACTTATAAAGCTCACACTTTGCGATTGCGACTAAGCCTATGTGATCGTGAAGAACAACATTACAGGCACCAGGTATTAGCAGAGCACAGCTAAATCACTAAGTCTTAATCTCAGAATCAACCCTCGGGATTCGTTCGTAATTACGAGCACACAAAATTTATATGCTATCATACTAATTTCAATGTTTCGGACTCAATGAAACCATCGTAATTCAAATTTGAGGTCTCCTTGACCCAAAACTCGAAATGTTGTAAATAAACTAACTTAGGCTTCCAAAACACCAAAGCGGGCTCGAGACCTCTAAAAATTCAACTAACACATCTTCTAGATCAAAAACCATCCCCCAAATCCAACGAAGTCATCAAAATTTCATTCCGAGCGTCGAAACTCCAAAAGTTGACCAAAGTCAAACCTTGGCCTAAAATTCATCAAATTGCCAACTCAAGACCTCAACTCTTCGTTACAACCCCAATTCTGATTATGTAAACTCTCCCATACCAATTTCCCCATTCTGGAGCTGTTGGAATCGATGAAATTCCGTTCTGAGACTCATTGCTCCGGCTGACCTAAAATGCCATTTTTAAACTCTTAAAGCTTATGAAAACTCAAAATTCTCAAAACCCACTTTTTCATAGAATTCTTTCTCAAAATCAATACTCAACAAAAATCAAAAACGGCTCGGGTAAACTAGAAGGAGGGGGAAAATGGTCATTTCACAAAAAATTCCAAAAATGACCTTCAGAGTCATTACAGTTAATCTATTGTTAAATAGTCTATGACTAAACAAAATTTATATAATCAACTGTTAAATAAGATTAGCGTTCATTTTTATTTTATAGTGACATAAATTATCCACTGGAAATATTATTTTAATTTTTAAATAGCGGTTATTTTGTAACTTTATTGTTATTATAAGGAACAAAAACCAGTTAACATACTGGAAATTAACTAGTCATATAATGTTTAGATCAATATGGCATGGATATCCTTTATGATTTTCTTGTTACAGTGGGTAAAATTAGTTTTTTTAATCAATACACGACAACAACAAAATATTCCTATATATAGGCCATTTGTAGCTATGATAATCCGTTGTTAAATAGAACGGATTGTTGTTATTTATGCCACAAAAGTTATCATTGTTAATCTTATTTTTTTGTTATAGTGATATGATAAACGATTATTTTTTAACAGTATTATTGTCAAAATAGATAAAATTCAATGAACATGTGTGAAATTAATTATTTGCATAATGTATAACATATATTCTAATTGCTAGCTTCTCGATATAATTATGAAGGTATATGTGATGAACACAATGAAGTCTTAGCAAAGAAGGCTTTTGACTTGACGAAGTAATTGTAAAACACTTTTGGCAATTTGTATTGAGAGAAAAAATACAAAGAGAGAAACTGATAAAAGGACAAGAAAGAGAGGAGAATATGCCTATTACTACTGAGGAACAGAGCAATAATATTCAAATGACTGAAAAAGATTGAAAATACAAGTTGAGACACAAAAAGATGGAAAATACAAGTCAAAGCAGTGCTATTAACAAGACGGTTACGCATAGTATGGAATGATGATCTCCATTTCAAATTCACAGAAGCTATAGAACAACTTGGTGAAGGAAGTATGTTTATCTCACTATTAATTAATTTTGTCTACAATTCATTTCTATATACATAACGATATGAATAGTGAGAATTCATACGTATAGCTAACGTTAACTTGTTTAGAATTAATGAATAGTGATTATTGTATTTAGATGTACCTCGGCTTAATCTAGAAATATTAAAGTAGGGATTAAATTAAAGTTACTTTCTAATGAAACATGCAGAATGTTACCCGATAGATATTCTTAAAGTGATGAAGGTGCCCGGTCTTACCAAAAAACAAGTTTCTAGCCATCTTCAGATACATGCTTAAAAAAAGTGATAATTATGTTTGGTAAAGGGAAAATTATTTTGGAAGAAAATATTTTTTTAAGTTATTCGTAGTACTTAGTTACTAGAAAATATTTTTCGTAGAATGATTTCATCAAACACTTCTGACATCTATATTTTTTAACAACAATCTTAATTTTAATTCTATATCAAAATCATTTATCAGAACAAAAATTTAATTTTACATCAATTCCACCGTAAATGTTTGAAAATTATTCTCATCTTTAGTCCTCAAATTTTTTATCAAAACACACACTAAGTAAAGAGGATTAGTAATAGTCTTTTATTAAATGTTTAGTGATAGGAGTTTTTTGTTGCTAATTTTTATTTTTCTTGTAATGACTATTTAATGAAATAATATTATTGTCAATCTATCGTTCGTCGATTATCAATAAAAAAAAATTTATTAAAACTGACTTGTGTCATACATTTCAAACCCACTTAAATAACAATGCTTTGAGACGATAATTATATCCATAGTACAACTCTCCTTTGCTTTTTCGCTTCTTTCAGAAATATCGTAATAATTCAAGACCTTAGAAAGAGCGAAGATATATTCGTCGAGGATCCTCAAGTGGTTCTCAACAAAGAAATAGCTATAACACATCATTAGAAAGAAAGAAAAGAAATAGTTGTAAGAGTTTTGGAAGAATACCTCGTCTTCAAACAAATATTCCAAATCAAATCCAAAAAGTCCAGAGTTTCCACCAGTACTTAATACCAATAACATTTTGCCAAGTTCAACTCAACAACAGCTTCATCACTCACAACTTCAGGTGTAACCCCACTACCTCAACCCATTTTTGTCGGTCCAAAATGTTGCTGGCAGTGGGATACAACAACACAACCACTTATTTGGAATGTTAGGTTCTGAAAACCCAATTTTTGGGAGCACTAATTATAGATCTAGTCTGGCGTTTAATAGTAGGAATCATCATGTTTATGGTATGGATCATCATACTCAAAATGATTATAGTGCAATGATGTCTGATGTAAATGTTGGAACTGCGATAATAAATGGATTGGGCGCAATAAATGTTAATTTTCAGCAATATACTGGTGAACAAAACATGTTTGATCCAAACAGTATCATCGGGACATCAGATGCGAATGATATTGAAGGAAGAGATTATGAGTTGGAAGATTGTGATGTGTATTTCAATTTCAATAATATGGATGATCTCCTCCAAAATCCTCAATCTCCAAGTGCTACCCCACCTAATGAACATGACAATAAATTTGTGCTTTTATCTCATTTCGTTTACTACTCTTTATTTATTTGAAATATTATTTTGATAGAGTTGAATTCTGAGATAGTCACTCAACTAGTCTATATTATCTTAAAAAGTTGCATTCTACATATGCATATCACAACAACATCGAGTATCCAGCTTCCAAGAATAGCAAATTTCCTGATGAATAATCCAACATGATGATAAGATGATTTGCAATTCCTTTACTTTCCAGTGCCACCAGCAGCAGTCCAACAACAAGCAACCAAACTTTTATTTAAGTTTTACCAAAACAGAATGACAGTATTTAAGTTTTAGCATTGAAACTTTGACATTTCGATTTTCAGTATTTATGCCCATCCCTAAGGCCTATTATTAATCAACTTAGACATTCTATTTTTGTGTGGCTTTATAAAAAAAATCAAGTGTTGCTTTCTTATTTTCTTTATTATGAAAATCAATGACAAGCAACAAATGTAGGAAAACACTAAATTGAAGTAATATTGCTATAAAAGAATAATCTTCCAAAAAAAACATGTTGTTATAAAAGTGGTTGTTTCTTTTATAAGTAAAAAAATTGTTATAGGTAAAATATAACATAAAAGCCTAATATCGAAAAAACTCTAGCTTTTATAATGAAGTGTAGTTTTTTTTGGTAATCCAATGAAGTGTAGTTACATAAACATAATGTTATAGAGATATTGATTGTACTTTTATTTGCTTTTAGGGAGTAAGCGTTTACAATAATATGATGGAAAATCTTTAGGATAGCTCAAATTCATTATTACTGAATTTGAATTATCACTGAATTATACACCAAGCTTAAATCTTTGCATTGTTACTTCAAAGCTTGAGTATCAAAAAAGATTGGGGAAGGAATCCACTTAAGAGGTTGTTTGGTTGGTGCGATAAAGGATTACAATTCCGAAATAAAATGCAAGATTATTTTGTCCTGCGTTTGGTTGGTGGAATATGGAATAACAATCACAAAGGATGTACTTAAATAGTGGAATTAGTTATCTCACATAGAAGGTGAAATAGCTATTCTCGTAGAATATCACGTTCTTTTTTAATTCAAAGAATCCAATGCGATTAGCGAGAGTCATTACAGTTTAGTTCAGAAAGGAAAGGCATTCACCGGTAGAAATCCTAAAAAGGGGAAGTACCCTGCCTCTCCTAGCCTTCTTTCTTGCTATGACTCCACTGACGAATATCACATGCCACATTTTTGAATAACTATGCCCGAGAATGAATTGTTATACAACTCCAAATAAGCCATTGCTTTATTGCCAACTCAATATCCATAAAGGACTTTAAGGGCCCCGATAGGCTGATACCATACATCATGCTACCCTAAAAGACTGCGAATTTGGAAAAAAAAACACCAATTTTTAGTTTACCATTTTGTATTTATACTCAATGGATTCAGAGTATGTTCAATAGATTTTGAATGATACACTATGCCAGGTGTGCTGAATAAACTTCAGAAACAAAGATAACGCACTCTGATAGAGGCAACTGGTGTTGAAACCAACAATCTACTTTCTTATTCAGGTAGTAGAGGTAACCTATTCACAGTGTAGGCAGATCCATTTGATTCAGCATTGGGCCTGAATAATACTTGATCAACTTCGCTCTCATCATCAATTTCTTCACTATTCTGACCGTCTTCATCAGATGCACTGTTGAAAGGGAGAATTCGAAGTCTTATATCCATTCCTGTTACAATTCGCTCTGACTTTAGCTTGTACTTTCTAACAAGATCCTTCTGAAGAAGTATAATATTTGATGGCCTAGGGAGTAGCTCAACAGGTTCCCCTTTTGGAATTACCACTCGCTCCATGGCTATTCTAGCCTCCTGCAAAAAGTAGATGCACAAAATCCACTCAAAGCTTTTAAAGTAACTACATCAACGATATTGTTTGGTGATATATCAGGAAACACAGATAACAAACCAGGATAAATGAGAACTATCAATAGTAGATTATGTAAATACAATGCTAGATGCACACATATAAAAAGAAGCTAATTTTGGGCTTCGGTTGCCATAAAATACTCAGATGATGTAGGTGACACGCAGTGAATCTTAGGAATTGACCCGTGGATCATGGTGATGGGTCATGTGGAACTTAGTTTGAGGGGAAGATTGTTGGATGTGAACGAAGTTCCACATTTGGGAACCTACATATAAGGTGAAGGATCTCTTAATGGCGTGAGGCCTTTTGAGAAAAAACCGTGTGGGCTTGGCAAAAGCATACAATATCACACCATGTTAACAGTGTCTTTGGGCTGATTTATCCCAACAAAAACAAATGAGGCCTAAATCTAAGACCATTAGCCATTACTTGCGACATGATATTCATCATCTGAACTATTGAAAAAATAATATTATGGGCACGTGGGAAAGAATCTTTAGTCAACTAAGACTAGCATTAAGTGTTAGGTTAGTCTCAAGAAGTGTAATTGATACTTAATAAATGTAGTCCCATCCACAATAACTTTAAATCACATCCGATCATCAATTTTACATTTTGATATGCATAGGAATAGTTAATGAACCTCGAAATTGTATAATTTGATTATTAAGAGGATAAAAGTTGGTCAAAAATTTAGAATACTCAATTAATATTTTTTTTTATTGTGATTCAATAGTGTAAAAACTCAAGCATTTGCAATATTTGTGATTTTTATTGGCATAAACAAAGGGTGAACATGACGTAATTTATAAGTTGTTTAATATGTTGTGTTCTGTTTAAAATAAACAAAACAATCACTTATACCAATCTTTAGGATCATTTAGTTTAAAATCACGATATTCCAGAATTATAATTTTGGAATCATAACTAGGGTTATAAGTTTTAACTTAGGATCAATTCACCTTCTTAATGAGATAAACATACTTAGCTAATATTTCCAACGAAAATATAAAAAGAAATACAATGAAAAAATTGAGGGGGAAAAAGAAGAAATTGACAAATTTAATTTGTTCACGTGCCAATGTGGAGTGCAATACACACAAATTTGACATGCCAGCATTAGGTGCTCATGAGATGCATGTATGTCAAATAAAAGTGTCTATCTGGTCACCAAATAAGTTTAAGTGTCTAATTTACAAATTGTGTCAAGTTTGAGGGACTATTTAAGTATTTAAACTAAATTATTTATATAGTCAGTAGTAAAGGATACTGTATAAATACACTTTAAGGGGTAAGTGAACTCTACGTTAGAGCTTCAATTAGCAAATCTACCAAAAGCGTTAAATGTTTCTCTGACAAATTCAATCTTTTATATAACAATTAGTTTCTTATATCTCCTTATTGTTATGTCATGTCTGAAGAAAAAAATTCTCAAACTCATGTTGAAGGAATAGATAATCCAATGAAAGCTCCTTTTTATGGGTATGAGAGAAGAAGTTTGTGTGTTACTGATAGATCATGACAAAGAATTTACTATTGATTATATGATTGATTTGCTAAAATTTTATGAATATAAAGGTGACATCCCTAGAACTTATAATCTTTGTTTCTTTGATATAACAAAATTATGTGTGATTTCCTTTTTATTATATAGAGATTTAATAGATATGATGCTCGGCATCTCATTTATGATTTAAAATTGTCTCTTTTTAAATTTCATTTATCTTGTAAATCTTGAATTTCTCTTTTCATTGTTATCATAACACTATTTCTATGCTTGTTTATGTTGTTTTACAAGTTAATAAACGAGTTTTGTGTGGTTATAAAGAATTTAATTAGATTCTTTATTGCTATAAGCATATCACACACTCGATTAACTTTCTCCATAAAGATTGTTCAAAGGGGATAGATAGTTTTATGTTAATTTTTGTGTCGTTCTAATTTTATCAGATTTTTTCCCCATAAGAGACATAGTTTTATGTTAATTCTAATTATTTAATCAACTTACACATGTGTTTTACTCTTAGTCTTTTTGTAGAAAAAAATGTGCTTTGTCATCTGGCCTAGAATGACATAGAGTTGGAGGAGACAATTAAAAAGGAGTTTACATTGAATTATCCATTCCTTCAACAATTTGAGAATTTTTTTTCTTCATACATAACAATAAAGAGATATAAGAAATTAATTTGTTATATAAAAGGCTGAAATTGTCACAGAAACACTTAACTCTTTTGGTAGATTTTTTAATTGAAGCTCTAATGTTGATATCACTTACCCCTTAAAGTCTATTTATATAGTATCTTTTACTGGCTTATGAGCATATTTAAAGTTGACCATATAAATAATTTAGTCTAAATACCAAGAGAGTCTCTCAAACTTGGCATAATTTGTAAATTAGACATTTAAACTTATCTGGTGACCATATAGACACGTTTACTTGACATGCATGCATCTCATGAGCACCTAATGCTGACATGTCAAATTTGTGGAATTAGTCGAGGTGCGTGAAAGCTAATCTAAACACCACGGTCATAAAAAAAAATCTCAGACACTCAATTAGCTTTCTCCATAAAGATGTTTATAATTTTTCAAACTGTATCAATAGTTTTATGTTAATTTCTGCGTCCTTCCAACTTTATCGGAATTTTCCCATAAGGGACATAGTTTTCTGTTAATTTTAATTATTTATCGTATTTTTCCCATAAGGGACATAGTTTTATGTTAATTTTAAATACAACTAGATCCACTATGGTGGCAATTATTCTTTTCCTTTGTTGATTAGTTCTTTTTCTTTCTCTCATTTGTTTCTTCTATTATTTAGTTGAGTTAACAAATATCAATTCAATTTCGGTGAAAGAAATAATTATCCTGAACTAAACATTAGATGTAGACACTACCCTCAAGCCTCATACCCATTAAGAACCACATCCAGAAGTATTAAAATTGAGTTTTTTTAAGTTTAACAGTAATAAAGTTTTAGTAACTCGAGCACAAATAGTAAATGGTGACGTTCTACATCCTGAAAGAAAAAAGAAAAGGCTTGTGCATCAGTTAGTTGATTTTTTTGGACGAATATTAGCGAGTTGATGTGTGTGTTTTTCAATCTATTGGCTAATTAAGCTTGTCTAATTTGCAAAGGAGAATTCCTCTGGATTGGTTAACTAAGCTTGTCTATTTTGCAAAGGAGCATTCCTCTGGAAAATTAACAAAGTATGATAGAGCACCCTATGACCTTAATCTCATCTGAATGCTCCACCTTCAGATGAGACCTTAGGCAACAAGCCACTTCACACAACATTTGAAACATTAGTCTGAAATGAAATTTTTATCTCTTTTTCATTGTAAATAGCTGATGCCCTAGTCCAAAATGAAAAAAGAGAAAAGGACATCATGTGCACTAAGCTCCCCCTATGCACAAACTAGGAAAGGGCGGGACCACATTGGGTCTCATATAGGCTGCATTACTTTGCATTTCTGCAAGAGGTTATCTCTACGGTTTGAATCTGTGATCTCATAGTCACATGGCGACAACTTTTACCGTTGCGCCATGGCTCCTCTTCTTAGACTAAAATGAAACCACAATATTTTTAACCAGAGAGGTGAATCCTAAGTTGAAGTTCACTTTATGTTTTGTTTTATTGCAAACATCAGATGTTCTCACACAGCATGACAAAATGTAGCAGATATGTTTCATGCCAATGACTTCATCGGAACGTCCATGTTTTCCAGATAGTGAAAATTAGCATTTCATCATAAAGCTAAAGCCAACTTAAGGGTAGTCACCCTTAAGAATAGTTAAAACCCATTTTATCATGCAAAGCCCATTATCATCTTGATGGAAGTCAACGGCTAGAGTCTTCGAAATTGTATTTTCCAAAAAGATAGTAGAAAAAAGAATAAAAGAGGAAATTACCTCTAAGGCATCAATCTTTTCAGTCTCATTTGTCTTGGCTTCAGATTCGAGAAACTCAAAACCATCAGCAAAATCACTGATTAATGCCTGCATAGCCTTTGTCAACTGCGTTGAGGAGTTTGTCTGCAAAAAAAAAAGATACTTTTCACATAAGTCGCACAAGAATAGTGAATTTGGACTCCGCAAAGACAGCAGATAATGCATAAAAAATACCATCTTGTTTTTCCCTTCTTTCTTCAGAACTTCCATTCAAATGGGGAGATATTGCAAGTTATCTCAGAAGAATACCTTTGTAACATAAATAGGAATGCCGTGAGATCTTGCAGCTGCTTGAATCCGAGAATTTTTCTTAAGCTTGGACTGCAGAGCAAGTAGAACATCTGCTTCACTGATATTATCAGTAAACTCAACAGCATCGTCAATGTTTAGCTGTTTTATCCCTTGCATCACGCTTGCCTCTGAGATCTACAATACCTGCTCAAATATGAGTTCCACGTAGATGTTTTCCTATAGAAGCTGATGGAAGGTTTATCGTGTTTTTTCCTCTCTTCTTTTTTTCCCTTCACAAGAATCTCTTATTCTATGCCTTACTTTCCCTCATGGTAGTTAAAAACCTTAAAGCACTAAAAGGAACAGAGAGTGGATTAACTCAAATGCTTCATCAAAATGATATAAAGTTCGAGGAGGAGGCTCTGTAATTGTAAACTGAGTCTTTGACAATTACTTTAATGTGGAAAATCTTAATGAGCTAAAGCAAAGAAGAATCTCCTCTTTTCCACCTATACAAGGAGTGACAAGACTCAAGTAGAAGTTCTTTTTTTATCCAGCAATACTTTAAAATTTGCTGGGCTTGAATCTGAATAGTCAGCCAAAAGAAAAAAATCATTCCTGCTTGATACTTCTACTCTTCATTTTTGGGGCCACCAAGCACTTTACAGAGGGAGGGGGTTTATGGGACCTTAACATGAGAAAAGGCAAAGGAGGGGACAATTAAGGATACTGGAGAAGCATCAAATTAGGTTTATTAGATCCACAATTAAAAGATAGTAAGCTTTGCAGCAAGTTAAATAACAATAACATGCGAATGCAGAACCATCATCTACTAGGAGGTAATTCACTCTTTTGGAAATTGATTCTCTTTTGAACGCTCTTCAACAATATGAATAAAAGCTCGGCGATAAATCTGAACTAAGAAAATAGATTCTGAGACTCGGATTTTAATAGATATTCAATGTAGTGATGTCGTTCTTTTTTCCTTCCGAATAAGTTAAATGGCAATATCATCTTACCCCATAAAGAAAAATGCAAAGGGTATCCTCACTTTCACCGGAACCTCCTTCCATGCGCGGATCTTTTGCTGAGATGAGCTCAGTAGAATCAGGTATACCTCCATTCATCTGGATAATATCTTCAACCAAAACTTCATTTCTCTCATCAAATGGTGCTTGGATGGATGAACTTTCCATTATTCCATCTTGCGATCCTGGATTTATCTTGCGAATTTCATATTTCGGGTAACGTCCTTCTCAACACGAAAATTAACACCATGGCAGACAATTAAACAACATCCAATTAGCTTTCCAACAGGATGATATGCAAATGATTTGTCAGCAGAATCAATTTGCTAGGACTTAGGAGGGAGAACTAGTAAAAGACCTGCAAGAATAGTATCTACTGTTGCTTCTAAATCAGGGTGAACTCTCAATTCTGCCTTGGAGATTATCTCAACCCCACAGCTAAAAGATGATGGACCTTTCCTCTCCAGTACAGATTTCTGAACGCCTCTCCTGCTTGCCTCTTCATCACCAAGAGTTACACTCTGTCAAGAAATAAATTAAATAAATTATGAAATCTATGTTATAAACCTCAAAACAAAAACAAAAAATAGCTAGTCGTCCAATGGTGCACGAGAGTAGAGAGTCGCATTTTAGAACAGTAGAGTTAGACCTGATATCATCTTTTAAGAACTTCTCCACTTATAGATATCAATGTCAAGACACCTCCACGACTAAATATTTAGGCAATTAAGAAGATTCCCAAGTTTTATTGATGTTGAATGTGATACTAAAATAAGCTATTAACATCATTATAGCAAGTTAGGTTCCCTTAAGCACTACTTATTTTAATCTTCAGTTTCTCGCTTATTTTTGTTTTTTGTTCACCGTTTGTCCCTCCATGCACAGCTCATGTTGCAATTACATAGAAAATAAAGAGAATGCATTGATTCCCTTTAATTAAATTATTTTTATTTTTCACCCTTTATGCACGGCTCGTGTTGCAATTGAATAGATTATGTAGTGCATTAGTTCACTTTATTGCAGTGATACTAGTTTTGCATACTACTTCTGAGATGTGAAAGGAAAAAAGAGACGAAGTCACTTATGGTACACCTAGGAAAGGTGGGATGCCCATAGAGGCCTAGACATTTTACTAGCTTCTTTGGAAATAGACGTCCTATTACCTACAAATGTGAAGAAACAAGAGAAGTTTCATTGGGAAATCACAAAGTTCCCTTACTTACCCATTTGTAGTATAACAGCATTGCTCAACATTTACTAACCATCAACTCCAATGGTATAACTGTAACATTTACTGACTATTGAAAAAGTTCTGTAAAACAAGAACTACCTGTACTCCTCCAACCAGCATCTCTAAAGCAGGGTTCATGACTAAATTCTCTATTGTTACACCATGAGCAGTTGCAACTAACTGAATTCCTCGTTGTGCAATGGTGCTTGCAGCCATTGCCTCAAGTTTAGTACCGATCTCATCTATTACAATCACTTGTGGCATATGATTTTCCACTGCTTCCATCAGCACCTACAAAAATATAAAGTAAATACCAATCCTCATTGATCGATGATCAATAGGATTATGTTTGGAGCCACTAGTAAGGGAAGGACAGGTCCACCCAAAACCAGCAACAGGTATATCCTCAGGAAAGCGATTCATCTAGTAAATGTAGTCTCAGTTTTGCTTTCACAAATGTGGGTAAGATAGAAGCACCTTTTCAAAACAGTAATTTTATTTTCATCTTGCTAACAGAGTGGAAGTCAAGCCCCTACCTTGTGTTGCATATCATTATGTGGAACTTGCATCCGCCGAGCATTACCTATTCCTGCGTGAGGTATATCACCATCCCCACCAATTTCATTAGAGGTGTCAACAATCATTACACGCTTCCCATAATCATTTGCAAGCATCCTGGCTATGTCCCTAGGACAAAAAATGAATCCTTATATACTCGTCTGCGAAATCTCATGGAAATAGCTTGATTGTGATAGTAGGAGATACATGCACATTGTAGAGGAATTATTTATGCCATGTTCTAACTGTAGGATTTTGTAAGTGTATCATATGTAGCTCGGACTCTCTAAAAATGTTGCCGCATCTGTATCGAATTCTCCGAAAATGCACTACTTTTGAAGAGTCCGACACACACTCGTTGCCATTTTATAGAGTCCGAGCAACATAGCCTATTTCCTAGTGTAAGGAGAAATGAGAAGAGAAAGCATGTGTAATGGTGTGGGATACAACGATAAGCACATACAGACAGCTGAACCCTTGATACATCAAGTGATCAAACAACAACAACAACGAACCCAGTGTGGTCCCACCATGTGGGGTCTGGGGAGGGTAGAGTGTACGCAGACCTAACCCCCACCTTAAAAGGTAGGGCGGCTGTTTCCGAAAGACCCTCGGCTTAAGAGAGAAGAACAAGGGAGGAGAAACAAGGAAAAACAAGACATAGGTCAGTAAAGCCAGGCATATAACAGACAATATAAAGCCAGGCATACATCAAGTGATCAAACGTTAGACAGATTTCCATCACATTGGTAACCAATAATGAGGGACAATGAGGAGGAAATGCAAGAAACAAACATCTAAAAGGAACAGCCAAAATACATAACTAAGGATACCCTGAATAAGAAATGTTAACAAATACACTTCTTGCAGTAAATACAATAGATGTATACGACATACTGAATAATTGTAAGAGCCCAGTATGCAAGACCGACCCCCAACTAAGAGCCCAATCCACAAAATTTCCCCACCACTTCATAAACATCATTCCATTAGATACAGTAACAAACAGCAATGTCTAAACTAGTCTGGGACAATTTTTTAGCTAAATAAGCCCACAAAGACTTCAGAAAAGAACAGGACCAAAAAAAGGAAGAGTTGAAGCAATAGAATTACATCACGAGGAAACTAGAAAACTTTAATATTATAGACTATGTCCAGGATTTGCAATTTTACCAACAAAAAAAACTGATATTGGGGTATGATGTTGTCTTCACAAATTGCAAGAAACCTGTTTTGTTCCATGAACCATGACTTCATGAAAGCTGCGGACTCAAATAAATAGAGGCTATTAAACATGTACAAAATTGAGTTTAAAGATAAGTAAGAGGTCTCGGCTTATTTCTCAATGAAAAAGACATCAGGAAGCCATGTCTAGATACCAAATTAACAGCGCCAATAATAAAATTTCAGAGAGTTGGCAAAGACCTGATAAAAAAAACTACTCACTGGTTTCAAGCTATGCATCACACAACGAAAAGCCACTGCCTGTTTCCAACCTTGAAGGAGCTAGGTAGCATCTCTGTGGTATAGCTTACCAAAATATAAAACCAAGTTTGCATTGGAATTGGACATATTTGAAGTATGACTTCTATGTGTCTTTGTTATTAGGTTTATTCACTCCTATTCTCAAAATTGAGGCGAACGGAGAAGCAACAAGAAAACTTCTATCTTTCTAATGTCATAACCAGAAATGTAATGGCAATTATTAACTTTAAGGAGGAGAAGACTAATCACGGATAAACAGCAGAAATGTCCTCTACTTTCATGCTATTGCACATCAAAGATCGGAGGGCATGACATGAGAATACATCTAATGACCAACCTGATAATAGTTGTTTTCCCTACTCCAGGAGGACCAATGAGCAACAAAGAAGAACCATCTTTAACTAGATCTCGCAATGAGTTTGCACTTCCAGATATTGCACGACCAACTCGACAAGTCAAACCAATAATTGCACCTTTCCGGTTTCTAATAGCACTAATTCGGTGTAAAGTTCTGCTAATGCCAGCTCTATTGTCAACTGCAAAGTCACCAACCTGTAACATGAGAAATCATTAAATACAGTGCTAACCAAATTATTGCTAGCACTACCTTTTTGCCTTGAACCCGGGTAAATTGTTATCAACGGCTATGTTACTGCATTTCCAGGGTCATAATTACTATTGAGTCTGAAACTAAATCACTAGTGTCTTTGAGCACATTAAGACACCAACTGAAAAAAAGAAACTTGTTAATCAATCAGGCACAACCTCAACATTTCCACTCAATTAAAGGTTCAGTGTGTGTGCGTGTATAAGAGAGTTGGCCAAGGCCGACCCTGATCAGAACCAAAACCTTCCTAATTCAATTGAAGCTACCATTGCAACTTTAAATCAAACTACTCCTACAGGAAGAAGCAATACAGGATTTTAAAATCATGGATGGGAAGTATCAAGTATCATCACACCCACAATTCCTCTGGTTATGAACTTAGCATAAGTATATGGTATTTTTCAAATCATTCTACTCTCTCCTCCCCAATTTATGTGATGCACTTTCTCTTTTAGCCCGTCCAAAAAGAATTACCTTTCTATAATTAGAAACAACCTAACTTTATACTTCACATTTTACACTTAAATGAAATACATTTGTAGTCATACAAATATTCAAAAGTCCATCTTTCTTTCTTTCTTAAACTTTATCTCCAGCTAAAACCGCATCACTAAATTGGCACGGAGTGAGTATTATATAGTAAATCGTAGAGCCAGAATTTTTACTAAGTTGGATTCAACATCTATTGTAACCTTATGTATACACTGTAATTTTTTGATGAAGAGGATTTCAAACCCCTTCTGATACCCTAGCTCCGCTCATGTATATAGCTCAAGCTGAATTGGGAACTACATTTATTCAATTTTAACCTGCGAGGTAGCTTGGTGAAGGTCATCCAAAGTTATCGGATGATCCGACAAGATGAAATCTCCAGAAGGGAATCGAGCAAGTGGCTTACGACCCAAGTCCATAACCACCTCAATTAAATTGGAAAACTCCGGGTGTTCGCCAACTCCTCGCCGCATCTCCTCCGGCAGCAAAGACAGTAACCGACCCAATTCCACTTGAAATTCATCATCAGCAATCAAAGAAGATGATGATGCCGAAGATGATGATGATAAGCGCAAGAAAAACGGGGGTTTACTCAGCAATTTTGTGGGTATTACAGTAAAGGGTGAAAAGGGGAGGGATTGAAATGGAGGTATTTGATTTTGGTGGGGAAAATGGAATTGTGGGTTTGGTGAAGAAGAAGAAGCTGAATGGTATAAAGCAAATGAGAGCATTGCTTTCTTGGCGCTAAAACTTGCTTTAGGGTGTTCTCTATGTTTTAGCAAATTCAGAAATTTGACTGCAAATGAGCGGTTTACCTTTGCTTATCCTCTTTTTTTCTTTTTGTTTATTCCCTTTTTTATATATTTTTTTTAGATTCAAACTATATATTTCCTCCGTCCCAATTTAGTGGTGGTTTCAGAGGAAAATCAAGCCAAGCTGTTCCAAAGGTTGAACTTCCTATAGAGGAAGTGAATTATTTATCTATATTGAGGCTGATCCGTCCACAAAGCTACCAAAAAACTCAAGAAAATGGGGTGGAGAGTATTATCAAGGTATTGCCAAAGAGGAATAAACCAAAAGTTAGAATATAAAAACACTTATTTGGAACATTAGATCAGTGAAATCGCAACAAGCTTTCCAAAGAGTGCAAATGTTTCATAATTTTCATAAATTTTCTTTCATTAATTTGTTGGAATCCTTTCAACATACGAGGCATATTAACTGCTATAGAAGAAGTATGAAGAAGCCTATGGTAAAGGCAAACTGTAATGGCAAAATATGATGTTTTGTCAAACTCAGATTTTGATTGTACAATGATCAAGGATACGGAACAACAATTAACAATATGTTTAAAGCATCAACAGCGGACTCACAGACTTATTGTTACATTAGTCTATACTAAATGTAATGCTGAGGAAGGACTAACACCGTGGGAAGACATATATCAATTATCAGCAGAAATGGACAGTCCATGATTACTAGGTGGTGATTTTAATGTGGTGTTAAATGGTGAAGAGAAAATTGGTGGTCGTCCGGTCCAAGATGTCGACCATGAAGATCTTGATATTTGTATCCAAAGTTGTGATTAAGAAGAAGTTCAATTTAAAGGAAGTCCATTCACCTGGTGGAATGGAAGAACTGAAAGTGACTGCATTTTTGAGAAATTAGATAGAATCTTATCCAATCAACTGATGCAAAATTGTTCCAATCACATGAAGGTTGAACATCTTGCTAGAATAGGGTCTGATCATGCTTTTATATTATTACATATGAAAGAGGAGGTGAGTAGACATAGAAAAGCTTTTAGGTTTCTGAATTTCTAGGCTGAAAATGTTGATTTTATGGAAGTGCTGAGACAAAACTAATTATCAGATGGGAATCAGAATCCTTTTTTAATGTATAAGGAAAATTTTGTTGATCTGATATGGAGACTACTGGCTAATAACTGGTATTCATTTTTAATTAATGGCCAATCCCATGATTTCTTTCACTATACCAGAGGAGTGAAACAAGGAGACCCATTATCCCCTGCACTTTTTATACTGTCAGCTGAAGTTTATCTAGGGCCCTAAATGCTTATTTGAGGATAATCAATTCCAGGGATATCTATGGGATGCTAAAATAGAGTGCTAAAATAAATCATCTGCTCTACCTAGATGAAACTATCATATTTGCATCAGTTCATAAATATTTCTTGAAGAATATTATGAAAGTTTTGCAGAACTATGAGACTCAATCAGGTCAAAAAATCAATAGAGACAAGAGTGCCTATTATCTTCACCATAATGAAAGTAGTGTTAACAGTTCACTGGTGGGAAGAGTGTACAGGTTTTAACATAGGCTAGTAGTATGCCCTATTACACATTCCAGAAAAGGAAAAAAAACACTATCTTGATTTTATTAGAAGAGTTAAAGCAAAACTACAGGCTTGAAAATGAAATCTACTAGCCTATGGAAGTAAAGGAAGTTTTGATTAGTAGTGTTTTGCAAAGTGTTCCTGTCCACATCCTATGTGCTATTGTTCCTCCAATATGTGTTCTAAAAGAACTTCATAGAATCTTTGCTAAATTTTTCTGCAGTAACAAAGTCACTGGTGAAAGTAATGTAACACTCCAAATTTTGTTTATCAATACTCGAACCATTCTTCATATGCGTATAGACTCGAACTGAATGACTTCTAATTGTATATATGAGTTAGGATCAATTCCTAAGTATGGGATCTCTAACATCAAGTCAAGCCCAAAGAATTTCTATCGGCTAAGTTTTCGTATGTGACCGTATAAGGGTCAACTTCAAACGACCATATCTCCTAGATTATAACGAATTGGGTGGCTCATGACCTATCAAATTAAATGTCTTTGAGTCTTCTTTCCAACGCCACCAAGATTGCATTTTTTGGAGTTCGGAGTAAACGTTATGTCCAGTTAACCAGAAGGGTACGCGACCAGTCCGCCCCGCGGACTTGGCCAATTTTGGTTCAACTTAAAATATCGAAAAAAATGAACTATGGGGGACATGTAACACCCCCAAAAATTTTTACTAAGATTCGTACTGTTCTTCGGGTATGGGTAGGATCGAACTCGACTATTGTGAAGTGTATGCATGAGTTAGGATAAGTTCCTAAGTAATTGAAGAGTGTTAGAGGTGATTTAGGGTCATAAGGGATCCCTAAAACCAAGCTAAGTCAAAAAGAATTCGTCTTGGCTAAGTTTTCCAATGAGTTCGTATAAAGGTCGACTTCCAATGACCATATCTTTTTGAATGTGACGATTTGGATGGCCCATTTCCTATTAAATTAAAGGTCTTTGAGTCTTCTTTCCAACGCCACCAAGATTGCATTCTTTGGAGTTCGGAGTCAAAAGTTATGACTATCTTAAGACGGACTAGCACTGCAGGAATTTCAGGCCTGGGCTATAACTGCAAGAAACCTGGGCTTGGCGCCGCAGTGGCGCGATGCGCCATTATAGAGCCAGGAATAAGCCTCAGTAGTTTGGTCCCTGGTGCGACGCGCCACTATTAGGCCTGCAGGGTTTTTAAGCCTATTTTCCAGAACCTAGAAAATTTAGGCTTGGCGCTGTAAGGGCGCGACGCGCCACTATAGCGCCAGAAAATAGCCTCATTAGTTTGGTCCTTGGCGCGACGCGCCACTATCAGATGTGCAGGTTTTAAGCCTATATTCGACTTGGCGCTGCAGTGGCGCGGCGCACCACTATAGCGCCAGGAGGATTTTAGCCCGTTTTTCCAAATTTTTGAAGAAGGGAAAATTAGACATTTTCCCTAATTATATATACACTGATTTGGTCACGTTTTGGACCATTATTTCAGTCCCTTCCTCTCTCTAAAAGCCCTAGAAAATCCACTCTCTTTTCCTTTAAATCCATCTCCAACAAGGATTGCCTTCAAGAACTTCAAGAATTCAAGCCTTCCATTGAAGACCTAACATCAAGGTTTCTTCAAAGTCTTCACCAAGGTATGTAAGGCTACTCAAAGCATGGGTTGATTCCACCCATGTGCCCTACATCTTCTTTGAGATTGATTGTTCATAAGAATGGAGTTTGTTGAAAGATTTATGTCCAACTAGGTCTTTTTCATCTATTAACCTAATTTTTATTATGTTGATATTGTGGAGTCAAGAAAGTGATGTGCTACATGTTGGTATGAATTGATTGAGATGAGAGGTTGAACATATTTTGTTGATTTTCTTAACTATGTTAACTATGTTAAATATGTTTATTTTCTTAAATATGTTGCTCATCTTGAATTGTTGATTTAGAATCTTGGAGTTTTGACGAGTCCCCAAAGATTTATTAAATAAATAGAGAAATGATCGGATAGGTTTGTATGTTGTTATAAATGCATATTTAAACTACTCTTAAAAGATATGATTGGGATTGATCGGATAGTATGATTGGGAGAGGTTTGATTGTGATAGAATTGATGATTTGACAAGGTTCCAAATGAGACTTGTCGATATGATTTGATTGAGTTGATTGGATGGAGTTTTATGAGAATTGAGTATTGAGAGGAGTATCGAGCACCGAATTGAGTAAGAGTAAGAAATAACTCGAATCCAATAACTACGTCGCCAAACATAGGAGGGGATTGAACCGTTAAAGTCAGATACTTCCCCAAACTTTATTGTCCTGACATGATAGGAATTGGTTGGATTGGATCCATGATTGGTTGATTCGTTCATACCCTGGCAAGGTATGGAAGGGCGTGGCAACAACGTCGGCTTGTTGTACTATCACTGGCTCATAAGTGATAGTTGTCGAATAAGAGAAACTCTCATATAGGTCTTGATAGTACTCTGAGCCGGATTGGGTTGAATTGTATGTGATTGGTCCCGTCTAAATCATATCCCTATTTAGACTTAGGACACTTGATTGAGTTATTCTTTCTCTTGAGTTAGGATTTTGAGTTGAATTGATTCTTCCTTGATGATTGTTTCATTCGGCCATTTTACATACTCGTATATTTTATATACTGACGTCATTTGGCCTGCATCGTTTTATGATGCAGAGACAGGTCCTAGAGATCATCAACCGACGCACCGTTGAAGATCTTCTTACTTCCAGCTAGTTGGTGAGTCCTCCAGTTTTCGGAGGATACCGAGATTATCTTTATAGCTTTGTTTTATTTTCTTTATTTTGATTGTTGGTAGCCATGGACTTGTCATTTGCACCTCCTAGACTTTTGATAAAGGCTTCATAGACTTGAGTGTGGAAGTGTTGAATTGTCCGTTTTGACTAGTGTTATTCTAGTTAGTTATTGATTGGGTATTTGTTTGGCCTTTGGCCCTAAATGATGAATAGTATCCTTATGATTGAGTCTTCCGCTAATAGAATATAACTGAATGAATGTGTGACCGGACCAAGTGGTTCGCTTGAAGGTCAGAAATAGCTTTCGAGTGCCGGCCACGTCTAGGGTACCTTCCCGGAGCGTAACAGGACAACTCCGCAACGTAGACTTGTTCCACCCTAGTTCAAATTTCTGTCCGTTTTTAATTTTTGGGAGGTACTTTTTGGTCTTTTCCTACTTTTTCCAACCTAACCCACTATGTTTTAGGGCTAAGATCCGCCCCATATCAGTATCCTAGGGGTGGTTTCTTCTCATTCACCCCTAGAACTTTTGAGAAAAGAGATGTGAGAGGAGGAGAAGAGCTAGTATTCAAGATCTTCAAGCTATGTCTTTGATTTTTTGTGAGATAATCTTCATTTCAGGTATGTAAGGATACTCATAACATTGGATTGAGTTCATCCTCGTGCCCTACATCTTTATTCGTTGAGTTGATTGAGTTTGAGGTTTTAATGAGTTGAGTTCTTGAGTTATCTATAAATCCTATTGAGTTTTTGTATATAAATTCATATGTATTGATGATGCCTTTGAGTTAAGTATTTTGAGGTATACATTCATGTATTCATTCACATGAACTCAAGATGAGATTTCATTTTTGTCACAATTTGTCTTGAGGTTGAGATTGATGGTTTCCATGTATAAATAAAGTATTGCTTTCAAAGTGAGATGATGCATATTTTAATGAGTATTGATGAAATTGAACATAGAGTTAAATGAGGATTTTGAAGCAAGATGTTTGATGATGATATAAATGATATTTATTTTTTTAAAGTAAAATTATTGATGAAGAGGTAATGTTGATGATGATGTTTTTAGATGGAGTGGATTAGAGTCTAATGTGACTACATGATATAATTTGCATAATTTGATTTGATTGGAGTCTTATGAGGATTTTGAGTATAAATGATTGTTTGAAAAAGAGTTTTAAAAATGATTTGTGAACGTTTTTACATAAATTATTTATGCACTATTTTGAGTTTAAAGAATGATTATTTTTATTTTTAATTTAGAAAGAGTTTAAGCATGAGTTGAGTTTGAGAAGTTTCTTAATTATTATTTTGAGCATAAGTATATTGAGTATAAACGAGTTGAGCATTTTTACACTAAAACATCTACTTTGAGATTGAGTTGAGGAGTTAAAATTATGTTTTAAATGCATTTAATATTTACTGCATTGGTTGAGTTTGAAAGCATGATTTTGAATGTTTTAAAAGAGGATGCATTAAGAAGGAGTCAAGTTGATGTCTTTAAGCGTTTTATTACTTTGAAACATGAATATTTCCTCGACATAAATAATCATTTTGAGGAAGAGTGATGGGACTGCATGATTGAGTTGAAAGCATGTCTTAAATGAAAACATTAATGATTGTTGACTCGAAGTCCTAATGAGTCATGAATGAGTGTTGAAAGGATTGCCTAATTGAATGAAGTGATGATTGAAATTGATTAAGTTTTGAAAAAAGGTCCAATGAGACCAGATTGATTGAGTTTTGAGAAAGGTTCAATGAGACTTGTTGAAATGACTAGATTGAACTGATTGGATAGAGTTTTATGAGCATTGAATCTTGGGAGGGGTATCGAGCATCGAATTGGATAAGAGTAAGTAATAACTATGTCGTCAAACGTAGGAGATGATTGACCCGTTAAAGTCGGATGTTTCCCAAATTATTGTCCTCTCATGATAGGACTTGATTGGTTATGGATCCATGATTGTTGATTCGTTCCTACCCTGGCAAGGTATGAACAGACATGGAAACAACGTCAGTTTATTAATTATCACTGCTCATAAGTGATAGTTGTCGGATAAGAGAAACACCAAAATTGAGTGGATTGTGCGTGGTATGATTGGTTCGATTGAGATTGTAGATGATTGAGTCGATTTGAAAGACATTTCTAAATTCTAATTTGCATACCTATTGAGTAGAGTCCTTTGAGTTTATTATTGAGTGGATTGAACATGATGTGATTGGTTTGATTGGTATTGTAGATGATTGAGTCGATTTGTAAAACATTTCTAAATTCTAATTTGCATACCTGTTGAGTCGAGTCCTTTGAGTTTATTATTGAGTTGATTGAATATGATGTGATTGGTTTGATTAGTATTGTAGATGATTGAGTCGATTTGTAAAACATTTCTAAATTCAGTTGGGTAAAACGGATAGGTTTTAAAATTTTGATATCTTGAAAACCCCAAATCTGAGCTAAAATCAGTAGATAATTGATGGAAAAAGATGAAATCATGATAAGAGGACTTACCCAGCCAATATTCCTCGAAAATCCCTTTCAAAATCGCCTAGGCTAAGCTTCTAGGGTTCAATAATGGAGGAAATAGGATAAATCTCGATTTTTGAAAAATTTCAAGTCTGTTCAGGCATTGCCCTTCTCGATCGCGACACCTCTCCTCGCGATCGCGAAGACGAATTTCGATCAACTCATTAATTGACCGTCGTGCTCGCAGAGAGGGCTGCTCGATCGCGATGACTGATCAAGCTCACACTTTGTAATTGTGACTAAGTCGATGCGATCGTGAAGAACAACATTACAGGCACCAGATATTAGCAGAGCACAGCTAAATCACTAAGTCTTAATCTTGGAATCAACCCTCGAAATTCGTTCGGAATCCCGAGCACACAAAATTTATATTCTACCATACTAATTTCAATTTTTCGGACTCAATGGAACCATCGGAATTCAAATTTGAGGTCTCCTTGACCTAAAACTCAAAATGTTGCAAATAAACTTAGGCTTTCAAAATACCAAAGCGGGCTCGAGACCTCTAAAAATTCAACTAACACATCTTCTAAACCAAAAACCATCCCCAAAATCCAACGAAGTCATCAAAATTTCATTCCGAGTGTCGAAACTTCAAAAGTTGACAAAAGTCGAACCTTGGCCTTAAATTCATCAAATTGCCAACTCAAGACCTCAATTCTTCGTTATAGACCCAATTCTGATTCTGTAAACTCTCCCAGACCAATTTCCTCATTATGGAGCAGCTGGAATCGATGAAATTTTATTTTGGGACTCGTTGCTTCGGCTGACCTAAAATGCCATTTTTAAACTCTTATAGTTTATGAAAACTCAAAATTCTCAAAACCCACTTTTTCATTGAATTTTTTCTCAAAATCAATACTCAACACAAATCAAAAACGACTTAGGTAAACTAGGAGGGGCAAAATGGTCACTTCACAAAAAATTCCAAAAATGACTTTCAGGGTCATTACAGTTAATCTATTGTTAAATAGTCTATGACTAAATAAAATTTATTTAATCTACTGTTAAATAAGATTAGCGTTCATTTTTATTTTATAGTGACAAATTATCCACTGCAAATATTATTTTAATTTTTAAATAGCGGTTATTTTGTAACTTTATTGTTATTATAAGGAACAAAATCCAGTTAATATACTTGAAATTAACTAGTCATATAATGTTTAGATCAATATAGCATGGATATCCTTTATGATTTTATTGTTACAGTGGGTAAAATTAGTTTTTTTAATCAATACACGACAAGAACAAAATATTCCTATATATAGGCCATTTGTAGCTATGATAATCCGTTGTTAAATAGAACGGATTGTTGTTATTTATGCCACAAAAGTTATTGTTGTTAATCTTATTTTTTTGTTATAATGATATGATAAACAATTATTTTTTAACAGTATTATTGTCACAATAGATAAAATTTAGTGAACATGTGTGAAATTAATTATTTGCAAAATGTATAACATATATTCTAATTGCTAGCTTCTCGATATAATTATGCAGTTGTATGTAATGAACACAATGAAGTCTTAGCAAAGAAGGCTTTTGACAATGGAGCTTACCTTTACATCAAAAAGCCACTTGACGAAGTAATTGTGAAACGCTTGTGGCAATTTGTATTGAGGGAAAAAATACAAAGAGAGAAACTGATAAAAGGACAAGCAGGAGAGGAGAATATGCCTATTACTACTGAGGAATAGAGCAATAACATTCATAAGACTGAAAAAGATGGAAAATACAAGTTGAGAAGGAAAAGAGACACAAAAAGTACAAAAGAGATTAATGAAGGAAAAGAGACACAAAAAAGTCAAAGCAATGCTATTAATAAGACGGTTACGCATAAGAGCTGCATAGTATGGAATGATGATCTCCATTTCAAATTCACGGAAGCTATAGAAGAACTTGGTGAAGGAAGTATGTTTATCTCAATATTAATTAATTTTGTCTACAATTCATTTCTATATACACAACAATATGCATAGTTAGAATTCACGAATACTGATTATTGTATTTAGATGTACCTCGGCTTAATTTAGAAAGATTAAAGTAGTGATTAAATTAAAGTTACATTCGAATGAAACATGCAGGATGTTACCTGGCGGATATTCTTAAAGTGATGACGTGCCCGATCTTACCAAAAAATAAGTTTCTAGCCATCTTCAGGTGCATGCTTAAAAAAAGTGATTTCATCAAACACTTCTGTCATCTATATTTTTTAACAACAATCTTAATTTTAATTCTATGTCAAAATCATTTATCAGAACAAAAATTTAATTTTACATCAATTCCACCGTAAATGTTTGAAAATTATTCTCATCTTTAGTCCTCAAATTTTTTATCAAAACACACGCTAAGTAAAGAGGATTAGTAATAGTCTTTTATTAAATGTTTAGTGATAGGAATTTTTTGTTGCTAATTTTTATTTTCTTGTAATGACTATTTAATGAAATAATATTATTGTCAATCTTTAATTCAAAAGATTTTTTATCGTTCGTTGGTTATCAATAAAAAAAATTATTAAAAATGACTTGTGTCATACATTTCAAACTCACTTAAATAACAATGCGTTGAGACGATAATTATATCCATAGTCCAACTCTCCTTTGCTTTTTCGCTTCTTTCAGAAATACCGTAATAATTCAAGACCTCAAAAAGAGCAAAGATATATTTGTCGAGGATCCTCAAGTGGTTCTCAACAAAGAAATAGCTATAACACATCATTAGAAAGAAAGAAAAAAATAGTTGTAAGAGTTTTGGAAGAATACCTCGTCTTCAAACAAATATTCCAAATCAAATCCAAAAAGGCCCAGAGTTTCCACCAGTACTTAATACCAATAACATTTTTCCAAGTTCAACTCAACAACAGCTTCATCACTCACAACTTCAAGTTCAACCCCACTACCCAGGGGAGGACCCAAGGCAAGTTCAGGGGGTTCATCCGAACCCCTTTGTTAAAAAATTACACTATATATATAAGATAAAATTTTTAATTTATATGTATATATTTAACATTGAACCCCCTGAACATAAGCTAAAGGACTAGCACAGTGGC
The DNA here is from genome assembly GCF_947179165.1 of Solanum dulcamara. Lineage (NCBI taxonomy): Eukaryota > Viridiplantae > Streptophyta > Magnoliopsida > Solanales > Solanaceae > Solanum > Solanum dulcamara. The sequence continues at coordinate 7,720,635 of NC_077246.1, read as the reverse complement.
AAATGGGGTTCAATATTTCGCCTTAGTTTGTCTCAAACTCACAGGTTCGAATCCAACGCCACTGCCACTACCTCAACCCATTTTTGTCGGTCCAAAATGTTGCTGGCAGTAGGATACAACAACACAGCCAGTTATTTGGAATGTTGGGTTCTGAAAACCCAATTTTTGGGAGCACTAATTATAGATCTAGTCTGGCGTTTAATAGTAGGAATCATCATGGTTATGGTATGGATCATCATACTCAAAATGATTATAGTGCAATAATGTCTGATGTAAATATTGGAACTGCGATAATAAATGGATTGGGCGCAACAAATGCTAATTTTCAGCAATATACTGGTGAACGAAACATGTTTGATCCAAACAGTATCATCGGGACATCAGATGCGAATGATATTGAAGGAAGAGATTATGAGTTGGAAGATAGTGATGTGTATTTCAATTTCAATAATATGGATGATCTCCTCCAAAATCCTCAATCTCCAAGTGCTACCCCACCTAATGAACATGACAGTGAATTTGTGCTTTTATCTCATTTCGTTTACTACTCTTTATTTATTTGAAATATTATTTTGATAGAGTTGAATTCTGAGATAGTCACTCAACTAGTCTATATTATCTTAAAAAGTTGCATTCTACATATGCATATCACAACAACATCGAGTATCGAGCTTCCAAGAATAGCAAATTTCCTGATGAATAATCCAACATGATGATAAGATGATTTGCAATTCCTTTACTTTCCAGTGCCACCAGGAGCAGTCCAACCACAAGCAACCAAACTTTTATTGAAGTTTTACCAAAACAGAATGACGGTATTTAAGTTTTAGCATTGAAACTTTGACATTTCTATTTTCAGTATTTATGCCCATTCCTAAGGCCTATTATTAATCAACTTAGACATTCTATTTCTGTGTGGCTTTATATCAAAAAAATCAAGTGTTGCTTTCTTATTTTCTTTATTATGAAATTCAATGACTAGCAACAAATGTAGGAAAACACTAAATTGAAGAAATATTGCTATAAAAGAATAATCTTCCAAAAAAAAACATATTGTTATAAAAGTGGTTGTTTCTTTTATAAGTAAAAAAATTGTTATAGGTAAAATATAACATAAAAGCCTAATATCGAAAAAAATCTAGCTTTTATAATGAAGTGTAGTTTTTTTTGATAATCCAATGAAGTGTAGTTACATAAACATAATGTTATAGAGATATTGATTGTACTTTTATTTGCTTTTAGGGAGTAAGCGTTTACAATAATATGATGGAAAATCTTTAGGATAGCTCAAATTCATTATTACTGAATTTGAATTATCACTGAATTATACACCAAGCTTAAATCTTTGCATTGTTACTTCAAAGCTTGAGTATCAAAAAAGATTGGGGAAGGAATCCACTTAAGAGGTTGTTTGGTTGGTGCGATAAAGGATTACAATTCCGAAATAAATTGCAAGATTATTTTGTCTTGCGTTTGGTTGGTGGAATATAAAATAACAATCACATAGGATGTACTTAAATAGAGGAATTAGTTATCTCACATAGAAGGTGAAATAGCTATTCTCGTAGAATATCATGTTCTTTTTTAATTCAACGAATCCAATGCAATTAGCGAGAGTCATTACAGTTTAGTTCAGAAAGGAAAGGCATTCACCAGTAGAAATCCTAAAAAGGGGAAGTACCCTGCCTCTCCTAGCCTTCTTTCTTGCTATAACTCCACTGACGAATATCACATGCCACATTTTTGAATAACTATGCCCGAGAATGAATTGTGATACAACTTCAAATAAGCCATTGCTTTATTGCCAACTCAATATCCATAAAGGACTTTAAGGGCCCCGATAGGCTGATACCATACATCATGCTACCCTAAAAGACTGCGAATTTGGAAAAAAAAACACCAATTTTTAGTTTACCATTTGTATTTATACTCAATGGATTCAGAGTATGTTCAATAGATTTTGAATGATACACTATGCCAGGTGTGCTGAATAAACTTCAGAAACAAAGATAATGCACTCTGATAGAGGCAACTGGTGTTGAAACCAACAATCTACTTTCTTATTCAGGTAGTAGAGGTAACCTATTCACAGTGTAGGCAGATCCATTTGATTCAGCATTGGGCCTGAATAATACTTGATCAACTTCGCTCTCATCATCAATTTCTTCACTACTGTGACCGTCTTCATCAGATGCACTGTTGAAAGGGAGAATTCGAAGTCTTATATCCATTCCTGTTCCAATTCGCTCTGACTTTAGCTTGTACTTTCTAACAAGATCCTTCTGAAGAAGTATAATATTTAATGGCCTAGGAAGTAGCTCAACAGGTTCCCCTTTTGGAATTACCACTCGCTCCATGGCTATTCTAGCCTCCTGCAAAAAGTAGATGCACAAAATCCACTCAAAGCTTTTAAAGTAACTACATCAACGATATTATTTGGTGATATATCAGGAAACACAGATAACAAACCAGGATACATGAGAACTATCAATAGTAGATTATGTAAATACAATGCTAGATGCACACATATAAAAAGAAGCTAATTTTGGGCTTCGATTGCCATAAAATACTCAGATGATGTAGGTGACACACAGTGAATCTTAGGAATTGACCCGTGGATCATGGTGATGGGTCATGTGGAACTTAGTTTGAGGGGAAGATTGCTGGATGTGAACGAAGTTCCACATTTGGGAACCTACATATAAGGTGAAGGATCGCTTAATGGCGTGAAGCCTTTTGAGAAAAAACCATGTGGGCTTGGCAAAAGCATACAATATCACACCATGTTAAAAGTATCTTTGGGCTGATTTATCCCAACAAAAACAAATGAGGCCTAAATCTAAGACCATTAGCCATTACTTGCGACATGACATTCATCATCTGAACTATTGAAAAAATAATATTAAGGGCACGTGGGAAAGAATCTTTAGTCAACTAAGACTAGCATTAAGTGTTAGGTTAGTCTCAAGAAGTGTAATTGATACTTAATAAATGTAGTCCCATCCACAATAACTTTAAATCACATCCGATCATCAATTTTACATTTTGATATGCATAGGAATAGTTAATGAACCTCGAAATTGTATAATTTGATTATTAAGAGGATAAAAGTTGGTCAAAAATTTAGAATATTCAATTAATATTTTTTTTTATTGTGATTCAATAGTGTAAAAACTCAAGCATTTGCAATATTTGTGATTTTTATTGGCATAAACAAAGGGTGAACATTACGTAATTGAGGGGATCAATTCACCTTCTTAATGGGATAAACATACTTAGCTAATATTTCCAACGAAAATATAAAAAGAAATACATTGAAAAAATTGAAGGGAGAAAAAGAAGAAATTGACAAATTTAATTTTTTCACGCGCCAATGTGGAGTGCAATACACACAAATTTGATATGCCAGCATTAGGTGCTCATGAGATGCATGTATGTCAAGTAAAAGTGTCTATCTGGTCACCAAATAAGTTTAAGTGTCTAATTTATAAATTGTGCCAAGTTTGAGGGACTATTTAAGTATTTAAACTAAATTATTTATATGGTCAGTAGTAAAGGATACTGTATAAATACACTTTAAGGGGTAAGTGAATTCTACGTTAGAGCTTCAATTAGCAAATCTACCAAAAGCGTTAAGTGTTTCTCTGACAAATTCAATCTTTTATATAACAATTAGTTTCTTATATCTCCTTATTGTTATGTCATGTCTGAAGAAAAAAATTCTCAAACTCATGTTGAAGGAATAGATAATCCAATGGAAGCTCCTTTTTATTGGTATGAGAGAGAAGTTTGTGTGTTACTGATAGATCATGACAAAGAATTTATTATTGATCATATGATTGATTTGCTAAAATTTTATGAATATAAAGGTGACATCCCTAGAACTTATAATCTTTGTTTCTTTGATATAACAAAATTATGTGTGATTTCCTTTTTATTATATAGAGATTTAATTGATATGATGCTCGGCTTCTCATTTATGATTTAAAATTGTCTCTTTTTAAATTTCATTTATCTTGTAAATCTTGAATTTCTCTTTTCATTGTTATCATAACACTATTTCTATGCTTGTTTATGTTGTTTTACAAGTTAATAAACGAGTTTTGTGTGGTTATAAAGAATCTAATTAGATAATTAGATTCTTTATTGCTATAAGCATATCACACACTCGATTAACTTTCTCCATAAAGATTGTTCAAAGGGGATAGATAGTTTTATGTTAATTTTTGTGTCGTTCTAATTTTATCAGATTTTTTCCCCATAAGAGACATAGTTTTATGTTAATTCTAATTATTTAATCAACTTACACATGTGTTTTACTCTTAAGTCTTTTTGTAGAAAAAAATGTGCTTTGTCATCTGGCCTAGAGTGACATAGAGTTGGAGGAGACAATTAAAAAGGAGTTTACATTGAATTATCCATTCCTTCAACAATTTGAGAATTTTTTTTCTTCATACATAACAATAAAGAGAGATAAGAAATTAATTTGTTATATAAAAGGCTGAAATTGTCACAGAAACACTTAACTCTTTTGGTAGATTTTTTAATTGAAGCTCTAATGTTGATATCACTTACCCCTTAAAGTCTATTTATATAGTATCTTTTACTGGCTTATGAGCATATTTAAAGTTGACCATATAAATAATTTAGTCCAAATACCTAGAGAGTCTCTCAAACTTGGCATAATTTGTAAATTAGACATTTAAACTTATCTGGTGACCATATAGACAAGTTTACTTGACATACATGCATCTCATGAGCACCTAATGCTGACATGTCAAATTTGTGGAATTAGTCGAGGTGCGTGAAGGCTAGCTTGAACACCACGGTCATAAAAAAAAATCTCAGACACTCAATTAGCTTTCTCCATAAAGATGATTATAATTTTCAAAGTGTATCAATAGTTTTATGTTAATTTCTGCTTCCTTCCAACTTTATCGGAATTTTCCCACAAGGGACATAGTTTTCTGTTAATTTTAATTATTTATCGTATTTTTCCCATAAGGGACATAGTTTTATGTTAATTTTAAATACAACTAGATCCACTATGGTGGCAATTATTCTTTTCCTTTGTTGATTAGTTCTTTTTCTTTCTCTCTTTTGTTTCTTCTATTATTTAGTTGAGTTAACAAATATCAATTCAATTTCGATGAAAGAAATAATTATCCTGAACTAAACATTAGATGTAGACACTACCCTCAAGCCTCATACCCATTAAGAACCACATCCAGAAGTATTAAAATTTAGTTTTTTTAAGTTTAACAGTAATAGAGTTTTAGTAACTTGAGCACAAATAGTAAATGGTGATGTTCTATATCCTGAAAGAAAAAAGAAAAGAATTGTGCATCAGTTAGTTGATTTTTTTGGACGAATATTAGCGAGTTGATGTGTGTTTTTTTCAATCTATTGGCTAATTAAGCTTGTCTAATTTGCAAAGGAGAATTCCTCTGGATTGGTTAACTAAGCTTGTCTATTTTGCAAAGGAGCATTCCTCTGGAAAATTAACAAAGTATGATAGAGCACCCCATGACCTTAATCTCATCTGAATGCTCCACCTTCAGATGAGACCTTAGGAAACAAGCCACTTCACACAACATTTGAAATATTCGTCTGAAAAGAAATTTTTATCACTTTTTCATTGTAAATAGCTGATGCCCTAGTCCAAAATGAAAAAAGAGAAAAGGACATCATATGCACTAAGCTCCCCCTATGCACAAACCAGGAAAGGGTGGGACCACATTGGGTCTCATATAGGCTCCATTACTTTGCATTTCTGCAAGAGGTTATCTCTACGGTTTGAATCTGTGATCTCATAGTCACATGGCGACAACTTTTACCGTTGCGCCAAGGCTCCTCTTCTTAGACTAAAATGAAACCACAATATTTTTAACCAGAGACTTGGTGAATCCTAAGTTGAAGTTCACTTTATGTTTTGTTTTATTGCAAACATCAGATGTTCTCACACAGCATGACAAAATGTAGCAGATATGTTTCATGCCAATGACTTCATCGGAACGTCCATGTTTTCCAGATAGTGAAAATTAGCATTTCATCATAAAGCTAAATCCAACTTAAGGGTAGTCACCCTTAAGAATAGTTAAAACCCATTTTATCATGCAAAGCCCATTATCATCTTGATGGAAGTCAACGGCTAGAGTCTTCGAAATTGTATTTTCCAAAAAGATAGTAGAAAAAAGAATAAAAGAGGAAATTACCTCTAAGGCATCTATCTTTTCAGACTCATTTGTCTTAGCTTCAGATTCGAGAAACTCAAAACCATCAGCAAAATCAATGATTAATGCCTACATAGCCTTTGTCAACTGCGTTGAGGAGTTTGTCTGCAAAAAAAAAAAAGATACTTTTCACATAAGTCGCACAAGAATAGTGAATTTGGACTCCGCAAAGACAGCAGATAATGCATCAAAAATACCATCTTGTTTTTCCCTTCTTTCTTCAGAACTTCCATTCAAATGGGGAGATATTGCAAGTTATCTCAGAAGAATACCTTTGTAACATAAATAGGAATGCCGTGAGATCTTGCAGCTGCTTGAATCCGAGAATTTTTCTTAAGCATGGACTGCAGAGCAAGTAGAACATCTGCTTCACTGATATTATCAGTAAACTCAACAGCATCGTCAATGTTTAGCTGTTTTATCCCTTGCATCACACTTGCCTCTGGGATCTACAATACCTGCTCAAATATGAGTTCCACGTAGATGTTTTCCTATAGAAGCTGATGGAAGGTTTATCGAGTTTTTTCCTCACTTCTTTTTTTCCCTTCACAAGAATCTCTTATTCTATGCCTTACTTTCCCTCATAGTAGTTAAAAACCTTAAAGCACTAAAAGGAATAGAGAGTGGATTAACTCAAATGCTTCATCAAAATGATATAAAGTTCGAGGAGGAGGTTCTGTAATTGTAAACTGAGTCTTTGACAATTACTTTAATGTGGAAAATCTTAATGAGCTAAAGCAAAGAAGAATCTCCTCTTTTCCACCTATACAAGGAGTGACAAGACTCAAGTAGATGTTCTTTTTTTATCCAGCAATACTTTAAAATTTGCTGGGCTTGAATCTGAATAGTCAGCCAAAAGAAAAAAATCACCCCTGCTTGATACTTCTACTCTTCATTTTTGGGGCCACCAAGCACTTTCCACAGAGGAAGGGGGTTTATGGGACCTTAACATGAGAAAAGGCAAAGGAGGGGACAATTAAGGATACTGGAGAAGCATCAAATTAGGTTTCTTAAATCCACAATTAAAAGATAGTAAGCTTTGCAGCAAGTTAAATAACAATAACATGCGAATGCAGAACCATCATGTACTAGGAGGTAATTCACTCTTTTGGAAATTGATTCTCTTTTGAACGCCCTTCAACAATATGAATAAAAGCTCGGCGATAAATCTGAACTAAGAAAATAGATTCTGAGACTCGGATTTTAATAGATATTCAATGTAGTGATGTCGTTCTTTTTTCCTTCCGAATAAGTTAAATGGCAATATCATCTTAACCCATAAAGAAAAATGCAAAGGGTATCCTCACTTTCACCGGAACCTCCTTCCATGCGCGGATCTGTTGCTGAGATGAGCTCAGTAGAATCAGGTATACCTCCATTCATCTGGATAATATCTTCAACCAAAATATCTGTTGCTGAGATGAGCTCAGTAGAATCAGGTATGCCTTCACAAATTGCAAGAAACCTGTTTTGTTCCATGAACCATGACTTCATGAAAGCTGCGGACTCAAATAAATAGAGGCTATTAAACTTGTCCAAAATTGAGTTTAAAGATAAGTAAGAGGTCTCGGCTTATTTCTCAATGAAAAAGACATCAGGAAGCCATGTCTAGATACCAAATTAACAGCGCCAATAATAAAATTTCAGAGTGTTGGCAAAGACCTGATATAAAAAACTACTCACTGGTTTCAAGCTATGCATGCACACAACGAAAAGCCACTGCCTGTTTCCAACCTTTAAGGAGCTAGGTAGAATCTCTGTGGTATAGCTTACCAAAATATAAAACCAAGTTTGCATTGGAATTGGACATATTTGAAGTATGACTTCTATGTGTCTTTGTTATTAGGTTTATTCACTCCTATTCTCAAAATTGAGGCGAACGGTGAAGCAACAAGAAAACTTCTATCTTTCTAATGTCATAACCAGAAATGTAATGGCAATTATTAACTTTAAGGAGGAGAAGACTAATCACGGATAAACAGCAGAAATGTCCTCTACTTTCATGCTATTGCACATCAAAGATCGGAGGGCATGACATGAGAATACATCTAATGACCAACCTGATAATAGTTGTTTTCCCTACTCCAGGAGGACCAATGAGCAACAAAGAAGCACCATCTTTAACTAGATCTCGCAATGAGTTTGCACTTCCAGATATTGCACGACCAACTCGACAAGTCAAACCAATAATTGCACCTTTCCGGTTTCTAATAGCACTAATTCGGTGTAAAGTTCTGCTAATGCCAGCTCTATTGTCAACTGCAAAGTCACCAACCTGTAACATGAGAAATCATTAAATACAGTGCTAACCAAATTGTTGCTAGCACTACCTTTTTGCCTTGGACCCGGGTAAATTGTTATCAACGGCTATGTTACTGCATTTCCAGGGTCATAATTACTATTGAGTCTGAAACTAAATCACTAGTGTCTTTGAGCATATCATTAAGACACCAACTGAAAAAAAGAAACTTGTTAATCAATCAGGCACAACCTCAACATTTCCACTCAATTAAAGGTTCAGTGTGTGTGCGTGTATAAGAGAGTTGGCCAAGGCTGACCCTGATCAGAACCAAAGCCTTCCCAAATTCAATTGAAGCTACCATTGCAACTTTAAATCAAACTACTACTACAGGAAGAAGCAATCCAGGATTTTAAAATCATGGATAGGAAGTATCAAGTATCATCACACCCACAATTCCTCTGGTTATGAACTTAGCATAAGTATTATGGTATTTTTCAAATCATTCTACTCTCTCCTCCCCAATTTATGTGATGCACTTTCTCTTTTAGCCCGTCCAAAAAGAATTACCTTTCTATAATTAGAAACAACCTAACTTTATACTTCACATTTTACACTTAAATGAAATACATTTGTAGTCATACAAATATTCAAAAGTCTATGTTTCTTTCTTTCTTAAACTTTATCTCCAGCTAAAACCGCATCACTAAATTGGCACGGAGTGAGTATTCTATAGTAAACAGCAGAGCCAGAATTTTTACTAAATTGGATTCAACATCTACTGTAACCTTATATATACAGTGTAATTTTTTGATGAAGAGGGTTTGAACCTTACATATACAGTGTAATTTTTTGATGAAGAGGGTTTCAAACCCCTTCTAATACCCTAGCTCCGTTCATGTATATAGCTCAAGCTGAATTGGGTACTACATTTATTCAATTTTAACCTGCGAGGTAGCTTGGTGAAGGTCATCCAAAGTTATCGGATGATCCGACAAGATGAAATCTCCAGAAGGGAATCGAGCAAGTGGCTTACGACCCAAGTCCATAACCACCTCAATTAAATTGGAAAACACCGGATGTTCGCCAACTCCTCGCCGCATCTCCTCCGGCAGCAAAGACAGTAACCGACCCAATTCCACTTGAAATTCATCATCAGCAATCAAAGAAGATGACGATGCCGAAGATGATGATGATAAGCGCAAGAAAAACGGGGGTTTACTCAGCAATTTTGTGGGTATTACAGTAAAGGGTGAAAAGGGGAGGGATTGAAATGGAGGTATTTGATTTTGGTGGGGAAAATGGAATTGTGGGTTTGGTGAAGAAGAAGAAGCTGAATGGTGTAAAGCAAATGAGAGCATTGCTTTCTTGGCGCTAAAATTTGATTTAGGGTGTTCTCTATGTTTTAGCAAATTCAGAAATTTGACTGCAAATGAGCGGTTTACCTTTGCTTATCCTCTTTTTTTCTTTTTGTTTATTCCCTTTTTTATATATTTTTTTTAGATTCAAACTATATATTTCCTCCGTCCCAATTTAGTGGTGGTTTCAGAGGAAAATCAAGCTAAGCTGTTCCAAAGGTTGAACTTCCTATAGAGGAAGTGAATTATTTATCTATATTGAGGCTGATCCGTCCACAAAGCTACCAAAAAACTCAAGAAAATGGGGTGGAGAGTATTATCAAGGTATTGCCAAAGAGTAATAAACCAAAAGTTAGAATATAAAAACACTTATTTGGAACATTAGATCAGTGAAATCCCAACAAGCTTTCCAAAGAGTGCAAATGTTTCATAATTTTCATAAATTTTCTTTCATTAATTTGTTGGAATCCTTTCAACATACCAGGCATATTAACTGCTATAGAAGAAGTATGAAGAAGCCTATGGTAAAGGCAAACTGTAATGGCAAAATATGATGTTTTGTCAAACTCAGATTTTGATTGTACAATGATCAAGGATACGGAACAACAATTAACAATATGTTTAAAGCATCAACAGCGGACTCACAGACTTATTGTTACATTAGTCTATACTAAATGTAATGCTGAGGAAGGACTAACACCGTGGGAAGACATATATCAATTATCAGCAGAAATGGACAGTCCATGATTACTAGGTGGTGATTTTAATGTGGTGTTAAATGGTGAAGAGAAAATTGGTGGTCGTCCGGTCCAAGATGTCGACCATGAAGATCTTGATATTTGTATCCAAAGTTGTGATTAAGAAGAAGTTCAATTTAAAGGAAGTCCATTCACCTGGTGGAATGGAAGAACTGAAAGTGACTGCATTTTTGAGAAATTAGATAGAATCTTATCCAATCAACTGATGCAAAATTGTTCCAATCACATGAAGGTTGAACATCTTGCTAGAATAGGGTCTGATCATGCTTTTATATTATTACATATGAAAGAGGAGGTGAGTAGACATAGAAAAGCTTTTAGGTTTCTGAATTTCTAGGCTGAAAATGTTGATTTTATGGAAGTGCTGAGACAAAACTAATTATCAGATGGGAATCAGAATCCTTTTTTAATGTATAAGGAAAATTTTGTTGATCTGATATGGAGACTACTGGCTAATAACTGGTATTCATTTTTAATTAATGGCCAATCCCATGATTTCTTTCACTATACCAGAGGAGTGAAACAAGGAGACCCATTATCCCCTGCACTTTTTATACTGTCAGCTGAAGTTTATCTAGGGCCCTAAATGCTTATTTGAGGATAATCAATTCCAGGGATATCTATGGGATGCTAAAATAGAGTGCTAAAATAAATCATCTGCTCTACCTAGATGAAACTATCATATTTGCATCAGTTCATAAATATTTCTTGAAGAATATTATGAAAGTTTTGCAGAACTATGAGACTCAATCAGGTCAAAAAATCAATAGAGACAAGAGTGCCTATTATCTTCACCATAATGAAAGTAGTGTTAACAGTTCACTGGTGGGAAGAGTGTACAGGTTTTAACATAGGCTAGTAGTATGCCCTATTACACATTCCAGAAAAGGAAAAAAAACACTATCTTGATTTTATTAGAAGAGTTAAAGCAAAACTACAGGCTTGAAAATGAAATCTACTAGCCTATGGAAGTAAAGGAAGTTTTGATTAGTAGTGTTTTGCAAAGTGTTCCTGTCCACATCCTATGTGCTATTGTTCCTCCAATATGTGTTCTAAAAGAACTTCATAGAATCTTTGCTAAATTTTTCTGCAGTAACAAAGTCACTGGTGAAAGTAATGTAACACTCCAAATTTTGTTTACCAATACTCGAACCATTCTTCATATGCGTATAGACTCGAACTGAATGACTTCTAATTGTATATATGAGTTAGGATCAATTCCTAAGTATGGGATCTCTAACATCAAGTCAAGCCCAAAGAATTTCTATCGGCTAAGTTTTCGTATGTGACCGTATAAGGATCAACTTCAAACGACCATATCTCCTAGATTATAACGAATTGGGTGACTCATGACCTATCAAATTAAATGTCTTTGAGTCTTCTTTCCAATGCCACCAAGATTGCATTTTTTGGAGTTCGGAGTAAACGTTATGTCCAGTTAACCAGAAGGGTACGCGACCAATCCGCCCCGCGGACTTGGCCAATTTTGGTTCAACTTAAAATATCGAAAAAAATGAACTATGGGGGAACAACTCCGCAACGCGGACTTGTTCCACCCTAGTTCAAATTTCTGCCCGTTTTCAATTTTTGGGAAGGACTTTTCGGTCTTTTTCCTACTTTTCCCAACCTAACCCACTATGTTTTAGGGCTAAGATTCCCCCTTTATCAGTATCCTAGGGGTGTTTTCTTCTCATTCACCCCTAGAACTTTTGAGAGAAGAGATGTGAGAGGAGGAGAAGAGCTAGTATTCAAGATATTCAAGCTATGTCGTTGATTTTTTGTGAGATAATCTTCATTCCAGGTATGTAAGGATACTCATAACATTGGATTGAGTTCATCCTCGTGCCCTACATCTTTATTCGTTGAGTTGATTGAGTTTGAGGTTTTAATGAGTTGAGTTCTTGAGTTATCTATAAATTCTATTGAGTTTTTGTATATAAATTCATATGTATTGATGATGTCTTTGAGTTAAGTATTTTGAGGTATACATTCATGTATTCATTCACATGAACTCAAGATGAGATTTCATTTTTGTCACAATTTGTCTTGAGGTTGAGAGTGATGGTTTCCATGTATAAATAAAGTATTGCTTTCAAAGTGAGATGATGCATATTTTAATGAGTATTGATGAAATTGAACATAGAGTTAAATGAGGATTTTGAAGCAAGATGTTTGATGATGATGTAAATGATGTTTATATTTTTAAAGTAAAATTATTGATGAAGAGGTTATGTTGATGATGATGTTTTTAGATGGAGTGGATTGGAGTCTAATGTGACTACATGATATAATTTGCATAATTTGAGATTGTAGATGATTGAGTCGATTTGAAAGACATTTCTAAATTATAATTTGCATACATGTTGAATAGAGTCCTTTGAGTTTATTATTGAATTGATTGAATATAATATGATTGGTTTGATTGGTATTGTAGATGACTGAGTCAATTTGTAAAATATTTCTAAATTCTAATTTGCATACCTGTTGAGTCTAGTCCTTTGAGTTTATTATTGAGTTGATTGACTATGATGTGATTGGTTTGATTATTATTGTAGATGATTGAGTCGATTTGTAAAATATTTCTAAATTCTAATTCACACGTCTATTGAGTTGAGTCCTTCGACTTTATTCGTTGAGTTTATGATATATGATTGGATTGGATGGCATGTGATTGGATTGAATCGGATTGTATATGATTGGATTGGATGGTATGTGATTTGATTGGATCGGATTGTATATGAATGGATTGGATCGGATTGTATATGATTGGATTGGATCGGATTGTATATGAATGGATTGGATCGGATTGTATATGATTGGATTGGATCGAATTGTATATGATTGGATTGAATTGGATTGTACATGATTGGATTGGATTGGATTGTATATGATTGGTCTCTGTCTAAACCGTATTCTTACTTTAGACTTATGACACCTTGATTGAGTCTCTCTTATCTTTCTGATTTGAGATATATGGACTGATATTATTCTACCTTGATGCATGTTTTATTCTGCCATATTACATACTCATACATTCCACATACTGACGTCCATTTGGACCTGTATCGTTTCATGATGTAGAGACAGGTTTAAGAGATCATCAAATACGCGCACCGTTGAGGATCTGTTCACACTCAGCTTATTGGTGAGTCCTCCCCTACATTCGGAGGATACCACTTATGTTATTCTTGCGTTGAATTTAGTCTTTTCATTCTGATTTGACAGCCATGAACCCGCCATTGGCACTAATTAGATAGTAGTGATAAAGGCTTCATAGACTAGATAGTGATGGGTCGATTGAATATTTTATTTCCTTGAATTATTCTTGTCGGGCTATTTTAATGATTTAGATTGGATTTTGATTTGTTGGCCCATGGCCTTTCTTCTTTGAGCTAGATTGTTGATTGGAATTTCCCACCTAATTATCTCTTTATTTTAAGTCTTCCGCTAATTGAATGAATGAACGGATGTTTGATCAGGCCAAGTGGTTCGCTTGGGAGCCAGTAATGATTTCTGAGTGCTAGCCACGTCTAGGGTACCCTTCCGGGGTGTGACAAGTAAACATTGGACTGCTTGGAATAATATTTATTTACTTAAACAGGAGGGAGGTTTAGGTTTTAGATTTATGTTTGACATGTCTAAAGCATTATATGTTAAGCTTTGGGGGAGTTTTAGAACTCATAATTCTTTATGGTCTAACTTCATGCAGAATAAATATTGTATGAAACAAATGTCAAACTTAGTACAATGGAAAAGAGGTTCACAAGTTAATATGTTAATGAATAGGAATAATATTGAATAATATCTTCAGTGGGAACCTAGAGGTGGTACTTCTTCTATTTGGTTTGATAACTGAACAAGATTGGGTCTTTTTATTTTCACAACCTACATAGCTGCAGACTTTCAATAATACTATTGATATTGAGATTTTTATAAAAATGATAATTATTGAGATTATGATGAGATGCAGATGCAGTTAATGGAGCATATTAAAGAAAATATGGAAAATGTGAAGCATGCTGATGTACCTGACAGACCTTGGTGGACCAAACTTGTTTAGGTAATTTCATAGTTAAGAGTGCATGGGAGCTAGTTAGAAGGAGAAAAGAAGAGATTGATTACTACAAGAAACCGTGGGTACAAGGAATCCCTTTACTAATGTCTTTTTTGGCTTGGAAGGTGTGGACAAATAAAATTACAGTTGCTAACCTATGGCACAATGGAACTCAAATATTTCACTAATGTGTGGTTGATGTGAAGTTTCAGTGAAAGAAATAGTAGAGCACTTATTCCTAAAAGGGGAAACTACTAATATTGTGTGGACCTATTTTTCTAATACGGCTGATTTATTGAGACCCTGAATTCAACTGAAACAGGTGATGATGAAATGGTGGAACACAAAAGGTAATCTAGAAAAAAGTTGGTATTTCAAGCAATCCGTAATGTGATTTTATGGTTCTTATGGAGAAGGAGAATTACACAGTTACATGGAGGGGCACATCCCATCATGAAGGTGATTTGGGATATTAGTAATAACATCAAAAATTAATGAAGTTTAAGTACACTATTTTGCCCAATAACTGGCCTCAAATGGTATCTATACTAGATATATTCAGGCCAGTTGTTTAGAAAAAAGTGGTCAGATGGTTACATCCACCTGTGGGTTGGTGGAAATACAATACAGATAGGGCATCTAGAGGTAATCCTAGCCAAGTGCAGCTGCATTTTGTATAAGAAATTCAGCAGGAGACTTAATAGGTGTTAACAGGGTGAAAATTCTAGATTTTACTAGCATTATGGCTGAGGCAATTGCTGCGAGGGAAGGTCTACAATATTGTTGGGAACATGATTTTTTGCAATTATTGTTAAAATCAGATTCCTATGCTTTGGTTCAAATGCTTAATAAGGATTGGGACATCCCGTGAAGTGTGATTTTGGAGGTCAGTATTTTTCTCCCTTAAGAAGTGTTGCACTTTTACTGTCATCAGGTCCCTCCATTAATAGACTGAGGGACCTGATGACAGTAAAAGTGCAACACTTCTTAAGGGAGGAAAAATACTCTTGCTGACTATTTTGCTAACTTAGTATTTCATTTTGCAGATACTGTTGATTTCACTCATTTTTAGGATGTTTCAAGTACAGAAAAAACAATCATAAATACTGACAAATATGGTATTCCATAGTTGAGAATAAAGAATTTAAATTAAGTTTGCTCTAACAGTGAGTAGTAGTCCCTATACTTCTAAAATACTATCATCCAAAGCAAGTTTGTCAACCCCGTTTGTCTGAATTGGATTCGTTTGTTTACATATCTCGCACCTAGTGAGAGTTTGAGGTATCACACAAGATATAAAATGAGGACAAGTAAGGGTAGACTTGTACATGTATAAGGTATATTTTCTTATTTATTTCTACATCAGTGTAAGAGAAACAATTTTTATAAGAGTTGTGTACCAGAGTTGATCTGGATCAATTGTTCCTTCCTAGAATAGTAAAGTTGGACTGAGGACTTTCCTTTGTCATTTCTATAACAAGTTTAAGTAGTTAATATATTTTCTAGAGATCTAAGCTCAGGTGGTGGTATTAATTCCATTGAGAAATTCAATCCATCGGGATTAGATTTAAGAAAAGGAGCAGAAACTTACTTTTATTGTTAGATCGGAATGTTATTATTCTTGATTTATACAATGGAGGAATGCTCAACAACATCCTTAGCAAAAGATCATCGCAATGCAGAGTTCCATTTATACTCTGGGATTAGAGCTTTCAAAGCTTTCGTCCACACCATCAGCTGCAGATTCTTAAAGGTAAACGGCGAAAAACACCATGAGCGGGGAGTTCATGCCTTGGAGCTTCAATGGTGCATCGATGGAAGAGGGATAGGGAGGGATTTCGCCGGAATATTCTAGAAAGTCTAAGACCTTCCATTTTCCCTTTTCATTTTCTCTGTCTTAACATATATTTTTGTTGCTATCACTTTGGGCCAAGTCCGGTGTATTTGTATATATTTTGGAATTACCCTTTTACACATAATATGATGCTATATTTAATTTTATTCTCTTCTATACCAAAAAATTTCCAAATTTCCTCTTTTTCCTTTCTCTCTCTATACCTCACTGATACATCCGCCTCTTCCTTCATCCTCGCCCTAATTTGCTCTAGTTAATTTGATACTCTTCAACCGTTAATCAATTTTAAGGTTTCAACTAAGGTATATTTTAATCTTTCCTTATATGGAATTTCACTTCATACTCATTCAATCTGATTTCTCCTAAAATTTATATATTTTGATTTCGTCTGAAAATCTTTGAAAAATCTTCTAAATTTTTATCATTTGCTTTCTTATGTAAATCTTTCTATTTTTGTTTCTCATACCTTCAATGATACATATGGAATCTGTTCATGGTCTCAAACAGTCCAATAAAAATCAAGGAATTCTTGTTTCTCCTAGTTCTGATTCGTCTTGGAAAGGTTACGACGAGGTTAGATCCAAACATCGTAACGAT
Source organism: Solanum dulcamara (assembly GCF_947179165.1). Classification (NCBI taxonomy): domain Eukaryota; kingdom Viridiplantae; phylum Streptophyta; class Magnoliopsida; order Solanales; family Solanaceae; genus Solanum; species Solanum dulcamara. The sequence continues at coordinate 7,703,541 of NC_077246.1, read as the reverse complement.
CCAGCAGTGATGAATAAGCTACGTGAGAAATTGAAGTTGAAAGCTACAGTTAAACATGCACCCAAAGAAATAGACAACAAGATTGAAGGGGTTACAACACGCCCTAATCTCCCAAAGGTATGGGTTCAATTAAGTTTTTTGTTTTAGAATAAAAATTTTGTGAAGGTTTTAATGATTCTAATACATATCATTTATGTATCAGATACATAATGTCTTTTTAAAAGGAATTTTTTTGGAGATTTACTATTTTTGATACATCATGTTTAAGTGTCAGTTTCTGTTGTTTTAAGTTTTAATGATTCTGATACACATAATGTCTTTTTCAAATGCAATTTTTTGGAGATTTACTATTTCTGATACATCATGTTTAAGTGTCATTTTATGTTGTTTCAAGTTTTAATGATGCTGATACATATCATTTATGTATCAGATACATAATGTCTTTTTCAAATGCAATTTTTTTAGATTTACTATTTCTGATACATCATGTTTAAGTCTCAGTTTCTGTTATTTCAAGTTTTAATGATTCTGATACATCTACATTTATGTATTAGAATATAATATATAACTGTTTCTGATACATCTTCTGTATGTATCAGAATCTCATCTCATGCATCAGATATTTTCATGTCAATGCAGGAAATGAAATACGTCATCAAGAAGATCCCGTCCCACCCATTGAGATTCGAAACGGCATATAGGGCTAATTTTCTTGATGATTTTGAATCATCAATAGGTGAAGAAGGTATAAAGTTATTTAGGCAATCCATATTTGATCACTACTTAGATATGCCAAACTGCAATTTTCAAGGGCAAATCATAAAATGCCTCTTACTTCTTGAGGTAGAGCAAAAAAACAAAGAAGAATTGCACATTCGTCATGTGCAGGGTAATATACTACGATTTACAATAAATGATTTTGCCATCATTACTGATTTGCGATGTACCGGTAATATCAATGACTTTCGCTATTCTGATGACCAAACAAGTAGATTATTGTCTTTATATTTTCCTGGTGCCAAAAATGGGGTCAACAAAGCTCGTTTCGTTGAGCGTTTTCTGGTTGGAGGATGGAAAACAAACGAAGACGCTGTTCAAATGGCCATTCTCTATTTTATCCACACTTTTGTTTTTTCTCTCCCTTACCTTCCCGGAATGAGGTGATGCACCTATATCTGTTGATGATTTTAAGATGGTAGAAGATGGTAGGTATGAGCAATATCCATGGGGAAAATAGCATTTTCAAAATTGATAAAAAGAATGCGTCAGGAGTTTTCAAATGCCAAACAAATGTATCGTCTAGGCGGCATGCCATACGCTCTGAATGTTTGGATATATGAATGTACATCTCAAGTTCCCTCTGAAATTGTTGTAAGAGTGGGTAATAAAATTCCCAGAATTCTTAACTGGCGTGTTGTCGCCGTGAAGCCAAAATTTGAGACCTTCATGTCTATCATCTTCAATGAGGTACATGCTTTGAATATTATTCGTTTATGCACTGATTCATTATACATAACATCTAAGATACATTATATATTCATGACCTTGATACAGTATAATTTGATTCATAAAGTAGATGTATCAGCTCATATATTTATGTATCAGGATATAAATGTATCAAGATATAATGTATCTGATACATATACTTTATATAACCTTTCTGATACATATAATTGTATGTACCAGAAACTCATTTATCAGTATTTACAGCTCATGAAAACTCTATCTTATGTATCAAATTATAATGTATCAAGAATTACATCTCATGAAACATCTGCATTTATGTATTAGATAATGTTGTTTTTCTATCAGTTTCTCATGTATGAAGAATTAATGTTTCTGATACATCATGTTTATGTATCAGAATTAACATGTATCAATTATTCAATTGTTTTCTGACAATCAATCAATATTTTTTGCAGTATCCATGCTCCAACATTGTCCAATCTCAACATGAAATGGAATCTATTGTCATTCATGGCAGCCAACAGAAACCTGAAGCTTCAACATCGGCTACCAAGGTCAATTTCAGAAAACCTCATGAAGTCCCTGAATTTGAGGACTTTTCAACAACACCACCCACAGAATTATTAAAAAGATTCAGTCATGTCGCTGATACATCTTCTCCAACTCCTTCCAAAAGAATGAAGACTTCCCCTACTAAAGAGCCAATTCAAGTAGAAACAACCAACATGCACAAAGATTTCATACCACCAAATGAATCAGAAAAGCCTGTTTCTCCTGACAATGTACCAGGGGCAAAGTCAGCTGTAGGAGATGAATCTTCCGGTCATTCGGATCAAATTATTCATATGCAATTCAAAGCATTGAAGAAGTCCATAAAGAAGTCTCTAAAGAGATACGTAAGTTATTACTTTAAGATGTATCACATACAATATACTTTTAATTAGGTGATACATTCTGATTTTTCATATACATGTATCAAGGTTGTCCGAAAGTTCAAGCGTTTGGAGAATAAAATTGATTCAAATCACATTGATCTTTTGAAAGCCATCGACAGTATGGCGAACCGAATGACTGGTGTCGCACCCTATTTTCGAACGGGATCGAAATAGTTTACAACATAAAAATGGCTATGCCTCTGATTTTGAAAATGTTTAGAGACGCCACCTAATTTTAAGGAAAATATTAGGAAAACCATTGTAAATGTACAATCTGTTTTGATTTGCGAAACCTGTGAGATTCTAAGTAAGGGTTTAAGTTACTCGAGGGGAAGGTATTAGGCATCCCTCAGAGCCTATCCGAAGATAGTCCTTAAATTTAGTTTTAGAAATATGATTAGGGATATTTATTCATTTTGTTTATTTTAGAAATATTAAGAAAAAGGTTTTTTATTAAATTTGAGAAAAAGGTGAAAATATAAGGTATGTCATATATATACGTCTTATATATGAATGAACCAAATTTAATAATAAATATTTTATTGTATAGTAAAAATAAATAATAAATAATATACTTAAAATATATTTAAAAAATTATATATGGAAATGCAAATGTATACTTTAAAATCATTTAAATAAATAAACTTACCTAATTTATGGTAACTAAAATGAATGTCTAATATTAGCAATGATTACTTTATTTGTAATCATGATAAAAGAAAATAAATAAAAAAAAGTGAACAAGATAATAGACAAGTGTAGATATATGGATGTATAATGTGTCATAAATGTAATTTGGGTGCAACTTCTAATAAGATTAATGATGCCTAAAAATTATTGAGTTTTAAAATATTAAACTACCCCAAATATATATACAAACAAAAATATTTAAGGTCGACAGGAAAAAATATCTATATTCTTATTTTTTCTTCGGATCAGCGCCGGCTCATTAATCGGAAGACAAAATGTGAAGATTTGTCATTTTTCTACTCGGGTCGACTTCCATCATTTCCGAAGGGCCTAACTACCCCTACCCCTCTTATGTTAACTTGTTATTATAATCCTAGAGCGATCTAAAAGAAAATAATAAAAACTAACGTCTTAAAAGGTGTCTAAACGTCCCAACTTAATATCCAAGAGGCATTGGACGCACTATTTAGAGTAGGTTTTAGACCAAAGGAAATATAGGCATCCTAATTAGACACATCGTCAAACAAAACAGATAGGACAAGCAGTTAGCACATAAAATCTCAAATAAGCCTCTAAATTAATTAATTAACATGCTTGAAAACACAGATAAGTTGTGAAGGTCATCATGATCATGTGTGTGCGTACAAACCTGAATAATATGACGGGCAAACTTAATTACTAAGATGATTGTGATAAAAAAAAGTATGCTTGATAATTTTAGTTATTAACTAACAATATTTTATAGAATACTATTCATATGACTTTAGTTAAGAGCATGCTAAAAATTTATTAAACGCTATGGATATGGTTTTCTAAATGTTGATATACTAAAGATGTATTAAAATATAGACATAATTTCAAATATAGAATAATATGATAAATATTTATTAGAACCCTAGGGGCATGAATCCTACTCATAATTGTTATGAAAAAAAAATTTACGAAGGCCTAATATCCATTTAATTAACATGTTAGAATTATAATACCTATAAACATAATTGTTATATGATAAAATATGCGAGAAATATTGTTAGATCTCATGGACCCAATAGGCTCAAAATATTCTTACCGACATAGTTTTCTATATGCTTGAAATAATATTAAACCCTATAAATGATACCTAGATGATTAGTATGTTGAAATTTATTTTAAATATTATTTATAGACATGGTGTCTAAATGAAATGATATGTTGAAAATTGATTAAAATTGTAAGCATGGTTTTAAAATAAAATAACATGACAAATATTTATCAAATCCTATAGACATGGTCTCTATATATAAACTATGATAAACATGTGTTACAATTCTAGAGGCTTGGTTTTAATAAAAGGTGCTAAAATATTTATTAAAAATCTAGAGGTATGATTTTTTTGTTAATAATATTATACTAAAAATATTTTTATAACGGCCTATAGACATGAATTCTACATAACAGATAAATTATTTATTAACTTAAATGCATGATTTATATATATTGACCACATTCTACATTAAACATGATTTCTATATGGTTAAAAATCTTATGGCCATGGTTTCCAAATAAAGTATGTATTGGAACATTAATTAAATTCTATAGATGTAGTTTCTATATGAGTCAATATGATAAAAATATTTGTAATCTTGTAAGCGTAAATTAACTCTTATAAAATACTAAAAATATTCATTAAGTACTAAAGACGTGATTTATGTATATTTCTTACGGTGAAAATATTGGTTTTATATGCTTGCAATATTATTCAATTTTATAAACATAGTTCTATATGACATAATATTATAAAAAATATTTATTAGCAAATATATAGGTATTGTATCTATTAAAGTAGCCTATTAAACTTATTAAATCTTAAACATGATTTCTATAAAATTTAACATGCTAAAGTCGTGTAGGTATAGTTTCAATTAATATGCTGAAGATATTAAGCTTAAACCGTGACATATGATTTAATTAACATGCTGGAAATTATCTATCGAAAGCGTATGTACATGATATGTAATACTAGAATGATTGATAGTTTGAATAAAATATACAAGAGTTGGGCATATTATTTAATACATATAATATATGAAAATATTAAGATTGATGAATTAAAACATAGAGTTTATCGATATTTATTTGTGTGATAAACGTATTTTATTTAAAATTAAAATCTGAAAGTCAACAAAATAATTAAAATAACTAATTTCTTTCGGTATATTTGTTTAGCGCACGCAACCACATAAAATTTGTGTCAAAGTAAAAAAAAAATTGCAAGTAGCACGTAGATTTCCCCTCCCCTTAGACTATCCCCAATTTCATTATTATTATTATTATGAAGAGTAGAGTTTACAAGATTATTACAAAATTAAAACAAAAGGTAAATAAATAAATAATACAAAATGTAAACGAAATAATGACATCTTAAAACTTTCGCACTCCTCGTGTCTTGAACTTTGAAGTTCAAACTCTCCTAAATCATAAAGAAAACACAACCAATATACAAATATATAGAGAGAGATATCATGATTATATAATTTTGCTACAACAAAGCAAACAAATAGGACAAGAACACATTTCAAAAAATAATAAATCAATATATCAAAGAAAGTGGGAACTAACCTGGATACTTCATGTATTTATTTTGACAAGATATAATATGTAAGAACCTAGAAGTAAAGACAGTATAATAAAAATAGGAAAAGAAAGTACTAACCGGTTATTATGAGTTTTATGTCAACGAAAAGGGGTAGCAATATCCGAGATCCAAACAAGTCGAAGTAGCAAAGAGGCAAAAGAAAGAACTTAAAAGCAATTAAGTATTTTTGTTAAAAGCTTCTCTAAGTTCTAGTGTTCTTTTCTTTTCTTTTTGTTTTTGTGTTCTTGTATCTTTTTTTTTTCCTCTGTTTGTTCTTCCTTTTTTCTTGTCCTCTGTTTTTCCTTCTCCTCTTTTGTGTGTCTTTGTGTCTACTTATATTGATCAATCTATGGGTAAGAATACCATCAAGTCAATAAAGACAAAATAGCCAAAAACTTTAATTCAAAAAATTTCAAATAAGTGAACAATCAATCAAATTAATAACAATTTTCCAAGATTTACTCCTAAAATCACTCAAAAGATGTTTTATTTCAAAATAGTGGAGCATTAACTTTAAAGTGGTGGGACATTAAAATATTTAAAGTTAATAGTAACTTTACTTTAAACTTTCATAAAGGGACAAAATTAATTATGACACAATATAAAATGATTATATCATATTAGCAATTACTATAATTATTTTTAACACTAAAAACTTCAATCAACAAAAATTGTCATATTAAGTAAAACAAACTTAACCTTCTTCCTAAATTCAAATGGGAAAACAAGATGTCATTTATCAATTAACTAATCCGATAGACATCCGGATTAAAAGATATGTATTTTATACAATGGTGAATAATAACAATCTTATTGTAAAAAAATTCTCAACTATACTTGTATATAATTAAATACAAGAATGTAAACATGGACAGAAAAACAAACAACACAAACATATATAATAATCTTAATCGATTAATAAGCAAGTGAACATCTAAAAATGAACTATATTTTTGTGCATAATTAAAATGTAAGAACATGAATATAAACACTAAAATGAATATGAACATGAACATGAACAAAAAATAGATATATGCTTTGTAATATTAATCGATTAGGAACGAACAAACAACTTTGAATCTCAAATTATTTGAAGTAGACAATAAGCCAAACATTTGTTTTGAAAACAAGAATCTGTAATGGGAGTCTAATATAAGAAGATCTAAATCTTCTAAGCAAAGAACTTACTATATACTTTTCATTTAAAATCAAAACGAAATTTTTACACCACATAATATATAATCATCCATAAATAACTCAATCAAAATCTTCTGCAACTGAAATCTTATGAATCATATTTACTATACACATTATTTTCATATAAATATTAACTATAACATCAATCATAATAATATTTGCACATTCATCAATATTAAACAATTCAACAATAACATAAATTTACCTAACAAATACACAATAATCATAAAAGGGAGCAAGAACTTTTAGATCTATTCATGAAGAAACAATAGCATATAGTAAATAAGAGTTAAACGAAAAATACCAAGACGGATCTTCACAGATCCGTTTTTGATCTCTTGACTTGCTCGGCTAATGACGGCGTACGGTGGCTGCGTGAGGGGTCGTTTTTGCTGCTGTTGCAGCTGCGCGTTGCGTGTTGTCACTGCTGCAGGTTGAGTTGGAGCTCGCTGCCGTCGGAGCTGCTGCGTTATTGCAGCTGCTGGCTGCTGTACTTCGATGGTGCGGCGGCGTGAGGCTGACGGCGAAGGAGAGAAGAAGAGAGCAGCGTGTGAGAGAGAGGGATAGCGTGAGAGAGAGAGGGGGACAGCGCGAGAGAGATGAGGGGCTGCTATGGTGGTTGTTCTTGTCTTCTTCTCCTTTCAGAAGATGATGAATAGAAAGAGAGAGTTAGGTGAAGAGGTAGAGAGAGAATTAAGTCTTTATTTGTTAGAAAGAGGAAGAATAAGACAGTTTAGGGTTTTGGGGTGTGAAAAAAATAAGAACGAATGGGAGCCGTCCGATCAAATGCAATCTACGGTTGAGATTGAAATTGAGATTAAAAATAGACTACATTAAAATTTGATTAGAATATAATTATAAGTAGTTATAAAAATAAAATGTTAGCTAATTAATTGTCAAATACATGTTGAATAAGTAAAATCATAAATTTATAAAATTATAATAATATATATATAAAAAATAAATATGCATGTACATACAATATAAATATTTGCGTATATACATATAAAATGCCACATGTATATAATACATACTAAAATAGATCTATTAACATAAACAAAAGAATATATAATAAACTTAAATAATAAACCCCTTTTTTATATACATATGTACATAAGATCTATTTAAATAGATGTAATACGTATATATTAATATGAATGAGTAAATAACAAAATAGACTTAGTAAGTAATATATTTTTTTATATAAAGAAAATACTCATATATATATATATATGATGCATCGTATGAATAGATATGACATACCAATTAACTAAAATTCACAATAAACTTAATTAATTAAAAAAAAATACTTTATATGCATATGCATATAAGTAGTATTAAAGTAGGTATGCGACATGCACAAATAAAATATGAATAAGTAAATTGATAAAATATACTTAGTTCAGTAATATTTTATATGAAGAAAATACACACAAACATATAATATATACTAAATAATGTGGAAAAATATTTGAATGTACAAAGCTTGTTATTTTCATAAACGATAAAAAATGATGTTAATAATATTAACAAATAAAAAAATATATTATAAGCTATGAAATCCAAAATATATGATTTTTTTATTATTATTATTATTATTTTTTTGTAAAAACTAGAAAAAATATAAATTTATACATATATATATAATACAAGAAAATAATTTTTTTTTAAAAATGCCTATCTATTAAGATAGTGATTCGAAAAATAATTATAGGTCGGTCAAAATTGGCTGTCAAAAACTGGCATATCATCTCAAGTTAAAACAGATGATTTTGATCAAACATTCCATGTGGTTGAACAACAAGAAGCACCTACTGGATTGGAGGTGCACAATTTTGCAAATAAATCTGACGCACCCCAACAAAATGACCAATCTAATGTCCAAGAAAATATTAAGGTACATACATCATGTAATATTTGTTATTTATGCTTTTAAGCTTCTGGATACTTTTCATTGTACCTATGGCAGTAGTGAATATTGAAGAAAACTTGACCTATGAAGAAGTTCCTGTGGAAATTTTGGACCGGCAAGTTAAGAGATTGAGGAACAAAGAAATTGCATCTGTTAAAGTCCTTTGGAGGAATCAACAAATAGAAAGTGCAACATGGGAAGCGGAAGCGGATATGATTAATAGGATACCCTCATCTTTTCCCCTCTACCCAAACCTAAGGTATTAAGTTGTCCTTGCTCAATTACTTGAAATCTTTATATCTCAACTTTTCTTGTCATATGCTTGCAAAATTATGAAATATTTTTTTTAAATGATATTTTAAGTTACACTGTTGCATTAATGATAGGTTGTTTGTTAATACTCTACTCTACTCAAGCTAAGTCTTTTGTCATTCGAGGACGAATGTTCCCAAGGGGGAGATAATGTAATATCCCCTAAAAACGTTGTATACGATGTTTCAATTTTTGCCTAAACATGATACAGTCTCTGTATTTTGGTCATAACTTTTCATAGAAATATCCAAATTGAGTGATTCAAATTTCTGAGTAACCACAAGATCATTACCTACAACTTTTATGAAGACCATATTTTAAGATTCGGAGGTTAAGTAGGTCAAATAAATTAATCTTTGTAAGGTAGGATGCTGTTACGGAAATGAGTGTTTATAGAAGAAAAATCATATCTCACTGTAGGTTTATCCAAATTGGTTGATTCTTGAACGATATGAAACTAGACGTCCATATCTACAATTCTTATGAAGACACCAAATCCTAATAAGGAATTTATCTTATTCAAACGCAGCTCCCAAAAAGAGTATTCTGTCAAAGATAACTCATTTCACCTACCATAGAAAGATCTAGATACATTTGACATCACTCATGACATAAATTGTCCTCCATTTAACATCATTCATGATATCAATATATTCCACTAAATTTTCAGATTTTTATTTATAATTATTTTATTTATTGTTAGGTCATCTTTCCCACCTATAAATACCCACCTTATTTCCTCATTTTATTCATCAAGCTTTCTCAAGCAAATCTTCTCTCTATACACATTCTCAAATATAGTTTTAGTTCTTAGTAGTGAAGAAATACTATTCCGGTGATTCATATATTCCGGGTAGTACACAAAACGTTCCGGCAAGGAGAGAAGCTAGGACTCAAGAGTGTTCATTAAGTCTTCCGGTACCAACTAAAGCTTCGGTTTCCAGGTATGTAAGGTTTCAATGAGAATATTCCTTCCACTCTCATGTCTAAATTATTTTGATTATATGATAAATTATGTTTATTTTCTTTAAGCTTTACTCTAAGTTATGTGGGTGTTTATTCATGGGTTCTTCCACCCATGTAGTCCAAAAACTCTTTCAATTAAATATCTTGATTTCAAGTAATATTTTCTTATGTTAATTCTTAATTTTACTTAATAGTATGAATCATGGTTAAACTAATGATTATTGCTTTATTTTGATGCAACATAATTTCATATGTATAAATTGATGGTTTACAAGTAATTCTTTTATTTATCTATTTAAAAGTTCTTGAAATTCATGGTGGGTTGTTTAAAGCATGATTTTTAATTAATGGATTTCAAAGTATTTATGAATATTTATTTACATACATATTTGCAAGTTGAAGTGATTTGAACTCACCTAGTTTTACTATGTTTTTAATAAAGTTTGACTTGAAAGCTTTGACTCCAAATAAATATTTATGAAAGTAATATCTATGATCAAAAAGGGAGTCTTATGAAATGAAAGAATGATGAAATGATATGAATCATGGATTCTTTATGCAATAAGGACAATTCTTGCATATTTGAATTATCAAATGTTTTAATGAGCTATTCTACCGAATATGATGTTTGAATCCTCAAGTTATATGCTATGAATATTTTGAAGTATTAAACTATTCCGTGGGATTGACTTAGCACCGAATGAGGCATTGAGGTGGGATTCGGTAAGGGAATCCTAGTAGCAACCCCTTGTCTCATTAACTATGTGCCAACATAGGAGCCCTTGTAGGCTTAGGCTAATGGATCCATAAATAGCCCTTAAAGTTAAAGTTAAAGAAATGAATGAAATTGACGGAGTTCTACCTGGCAAGTAGTCTCCCCGGCCAACGTAGGGGGTTATGTTGGATTCCATGTAATAGCTCGCATGGTCTTAAATGTCGGTTATGGTTAGCTTCCCACAAAAATGAATGTTTTAAAGGATATCCATATGATTTATTATGCATGTATTACATTATGTTCCATATTACATAAATGTTATAATATTTTCTCAATGTTCATGCATCCTTACATACTTAGTACATTCAAAGTACTAACGCATACTCTTTTGCCTACATGATATCACCATGTAGGGATCGCTGCTCCTCCTCGTTCTCCTCTACGTGGCTAGTTGATATTCCATTGAAGACTACTTTTGGTGAGTTCCCATGTTCCGGGAACAATACTCATTTGTCTTTCTAGCTTATGATATGTTAAGATATTTTATTATGGCATTTCTTCTATTATGATTGAGGGTGAGCTAGGAACTTGTCTTAGCCCCATTAAATCTAATAGTTAGAGGTATTGTTGGACATATGTAAGTTGAAGATTTATTATGATTTCCGCTTGTTTATTTATCATCATTACCTATGAAAGGCTAAAAGAATGCTAAGAGGCTTGTTTGAGGTACTTTCGGGTTCCTCATTCGCCATGTCACGTCTAGGCCCTAGGCTTGGGTCGTGACAAAATTCTTCCAAAATTTCCTTCGGAGCAGTCCAGTGTTTCTTATCTGGCATTGGAACCATTGGTAATTCATAAGTATTTGCCAACGCCTCTGGTTTGTAGTAATCAGAACAATATGGATGCAGGTCAGTAATGTTCTTGCTCTTCAACACTGCAATTGCATGTGGACATAGTATCTCGTCTAGTTGAAATCTACCACAAGTGCATGTTTTTCTCTCTAGACACACAATGTATCTTATACCTAATTCGTAAACAGAATAAAGATAGTCTGAGGACGCAACAACCTGCAGGAATTATATTTCAAATATATGTATCAGTACTCCTTCCTCACATACACAACTATGTATCAGAACTGATGTAAAAGGATAATAATTATCACAGGATATACATAACAGATGAATCAACAGCCAGCAAGAAATAAATTTCACATATATGTATCAGAAAGTATGTATCAATTACAGAAATGATGTATCAGAACTGATGTATCAGTATATATTTAGAACATGTTATGTTTATATATGTCAGTACTTATGTATCAACTACACATTTGATGTATCCGAATTGATATATCAATGTATAATGAGTACAGGCTATACCTGAATGACGAAGCAACAAACTGATATAAATAAACTTTACATATATCTATTAGTACTTATGTATCATCTACACAACTAATGTATCTACACTGATGTATCAGTATATATTTAGAACATGTTATGCATAACTGATTAATCAACAGCCTGAAGGAAAATAATCTTTACATATATGTATCAGAACTTATGTATTAAATGTAGAACTTATGTATCATAATTGATGTTTCATTATTTAATTAGCACATGTTATACATAACAGATGAATCAACAGCCAGCAAGAAATAAATTTCACATATATGTATCAGAAAGTATGTATCAATTACAGAAATGATGTATCAGAACTGATGTATTAGTATATATTTAGAACATGTTATGTTTATATGTGTCAGTACTTATGTATCAACTACACATTTGATGTATCCGAATTGATATATCAGTGTATAATGAGCACATGTTATACCTAAATGACGAAGCAACAAACTAATATAAATAAACTTCACATATATCTATTAGTACTTATGTATCATCTACACTACTAATATATCTACACTGATGTATCAGTATAAATTTAGAACATGTTATGCATAACTGATTAATCAACAGCCTGAAGGAAAATAATCTTTACATATATGTATCAGAACTTATGTATCAAATGTAGAACTTATGTATCATAATTGATGTTTCATTATTTAATTAGCACATGTTATACATAACTGATGAATCATCAGCCAGCAAGAAATAAATTTCACATATATATATATCAGAAAGTATGTATCAATTACAGAAATGATGTATTAGAACTGATATATCAGTATATATGTATCAGAAAGTATGTATCGTGTACCAGAACTGATGTATCAGTATATATGTATCAGAAAGTATGTATCGTGTACCTTTGTTCTCGAACACTTGATCGTGTTTGAAACTAGGATATCTTCGAATTTTCTACCCAAAGTATGTTTTGTATAAGATGTTATTTCCCTATTTTTGCAGTTCTAAGCACCAAATAACATTCTCGTTTGCTCCAAAAAGTCAATTATAGGCAGCTCTCGTGCTTCAACAAGACATCCATTGATACATTCTGCGATGTTAGAAGTCATCATTCTACCCCTGTTGACAGTGGCATGAATCCTTGACCACTTTTCGTATCCTGCATTTTTTAAATATTGTGCCACCCGTTGATCGATTCTTTCAACTTTGGCCATTAATTTATCGACTTCATCTTTTCGGTATGCCTTGGCCATTGAATAGAAGATGTCACTTAGTACAGCTTTGCTCCTTCTGTATTTAGTACACATATTTTTCCATATATGCCATATGCATGCAAAATGAGGAACATTGGGAAATACCATGCTTACACTCTTGATTATGCTTTCGTTCCTATCTGATACAACACACATATTGTCCCTCTCACCAAATGCATTCTTGAAATTCTGAAAAAACCACGTTCATGATGCATCATTTTCCGTATCAACAATACCATACGCCAACGGCAATATGTAACCTAATAAATCAATAATAGCGATACAATAGTTATTAGAATTCATCAGAATCACAACAAACGTGACAAATGAGATGACACACTGTTATTCAATAAGCAACAATATCAGAAAGTAATACCTGCCCCATCAAGTGTGCTAGCTGATACAAACGTCCCTTTATAAGGTCCATCAAGATGCGCACCGTCAACAACAACTATTGGTCGACAAAACTGAAACCCCCTCATCAAGGGCCTTAACGCTATGAACAAATACATGAACTCATCAGTTGATGACTTGTGCATACTTATGTACGAATTTGGATATACGGTTTTTAGAATATGTATGTATACAGGCAGCTGTCTATATCCATCAGCAGGTTTTCCCCTTAACATCTCCAAAGCATGCTCTTTTGAACGCCATGCCTGTTGATAGGTAATATCAATTCCATACGCTGATTTAATATCCTCTCGTATATCATTAGGGGTGAGAATTCTCTTATGATTAACCATTTTAGGTGCTGTGAATGTACTAACAAAAGCCTTTGTAGCATGAACTTTGTTAAAAATCTTATCTCTCAGTGCACATGAATGTTCACTATTGAAATATCTAACTTTGAATATATCGGATTTTTTCTAACATAAAGCTTTCATTCTCCAACAACAGCCGTCTGAAAGATATACTAATACATAACTGCATTTTTATAAAAAAAAATGACATGTATCATACCAATATTTTTTCATATATAATATCAACAAATAAAGTGACATACTGATAGGAAGTGTGTCAACGCATGTACTTGATAAATGCTTCTTAGTATGTATTATGAAAAAAAAAGCATCTGATACACAGAGTCATATGAATCTGATACATACTGACAGCATTATTATCATTTTTAACTGAGTTACAGAAATAGAGTTTTGATGTATCATGACAGGAAAAAATAATTTTTTTAAGAATGTATCAGATACAGGCATTCATATGTATCTGATACATACTGTTGGATAATATCCAACATCAAAATTTCCAAATGCAGAATATTCGCATACCTTTTACTGTCGGATCTTTTAACCTTGAAATTAAATTCATTATTGATTTTGTATTTAGCCATTACATCAACTAGAGTTGCTTTATCCTTATAGAATTGATTCTCCTTCACTTCCGCACCATTTATATCAGCTATGTAGTTTGTCAAATCCAATTCTGCAATATAACAATTTGCGACATTACCAGATTCTTCTAAACCAAAAATGTGGGACTCATTCGCGTTTGATTCGGCACAAACGATTGCTCCAGATGTACTGTCGAATGATTTTATCTCACATCTTTTTATATCAGAGCTTGATATGCACAGGGGATAATTTATAAAACCAGGCTTTTTCTTCTTCAACTCTATGTAAAGATTAACACCCATATCATTACGAATATATATTGGCGACGAGTTACCTTCAACTATGTATCGGATTTCAATATTTTTCTCTGATTCATCCACACTCAATTCAGCAGCGATTGCTGCTTTTAGATTTGAGTAAGATACATTGTCACCGACAACGATTCCATCACTTTTGTATTATTCATAAGTAACATCGAATTGCCAAACTCCAGAATATTTTAGTTGTATCGGGATATTCATATCGATTAATTGATGAAACGCGAAGTTTGCTTTGAATTGATGCTCTGTTGTTTTCCTTGGAGTCGATGCTCTGACTTTTAGCTTCAAAATTCATGTACATAACTGTCGCCTTCTTTAACCAATTAATCTCATTAATTAGATCAGTAATTAATATAAAGAGTCAATCATACCTTATCTCAATCTTCTATCCATAAATAACTGATGTGCATTAACTATTCCATAGCTAAAGTTATGTATCAGATACATAACTTATGTATTAGGAAAAATGAAAAAATAATTGAAATCAACTTCGGTTTGAATTGATGTTCTGTTTTTTTCATTCGAGACGACGCTCTGTTTTTTGGCTTGAATCTTCATGAACATAACAATTGCTTTTTTTAACAATTGATATGCATTAAGTATTTTACATCTAAAGTTGATGTATCAGATACATAACTTATGTATCACCAAAACTGAAAAAAAATTGAAATCGAAGTTGGTTTGAATTTATGCTCTGTTTTTTGGCTTGAATCTTCAAGTACACAACAGTTATTTTTTTAACCAAATTAATCCCATTAGTTAGATCAGTAATTGATTTAAAGAACCAATCATACCTTATATTAAGATACTATTCATAAATATATGATCTTCATTAATTACTCTATAGATAATTGATGTATCAGATACATCACTAATGTATCAGAAAAGTTAAAAAAAGGGGATATCGGGTAATTTTGGTAGAATGAGGGATGTATAGTAATTAGACTTTTCCATTATGGAATTTAGATAAAGTTTACTTAATAAAATTGGGCCTAATGGGTCTGTTAAGTTAAAAAAATGGATTTTAAGAAATAAAGGATAATTTTTTAAACTTGTCCTCATAAATATTAAAATTTGTATAGTCCTACAAAAGTTTGTGATTTTAAATTTGTTATATAAAATATTAAAATTGAAAAACTTACTAAATATAAAAAGAAACACTTAAATCTTTTGAGATGGACCAGGTCAAATGCGAACATTATTATTAGAAAAAGATGCCCCCATTAACATCTTAGAAGATTTCACAAAACCTTTATCACTGAGTTTTCGACTTTTCGGGAATATCTTCGGCCAATTGAACCTTCTCGAACTGTTTCTTTTTAAGAACCAAAAAGATTTGTGCCAAAATAACAGATGCCAAGAAGAACAAAAGTCCTTGGACACGTAATGGATCTTGGGACTATTACACCAACTGAAGCTTAGGAAGGAATGAAAAGATAGGAAGCTTGGAGAGCTAATGGAAAGAAATGCGTAAGAAATAACAGATCTATCAAGTATCTGTTTAAATGAATTAATATCTCAAAAGCTCATTTAACTTTGGCAAATAGGGAAACTAGGTGTTTTTCTATCCTAACCTCAAATACGCTTCCTTAAACCTACTTTATTTGACCTTCATTCTATCTTAACTTTCCTCTCCCGAGGTTTTTTCAAGAATATAGATTTATTCTCCAAATCGCGAAGCAGAAAACTCGTAAGCACAAGATCAAATAAATAACTCTTGTGATAAAAGATGCACAATAACTCAAGTTACGATATAAACAATCATAGTTAGGCCATAACCCAAGAACTAGGGCGTTTAGCCACACATATTAAGATTACACAATTATTTGTTCATAAATCAAATCAAAGAAGATAAAAAAATGAATCAATTAAAAATAACCCTAAGATCAATAACTATGTTTACTTTGTCCTTTCTATGTTCCAAATCGGCTAAGGGTCCTTTTTATAGTATTGAAAAAATACCTAAAGGGCCCACATAAAAAGGGGTGAGATATAAAAAAAATATTTCAGCCTGTAGTGCTTGCTTCGTGGAATGAGGCTGAGGTTCCCATCTGCGATGAGCCTTGCTCCACGAGGTCCTCGTGTCTTTCCATATGCGTTTGGACATACGATTTCATTTCGTTATTTGAAATCATGAGATGAAATCAGCATATAGACATACGATTTCATCTCATGAGATGGAATCACAAATTCTCCAAAAAAGCTTGATTTGAAAATTTCATATCATGATTTCACATTTTTCAAATACAAAAATTGTCCTACAGGTTTATATTTTATTTTAAAAAAAAGAACCACCATTGTATATCTACATAATTTTTTGTGAGAATATCAAAAGTGATGAAATATTCACATAATATGAATATGATGATATAGTCACTAATGATATTGATCATGTTCAATTTTATTAAAGATTAGTGTACTACAACTCATGTTCAATTTTACTTTTTATTGAACGGATTAAATTCGACCAATAAATGTATTATTCTTTTGTTATGAATTTTTACTTTGTGATAGTTTATTATTCTTTTGTTATGAATTTTTGCTTATTTAGAAATATTGTATAAAGAAATGGGACAATTTTGATAGTTTTCACAACTTATGAGTTTTTTATGTTTATGAAAAAAACAACTTAAAAATCCAAAATTGCATGTCCAAACAAAATTTCAACTTCATCCTATATGATTCCTTTCAATTCTATTTGAAGGTGTCTCAACACATTCTACAACTTTCCATATGACTACACTAATCACCAAATAGTAGAAAACCACAATTTAGATACCCATAAGTCATTATTACCATACCAAATCCATTTAACCTACAATCTTTATCATATGATAGCAACTTGATCATAATCCATCATGAACTTTTATTGTCGTTATGCTCATACCTTGAAGACCTTTATGAATTCACGTATCTAGCTTATCATTGATCACTCTCCATCGACCTTATCGTATCCTTTGTTAAAAATTCAACTGTACCAGTTACCAAACTCGTAACCACAAAAGAACTTATTACCACACTCAAGCCAAACGCCTGTAGATTTCTTTCTTAAATATTATCTACCTATTTTTAACCCATACGAATAACACATTATCACCATAACCAGAGCAAAATAAATGGAGGAACGTGTCTCTGAATTCAATTCTCCACTCTCTCTGGAGATACCTATTTGGCCCTTGTAATCAGAGTAAATATCATTGTTCTAGCCTCCCCCCTTCGGCTAAACTACATCTCACAAATTGTTTTCATTTATGACTCTATTTCCTTTGAATTTAAGCATTCCATGACAGATACAGATCATACCCAAGGCTGATAGCAATAATTTCAAATATGATAGTATTTTCCCATCGAGGAAGGCTATTGAATCACACCCAATGTCAACTCCACGCAATCTTTCACATATCAAGTTTCAACTACCATTCAAACCATCATATACCTCATTCCAAAACTTAGAGATATTCTTGGTCACTCCAATAATACTGCATACTATGGGAACGTAACTTCTATTTACCATCAAGTGTCTATGTTACACATCAAAGCAGTATGTGTAGTCTGATCAACAAAGTAGTATCAATCCAAGTCGAAATACTTAATAACCATTTAGAATTATATTCCAACTGAACCTCTTCAACTATAACCTGCACACAAATCAGCCCAATCTAGAGTACACAATTCATAAGGCATATAGGTCAGTAATAGCTCATCAACATCACCAAATAAGTTACATCGATATCAAGTATGTCAATCATAGAGAGAACAAGGGGTATACACAAATCTCAAATCCAGACAGGTATCAAATGTATATCAGTCACAAGAACACTAAGAGTTAAACATAAGTCTATCAAAAACCAATAATGTGCAATGCAATGCAATGAAGTGTCAAGTAGAATGATGTATGTCTGTCTAATTGGTACACATCCGCTGAATCTCAGTATGAAATCCATGGGGGATAATTCTGTCCATATAACCTACCATGGAGTGTGTGGTCTGACCCTTCATATATAATCTGCCACGAAGCGTGTGATCCGACCCCTCATATAGAACCTGCCACAGAGCATGTTACCCAACCTCAAAAAAAACCTGCCACGGAGCGTGTGGCCCGACCTCTATTTTTCATCATTTCCATTAAACTTTTATGTGGTTATGAATAAAATGTTTAGGGTAGATTTGTGGAGAAATAATATTGAAATAAAAAAATATAGCCCTAGGGTTCTTTGTCACGACCCAAAATCAGGTATGATGGGACTCGCCTAAACCCATCAAGAAGAGTCAGCTTGAGAGTCTAAACAATACAAATTAAGCGAAAGTGACAGCGAAAATATAAAGTCTAATATGATATAAATAAGAATAAGCAGAAAGTAAATTCTAAACTACCCAAGACTTGGTGTCACATTTACAAGTTACTATTTCAACAGAAATGGAAAAGATACAAGTATATATGTCTCAGTTCTCAAGTAGAACAAAACATAAAGTAATGAACATCGAGAGTCTGCCGAAGCGGACAAACGACTACCTCTCAAGCGTTCAGAAGCTCTGACCGATCAAAGAGTACTATGAGCAAGAGATGTTGGGCTCAGTAACTACTAAATGTAGAAGCAAGGGGTGAGCACCAATAATACTATACTCAGCAAAATGGAAACTAAATCCTAAGTAAAGCAATGCGGAACACGGGTACTCCTGACAACCCAACCATAATTCTCCATAACTACACACCTGCATTCAGACAGCCTAATCTATACAGTTTATATCACAATAGCACTAAAAATACTATAAGTCCACAATAGAAGCACCAATACATTCTCACCACTATACTCAAGAAAACGCATATAATCTCAGGTCATAATCAATCACAAGAATAAATGAATGCAAATCCAATGTGAAAAATCGTGATGCATGTCTGTCCTACGATACACATACGTTGATTACCTCAAATCGGAACTCATAGGGGTCTCACATAGGCCATATATCCATCAGAAATGACCTCGACTAATATCTGCCAGAAGAGACTGTCATGACCCAGACCCATGGGCCGTGATTGGCACCCTATTTGGATATCCAAACGAACTCACATACCAAATCGTCATACTATAGAATAATTCAATTTAATATTTGTTCTAATCATAACGGTAGGCGATCATTACGTAAATGAGTCGTGCATGCAGAAAATAACATATCAAATCAAAAAGGGGTGACGGAAGGCGCGTCACCGGATACGTGCATATATAAAAACATATGGGCTATTTTGGCCGTTATAACAAAAGGGACCGCATTAAGATACAAGTCATAAACGAATGAACATACACGACCCATGACCCACACCTATGTTTACAGGTCTCTACAGAACATAACGGAAGTATATGATGGGACAGGGCCCCGCCGTATCCAAATGGTCAGATATACAAGAGTATGTACATAGGTAAGCCATATACCGAAGTGCAGCTCTGAGTCAAAGGAGCACTCTGTAGTAGCAGAAGGTGGGTAGCCTATGCTGACGGTCATGAACGTCTGTATCTGTGGCCATGAAACGCAGCTCTCGAAGAAAGAGGATCAGTACGAAATGTGTACTGAATATGCAAAGCACCAGTATAAAGAATATAAACAGTAACTAAACGGAAAGGTGCAAGGAGCCCATACCAAACCAGGACATCAAAACTGTACTAAAAACATATGTACATAATGCAAATAAAAATCATGCATAAGGCTCAGGAACGTGGTCACCACCTCGATGCTGGTACCACAGCACATCATACTTCGAAAGGTTCTAAATCCCCGTATAAATCCCGAACACATCATATCATCACAATATGTCATATCATCAGAACATATCATATGCCATATCACACCATGACACCATAGACGGTACCCGACCCTATGGCAAGGTGTCGGAACCCATAATACATCATACTGCCGAGTGTATTATAGGGCGCACGATTACAAAGCCGGCCCGAGTTCCGGCGAACGATATCATAATAGTATGCACGAGAGGAGTAGTGAGAAACTAAATGCAATATGAAATATAAAATATTTACAGAGACTCAATAGCATAATTTGATGACAAATCATATAAACGAAATTGAACAATAATCATAGCACATGTCTTTCTGATGTCACGTTAGTCTATGTTAAAATAATCTTTCTGAAATCGTCTCCATATTTCAAAATATATTATGGAGCTTAATGGACTAATTAAAATAATAGTCATTTAATATTTTAGATTCTACTCAACATAAGTCAAATGGAATAACAAAAAAAAGTTCGAGAATAGTGGGCCCACCTCGGTTGAATGAGGTGGTGTACACAAATTATATGCGTTAAACTTTATGACATTACTTTTGAGAGTGTTAAGATAGTCAGATTCTATTTGTACAATTTCTAGAGGTTTAGGCAATTTTTCCAACTATTCATAAATATTTAATCCAATTCTATTGAATGAAAAAGAAACAACTTTCGGTGTAGCTTCCGAAGTGTAGAGTCATCCTCGAGGCTCGTATCCAAACCTATTACATCTAAGACATGACAAGGGAAGAAAAGGTAAAGCTTTACATACCTTATCCGCTTCTTCCGCTCACTCAAACTCAAATCCCGTTTTCTCCAAAATCTACAAATGGTCACAATTACCAAATGTAAGTTATGAACCTTTAAGAGTTCAATTTTTAAACCTTCACTTGCCTACAAAAATTTGGGCAGCACATTCCCTATAAATTCAACATCCCCGAGATTTTAACTCGGCCACAATATCAACAACCATGCCAACAACAACACCAATAACATCAACAATCCATTTATAACGCATCATAATATAAGTTGATTTCCTTTCCAAATAGTGCAACAACTTCCAATCTAACTTTGCACTTTCAAGTCAATATGAATATTTCCATGTTCATATATTAATTTAAGCTCATTCAAACATAGGCCAAGAATATTCCAAGCAAGCTATACAATATTCACCAATTCCATATTTCACCCAAAATCTCTATATATGCAATAAAGCTATTATAATACACTTTCTTCTTTCAAGTTCATAATCAATAACAACACTCCACACTTTAACCATTATATTTCCATAATATTATGAAATCATACTAAAAAAACATAATTCCCTACAATCCATTTTACTTTTCCAACTTCAACCAAGTTCATTCAACTTCCATTTTCCAATATAAATTTCACAATAACTACTACTAGAATACTACAAGAAAAATTTATAAATCTTGCCCATATAAGAACATGTATACACGGCGCTATACCACCATACAAACTTCCATGTTTCTATAAAGTCTACCCATTTCTACACTCTACAATGGAAACAAACCTTCACAACATATTAAAACGAGATTAATTCTTACCTTTTTCTCACAACTCCTTCACTTGACCAAGGTGCTAAATTGATGAAACAAGCACCCTATCTTCCGAAATAACTACACCACATTGTAGAGGACCCTTGAATTAGTGGGAATACTAGAAGAAAATATTTTTTGGGACAAGATTTCAAGGACCAAAATCTTGGTAGCCTTGGCCGATTTTCTCTTCTTTGTTTTCTCTTCTTTCTTTTGCTCTTCACCTTTCTCAAATTGTCTAGAGAAGTCTAGGCAATTTTATGACTTAGGTGGCTCTTTTTATTTATTCATCTCATAGATGAACTACATGGGCTTGGGTTGTTTTTTTGTTTGGGGGGGGGGGGGGGGGCATGGCCACTTCTTATGGTTGGGCCTCTCTTGTCTCTTTTTTTTTCTTCCAAAAATTCCAAGCCCACTCACTTAGCCCATATTTTTAATTTATGAAACTAAGTTTTTGCAATTCCAATTTTTCCCTTGGCCTTTTCCAATATTTCCACATCCAAAATTTCATAACCAACTTATGTATCAAACAAGATCAAAATATAGCATTATCATTAACTTGTTACAATTATCCCAAATGTTCAAATGTACAAAATACGGATTGTAATAGAGACCTCGGCCTAATATCTACCAGAAGAGACCTTGGTCGCCGAAAGAAACCTCAGAAAATCACCTCGATCGGTAGAAACTTCGATCCCAATATCCAATACCTTACTCATCTCATTTCTCAGCTATCACAGATGCAATATACGCATAAATAAAGAGTGAGCAAGATAAATATTTACAATGATGTCATATAGACCACAACCACAAAATAGATCATTGTCCTAAAATCCATAACACTTATACGATTAATCCCTGTTCAAATCCACTATCACCCTTCCACTCATATAATTTAATTCAATCTAATGACCCAACACACTCTAATCATCTCACATAGGAAATACAAGATTCAACATACTTAACAAAGTTTAGAATTCTACTTGCCTTAGCCAAAAAGTCATGAACAATCCGAAATTGCCGCTTTTCCTTTACGAAGATACTCCAAATCACCACAATCTAATCAAATATAGACTAACAATCACATTTCGAATCTATTGACACTAAAATCAAGAAATTCAGGTGAAAAAGGTAAAATTGTCAAAAATCTCATATCGAAAACCGAACTCGAAATTTGATTATTTTTAGATGAAAAATTTTCTCAAGCAATCAAGAATCTAATGGTGAAATCCATTTCAACAACGAGGTCAAAATGAGTTCAAAATCCCTATTTCTCTTTCAAAAGTTCATGTTTAAGAAAACTCAAAATCTCCATTTTGAAATTCACAATTTAAAATTAAAATATAAAATTAATCAATGAAAATTAAGGAAAAGTGTTAGAAATACATTACCCAATAATTTTTTCATGAAAAATCTTGAAGAAATTGCCTAAACCGAGCTTCAAAATGTTAAAAATGGTGAAAATACCTTAAACCTCGTCTAAACCCCTTCTAATGTCGCTTAAGAGGTAGAATCTTCGCTTAAGCGAAGGTTAGGTTTGCTTTGGCAAACCCCGCCTAAGTGAGTCCCTTCTCTTAAGCTATGAGTCTCACTTAAGCGGAAGTTTTAGCGAATCTGGTCCGCTTAAGCGGATCCTGGATCAGCACCAGCAAAAATGGGCTAAGTCACAATTCAATCCTCTGATCGGATCCTCGGAATTCGTTCAAAATCGCGTATACTCAAACCATATATGCAACCCTACTAAATTCAATATTTTGAGCTCAATGGAATCATCAGTATTCGAATTCGAAAACCTCCCTGACTCGGAACCCAATAAGTCTCAACTAAACTAGTTTCGACACTTGAAATACCCTCGGGACCTCTAAAAATTATAGCGAAGCCATTTCTAGCATTAGAATCACCTGCCAAAACCATTGGAACCATTAAAAATTCAATCCGAGCACCCAAACCTCAAATATTGACCAAAGTCAAACTTGGGTCAAACTTTAACTCAATTTCCAACTTCGGACCTAAAATTCACGTTTTAACTCCAAATCTTATTTTGAAATCTCTTCTTGACCAATTTTCCCATTACTGAGTTGATGGAATGAACAGAATTTTATTTCGAGACTAGAAACTCTAAATGACTCCGAAACTCAAAATTTGTCAACTTAAGCCTTTGAAACTCACTTCCTTACCAAAACCTCCACCTTTCAGAAGATTTTCAAAAACCAACCTTCAAACCAATCTAAAATGACTCGGGGCAATTGACAAGAGGGGTAAAATGATAATTTTATTTAAAATGTTGAAAATGACCTTCTGGGTCATTACATTCTTACCATAAAATCTTGATTTAAGGATCGAATAATAACCCATTTTAACTGAAATTCGATGTGTAAGTTTGTTATATTATGGGTGAACATAATCTGTAAGAAAATTTTAGATTCAAATTCGGGGGATCGGGATAACTTTTTGACTTGATTTTTGAGCCAAAAATAAATATAGTAATATGAGTGTCATTGAATTTGTATTCTTATGAAAATTATATAATTGAACAGATTTATCATGATTTCAAATGATAATTTCATTTCATGGCCGAATAAGCCCAATAGACATTTTATGTCTTCCAGTCTTCATGCCAAACTTGCCCAGCAAGTCGTATAGGAGGCTCGAGCTCGCCCTCCACTTCCCTCCACTTCCCTCCCTGCAACTTATTTTCCATACTGAGTGATTTTCAACTGGTTTTCTCATTCCATTCTGGTCCAGCAAGCTCCAAATCATGACATAAACTCTATCAAAACTTCGCTTCGTAAGCAGAGGCGGAGTTAGGATTAGGAGTTTGGAGGTTTTTGTGAGGTTCAAACCCACAACTCTAGTGTGGAAAAGTATTTTCATGGCCTCTTCCTTACCATTGAACCGTAAGTTAGTTTTGTTAAGGAGTTCACAAGTCAATATACATATATATTTATTTTATTTTCTAATACAAATGCAAAGTCTACGAAAAAGTTACTGAGTTCATCCGAACCCTCGAATCCTCACTTAGCTCCGCCCTTGTCCGTAAGGGCTTGTACCACTTTTCATACAATTATTTTCTTGAGAATTTTCCCTACAAATTCAATGTAGCACATCAATTAGTTCCACAATATAAGAATCATGAGTTATAGTTGGTGTGAAAGATCCCTCCTAATCCCTTGCAATTCATTACGTGGATACATAAACATAAACATGAGTGTCTTGGAGAATAAAATTCCAAAGTTGTCACATTTGTGATACTTTGTTTACCGCGTACGAATGTTAAGTATTGTAGAGCTCCATCAATACTTCTATATAGATTTTGATCATGAAATGGACATCCACCAGTATTAGAGAGCTTAGATGAGCATGAAGCTGGTGTGGGGACAGTACCACATTGTAATGGTCTTGAAGGTCATTTTTAAAAATTCTTGGAAAATTATCATTTTACCTCCCCCCCCGTTAGTTTTTCAAGTCGTGTTTGATTAGTATTTCAGATTAAAAACCTGAAATCGGATTGAAAAGTGGAGATTCTTGGAAGTTTTAGAGTTTTGAAAGCTTTAGGTTGTTAAAAGTGAGTTTTGACGTCATCCGGAGTTATGAGCCTCATAATAAAATTTTATCTTTTCCATCAGCTCCGGAATGTGGAATTTGGTCTAGGATCATTATCGTTTTTAGTTTCAGAGTTGATATGTGGAATTGAGCCCTTGAGTTGGAAGTTTGAGTGAATTTAGGTCAACGGTTGACTTTGGTCAACATTCGGAGTTCGAATGCTCGAATTAAATTCTATCGGTTCCGTCAGATTCAGGAAGTGATTTTATGCCTAGGTAGAGCTTCAATTTATTTTTCAAAGGTTTTGAGGCCTTTTTGGTATTTTTGGGTGAAAGTTAGTTTGTGGTTTTAACGGTTGCCGGGTAAAGGAGACCTCAGATCCGTGTTTCGATGGCTCTATTGAATCGAAAATGTCAAATTTAGTAGCGTAGCATATCTGATTTGTGTGCATGAATTTTGAACGAATCCCGAAGATCCTTTTGCTGATTAATTCTATGCCTTGTGTTGTTGTGATTACCGTCAACTGGTTTCCTCCATAACGTTCGCGGAGACTTGTTCTCGTTTGCGGAGAGGAAGGGGGTCTAACCTCTACATTCATGGAAGGTTGGGCTAAGTGACCTTTGCATTTGCGAGGCTATATTCGTGTTCACGATGGGTCTGAGTGATAACATGTGTGAGTCAAAAGACTGATCAAGTCGTTACACCCACTCTCTAGTCTGACCCTTGGGACAAGACTTGTAAAAATTGAAATGTGTATTATCAAAGATAATATAATTATGCAAATATGTATTTATCATAGATGTCATGAACATAATCACATAGGACAATCATGAATTTAATATGTTGTTGATATGCTAAAGCTACTAGAACTACTAGCCTGGTACATCAATCACATATCGTGCCTAGATTGTGTGTGCTAATGACGGTATGATAAAGCATATTAAACATCTACACATATAACAAAGAAACTATTAACTATTATTGAAATTTGAAAGTATCAATAGATACCACTAGAGCTGTCAAAATGGGCTGGCCCAACCCAATTCTGAAGGGCTAGCGAGTTAAATGGATTAGGACGGACTGACCCTTTTAACTAAAGAGCCTATAAAATAGCAATTCAACCCAGTTCTAATCAGGCTACAGGTTGGCCCATTAATCAAAAGATGGACAACATTGGCCTCATAGAAATACTATCGAACATTGATCAACACAATACCAATACGTCAAAAATTCATGATTCCATGAGTTTCACACACTTAAGTGGAATAGTTATAAAGTACTAGAATAGGCAAAATACAACAGTCAACAATCATAAGATTTATCATAACAACATACATTACATGATCATTTTTACATAAATTAGAAAAGAAAAGAGAAACAAGAAATTAGGCAACACAAAAGTAAAAGAAGTCAAAGATTCATAGTTATAATAACTTCAATTGCCTAGTTACTAAAGATTTGGCAAAATAAAACGCCACTTAAAATATATATAATAAATATTTTTAAAATTCACGACCCACGGGCTGACCTATGAGGCTGGCGGGTTGAGCCTATGAGGCTGGCGGACCAAATGAGGCTGGGCTAAAAAACCTCATTCCTAAATGGGCTGAAATTATTTTACCCTATATCACTTAATTCAAGGATTGGGTTGAGCCGGGCTCACGGGCCAAACTCATTTCGACAGTTCTATATACCACATAACTACATATGAAAACTCCCAAACTACTCTTTGTACTTTAAAACTGGCTAATCTCGTTCATGCTTTCCCTTCACAAGAACTACATAATTTAGATTAAACATAGATAACACAAAGGTCATACTTTTAACAAAATCAAATTAAGAGTTATCTTACTTGCTTCAAATTCAAACACGAAACTTCACTTGAAATGTCAATCAAACTAACCTCTATAGACCTCAATTTATTCGAAATCATGAACAATGGATACCAATTAGTCTATAAAAACTAATTCACATAATTTTAGGACGCCTCTGGGTCATTATTTTTGCTCAACTCAAATCGCTCCTCAAATAAATGGGTCGCAATCCAAAAATAAATTACATGGACACATTACCCATTAGCTTTGTAGTCCAATTCCATGATCAACATCTCATAGACTGTTACACTTTGATTTTATTTCTTTTCTCTTGTTTGTTAAGACGAAAATAAAATTGTATTGGAGGATATATAAGTGAATTGAAGTTGCAATATGATGGTGACAACTAGGGGTGTACATAGACCGGGTTGGTTTGGATTTTTTACAAACCAAACCAAACCATTTGTGTCGGATTATTAAATCTATAAACCAAACCAAACCAATAAAAGTCGGGTTTTTCGATATCAATTTTTTTCGGGTTTTTCGGGTTTTTTCGGGTTTTCGGGTTTTTTCGGGTTTCTCGGATTTTTCATAGTATCTAATAAAAAGAACACAGCAGTGCTTCTTAAAAAGAGTTCTAGTACAAAATATCAACATATAAGATGGAGGCAGAACATTGTTTGAAGTTTTAACTTTATAATATAACTTTATAAGATGTTTTTTTTTTGTATATTATTTAGATGACCTTCTTAAGTCCAAATCTAAATGTAAGAAAGAAAACAAAAATTATGAAAAATTTTAAAAAAATATTTATAAATTACATTTTAATAAATATTTTTATGTATAACATAATTTAAAAGTAGTATATCTATAATCGGGTCGGTTTGGGTTCGGTTTGACTTTTTTTAGTTAAAACCAAACCAACCCTATAATGGTCGGGTTTTTTTTCCAAACACCAAACCAAGTCAAACCAAACCACTAGTCGGTTTTTTTTTCCGGTTTGGTTCGGTTTGTCGGTTTGGTGCGGTTTATCGGTTTGCCATGTACAGCCCTAGTGACAACTTACAAGCTTTGTCTTCCTTTTTTTATTTTGTTTTGTTGGGAATAAACTATATCTTATATCATTTAAATGTAGGGCTCAAGTTTTATGATTTGATTACGAATTTAAGTCCGTAAAAATTCTTAACTTGCTTGGAGGTCAACCTCATTCAAATATACAACACGGATTCTCTCAATATATGTAGTTAGATTCTCATAAGTCATATCGATCCGAATGCCTTTCCTCGGACGTATATATTTGCTTGGAAAATTCAATGGACAAACCATGAAATACATAGAGCAAATACAATTGTTTTTCTACAAAAAAAAGAGGGTCATTGACATAAATAATATAATATATAACATTAATTATGAGTTTTAGTGCAACCAGACTATGCCAAGTGGCATAGCAAGAGTAGTATCAGTACAAACAACATGTGCTGGTAGGCATCATCGTTCAATCTGATACCACCTCATAATATATGAATAGAGAAATAAGAGATATCATAATACTTAAACTTCCTCAATTTAGTCACCCCAACCCAATAAGTGCACTCCTTATTCTCACCCTTAGGGTATTCACCATCCTAAATAAATGGTTTCACTACCACCCTAGTCACAACTTAAAACTTGTGGGTTAGGGACCTACCTTACTATTATTCCATCACCCCAATAGTCCCCTCCTAGCAACCTTAAACGTTCAATGATTTCGCCCAACCCTCACTAGTTGATCTAATTGTCTCACAACATAAAGCATATTCGTCTCACAACCATACTCTCCTACTCACCTGAGTTCTAGATATCCACTATCCCTACCTCAGTTATTCATGGAAATTACAATGGTAACACTCTCTGGAAACTAGAAACCTCAACTTCTAAATGTAGAAATATATAATACGATTATACCATATAGATCACATCTAGGCCTAACAGGGCCCATCCTATTACCCACTAATAAGTGTATTGATGATCATAATTCTATATATCTAGCACACCTCAACTCAATAGTTCATTTATAGTTCTTAGTCCATGACTCATCTACCACTAACCTTATTATTAAATGAAAATACATATATCATCAGGTCCTCTCATGGGACCATCCACACACATATATTTTGCCCTTTTAGGAGACTCAATTCAGTCATATTTGTGTTGGAACGTGACACCCAATCCAAAAATATGTCGGAACGTGACACCTGATTTAAATACGTGTCGAAACGTGATATCCGATCCATATATGTATCGGAACGTGATACCTGATCCATATATGTGTCGGAACGTGACACACAATCCAAATATACCACATTCACAATTATATTCAGTATTCACAATATTTATATCACCAAGAACAGGTTCATCACAAAAATAGGCCAGGAAGTACGCATTTATATAATGACTAACATGTTACCCTTATATGTAAACGTTTAGGCATATCATAAGTAACTCAATTACACATTTAAGAAAATTTTGGGAATAATCAACGTCCACAATACCAAATCTTACAGGTCTAACCTCAAATCTACTAGTTTTACTTTTCTATACAAGATTCTATGTCCGATATAAATTAACCAGATGCACACAAAAATATCACAATCAATAACTTCTCAATTCATTGTAGCACCTTTCAACTCAAGTCACATTCGAATTTGATCCTATCATAATCAGATCTCTGTCCGTAATCCATGACCCACAACTTAGTATATGAATACTCATTAGCTTTTCTTCTATATTACGTAGTAGGTATATATTTACTACTCAGAAAAGAGAAGCCTAGCCTACCTAGGCGCCAAACATTAGCGGAGAGATAACACTACTGAAATCATTAGTTTCAGATGTTCCACGGGCAACTGCTGAAATCATTTGTTTCAGATGTTCCACGGGCAAGACCAAATTGAATTCCACGGGTTGAAGCCTTCCAAAAGCTGAGATTTCCTCCCCTCCTCTTCTTCATTCAAGAGCAGCCTTCTTGGAGGGTTTTGCAGAAACCCTCGCCTCTAACTCACACTTGGAAAAAGTGGAGAAAATAATGGCAATCATCTTTTCGCTCTGGCGGCGCAGCCGAGGTGGGACCATCTCGCTTTGGCGGTTTTTTTAATCGAAATTAACGACGGTTCGGATTGTTACAACTATACGTATTATAGGTATGGTTCAATGCACGTAGTGAATATATAATTAAAATATTTTTAATACAATAATATATTTCGTTAATAAGAGAAAAAATAAAAAATAAGTATAATAGATTTTGAATTCAATATATTATAATTAAAATGTGGTGAATATATAATTAAAATATTTTTAATACTAATATATTATAAGTATTATGTGTAAATTTCAAATATTTTAGTTCTATTTAAATTAATTTATGTTGTTAGAAATGTATTGAATTAATTAATTATTATTTTTAAAAGAGGGAGAAAGAGAAAAGAAAGAGAGAGAAAAAAGGACAAATATAATGCATTTCTAATACAATAAAGGAAATAAAAAAATTATTATAATATATTTTAAATTTAATATATTATACATATTATAGGCATGTTTCAATGCACACGGTGAATATATAACTAAAATATTTTTAATACAATAATATATTCCATTAATAAGAGAAAAAAAGTAAAAAATAATTAAAATAGATTTTGAATTCAATATATTATAGGAATGTTTCAATGCACGTGATAAATATATAACTAAAAATATTTATAATACAATAATATATTTTAGCACCATTAATAAGAGAAAAAATAAATAATAAATATAATACATTTTGAAATCAATTTATGATACATATTATAAGCATCTTTCAATAAATGTGGTTAATATATAATTAAAATATTTTTAATACAAAGATATTATAAGTATTATCTGTGAATTTCAAACATTTCGATACTATTTAAAAAAAAGAAAAAATAGATAGAAAAAAAAAATAACACACAGAAAGGGGGGAGGGAGAGGGAGAGAGAGAGAAAGAGAATGGGATAATGGGGCGATTTTAGTTATTAATTAAGATAAATATGCTATAAACCGTAATTAAAAAAAGTACCCTAAAAAAGAGTAATTATTAGTCTTAAAAAGTTCATTTATGTAAAAATTTCTAAAAAAAATTGAGATAATTTTAGGTCCAATAACATATCAGTCAATGTAAGAAAGAAACAATTTCATTCAACTATTACACAATCCAACGTATTAACTACTAGTTAATGAAAATGCCGCAACATCAATTCGTGAAAAAAACATTTAATTACTTTCTTCGCTTTGAATTATCTATCGTATTTTTCTTTTACATGCTCCTTAAAAACAGTAATTAGGAGGGATTTTAATTGTTTTACCCTTATTATACATTTTAAGACATAATATTTCTTCATTACTCTATTTATGTGTCATCAACCCCATAATTGAAATATTTGTATTCATCAAGAACAATCTATATATAATATAAAGCTAGATAAAAGAAAAGTGATGTGACACCTCTCTTTGGCCAAGGATCCTATTTATCTTTTTTCTCTTTTTTTTGATAATTTTTCCTATTTATTTGTCTTATTATTGTATATAAAAATGAATGTGTCAATTAATATTCATTCATTTATTCATATTCTTTAATATAAAAATTTAATTGTCTTTATTTCCATTACTCTCATTCCTTTTGATGATCATAACCCCTAAATTATATTTATGACTTTATATTAATTGTTACGCTCATAGACATTGAAATTATACGCTTGGGGTGATTTTTAAGCAAAATGATGGTTGTCATAGAGAAAATGCATATGCAGAATGTTCCCAACGTGAGAAGGTGATCAAGAAAGTCACTTATAATTTTTTCCTCATTTTTTTGCTTCTTTCTTCATATTTCTATTAATTGCTTATTTTAATAGGAACTTACAAACTCTTTCTTCTTGGGATGTATTACAAAAGCTTGTAAAATTCAACGTATTTATGTAATTACAGACGAAGGAGAAAATCTCAAACGAGAAGTTCTACTAAATATGATTCAAACTCTATTCGAAATTAATTTTACACTTTTTTTTTGGCATTCTATATCTCTATTCTATGTCTCTAAGGAGCTTGTGACTAACAAATCTTGACAGGGGAAGTGTTTTGGATGATACTTGTTTATAGAGGATATTTTTCATAAAAAATACTTATAAATCTTTTTGCATATATCTAACACAATATCAACAAATGTGTGTGTATATATATATATGAATTAACTCCAAATGTATATTGATTATAAGCCTCTTCATTCTCAAGAGAAGAATAGTACGTATGGAATATCTAAAATCATTAATGGTTTGCTCATCATTTCGTACTACTTTTTTTCCCCTTTTAATGTTAGTTTTATCATATCTTTTTGGTTACTCATTTTAGTTTAAGAGTTCTCTTAAAAGAGTAAAAGAAGAATTTAAGTCAATCTAATGATCTGAGATTATACATTTTTTTTTATAGGATTGAAATCATGAACGCCTCTAAATTTTGACTTTCTTTTATTCTATTTGGCACATGAAATGAATTCTAAAAATTGGTGGTGTATTGATTTATATATTATTAAGTGGTGACAGTTTTAATAAAAATAAAATCAAAAAAGGGAGAAAAATCAAAAAACAAACGTGAAAGGAGGAAAAGTATTGTGCAATGCCAATGAAATGGTATATATCACATATGTGATAATGATTTAAATTTTGTATGGTGATGAGTAAATACTTGCAACAGTCAATTGACAGAAAGGACATATCCTGTTAATTTGATAAATGTTATTTAATTTAGTTTTTTGGTTGCATTTTCTTACTATTATAGCAATGTTTAATATACGTTTGAACAATCCATTGATCTTTGTTTAGGATGTACTATGTATAAATATATATTGCATTTGATGAGAATGTTCTCAATGTCATATT
The DNA here is from genome assembly GCF_947179165.1 of Solanum dulcamara. NCBI lineage: Eukaryota > Viridiplantae > Streptophyta > Magnoliopsida > Solanales > Solanaceae > Solanum > Solanum dulcamara. Next base: position 7,669,826 of record NC_077246.1, on the reverse strand, counting down.
ATAATTTTAGTGGGTTACATGGGTAAAAACACATTATTTTAAATCACGCTAAATGTAGAAGAGCAATTCAAAAAATTAAGTAAAGCTTCGGAGAAAGAAAGCTATCATATAAGAAGATCATAACCAAATGAAAGTCGCTAATTACTCATGGGGGAAGAATATTAAGTAGAGATCTATTTCACTTTTTTTGTCCTACTCTTTCTAAGTTTGTACAATTTCTCAAAACAGTAGTTTCCTTTGATGAATCTTGAAAGCTGACATCAGTAAAAATTATATATTTCAAGAATTTTACTTTTTTAAAGTTATGTATAACATTTCTATTTTTGAATTGTTATATTATGTACCCCAATAATCTATTTTAACTATAGTAGTAAAAGATATTTGACACTTTAAATAATAAAAAATCTATAAAATGAATATTCGCACCGTGCGAAGTTCACTAGGCACCGTGCGAAGTTCACTAGGGGAAGAATATGCCTCAAGGATTATTAATTGAATGGTGCAAATTATTGAATGAAAGAACATTATGCTGCAATTTTCAATCAAGACGATCATTCACTAATTTTTTTTCAATTTTTTTGTGTTATTTAATACCAGGTCCAACTTATTTAAATTATCCATAAATCTGAATAGTGATAATTTTGAAAAACTTGTGAATTTCTTAACAAAACGTAAAGTCTATGTCGTAGATTAGAATGTTGTATATTTTATGAAAACAAAAATAAGGAAATCGATGCTTGATTAATTCACGAAAGATCATTCAGTACTGAGAAGTCAACGAAATATGCATGCTACAATAGGATGACAATTTCAAATGTTCTATTTTGAGTCAATCTTTTTTAAAAAAACATTTGTAGTTATGATCAAGAAAAAAATCATTCATCAGGTTAATAAGGTCATTCAAGACCGCGCAAAGCGCGGACAAGTTACCTAGTTACTACTAAAGGTAAAACGGGTTGGACCACATGCTCCGTGGCAGGATATATATATTGAGGGGACGGTCCACACGCTCCATGGCAGGTTACATGGACAAAAATGTCCTCTATGGATTCCGAACTGTAATTCAACGGATGTGTACCGATAGGACAGACATGCATCATCTCATTGCATTGCATCATAATTTGTTGATATTTGTGAATTCGTGTTTACCCTTTTATTGCTCTGTATATGCTGAACTTGACTTGATATGATTCATTGATAAGACTATTGATGAGTATTCGTGGACTGTATTACTGTTATTATTGTACAAGTGTAGAGTTGGGCTGGTTTTATGCAGGTTGTAGTTAAGGAGGTTCGGTTGGGAGGACAGGAGTACTTGTATCTTTTGAGGTTTGCTTAGTTTTAGTTGTCCACTTGTTAAATACTGTGTTGTTTGGTACTCACCCCTTGCTTCTACACTTGTGTAGGTTATGAGCCCGGACCTGCTTGATCTCTTAGTGTTCTCTACCATGTCTGAGGCTATCATCTCAAGTGTTGAGGTAGCTATTACATCCATCTAGGGACTTCTTTTACTCTTTAACATATTTTAGTCCTATTCTAGAGACAAAGATATTGTGACTGTATTTTCTTTCGTAATTCGGTATTGCATTAGTGGATTGTACACTTGACAACCAATCTTGGGGATTTTGAGTTTATTTTACGTGTTTTCGATTAAGTTAAATTTTGATTCTTTTCTTTTTCTTCCGCATCTACTTTTCGTTGGGTATTAGGTTGACTTATCTCGGTGGGTTGAGATGAGTGCCATCACACCCAGATTTGGATCATGACAAAAATGGTATTAGAGTCCCAGGTTCATAGGTCTCACGTGTATACAAGCCGAGTCTAAGTAGAGTTTTGAGGATTGGTACGGAGATGTCTGTACTTATCTTCGAGAGGCTATGAGGACTTTTAAGAAATTTTCCCTTTGTTTTTTTACTCCGTATCGTGCGTGGTTACTTGTGTGGTACTGAATTTTCACATGTCCTTTCTAACAGATGGTAGGACCAGAACTATGGCTAGAGGTAGAGAAAAGGAGGCACTCCCCGAGGTTGATGTTGGGACCCCAACTAGGGGTAGAGATAGAAGCCGAGCTAGAGGCCATGGTCGGGAGGTGGCGGCAAGTAGAGGCCATGCCGGAAGAGAGGCACCAACTAGATGTCGTGCTAGAGAGGCTTCTCTTGATACACAAATTGATGTTAGAGAGGAACAGGTCCCTCTAGAGCTTGCTATTGTACCATTGCTTTAGGCCACTTTGATGCGAGTATTGGATGCGCTCGAAGGATTTAATCAGAGTGTGAGGGCGAATGGTACACTTGAGGGTTCTCAGACTAGAGCAGGAGCTTAGACCCTAGGGCAGCATCAAATTTCAATTGTTCAGGATTTGGTGGGCCAGCCACCTGCAGGCCTTAAAGCGGATGAGGATGGAGTACAGGTAGGGGGAGCCCAGGGTGCACCTGTAGTCATGTTGACTGACGATAAGCAACGTTGATATAAGAAGTTCTAATAAATGGACCCATCAAAGTTTCAAGGTGGGAAGACTGAGGATGCACACGAGTTCCTGACAATGTGCGAGAGTTGTTGGAGGCAGTAGGGTTAGCTGAGACTGGAATTCGCTATACTACACTCTAGTTATGTGGACCAGCCAGAGAGTGGTGAAGAGTGTATCTGAGTTCCAGGCCTGTTGGTTCATCCAAATTGACTTGGGATGAGTTTGCTAGTGCCTTTTATGACCATTTAGTCCTCTGGAATGTGAAGGAATAGAGTCGATTACGATTCGAGAATTTGAGGCAAGAGGTCTTACAGTTGCTGAGTATGAGACTCATTTCTACTAGTTGTCTAGGCATGGCATGGCTTTCCTTCCTGATGAGACAAAGAGGATTCGTAGATTTGTGCGAAGACTGAACTATACCATTCGTACAATATTTTTTTGACCCGCTCGTGAGGGCACTTCTTTCTAGTCCATCGTGGGTGCCGCTAAAGAGGCGAAGTTGATGGAGAGAGAAGATTTTGGGGACCCCAAGAGGGCCCGTGATTTTAGTCATATTTCGGGTACCTCATCTAGAGGTAGAGGGTCCTATAGAGGAGATGGTTCCTTCCAACGTAGAGGACCAGTTCATGCATCTATATAAACTTTTGAGGATGGTCAGATACCTTGTGGGTCCTACAATACAGGTCAGAGTTACCAGGAGTCACAGTAGAGGCCGGTTAGCCAGGGTAGTTATACAAGTTCTTCAGGTTTATCGCAGAGGTTTTCGCATGGGAGAGTATGTTATACTTATGGTGATCCGGATCATCTTTCATGGCAGTGTACATCTCAGGGTCGAGGAGGAACCCAGCCTAGTTCTTTAGTTTTATTTAGAGGACCAGCGCCGCCGGTCAAAGGTCGAGGTATAGCCCAGACTAGTAGAGGTGGTCGCATTCCTAGTAGAGGTGTGGGTGGTGCTATAATTCCCCAGGGGAGGAGGTAGAGTTGTTGGGCAGGTCAGAGGTGGTAGGGGAGCTCAGTGTTATGCTTTTCTAGGAGGACCCGAGGCTGAGGCTTCCGACGCAGTTATCACAGGTATTATCCCAGTCTACCATCGACTTGCATCTATTTTATTTGATCCAGGGTCTACATTTTTCTATGTATCTGCCTATTTTGCATTTGACTTTGATTTGACATGTGATCGTATGCCCGTGCCCGTAGATGTTTCTACATCCATGGGTGAGCCCTTAGTGGTGGATTGAGTATATCGATCATGTCTTATTTCCTTGGCCGGGTATGATACTTGGGTAGATATGATTATTCTAGGAATGGTAGATTTTTATGGCATATTGGGTATGGATTGGCTTTCTCCCCATCATGCTATTCTCAATTGCTGTGCTAAAACTATTACCTTAGCGATACCTGGTGCCCCGAGGATTGAGTGGAAGGGTATTAGTGGCTCTTATCCCAGTAATGTTATCTTATATATTCATGCTCAGAGGTTGATTGATAGAGGGTGTATGTCTTATTTGGCCTTTATTCGGGATACCAGTATTGAGTCACCTCCTATAGAGACTGTTCCAGTAGTTAAGGAGTATTCTGATATATCTCCTACTGATGTTCCTGGTGTTCCTCTGGATAGGGACATTGATTTTGCTATTGAATTAGAGCCTGACACTAAATTCATTTCTATTCCTCCATATGGCATGGCTCCATTTGAGTTAAAGGATCAGTTGCAAGACTTGTTGAGTAAGGGGTTTATTCACCCTAGTGTGTCGCCTTGGGGTGCACCGGTTATGTTTGTAAAGAAGAAAGATGGGACTATGAGGATGTGTATCGATTACAGGCATTTGAACAAGGTAACTATTAAAAATAAGTATCCTCTTCTCTGTATTAATGATTTATTTGATCAGCTACAGGGAACGATATTGTTTTCCAAAATAGAATTGAGGTCTTATTATCATCAATTAAAGATTAGGGCGTCAGATATCCCTAAGACAGCTTTTCACACTCGTTATGGTCACTACCAGTTCTTAATGATGTCATTTGGGTTGACCAATGCCCCTGCAGCTTTCATGGAGTTGATGAACGGAGTGTTTCGCCCGTACTTGGATTCTTTTGTGATAGTATTCATTGATGAAATCTTGGTGTATTCCAAGACTGAGGCAGATCATGTCCGCCATTTGAGGTTGGTACTTCAGAAGTTGAGGGAAGAAAGTTGTATACAAAGTTCTCCAAGTGTAAATTTTGGCTTGATTCTGTGACATTCTTAGGACACGTGGTGTCCAAAGAGGGGATTAGAGTGGATCCAGCTAAGATTGAGGCAGTTAGAGGTTGGACAAGGCCTACTTCTCCTACTGAGATTCGTAGTTTTGTGGGGTTAGCCGGTTATTACAAATGATTTGTGCAGGGCTTCTCCACTATTGCAGCTCTATTGACTAGATTGACTCAGAAGGTCGTGGATTTTCATTGGTTCGACGAGTGTGAAGCAAGTTTCCAAAAGCTCAAGACTTTATTGACTTCAACTCCTATTTTGACACTATCCGAGGAAGGTGTGGGATTTACTTTATACTATGATGCTTCCGGTGTTAGTTTAGGCGGTGTGTTGATGCAGAAGGAGAAAGTGGTTGTCTATGCCTCGAGACAGTTGAAGGCCCATGAGAAAAACTATCTTACTCATAATTTGGAGTTTGCGGCTGTGGTTTTCTTGCTTAAGTTATGGCGTCATTACCTATACGGTGTGCATTGCGAGGTTTTCACCGATTATAGGAGTCTTCAGTATATATTCGGTCAGAGGGATCTGCACTTGAGTCAATATAGATGGCTTGAGTTGCTGAAGGACTACAACATGACTATTTTGTATCACCTAGGAAAAGCTAATGTGGTGGCGTATGCCTTGAGTAGGAAGTCCTCTAGTATGGGGAGTCTTGCCGCGATTCGATTTGAGGAGCGTCCATTGGCTATAGATGTTCAGAGGCTGGATAATAGACTTGTCTGGCTATAGATGTTGCAGATTTCAGAGGATGGTAGTGTTCTTGCCTTTGTGGAGGTACGTTCTTCCTTGGTTGAGCAAATTCGGGAGAGGCAGTTTGAGGATGAGAAGTTATGTATCATTCAAGATAAGGTATTAAGAGGTGAAGCTAAGGAGGCGGTATTTGATTTGGAAGGTGTATTGAGGATTGGTGGCAGAATCTGTGTGCCTAAGGTGGGTGACCTGACTAGACTTATTTTGGGAGAGCCTCATTGTTCAAGGTATTCCATCCATCTGGGAGCAACCAAGATGTATTATGATCTGGGCCAGCACTATTGGTGGTGTGGGATAAAGAAGGACATCGAAGAGTTCGTGTCCAAGTGTTTGACTTGCCAGCAGGTAAAATATGAGCACCAACGGCCTAGGGGTGTGTGTCAGAGGATGCCTATTCCCACTTGGAAGTGGGAAATGATCACCATGAACTTCGTTGTGGGTTTACCTCCCAACATGGGTGGTTATGATTCTATATGGGTGGTTGTTGATAGACTGACAAAGTCCGCCTAGTTTATTCTAGTTAAGGTGAGGTACACAGCGGATAAGCTAGCCCAATTGTATATTAGTCAGATCGTTTGGCTTCATGATGTCCCGGTATCTATCATTTCGGATAGGGGTTCAGTATTTACTTTGCACTTTTGGCTGGCATTACAGCATGGTTTGGACACTAGACTTGATATGAGCATAGCTTTTCACCCACAGACCGATGGTCAGTCCGAGTAGACGATTCAAGTGTTGAAGGACATGCTCCGAGCTTGTGTTGTTGATTTTGGTGCTAAATGGGATCAACACTTGCCCCTAGCAGTGTTTGCCTACAACAAAAGTTATCACTCCAGTATTCAAATGGCCCTATTTGAGGCTTTGTATGGTAGGCGGTGTCGATCTCCTATTGGGTGGTTTGATTTAGCTGAGATGCATTCTTTAGACACAGACTTGCTTAGAGATGCTATGGAGCAGGTTCGTAGGATTAAGGGTAGACTCTTGACTGCCCAGAGTAGGCAGAAGAGTTATGCAGATCGGAGAGTTCGACCATTGGAGTTTATGGTGGGTGATCATGTTTGGCTTCGAGTGTCTCCCATGAAGGGCGTGATGCGGTTCGGAAGGAAGGGCAAGCTCAGCCCTCGATTTATTGGCCCATTTGAGATTTTGGCGCGAGTAGAGGAGGTAGTTATAAATTGGCCTTACCACCTAGCGTATGGGCTGTGCATAACGTGTTTCATGTTTCCATGCTCCGGAAGTATGCTCCGAATGAGTTCCATGTATTATCATTTGATTCAGTGGAGTTGGGTCCAGACCTGATATTTGAGGAGGAGCCTATAACTATTCTAGATAGGCAGGTTCGTAAGCTTAGAACCAAGGAGATAACTTCAGTGAAGGTACAATGGAAGTCCGTTCAGTTGGAGAGCCGACTTGGGAAACAGAAGCTGATATGCGTACTAGATATCCCCAGCTTTTTGAGGCTTCAGGTATATTTCTTTACTTTATGTTCGAGAACGAACATGATTTTTAGTGGTGGTTAATGTAATGACCCGTTAGGTTATTTTGAGAACAAGTCATCTTTCCTTCATAAAATACTCCTTCCATATAGTTAAATTGGGAATTTTGAACTATTCGATAACATGTTAAGTGGCATCAAGATTAGGAAAGTGTTTATAGATTTACTTAAATTTTTGGGTCTAGGCTAGACATATGGTAATAAGGGTGTTGTTAATTTTGAAATCTTATTGTAATTATTTATTTGACTAGATTACGTTGATTTGGAGGCTCAACGAAAAGGGAAGGCTCAAGTCCAGAGTGATTGTTTGATTAATTAATGCAAGTGAATTTCTAAACCTCAGTTTAAGCTTGTAGATGCTTGTATTTCCGTGTTATGTGTACTGGGGAGTAATGAGAATTGGATTGGGTTATTGACTGTATGATTGACTGTATGATTGACCTTAAAAATGGAGATGAGGGGTATAAAATGGTGATCTAATGACATGTATTGGTGGAATTGATATGTTGTGATTATGGATTTATTTTGGAAATGTGAAATGACTATATTGATGTGAAATAGGAAAAATTATTGTTGTTGTCATGTTATTATAGTGAATTATATGAACATGAATTGATTGCATTGGTTCTGACATATTGTGTTGAGACTGAAAATGATATGAAACAAAAGGGGTTGGGCCATACGCTCTGTGGCAGGATATATATATTGAGGGGACGGTCCACAAACTCCGTGGTAGGTTACATGAACAGAAATGTTCCCCGTGGGTTTCGAACTGTAATTCAACGGATGTGTACCGATAGGACAGACATGCATCATCTCATTGCATTGCATCATAATTTGTTGATATTTGTGAATTCGCGTTTACCCTTTTATTGCTCTGTATATGCTGAACTTGACTTGATATGATTCATTGATAAGACTATTGATGAGTATTCGTGGACTGTATTACTGTTATTATTGTACAAGTGTAGAGTTGGGCTGGTTTTATGCAGGTTGTAGTTAAGGAGGTTCGGTTGGGAGGACAGGAGTACTTGTATCTATTGATGTTTGCTTAGTTTTAGTTGTCCACTTGTTGAGTACCGTGTTGTTTGGTACTCACCCCTTGCTTCTACACTTGTGTAGGTTATGAGCCCGGAATTGCTTGATCTCTTAGTGTTCTCTACCATGTCCGAGGCTATCATCTCGAGTGTTTAGGTAGCTATTACATCCATCTAGGGACTTCTTTTACTCTTTAACATATTTTAGTCCTATTCTAGAGACAAAGATATTGTGACTGTATTTTCTTTCGTAATTCGGTATTGCATTAGTGGATTGTACACTTGACAACCAATCTTGGGGATTTTGAGTTTATTTTACGTGTTTTCGATTAAGTTAAATTTTGATTCCTTTCTTTTTCTTCCGCATCTACTTTTCGTTGGGTATTAGGTTGACTTATCTCGGTGGGTTGAGATGAGTGTCATCACACTCGAATTCGGGTCGTGACAAACGGAAAAAGAATAATTAGTTTTATATTTAACTTCAAAAATGACAATTTGAAACGAATGAAGTATTAATAGTGGATCCTGATTAATTAGCAATTTAAAACTTAATTAATTTAGAATAAGATCTTGACAACTTCATTAATCATTGCATATATGTTGAAAGCAACTCAACGCTTGGATTTTTGTCTGACACCTCCATGTTGTTGTACCTCTAAGTCTTGTTCCTTTCAATTTCATTAATTTTATTTTTAAATAAGACAAGTTATTTATAGAATAAAGGAAGATAGTCTCAAGTATTACTTATAGAATGAAGTAGACGTTTGGATGATATTTAATTAAGTTATATATATATATATATATCTTATAGAATGAAGTAGACGTTTGGATGATATTTAATTAAGTTATATATATATATATATGAAGTTGAATTTAAACAATAATTAAAAAAGGGAAATTAGTACTATTACAATAAAAAATATAGGGAAAAGTCTTAAATATGCCCTCGAATTTTGAAAAAAAGTTCATTTATGTCATCTGTTAAAAGTTTGGTTCATTATATCATTGTCAATTGAGAAAAGGTTTATCTATGCCATTATTTTTTAATTTCGATTTTGAAAAACCACTCAAACAACTTTTAACACTTTTTTTATTAGAGTTTTGGATAAAATATACTCTTTTTGTTTCTTCTTCTTTAAGACTACCAAGAACACCAAGAACTTCAAATTTTCAACTTCTTCAATTTTTCACAAAATCACCTCAAATTTCAATAGTAGCATCCCTCTGAGTTAGATATCAAAATCCAATATCTTTTGAGCTCGAATTCAACCTAACCCAATAAGACACGGTTAAAATGTCTTCAAAGTTTCAAAATTTTAATCTCCTTTAATGGTGAAATTTTCGCTACAACTCCAAATTATTTGAAATTTTGAGCATAGATTCAAAAAATACTATGTCAAAGTTCACTATGTTTATGTTCAAAACTTTAAGTGATTTGGAGTTGTGGAGAAAATTCTACCATAAAAGCAGGTTAAAGTATTGAAATATTAATGAAATTTTAAGTGTCTTGTTGAGTTAGATTAAATTCGAGCTTAAAAGATATTGAGTTTTGATATCTAGCTCGGAGAGATGCTACTATTGAAATTTGAGATGATTTCGTAAAAAATTGAAAATGTTGAAAATTTGGAGTTTTTGGTATTCTTCATGTATTCTTGAAGAAGAAAAAACAAAAAGAGTACATTTGATTCAAAACTCCAATAGAAAAGTGTTAAAGTTGTTTGAGTGGTTTTTCAAAATTGGAGTTAAAAAATAGTGGCATAGATGAACATTTTCTCAAATGACAATAGCACATATGAGTCAAACTTTTCACGGATGGAAGAAATGAATCTTTTCTCAAAGTTCAATAGCATATTTGAGACTTTTCCCAAAATGATATTTAGTGGCAATATATTTTGTTTTTAGTATGTACTGTTGCGAAAACATTTAACGGTAATTAAGTTAAAGTCACTGCATCCAGAGTTGCTAAAATCTTTAGCAGTATTTATATAGAGTGTTGATTATAATATTCATATTTATTACAGCCGCTAAATAATATTATTGTTGCTAAATAATTGCCACAAAATCTTTTATTTATTGTAGTGTAAGTACTCAAGTATTGATGAATTATAATTTTGGTCTTTGTATTTTCTGGTTATGCGCATATTTAGTTTTGATATGTGCACTTTTGATTCCACGGAATTATGAATCTTTCACACATTTAACAAATTAAGTGCTAAATTATTTAATTATTAATGTATTATGTTAAATTTGTATTGATACCCCACACCACATTTGAAGGTGACATACTTTTTTAAATATTTTAAATTTCTATAATTTAGTTAATTGAAGGTTAAATAATATGTTTAACCAAATATTACGATGACTAAAAGTTTTGTGGGTTGACTCGTCCCTGTCACTATTATAGAGCCATTTTTGGATTTTAAAAATGAAACAAAAAGACAGACTTTATATAATCATAAGAAAGAATTAATAGCCGCAAAAAGAAAAGCTAAAAATGAAAAAATAAATTTGGTCATGTACACACACTAATTAAATTATTAATCACAGACGGCTTATTAATAGTTAAATTAACAATATCATTTAGAAGCTAAATAATGCAACATCTTTTTAAAAAAAAAAATTAAAAAGGACGGGCATCCTATAATAATTATAAAAAGGAGATCAAAAAGGACGATTTTGTTGAATTATTTGATCATTAAGTTTAATAATAATGCATAATATAAAATAGTGTAGGGTCTTTATTCTAAAATGGCGAGTGGGGAATATATATATATATATATATATATATATATAGTTTTGGTTGGCATCTATCTAATTTTGGATGTGAACAAATGGACACTTAAACTTATATAAAATTGAATAAGAACGCCATGTAGGATATGCCATGTAGGATGCCATTCAGGACGAATTTATATATTTTTTCAAGTTTTTGAATAGTTAAAATGTCTACTTGTGCACTAGTAAAGTTAGAGGTCATAGTTGCCAGCTGAAATTATATATATATACAAAATGGCGTGTGGGGAATAATTTTAAGAATTTCTTTTTGATTTTTTACCTAATATTTGATATTTATATTAAAATCCGACTAGATTTAAATAATGCACATATAAAATCTATTTTTAAATGTCTACACTTTCAACATAATTTTTTTATTTCAGAAATTTAAATTTGAAATCTTTGATTGATGGTGGTGTAACACAACTCATGGTGTTATAATTGTAAGAACCTAATCATTCATTTCATATATAGTCCTTATTTGTTGTCCTCTTGCTCTTTATTCTAGATCATTACTGAGAAAGAAGCTTTAATTACTTCAGACCCAAAAAAATAAAAAATAAGAGAAGTATTTTTCAGCGTAAAATTTTTAACTTTCTAGTAAGTTGTAATTTCTAACAAAATAATCACATAGTTCTGATTATAATAATACAAAATATAATTTTGTGACTCGATTGGTACAACAAGTAAAGTTCAGTAATTTTACATAGAAAAAAAAGTTTTGTAATTTTACTGATACAACGAATAAAGTTCATTGACTCTAATGATTAAGAAAATATTTTATGACTTTACTAATGCAAATAATAAAATTCAGTAACCACATGTGAAATTAACACTAAGAAAAAGCATGAAGTTTAGTGACTGTAGTGATTATATTTCAATATTCTTTATATAGGATGTACATATTAATTATTTTTTTAGAAGTGCAATAGTTTCAGTGATGAAACGAATTTACCTTGTATATACTATAGTATAAAGAAAACATTATACTATCAAGTCAATTAAATTGTTGTTTCATTTGTTTATTAAGAGAGATAGGGTATATTAGGAACGAAAATAGCCGGGACAAGGTAGAAGTGATCATCTTGGTAGATAAGATGAGGAAAGCGAAATTGAGATGGTTCGCGCATATGAAGAGAAGATGCACAAATGTCTCAGTGAAGAGGTGTAAGAGGTTGGCTATGGTAGGTGAGTTGAGGAAGTATTGAGGCAAGGTGATTAGGAAGGAGATGACATACCTACAGCTCACTGAGGACATGAGCCTACAAAGGAGTATATGGAGATCGATGATTAGAATATAAGGTTAGTAGTAGACAAGAGTTATTTACTTTTCCTTATCAGTATTATTAGTATCGCTCACCTACTATGGTGTTTTTCGATGTTATTATTACTTGTTGATTCATTTGCTTTAGTTATCGTATAATTTGTTGTTGCTATTGTTCTTTTTTCTCCATTATTTTCTAATTAATTTCTTCACTACTATATTTCCTTTTCATATTATTTTCTATATGTTTTACTTGAGCCGAGGGTCAATCAGGAACATCTCTTCTCTTCCACAAGTTAAGAGTAAGATTGCGTACATATCATTCTCTCCAAACCCACTTGTAAAACTACATTGAGTGTATTATTATTGTAAGTCAATTAAAATTGTTGTATCACATTGTCCATCCTATTTTAATGGTCACGATGAGTAAGGGTATTCATGGTTCGGTTTGAATCGGTTATTGGTTAAAATCAAAATCAAACCTATTTAATTGATTTTTAAATTTCTAAAATCAAACCAAACCAAACCAAAAAAATAAGGTCGGTTTGGTTATTATTGGTTTGGTTCAGTTTTTATGGTTTTTTCGATTTGAAAAAAATAAGTTTGTCGAGAGCATACACATTTCAATAGATACAAACACCTAGTACATGAACAATTCACGGGAATGCTACTGTGAATTCAATTAAGCAAGATTTATTATTACACAAACAAAGTGATTTAGTTAAGCAATACTAAATTCATTATACACCAAAGATCAAAAGATCAATCTTTGTAGCAAAAGAAAATCTCAAGCTCAACAATTGAGGAACTACCCAGGGGAGGGGTACAAGAAAATAATATACCAAATTTTAAGTATTGGATTTGAGAAAATGATAAAGTTAAAGACATAAGTTAATTAAAATTTAATAAAATATTTATATTTTATTTATGAATAATACATAAATAATTATAAAATTTTTATATATAAATATTGGGACAGTGTGGATGAAATGGAGGCTCGCTTCCGGTGTGCTATGTGACAAGAAGGTGCCACCACAACTTAAGGGCAAATTTTACAAAGTGGTGGTTAGACCGGCTATGTTATATGGGGCAGAGTGTTGACCGATTAAGGTCTCTCACATTCAAAAGATGAAAGTTGTCGAGATGAGAATGTTGAGATGGATGTGTGGGCATACTAGGAGCGACATGATTAGAAACGAGGCTATTCGGGACAAGGTAGGAGTAGCCTTGGTGGAAGATAAGATGCGGGAAATGCGACTGAGATAGTTTGGGCATGTGAAGAGGAGAGACACAGATTTTCCAATGTGGAGGTGTGAGAGGTTGGCCATTGATGGTTTCAGGAGAGGTAGGGGTAGACCGAAGAAATATTGGGGAGAGGTGATTAGACAGGACATGGCGCAATTACAACTTACCGAGGACATAACCCTAGATAGGAGGGTGTGGAGGACCCACATTAGGGTAGAAGGCTAGTACATAGTCTCGTTATTCCTCCTTATTAGTAGGCGCATTAGCACACTCTAATTTCTTGTGCTCTGATTTTTGTTATTATCTATTACTTTCTGTACTTTGATTACTCTATTTTATCCCTGTCGTTCTCGGTATTTTCTTTCTCATATATGCCTTATCTAACCTCTTTTATGCTTTTATTGAGCCGAGGGTCTTTCAAAAACAGTCGTCCTACCTTAGTAGGAGTCAGGTCTGCGTACATTTTACCCTCCCCAGACCCCACATTGTGGGATTTCACTGGGTTATTGTTGTTGTAATTTCTCGATTTGGTTTGGTTATTTTTGCGTTTATTTTTAGTAAAACCAAACCGAATCAAAATAGTATCGGTTTTCAAAATTTAAAATCAAACCTAACCAAATCAAACCAAATATCGATTTTTTTAATTGATTTAGTTCAAATTGCGATTCGAGTTGATTTTTAACCATAATCAAGAACAATCCTAACGATGAGTACACATTATTACTTTTCAGATGATATAATCTTGTAAAAATATGTCTAAATTGCCAATTATATTAAGTTAATTTTAAAAAGCATACTTATAATAAAACTCATTCAATCTAAATTTTAAATATATCTTTAAATTCAACATTAATATACTAGATCTCATCAGAATTTCAAAGTTAAGTGTATTTAGGCAAAAGTAGTACTAAAATGGTTGAACCTTGAGAAGTCCCCGAACAATATCCTCCTTTAAACTTTTTGTCACGATCCAATCCACCAGGACGTTCGGTCACCTACTCTAACACCTAGATAAGAGAACCCTTACAGAAATAATATGCGAAAGTTTAACAATTACCAAATACCAGCTTAAAAAGTCAGGAATACACCATAATTGAATTTTTAAAACTCTAAGGTTTATTACAAGGATACTTTAACACCCCCAAGGATACTAGTCTAAACAGGTACAAGAGCATTTAAGAGTACAGTTTATAAATAAAAACAAGACACAACTCCCACCATAAGGAAGGAAGAGTAGAAGTTGTTGGGGACTCATCTTCGTTTTCACCTATTAAAATAACATCACTGATCCTGATACCCACCGCATAATATTGCTCTTAAGAAAATATACTCACCAAACCTTTATGCATAAACTATCATCATCCCCATTAACCTCATTAAAGCCGTTCAAGCCTAACTCTCATCCCTTCTAGTTGGTCCACTACCAACTCTAATAAAGATCAAGGCCTAACCCTTCTATCACACAAAGGAGTTTTCGAACTACGAGCTACCACTAACTCTGTCTAACCAGTCTACTATCTTTAGTTTTCACACCAACACTTGGCCCTAGAATAATTAGCATCAAACTTGAAAGAGGGAAACATTTAGGTGAACTAAGACTTACCTCATAACCGTACTGGTCCGCCATGACGGGACCTATCTCGCTCTGGAGGCCTCGCCACAATAGGATTCCTCCTGCCAGAGCGACCTGCTCGAAGACAGAATCTCTAAATTCTCTCCAATCTCCCTCTTTTCAAATGTACTAACAAGATACCATTGATATTTGACTCTAAGTCACTAATCTTGCTAAACCACGCATCAACTGTTCTTCATTTGTTTACCCCCGGCCTCATACCTATGATACTGACGCATCTAGAAAACATTGTATAATCCAAACATGTATACACAGAAGCATATTACCAATTTACAATTTTAAGAGCAATATACAGTTTCAAAGGGTAAATCTCAAATACACAGTCAACATGATAATACTTGGACCTTCGGTCTTTTCATATCAATTATTACATGGGATGGATATGCTCAATTATATTCGGGTCAGTTTCTCTATCATCACCCATATAGTCAAGATCAATTCATAGATGATAGTCACACAATGGTTCTCTCATGGAACCCATACCCAAATTATATATGTGTCGAAATGTGACACCTGATCCAATATACGTGTCGAAACTTGACATTCGATCCTATATATGTGTTAGAACATGACACCCTATCCAATATATGTGTTGAAACGTGACATCCGATCAAATATATGTGTCAGAACGTGACACCCAATCCAATATCACAATTACAACCACAATCACAGTCCACAACAAATAGTTCACATACTTGCACAATCAAGTAACAGGTTCATTGCATGCAATTGTTCACAAATAGTCATTTCATTAATTTCATTCTATCTTTCCTTTCATTAACAATATTTCATCAAGCCTTTTTTATTCAAGACATCATTTTTAGTTGAGCAAGTTCAAGATTATAGATTTCGTGGTCTTGAAAATGTAGACCAATCACAATATATTCATCACTCAATCACAACAATTAAATGCCTGGCAGACATCACAACATTACTCAAATACTATTAAGAGTCTCTCTATGATATAGACTAAACCATAATCTACAATTACAGGCAATCAAATAGGTTCATGGTAAGAGACTATCAATACTAAGACATTCACATTCATCCTTTATTTCATGATTCGCATTACTCAAGTAATTCTCAGGGAATAATCAGCATAAACACACATAGTTATTGTATAAACACATCCCTCTATATACATCAATAGCCCATAATCCACAAGTCTCAGAACTCCATTATAACCCAGCTATTGTCTACACTTAATCTCATAAGAATCATTGGACTTCTAAATAGTTTCACCAAGATTAACATTCAAAGATTGGACCTTTATCACTAGTCACATAATAATCATGACCCACAACATACATTTCCACTCTAAACAATAATTAACAATCATTTAACCATCCAGACTCCGTGCTCGAAGGCCTAGTTATGAAATCTCCCATCAATTTACATTATATTAAGCAATGGAAATGAATTTATAACTACTCAATTGAGAAAACCTAGCCTACTTGGGAGCCAAGCAATTGCAGAAGGATTAAAGCACGATCCTTGACTTCTAAAGGAAAAACTATGGAGACGGGCCTGAAATCCATGGGTTGTTGCCTTCCTTGCGCTAGGAATCTCTGTTGTAGCCTTTCCTTCTCTAGGAATCTCTTCTTTCCTACTTTCCAAGCCTAGAACACCTTCTTGGGGGTTTCTAGGGTAACCCTCATCTATTTTGGCACTTAGGAAAAGAAAGAGATAATAAAAAGATGCCCTCTTTAGCGTCTGGCCCGTCGGATCCCGCTTTGGCAGCCTAAATCCCGCTCTAGCAGCCCAACACGGACAGTTCTTAGTAAAATGAGCATAACTTTTTATTCTGAACTCTAAATGAAACAAGTTCGGTGACTTTTAAAGAAGACTCATAGACCTTTAATTTGATAGGTCATGGGCCACCTAACTGATAGTTATGATCATTTTAAGTTGACCCTAGTTTGAACTCATGTCTAAAACTAAATCGGAAAAACACTTTCAATTCAACTTTGAGATAGGAGCATAGTACGACCTTAATTCACAACTAGTGCATTCGCATACCAAGGAATTGATCCTAATCTTATGACAAAAGAGATTCGTATACTTTTACCACATATATTTTTAGTAACGACAGACTAGGTCGTTACATTTCCTTAGCTTGTGTGAACTCACTCTCATTATTAATTTCAAGCCCAAATAAAAGAGAAGGATTACAGTAAGTTGACAATCAAGATAAAATTTGACAATTAATAATAAATTATCATAATACATATATCGTTGAGATGTTTTACCAGTAGCTAAAAAATATTCTAATAAGTAAGATTCTCACCTAATACTTGTAGAAATGGAGGTAATTGTAGTCAGATAAACCTTATTCTTACAAGCAAATAAGATAAAAGTACATGCAAGAAATGTAAGGTTAAAGTAAGAAATGTGATAAATTGTAATTAACCATGAATTAAATGGTAGAATGAAACTTGGTACTTAAAGAAGACGGACACGTGCGACTATCTTCGCTATAGAAAGAAAAAAAATCTAGTAAAGTAACTATTAGAACCAAATAGGCTTTCTTCATATGTATCATGTAAAACAACGATATTTATCAGCTATTTCAAAAAAGGAAACTTCATAAAAGCCAAAATAGGAAAAAATAAAAATGCCTAGCAACTCTTATCCTACCTTTGGATAATTCGTACACAATCAATGAAGACTTTTCCTATGTTGCAACGTCTTTAATATCATGCTCTTACTTTATCTTTGCTTTAATAAGTCATTAAATTTGATGCTTTTTAATCCTCAGTTGCTATGGAGAACCAAGGATGAAATTTAATGGATTCATCCATTTAAGTTTAGGCTACACTAAAAAGGTAGTAACTGAAGTGTTAAGCATGTCTTAAGGTTTAGGACTTTGACCACATAAATCCTGGTGGTAAAATCAGAAGGTATAAAAAAAAATTGTAAAGCTAAAAGAGTATGCTATAGAAAGTTGCCAAAAATTGGGGATGAAGAAGACTTTTGAAGAATACAAGAGGCTATTAGTAATACGTGATGAAAAGTTCTAGATGGATTTTATCTAAAGTTAGGGACACGTACAAAAAGGGGAGAAAAAAATATTTAAACTAGCACGACTGATAGAGAATATTGGTAAAATTTAAATCAAATGAAGTATATTAAGGATAATTATCAACAAATGTTGACAAGAGATAATGAGATCCATAAGAGATAGAGAGACTATTTTGTAAAACTACTCAACTCAAATAAGGAGAGTAACATTTTTTAATACCTCTTCATGCCGATAGAAACTTTAGCTATACTTATAGAATTAGATCGACGGAGGTAAAGGATTTCATGAAAAATATAAAGATTAGAAATACTTATGGTCCTGATATTATCCTTATAAATATTTAGAAGTTTCTTGGAGATATCGGAATAAAATGACTTACCAAGTTATTAAATGTTATATTAAGAAGTGGTAGAATGTCCGATGAGTGGAGGAAAGAGTATCCCGAGTTTGATTTGTAAGAACAAATGAGATATTCAAAAGTTATGTAAACTATCATGATATTAAAGTCATGGGTCATATGATAAAAATCTAGGAAAAAGTGATGGAGTGTAGACTTAGAAATATGACATAGGTGAAAGAGAACAAATAAGAGCATGACAAAAGGAATACAACAAGATGGGTGTTGTGTGGATATGAATATTAAAATGTATGTGCGATCAAGATGGGTGTTGTGTGGATATGAATATTAAAATGTATGTGCGATCATATCAAATTAGTATAAGATGATCACATTCGTCAGAAGGTGCAAGTAACACATAGTAAAGATATAATGCAAGAAGGTCGCTCAAAATGGTTTGGACAAGCTCTATCGACATTTAGAAATATGACATAGGTGTAAAACTATGTAAAGTGAAGGTGTTACAAGGGAATGTGGTATACTCAAGATCAAATAGAAGGAAGTTGTCCAAAAAGACCTATAAATCCATGGTATTAATGAAAAATAACGATTCACGTAGGTACTATACTAGTTGAAGATATGTTTCAAAGTTGCAAAGAACTTTTAATATTATAACTACTATTATTTATATATATATTCCTCATGTTTGTTGAAAGGGTATACTTGAAGCAGCGATAATTAAAGTTTCTCTGTGTGATCTATAAATTACGTGTTTGAATCAAATTTGTGAAAGCAGTCACTACTGCTTGTATTAGGAGTACTGGCTACATCATATCCCTTGGGATGCAATATTTTTTTTTTGAATCCTGCTAAGACGAGATGTTTTGTACAACGATCGAGTTGTCATTTATTATTTGCCTTATGTTTATTACTCTCTTTTTTAATTTAGTATAATAAAGATATGAAATGAGCTTAAATGGAAAAAAATAAGTGTCATTGAGGGGTGGCCGAAGATTGGGCGTATACATGGGCTCATCTCTACCATCGATTTATAAATTTTTATTTTCTGCAATTTTATTTTTTATATTTATTGATTTTACTTTATTTGAAATCGAGACGTAGATATTATCGTTGCTTAAATCCATAATCCCATGTGTGTAGCGTGGGCAAGATGTCCCGTCCCTCTCTTTGGTGATAGCTACTAATTTTGCAGAGGGGGAAACATTACAATGTGTCAATCACACTTTAATGATTTGTTTGTTCATGAAAAATGCAATTATGGATCTCTCAATTGTTTACCAAAATGACAAAAATCTCTCCTACTCCTTCCAATTGTTTTATCTTTGCAAAGTCCCATCACTTCTCAATTTCCTTGTTCAATTGAAGTTATATTCCCTCCGTCTTAATTTATGTGATATAGTTTGATTTGATATGGATTTTAGAAAAAAGAATAGGTTTTTGAAATTTGTGGTCTAAAATAAGTCATAGATATTTATCTGACTATAAATCATTTCATTAAGGATAAAATAGACATTTTAAAAAGTTAAATTGCTATTAGATATAGAAATATGTCATTATTTTGAACTAGGACCGACTAAAATAGAAAGTGAGTCATATGAATTGAGACAGAGGAGTATCATTTATTAATAACATCAATAAATATTTATAATGTTAATATTTACTTACTATTTATTTTGTATTATCAATTAACGTTAAATTAATAAAAGTTACCTACAATTATGTGCACATATGTGTGTTTTTCCTCCCACAACATTCTCAATGTATCAACTTACACGTTTTTGGTATGTACACTATTTTGGTGAAACTGACAACTCAAACGCAATCAACTAATTACAAGCTTTGAATATTTTTTGTTACTCAAAGCATACAGGTGAAACTACCCCACAGAGGTAGAAATAAGGATATATGTTGTGTGTACATCCCCTTTTTTTTTTTAGATTTTATGTGAAATTATATTAGGTATATTATCGTTAGGGGTCGTTTGGTAGGCTCTACCAAATGATCCCTTATTGTTGAAAGCACTCAGGTGAAATAAATTAGGGGCGAATCTAGGATACTGAATGTGAATTTTTAGAAATTTGGTAACGTTTGTGCAGATCCTGTATTTATATTAATAAATCTATTAAATAAAAATTAATTATTTATTAAAAACCCAACAACAAAACAATCATTTGATCCGACAGTAGTGAAGGAACCTGCTTAAACTTAGCTGGACTAAAGTCTCTTTTTTTAATTTATGGTTGTTGAAAATTTATTAACTTCAAATCTTGGATCATGCAGGTGAAAAAAACAAAATATTATACAACAAAATATTGGGGGGAGGGGGGGGGGGGTTAAAAAAATTGTAGTAAAGTTGGGTCAACCTGATATTGGATTTTTTGAATATTTGATTTGAGTTTTTGAATTATGGATTGAATTTGAATTTTATTTTTAAAATATATGGATCTAGGATTTTTTTTTTTTTTTTGGGAACAGACCCTACACGAGGCTCCCACCTCTCGTGCACAGTCAGGGGTTGAGCAGCACCCCCAAGCCTTAACATAAATAATCAAAATAAAATACAAGGAGGGGGACATAAACCTTACCTCCGATCCTATGGTGGCTCATAAGTCGGCTAACCTATTAAGGTCGGCTAACTCATCCCCGATACAAAAAGAGACTAACTATAACTAGAAAGCATTAAACCTGTTAGAGGACTCCTCTCGGTACAAATCAACTAAGAAAGCATAAATGAGGGAGACTCTCCCCTTCCATGAGCATACAAGAAAGTAGCCTACACTAGTCCTATTCAAGAACAAGTATACGAACCTTCTATCTCGCATGGGTTGGGGAAATTCTTTTCATCTTTGCTCTTTTTAGACATGTCGTACCAAGTAGGTCCAAGGAAAGTTGCAGCAACACCAATCGTAGCCAAGTTGGGAAAATTAGAGATAAACATGTTCAAGAAGGTTGTTTTATCCTTTTTAATCTTCTTCTCCTGAAGCTTGCCATTCCTATCTTGTCTAGCTTTATGTAGCCCTTGGTTTCTTGTGGAAGTTGTTGAAGGTTGTAGAAGTGTTGTGTATTATCAAGTGTATGGCTGTACTTAGATAATGTATCAGCTGGAAAATTTGCTTCCCGAAAAACATGTTTGCATTGGAAGTATTCTAGCAGTTGGACCAGTTGTTGGAGTTCATTAACGTAGTTTTGAATGTTCCAGGGTGGTTTGATGTCCAGATTCAGCCACTTGATCACAAGTTCCGAATCTACTTCCAATATTACTCTATTATAACCATGTTGAATGCACCAATTAATGCCAAAACTGGTTGCTTGCACTTCCGCTTGATTATTTGTTCCAACTCCCAAAGGAGAGGCAAAAGCATATATCAAATTACCCTTATGATCCCTTACTATGCCTCCTGCTCCTATCTTTCCTGGGTTGCCTATGGCACTCCCATCAGTGTTAAGTTTAACTATGTTAGGGGGGGTTGAGCCATTTAACCTGGGTTACTTTTATGTCATGCTTACAGTTTTCTATCCAAATAATTAGATCTTTCCAAGCTGGTGGCCATTGGATATATGGAAAAACTGTGGTAATAAGCATGTATATTTCTTTGATTATATTGAACTTCACCCTAGTAGTACTAGATTTCTTTCCTCCATACTTACTTGCACACCTGTTCTTCCAGACATTCCAGCAAATAAATATAGGAAGGGCTTGCAACATGAGTTTATGTACAGCATTGTTTGGTTTGTAGGTCCACCATCTCATCAAGATGTCTCTAATGGAGTTGTGGTCCTGCCTGATTCCCCCCCAGTTGGAGAAATATGTCCAGATGTGTTTAGCAAAGCTTCCAGAGACAAATATGTGATCTATGTTGTCCAAACCAGGCCTGTAGCAGCATGAGCACTCTGCAGTTTCTCTCCCAAAAGAAATCAGTTTATCATTGGTTGGCAGTTTGTGTCTCAATGCTCTCCAAAGCAAGAATGAAGCCTTGAAAGGGATGTTAGTATGCCATGTCATCCTATCTATCAATGTCTTGTTTTTTTTCTTTCTCACATTTTCCCAAGCTGATTTACAAGTGAAATTTCCATGTGATTGCAGCTTCCATTGAGCTTGATCTAATGTGTTTTGTTGGTACATGATTTTAGTATTGAGAATTGTGTGTATCATGTGTTGAGGGGCCTGTTGCCTGATTTTCTCTTCATTCCATTTTCCATTTGTCAAGAACATGGAGACAGTGGAGTTGTTGAATCTTGGAATATATTCATAGTGATTGGCTAGAGGGACAATACCCAGCCAATCATCCCACCAGAAACTGCAGTTCCCTGAACATAAGGTCCACTTAATGTGAGGTTCTATGTCACCTTTGTTCTTCATCATGTTCTTCCACATGAGAGATTGACCTGTGTGCTACTTTTTTGTGACAGGGTGAGCTCTTTGGCAGTATTTAGCTCTCAAGAAATCCCCCCATAAAGATCTCTTAGTTCTGAACAACCACCAATGTTTGTATTGCATTGCCAGACATATATCTTCCAAGTTTTTTACACCAATACCTCCCTCCTCATATGGTAAGCTAAGGGTTTCCCAAGAGGCCCAATGGTACTTCCTTTTCTCCTTATCCCAACCCCAGAAGAAGTCAGCAATAAGGCATTTTATTTGTTTCAAAGTGGTTCTGGTAGGGGTTATGGCAGATAACAGATGTATAGGAAGTGATTGAAGCACTGATTTGATCAAAGTGGCTCTCCCCCCATAGCTTAGCATCTTTGTCTGCCACCCTTGAATTTTAGCAATCACTTTTGAAACTATACCAGTGAAATATATGACCCTTTGTCTTCCTATATACAATGGACATCCCAAGTATGTCATAGGCCCATGAGTGCATTTATAACCAGTGATGGTCACTACTCTATCCATTATATCATCAGGGGTATTGGTAGGGATTAAGATTTGGCTTTTGTCCTTATTAATAAGCTGCCCAGAAATGCCTTCATACATCTGAAGAGTCTTCATGATGAGTCGAAGGGAATACTTGGAAGTTGAGGTGAAAATAATAATGTCATCTGCAAAACTCAAGTGGTTAATTTGAGGACCCCTTTTCTCCATTTGAAAACCAGTGTATAGATAGTGCTGATGAAGGTTGTTTAACATTCTGGTCAGTACTTCTGCACCAAGAACAAAGAGAGCAGGAGAGAGTGGGTCTCCCTGTTTGAGACCTCTTGTTGAGTGGAAAAAACCATGCCTACTGCCATTTATGATGACAGAGTACCAATTGTTAGACATTATTCTCCATACCATGTCTATGAAGGTTTCCCCAAATCCCATCTTTCTCATGACAAGACAGATAAAGGACCATGAGACTCTATCATAAGCCTTGGCCATGTCAAGTTTAATAACCACATAATCTCCAATTTTGGGTTTGTTTATGTTATGCATAATTTCTTGAGCCAGCATAATGTTCTCAGATATGCTCCTTCCTTGGACAAATCCAGACTGATTATCAGAAATAAGATGTGGAAGGATGGGAGCCAGTCTGCTACTAAGGAGTTTAGAGATTATTTTGCTACTAAAATTGCTGAGAGATATAGGTCTGAATTCAGTTAGTCTATTAGGATGTTCAACTTTTGGGAGTAGAACCAGACATGCATGGGAGACGTATTTTGGGATGTCATGGCCATTAAAGAAAAACAGAATCAGCTCCAAAAGGTCCTCACTAATAATGTCCCAGCATACCTGGAAAAACTTGCCACTCATCCCATCAGGACCTGCAGCAGAAGTACCATTCATAGAGAAAATCACTTTCTGTAACTCCTCTTTAGTAGGTACCCTTTGCAACATGTGGTTTTGATTGTCACTGACCTTTCTAGGTATGTACTTAAGGAAATCTTCATTGATTTTCTTGTTGTCTGTAGTAAATATCTTTTCAAAGTAATGACATGCAGCCTTGGCAATTTCCTCATTTCCCTGAATACTATTACCCTGATCATCCTCAATTTTGTGAATATACAGTCTTCTCCTTCTCCCTCTAATGATAGCATGGAAGTAATTGGAGTTGGCATCCCCTTCCTTAAACCATTGGAGTTGAGTTTTTTGTTTGAGAATGGATTGCTCTATCTTTAGATACCTGATGTATTTGGCATTGATCAAGTTCAACTTGGTTCTATTATCTTCGGAGTTATCACTGATTATTGCATCCTCAGCCTCTCTAACTTTTGTCTCAAAATCAGTGATGGAAGAGAAAATATCACCATATTCTTATCTTGACCACTTACTCAGAGTGCTTCGCACTCTTTTCATTTTTTCCTGAAATCTTCTCATAGGATTTCCTGCGGCAGGTTTTCCCCAGCACATTTTCACTACATCAAGGAAGCTATCATTATCAACCCAGCAGTGTAGAAACTTAAAATACTTAGGGGCATTGTTCTGTCTCTCTGCACACTCCATGAATAAAGGGCAATGGTCTGATCCAGTGGAAGCTAAATGAGTAATAGTAGTCATGGGCATCATGTCTAACCACTTATCATTTACCATAGCTCTATCTAGTCTCTTCCAAATCCTGGCATCATTATCTCTGTTGTTACACCATGTATACTTTGCACCATGAAAACCCAAGTCTATGAGTCCACAAGCTTCAATAGTACTTATGAATTCAAAACTTTTGTTCATGTTGTAGGGTATGCCCCCCAGCTTCTCTTCAATGCCAGTGATTACATTAAAATCCCCTATTGTACACCATGGTTTGCCTACACTGGAATATAGCAGTAATTTATCCCAAAGATCTCTTCTCAAATGATCTTTACATTTAGCATAAACAAAGGTTGTGAGATAGGTAATATGCCATGTAACATGTTTGATCTCACAGGTAATCTGCTGCTCATCCTGATCTATAATGGAGCATGCTACATCTTTATTCCAGAAGAGCCAAATTTTGTTGTTGGAATTATGAATAGCACTGTCCATATTAAGCTGAATGGATCTAGGATTTAATATCGAATTTAGTGCTATAAAATTGTTCGATATCCGGAATTTAAATTTTATATACCTTAAATTCGGCTCAATCCCTATCAAATGTGTCTCAATAGTAATAATTCCAATTCTTGAAGATCCAATAGATTAGTATCTCGTGGATCTACTCTTTATAATATTAAGTTAAATATGGAATTACACAACATGGGCGACAAGTGGCCTCAATCGTTTTATTAAAGGTAGAAAGATACTTTAAGAAGCATACAATTAGGTGAATTGAGGTTGTTAATTATTATGATCTGTCTTAAAGACTCAAAAATTAAAATCGAAAGTTTGAAATATCCAAACTAATTAATCCAAAATCAAACTTAAAATGTCCAATTCAGTTCAAGCTTATTTAGATTGGATTTGAATTGTATGTTCTACAATTCGAAAACAAAAAATTCAAAAAAATAAATTCATATTCAACATGAACGGCCTGAAAGCCCCGTAATTAATGGATGAAATAAATTTATTTAGGTTGTTGACAATAAATATTAGCAGCACATCCCTGATTTTTCTTATAAATACTAGTTTGGACATGCGATATGAAATCATATTGATATGAAGTTAAAATTTTGTTTGGACATGCTATTTGGACTTTTTAAAGTTGTATCATTTTTCCATAAATATGAACCCACGAGTTGTGAAACTTTCAAATTTCCCCAATTTTTGTATAATCTTTACTAAATGAGTAAATTATAGTTCATAAGCAAGATATCAAAATATCTTAATGTGCCACATTAATAAATCACATATATTTATGTCACTTTATAAGTAAAGCTAACTGAATTAGATTTGACAATACACCTGCTGACAGAACCCTTAGAGTAGGAACCACCATAATTTCCCACATTCTTGGACCTCTTAGCTAATGCCTTAGCTTGCCCAACTTGTTGAACTCCTTCATTTTTCTTAACATAGTCTGATACCTCATTGAAGCTCTTACATGTAGAAGTCAAGTGCACAGACTAGACCTACAAATCATTGTTCAATCCCTACATATAAAAATGGATCCTTTCCTCCTCAGTGCTCACAAGCTGAGTAGCATAATGGAACAAGGCATAAAACATAGCTTCATAGGTTGCAATTTTCATATTACCCTGCTCAAGAGCTAGAAATTCATCCTTCTTTTGGTTTCTCAAAGTACGAGGCACATACTTCTCAAGGAACAAGGCGTGAAACTGAGTCCAAGTCACCAGAGGCAGAATTGATGAACGATACTCCATAATAATTTCTCTACCACTGCTTGGATTCGCCCTACAGCTGAAATGTCACAAATTCAATTCCATGCTGATGCACAATACCCAATTTGTACAACCTCTCATAACAACCCAAGATAAACTTAAATGCATCCTCATTCTCTGAACCGTAAAATATTGAAGGCTTCAATTTTAGAAACTTGGTCAACATCTTGTGTTCTATTTCAGTCGTCACCAGCCCCAACAACGGACGAAAGAATGCATCAGTACCAAAAGCCTCATCCATCTTGGAAGCCGTAGTAGCAAGAGGATTAGTACCTCAAGCCTGAGCAACCAATGCAGTGGGTGTCGTTCCAATACCTGCCAACTCACTCAAAAATGTCAATACTTGTTGAACCGCTTCCGAAGGCATAGGGAGAAGGCTTGTACCCCGAACCTATATTGGTACCTCTGGCTAAGCCTCCTTTTCAACTTCAATTTCCACTTCTTCTTCAACATGGTCCTGGGTGGGAAGGGGTCTCCTACCTTGGTGCTATCCTTGCTTGAGCTCTACCCTTGGTGGGTGTTGCTCTCCCTCTGCCCCTTCTCCTACCTCTACCATGATCTCTGCCTACACCTCATCTTACTGGCTCCACCACTAAATCTAATTCCCTTGCACTGTTACGTCTCATATTAATCATCTGCAGACAGAAGAGTGAAGAAAGTTAGATACCAGTTTGGATCGCTAGATACCAATTGGAATCAAGTTATAACACGAACGAAGAAAGAATGGAATTTTCCTAAAGTCCTGTAGTCTCTCAAAGAAAAGTACAAACGTCTTCATACCTTTTCGTAAGACTCGACTAGACTCGTTATGATACTATGAGATCAATGAACCTAGGCTCTTATACAAATATTTTCAGGACCTAGATCATCGTGAGTGGTAACCATACTAATCCACCAATGGAAGAATCAATTTCTAACCCAAACTTAACCCGTACACACCATTTTAAGAAGTCAAATTATACAACAAAACAACTAAGAAACAGTTAAAATAAATAAAGGATCTAGTTTCCATAAACTCCATCAAATATCAAGATTATTTTTGAAAACAACCCCCGTAGGATTTGAAAGTCATAGTACCAAACCTCTAAGTATCTAGAATAAGGAGATGCAATCCCAACAGAGAAACAATAATCTAAAGTCTAGAAAATGTCTGAGTCTGAAAAGAAGGACAAAGAAACTAAGTGGAATCTATGGCAGCCCGAAAAAACTAGCTCACCCTTGTATTTAGAAATCGCGTGTATCAAACCTGAGGTCTCAAAACAATCGCCTGAATATGCCTTGTACTCAACAAAGAAAGACCAAGTGCAATATAAGTACACAAACCAGGGTGTACTAGTAGAATCATACGACCAGTTATAAGATATGAATATAAAACAAGCAACCATAATATAGTAAAACAAGTCAACACATATAACAATCAGTCAACAACAAAAATAGACTCTCAGCCTCAAATCTTGAATTAACAAATACATGAAACATGTCCCACATTATCACAACAGCATAAACAAAATTTTCTCACGGAACTCACACTCAAACTATTAGTGTACCGGCACAATATCCGAGCCAATCAAATGATATTTCATACCAGTTGTGGTATCGCAGCCAACCTTAACATATACCACGAGTGGTACTCGATCCAACCATCTATCACAAAAAACATACATACAATCAAAATGAAAAGCCACATGAATTAAAGCCACAAGTAAAATAAACAAGTTCATAACATGCGATTATTAACATGATGTCATTTCATATTCATTTCTTATTTTCTCCACATGCATTGCACAAGTAATAATATAAAGTAGTTAATATGCAAACATTACATACTTTTTTGGAAAATAAAAACCATCACCTACCTCGAGTCAAGCCTTGAAACTCTAAAGAAGTAGAGCTTTTCTCTTTTGTATTGCCTTGGTTTGTTCGTGGTCTAAAACAATAACAAAATACAACAATCAATGAACATTGGTCCAAAGATACACGGATTATACTCAAGTTCTAACCCTTGGCCAATTTCATTATCATTTTACCCAAATCAGGGCTTTTCCCACAATAATTTGAAGTTAAAACCCTCTCCTAAGGTTGATCACCATATATTCTAGGGTTTAAGAATCAAATTACAGGTTAGGGGACTAATTAACTTACCTTTATCAAAGAGAACGATGAAAAACAAATAAAAATGCCTTAGATCGCCTCTGTAGTTTTCCAAAATGAGTTAGCTAAATAATGATCGGTTTTGGAACTTTTTTGTACTAAAATCAGACTAGCCTCTTTATAGCGGCTCTCAGACCACTATAACGGTCTCGCCCATAGCAGGATACCACCCGCTATAGCGACTTATATGGAACATAAACTTGGGAATTCTTCCAGAAGTCCCTATTTTGCAATATACCCTCAAACTTCAACGTTTAGAATAACCTCTTCACGCCAAGTTTGATATCAAGAGTTTAACTTACTCGATTTTAATTTTGAAAAGTCCTACGGACTCCTTAACGTCTTATCTAATAGAAAATACAATGCAAGCTTAGAAATTAACCCTGATAATTTTTCAAATTGCCCTAGATCTTATATTACTCAGATTTCATTTGAGACTGGCGTAGCCTGAATATTTTAAGTTACTACATAAATTTGTTTTAGCCCAAATCTTTCCACCATTGACTTTTTCATAACGATCGAAGAAGTTGTTAAACTGAATTTGAAATGTTGTACTGAATAACACAAAATAATACAATGACTAAGTATTAAAACATGTAACTGAAACATACTTAAACTGAAATAACTTACTACAAGTCATGCAACATCTAAGACTGAACTGTGGCAGATACTATAAACTGACATATAATCATGTAAGCTACAACATGGAGTTTGATGTATAATCTTCATCAAAATGGCTCAATATACCTTATCAGGGTATAAAGGCTAATCTGAACTAATGTAGTACCATTAACCTAATGTCTATAAAAGATTAAGGAGTCAGTCCTGGTCTGATAGGCGACCCTTAAAATCTTATGATGACACGTAGTTGTGAAACTTAGGGATTGCTACTAAAGGTCTCAATCCTCAACTAACAAGTGAGCCTTCATCCATAGGTCTACTCTGTGCTAGGTAAACCTTCCAACAAAAGCATGTAAATAAACTGATAATGCAATTCGACTGAAATTATTGAATTATAATGATAAACTGGTAATAACTGAGAAGCTCACGAATTTTGGTAAAAGAATTGATAAATACTTTATCTAAAAGCATCACAAATCATGAAAACTGATAATCTGAGACATGTATCTAAAATAACATAGTTCTAAAATATGAAATATCTAAGTTCTGAGGGTTCAAAGAAATACTGTTTAGAAATACTGAATGATAGTTTGAAAGTACTTAATTAAATCGTTCATGGAGAGAGGAATGAACAATGTTGTAGAAATTATATTTTTTTTATAAAACCCTAACTGCTCTAAATGCATGATGTGAAAATCTAAGTTACTTTGGGACTCATTGAGTGAAATGATACTCATTGATGAAATTTCACATACTTGGAGTGAAGACACTAGCTTGAATCCTTGAATTGAGACTTGAAGATGAAGAACTCTTGTTCTTGCTTGAGAGGAACCTTAAGGGTATTGATCATTGTTTTTTGGGTGTTATGCATGTAAGGGAAGTTTTGGGTTGACTAATTACCTTTAGCTAAAACGACATAGTATAGGAGTTAAAAGAGTGGAAAAAGACCAAAGCGATCTTGAAGAAAAACTGATGGAGGCGATCTACTAGGGTCATCTACTGTTTGTGGTTCCATTTATGGACCATGGACCTGTTCTAGAAATCAAGTCTGAATTTCTAAGTCTTTAAAGTTATCTACGATTCCCATTTACGATCTATAATTCCTTTTGCAAGTTGTAAATGTAATCCCTAAGAATCAAGCTAAAATAGACTGAAGTTGAAAACACAAGGCTCATCTACGGTCCATAGTTACTTTTACACCTCGTAAACACCTTCCGTAGAAACAAGCTAAATTTTGAGTTTCAGGTTTTTGATATACGAATCAATCTACGACCCGTAAAAGCTTTCATGGTCCATAAATAGGACTCGTAAATCTCAAACCAAATTTCCAAATCTCTAAAGTTGATCTACGGATCCCATGAACAATTTGTGGTTCCATTTACAGCCCATAGATGGTTTTCGTAAATTTTAAATTTCTGCAGACTTTACAATCCTTCTGAGCTTCTCCTGATCTAATTTGAGTTTGGAACTTCTGAGGTGTTACAAGTTGATTTGCATCTCATAATAATTTTTATATCATTACATTATTTATACTTGTACAATCATACTAGAGGTTTTATTTTCTATGAGTTTCTTTAATCAAGTTTGTAATTATTTTAAATTATTGATGTATTTTTATAATTTTGTGTTATTATATTATCTTACTATACTATAAATTAAAAATTTAAAGATTCATGGGGCTTATGCCTTATGCCTTGGGGCTTATGCCTAGTCCGTGCTAAGTAAAACGCCCTGCCTCACACCCCACCTTTCCAAACACTGAGCCAAATTAAGTAATTAATTCAAAATCAATTTTAAAAGTCCAATCCAATTCAATCTTATTTGGATTGGATTTGAATTGTATGTTCTGCAATCCTACAAAATATTCAAAAAGAAATTTTCATATCCAATCTAAACGACCCGAACGCCCCTTAATTAAATGGATGAAACAAAATTTAGTTAGGTTATTGACAATAAATATTAGCAGCACATCCCTGATTTTTTTTTTAAAGACTTGTTTGAACATGCAATATGAAATCATATTTTAAAGTCTTGTTTGGACGTGTAATTTGAATTTTGTAAGATTGCTAGTTTTCTCATGTTAATCTGATGAGAAAATATTTTTTAAAATGATTATCGAAAATTTACGTAATCTGACTTTCGAAAAGCAAAATATCATGATAACTAATTTTTAACAATTTTATGAGGTAGGTTTTATTGTGGATCTTAAATACGTGGAATAATACAACATTTAAATCAAAAGTCATTACTCTTTCCATTTTAATTCGTTTGTCCTACTTTGTTATCTAGTCAGTTTCAAAGAGACTGTTTTTTTTAGCAAGTTTTTAATTTCAATTTTGCAAATGACATGTTTAAAACGGCAATATTAAAAGATATTTTGGTCATTCTACATACTTTAATATAATATCATAAAATTCAAAAGTTTTTTTCTTAAATTTTGTGTCAAGTTAAAATAGTATAAATAAATTAAAATGGAGAATATATTTTTGATATTATAAGGGGTCACTATCAACAAAGAAAGAAGTTTAAAGCATGCCATTTTCAGCTCTTAATCAAACAGTTACTAACTTGTATCTAACAAGTTGAACAGAAAAAAAATAATCTTTAGACAACAAACATCAAGTGGGACACAATAGTAGGAGACAGGAGAAAAAAGATAAAATTAACAAAGAGAAATAAATAAATTGAACTAGATCAATTCTGTTCTGTCCAGAAGGAAAAAGGTAAAACAATCGTGAAAAGTTATAATGGAATGGATGAGATTCTTTTATTCTTAATCAAAAATTTAATTAGTAAAAAAGAAAAAGTTTCTAGTAATTTTTTTTTCTTTTATCGTAACTTATGTAACATGAATTTAGATTAATCGAACATTAAACTTTTATATTAGATGGTTATTAAAAAGAAAAAGGTAAAAGAGTTTTTGGATTGCTGATTTTGTGCTTTGTGGGCTGTACAAGAGGCAGCATAAAGAGAAAAAGAGATGGCAGTAATATTGATGAGGTCACAAAGGCTTTTAATCTAGCAGAGGGGCATCAAGAGGGCTCTTACCTTTAATAAGTAAGCGTTTAATATTCATATTGCACTCTGATTGATTTGAATTTGTGTAGTGTAAAATCTTATTTGGGAGAAAATATTTCTTATCAAAGATTTTTTGGAAAAGAACCAAAAATATCCTAAATTATAGAAAAAAGTTTTAAAATACCTTTCATCCATTTTTGGCCTAAAAATATCATTCTACTCATCTTTTGGTCTAAAAATATCCTTACATTCATCTTTTTGGCTCACTATAACCCTTGAAACTAACAACACTTTTTTTATTTTTTTATCTTTTAAATATTTATCATGTGTCATTTTCTTATTGAATGAAATAAAAATTCCACCTCCATTAACTTTTTTCATGATTTATCAAAGCCAAAAACAACATACCTCTTCAAGACCCCAATTTTTTAAAAAAAAATCTAATTTTTTTTTGTTGTTGTAGCTTTTTTTTCTTTTTTTTTTTTAAAGTTTATTTTGGAATCATGAAGAAGGATATTGTTTTGATTTGGATAAATTATGGGGAAAATATTTTAAAAAATAGTTTTTTTTATTTGGGATAGATTTTTTTTTTAATTTAGTTTTAGTTTTTTTTTTAATTTAGTTTTTTATGGCCGTCAAACATGTGTATTGTTTTGGTTTGGATAAATTATGAGAAAAAAATTGAAAATTGTTTTTAAAAATCTTTTAGTTATGTGTATTATTACATAGTATTACAATAACTATCTAAAAACTATCCTGTAATAACTTTAAAAAATTTATTTATTTATTTTTAACTATCTTGTAATGACTAATTTAGTTTAAAATAATTTTAACTATTGTAATGACTAATTTAGTTTAAAATAATTTTTAACTATCTCTTAACAATTAAAAAATAATTTAGTTACATGTATAACTAAAATCTTTTAGTTGTTTATTTATAAATATTGTTCATCAATGTAGCTTTTTTCTTTAAAAAAAAATTGTAGGGGGAGGGGGAGGCTCTTGAGGAGGTATATTACTTTTGGCTTAGATAAATTATATATATATTGTAAGAAACTAAAAAAAAAAAAGAAATATTACTTGAATTCTCATCTTCAAATTTAACACACGTTAACCAAAATTGACTAACTGTGATAATCAATTATTCAAAGTTATGTGACTATCTGAGTTTCAAACTTCCAAATTAGAGATCGCAAATTGGAATATTAGAAATAAAAAAACAAAACTTTGAATTAATCCAATGAATGAATTTTCAAATATCAATACAAAAAAAATATCAAAAAAAGAAGACCTTGATGTTTCTTAATATGTTCAACAACAAAGAAGGCCCCTTCCTTATTCACTCTGTCTTGTCTCTGTCTCTGTCTCTGTCTTTTAAGCGTTATTGATTATTTTCTAGTTTACTTTTGTCTTAAGCACTACTACTAGCAAAAAAATTGTATTACTCATTATAGTAATGCTGTTTTAGCTAAGTACAAATTACAGAAATTCATAGAAAGCTGCTGTCATTGACATCAAAAGTTGTGTTTAAAAGAAAAAGACAGAATGGGTTAGGTTTTAGCTACCCTTTTCTAGTGTCTATACTTGGATTTTCTTCTAGTCTTTTTTTAAGGTGATGGAAAGCAAGAAAAATCATCAGTAACACAAAGCTGGAATACAATAAGGTTTTTAGTCTGGATCCTCAGAGGAAAAACAAGAAGAAGAATCTACATCATCATTATCAAAATGTAGAAGAAAATGAGGAGGAGGAAGAAGAAAAAGAAAAAAATCAAGAACAAGTTTTTCATTTTCAACAACCCCATGAGCTATTTTCTCACCTTGTTATGTATCAAGATTTAGACAATACCCCACAACAAGCTCAATCCAAGAAACGTTCGTATTTTCCTCCTCCTCCTCCTCCTCCTTGCCAAAAGCAAAAAGTTGGAACATCATCAAGATTTGGTGGTGGAGAGATTGTTGAAGTACAAGGTGGTCATATCATAAGGTCAATTGGTCGAAAAGACAGACATAGCAAGGTTTGTACAGCTAAAGGTCCAAGGGACCGGCGAGTACGCCTTGCTGCTCATACAGCAATTCAATTCTATGATGTACAAGATCGACTTGGCTATGACCGTCCAAGTAAAGCTGTTGATTGGCTTATTAAAAAGGCTAAAGCTTCTATAGATGAGCTAGCTCAATTGCCCCCTTGGAAACCAACTACTGGTGTTACAAATTTTGATCAAGAAAAGGATGTTGAAATACACGGTGAAGATAAAGATAATAATGATAATGATTTGGGGTCATCCAGTAAAAGGTTGCGCAATGAAGTTTTGAACCAGAACAATAGTGCAAGCTCAAGTGGTGAAAATGCAAATGCAAGCTTTTTGCCTCTATCTTTAGATTCTGATGCCATTTCTGATACTATTAAGTCATTTTTCCCTATGGGTGGTGGTTCAACTGAAAGTAATTCTTCAGCTATGCAGTTCCAGAGTTTTCAAGAACATAATAATTTGATGTCAAGAACTAGTAGCCAGAGCCAAGATTTGAAGCTCTCTTTACAATCTTTTCAAGATCCTTATAACCACCACATAGAACCATCACAAACTCAGTTTCAACCATCAAACTTCTTTACTGGAAGCACCCCGTTTATCGGATTTGATGCTTCAGGTTGGCCTGAGCATCAGCAGCAGCAGCCAGTGGAACTTGGTCGATTGGCTGCTGATCGTGCCAGTGGAGACACTGGCATAGCTTTTGGTGGCGGGACAATTGGTGGAGCAGGTGGTTACTTGTTTAACTCTCAGCCTGCCCCGCCACTGCTACAACAATTGTTCAGCCAAAATCAGTTTTTGTCTCAGAGGGGACCCCTTCAGTCCAGTTACTCACCTTCGATTCGTGCATGGATAGATCCATCAGCGATAGCTATTGCCACAGCCGATCCAAATCACCACCAACACCAACACCATCAAGCTGTGCTGCCTATGTATTCAGCATCAATTTCTGGTATTGGATTTGCCTCAGAAGTAGGCGGATTCTCTGGCTTTCGCGTTCCTACACGAATCCAAGGTGAAATAGAGGAACATGATGGTATTTCCGACAAGCCATCCTCTGCTTCCTCTGATTCTCGCCATTGAATTAACTCGACAAAATACTCTCCCTTGATTGCCTTGACAGGTGAATCATTTCATCATTTCAAATTCCATTGCATTATACCGGCATTCTTGAAACGCAGTTTGCTGTTACATTGAACTTAATTTTCAGGAACAAGTATTATACTTCAAGATGGAAATGGGAAAGGAAAGGGCGATAGTTCATTTATCGAGTTTGATTCATTGGCAATGCACCGTGGAAGAAGAATCCTGAGCATAGTTTCAGGTTTTTTTAAGATTAAATCGCGGTGTAATATTCATGTATAAGTGTGTTTTTCTACCTCAACTGCTAATTTAGGATTGTTGTATTTCTGTTGCCAAGACTTGTCAAGTTGCTGTTGTTTTTGCTTATTATCTTCAGTTCATTAGAGATTTTCAAGCTAAATTTCTCTTGAATGTTTCTAAATCTTGTTGCATTTTCTTGTTAACCTGATTGCTTTGGTATGCATTTAAGTTAATTGTGCCCCTTTAAGTTTCAAAATATGAATTAATGAGAGGAACAAATGAGATGCTTGTGGATGAATGGACACTGTTATGTTGCTCAAACTCTCTAAAAATGTTATTACAATCGTGTCGGATTCTTCAAAAGTCCATAACTTTTGGAGGATTTCGACACTCATGCATCAACATTTTTGAAGAATCAGAACTAAATATCAGTACAAAACTTTCTTTCTTTTGATTGATTGTTGTTTTACAACATTCTAACTGAAATAGTTACCTTAATCTTTTAACATCTCTATCACTGCATGGAGTTTTGGGATAACATTAAAAGTGTTAAGTCATTTTCTGTGAACAGTTAAAAGTAACCAAGGATGTCTTAATTATAGCTAGCTAGCTTCTTTTAAATTGTTTATTTAAGTAACTTAGTCTCTTAACCATAAATTAAATTTTTTTGCCACCTGATATATAATTGTTGTGCAATCAAAATATCAAGAAGGCATGATACATTTTAATGTTTTCTTTTAATTTGATTTTAGCTGACATTTATGTCTTTTAATCTTGAACGTGCACAAGTAGACATTAAACGTATATAAAATTGAATAAGTAAACATACACATATATTCTCAATTTGCATAAAATACACTTAAATTGATTTATATACATCATATCGGATGCGTATATTTACCTGTTCATCTCAAAAATATATGGAATGAGAATTCTCTAGCTGTGAATTGTAATGAGTCAATTGGAAAACCTTATGATGTGATTTATCATCTCATGGAAATAGAGGATCTTATTTTGAATCAATTTGTTTCAGCAGCATGTCCTCCAATTCTTCAGTAGTGGGGTCAGCCACTGCACGTGGATAGAAGGTTGTAGTAGTCTAGTATATCAGCTAAGTGTGTGGCCTACTTGTCAGTTAATATGTAGTAGAGACAAAAAGAAAATATTGGCAATTAATTCCTTCCTATTGACTTAAATTTTGGTAGATGGAGATTTCTAATATCTATGATGTTAGGAGATAACAAGTATCATGTAAATTAATTGAGGTGAGTGCAAGTTAACATAAATACAATAAAGTTAATAGAATTACTTAATATATATATATATATATTGTTAAAAAATAATAAGTATTGGGTAAATTAGTCGAAGTTTGTGAAAGTTGATTCAGATATCAATGTATAAAATTACTCAGTAGCAAAGCACTTGATCAAGTGAAAAAAATGAGTGATTTACAACAACAACAGACCCCTTAACTAGGTTTTTTACTATTGTGTTATTGAGTGGTATCAAAGTAAATTAGTTCTCAATATATATATTTTGTTAAGAGACAACAAGTATCAGGTAAATTAGTCGAAATGTGTGCAAGTTTATTCAGACATCAATGCATTGAGTTGCTCAATAAAAAAGCACTTAATCAAGTGGGAAAAAATGATCGATTACAACAACAACGGACCCCTTAATTAGGTTTTTTACTATTGTGTTACTAAGAGGTATCAAAGTAAATTAGTTAAGGTCAGTGTAAGTTGATCCGAATACAGTGAATAGAGTTATACAGTATTTGTGTTGTTAGGAGATATCATGTATCAGGAAATTAGTCGAGGTCATCAAACATCAGTAAATAAAGTTATTTGATATATGTGTTATTCGGATGTATTGATATCAAGTAAATTAGTCGAGATTAATGTAAATTGACTCAAACATCAATAAATAGAGTCACTTGATATTTGTGTCATTAGGAGGTAGAACTAAGTGGGGCTTGCTAGAGATGAACAGAATGAGAGAGTGAAGGGATGCAATCAATTTCTTAAAAAAGATGAAACATAAGCTCTTATACTGGAGAAACTACATGCAGATGCTACCAAAAATATGGTACTTTGCAATTAATTTTTTGTGGCCCCTTATTATACTGCACAGCTCATTACTCTCATAAAAAATCTGTCTAGCTGGATGTCATGCCTCTTTTTTTATAGAACTCATGACTTCTATCAAGATAGTGACCATTGCTTAATGGTTGTCTCTTATTTATGATTGATGAGTTATATTATTCATAAGGCAAGAATGATGCTTATAATAATTTTATATATATTCTTTCAAAAGAATTGAATTTTTTATTGTTTCAGTTTTAAAACTTGGGCATGATTCACTTAGATTAATTTCTAATATAGTTATGAGAAAATTTCATGCATATCAATAGTTCCGCTTCTAATTATGTAACATAGCCATAGTTTGTGCATTTACGAAACATAGAAACAGTTACAATATATTCGTGCACAAGTGAAATAGAAATACATTGTATTCACATGCTTTATATGTATTCGCATATACAATATCTTTGTCTAACTTTTTTCATGTGTATCTGTTATAAAATCCCTGAGCTATCGCTATATTATGTAAACTTTTTAAACTGCCTATTCGAATAAATATAGGCACTTAATTTGATGTGTTGTTTAATTTTTCATATTGATTGAATATTTGTTGTTTAATCATCCAAAGTTCACTAGTTTGGCTAATTTGGATTTGTGTGGAGTAGACTGGCTATCGGGAGTAAAGGGATAATTTAGGATTTTAATTTGATGGATTCTAGCCTTTTGATTTTTATTACTGTTATCTTCTATATTAAAGTTAGTAAACTAGAAGCAATAAAAATGGAAAGAAAAATAGTATCCGAGTCCACAGATTTCTTAAGGAATTTAATCCTCTCTGTCATGACCCAATCCACCGGGCCTTGCGAGCACCTACTCTAACACCTAAATAGGAGAACCCTAAAACAAATATCATGCGAAAGTTTAACAATTACCAATAATAAGCCAAAAGAGTTATAAAATCACTTTATGTCAACAAAAAAAAACTCTGATGGTTTATTACAAGGAACAATCTAACACCCCCAAGGATACTAGTCTTAATAGATACAAGAGCTTCTAAAGATACAAAGTATAAATAAGGTAATGACACAACTCCCACCATAAGGAAGGAAGAGTAGAATCTGTTGGAGAATCATCTTCGTCTCCATCTAAGAAACATCACTGACCCTACAACCAGACTATACTAAGTGGCATAACAAGAGTAGTATCAATACAAACAACACGTACTGGTAGGCATCATCGGTCAACTCGATACCCACTGCATAATATAAAAAAAATTAAAAAGAAGAAGACATGCTCTTAAGAAAATATACTCGTCAAACCGTTATGCACAAACTATTATCCCATTAACCTCATTAAAGTAGTTCAAGCCTAACTTTCATCCCTTTTAGTTGGTCCGCTGTCAACACTAATATAGATCAAGACCTAGCCCTTCTATCACATAGAGGAGTTTCCAAACTACGGACCACTAATACTAACTCTGTCTAGCCCGTCTACTATATTTAGTTTTCACACCAACACATGGACTTAGAATAATTAACATCTCACTTGGAAGAGGTAAACATTTAGGGAAACTAAGGTTCCCCTTCTAACCATGCTGGCCCGCCATGGCGGGACCTATCCTGCTCTAACGGCCTCGCCACAGCAGGATTCCTCCCGCCAGGGCGGCCTGCCTGAAGACAGAAACTTTGAATAACCTCTCAATTCCCATTTTAACTCATGTGCCCACAGGACATCAACAATACCTGATTATTAAGTCATTAATATCACTTCACAACGCATTTATTGTTTTCTACTTGTTTATCGACAACCTCATAACTACTATGCGGAGGAATCTAGCACCCATAACATAATTCGAACAGACATACATAGGAACACATTATCAATTTACCATTTTAGGAGCAATATACAGTTTCATAAGGTAAATCTCAATTACAATAGTCAACATAGCTACACTTGAACCTTCGGTCCTTTCATATCAACTACTACACAGGATAGACGTGTTCAATTATGTTTGGGTCAGTTTCTCTATCATCAACCATATAGTCAAGATCAATTTACAGATGATAGTTACACAATGGTTCTCTCATAGAACCCATACCCAAGCCATATATGTGTCGGAATGTAACACTCGATCCAATATATGTGTCAGAATGTGACACCTGATCCTATATATGTGTTGAAACGTGACACCCGATCTAATATATGTATCAGTACGCGACACCCGATCTAATATCACAATCACAACCACAATCACATGTCCACAACGAATATTTCACATACTTGCACAGTCAAATAATAGGTTCATTGCATGCAATTGTTTATAATTAGTCATTTCATTAGTTTCATTCTATCTTCTTTTCATTAACAATATCTCATCAAACTTTCTTTATTCAAGGCATCACTTTTGGTAGAATAAGTCAAGATTATCCCTCGAGGTCATATAACTTAAGAAATTTGATAATAAATAATTATATTATATACATTTAGAAAAACTTTATTTATAAGTAGGAAGTGTCATTATATATTTATTTCAAATGTGGAATTTATTTTTTTAAAAGTACTAATTAGTAATGAAGTATTATAAATGTAATTTATAGTAATTACAAGATATTATAAATTAAGAAAACAACATTGAATAATTACATAGTAAAAAATGCATGAAATCTCTACTAGAAACAATAATAACATTGTATGATATGCAAAATGTACTACTTTATTTGAACTAATAAAACAACAAACTAATGATAAAAATGTGTATACATGAATAATTGGACAATGCAATAAGAATCTCTATCCTACATTACAAGTACTATTAATTTATCAGAAACACGTAAACTTAAAAAAATTATGACCGTAAAAATATTAAAGATAATGAAATAAAGAACGAAAATTAAAGAGAAAACATTTGTAATATCAAATAAATATTAAGCTAAAACGTCTATATACAAATTTACAAAAAAAAATATAAGGGGTAGGCTATGGGAGGGTGGGACAATGGGAGTGGGGGGGAAGCAATTCGCGAGCCACCTTGCGAATTGTAATTCGCAAGGCTGCCTGCGAATTACAATTCGCAATACGAATTACAATTCGCAAGACGGCTTGCGAATTGCCTCTAACACTGCTTCTTAACGCTGTTACATAGAAAAAGGCAATTCGTAAGAGGGCTTACGGATTTGCCCTTTCAGTTTCAAAATAAGATTACTTACCGTTTTGGAATTTTTGCAAAAAAATTATACCCTTTCGGCTCTGGACTCCACTACTTAACCCTTTAAGAGTTAAAGTAAGTATTTCCTTATATAAGGACAAAACATTTTCTTTCTTCTACCAATGAGAGAGAAATGACTTTTCATTTTTCCTTCATTTGGCTCCCCACATTTCCCAATTCTTATTTCTCATTCACACTTCACTTAAACCCACCCAACAATTGCTAAACCATTATAATATTGAGATTATGAGCTCAAAAAGTAATAGAGTAGTATTTTATAAAATTTAGTGATTCTTTCACATATATCTGCATTTTGTGTTATATTGAAAGGTCTCCTTACTAGAAGGTTATTTCTAGTACTCTAAGTCGAGATTCTTAATTAAGGATGGACAACTATTCCACACCCTTGATGTTTGAATTTGAGGGGAGAAAGGAACGAATCTGATTGAACAGATACATCGTGCGATGGTAGATTCTCAAACTCTCGTATTCGATAAACACAATGGGTATGAGGTCTTTATTGCCTCTTATATATCCACTAAAGATGTTCCTTACAAATGATGGTCGTGCTCGTCTTGGATTTGATCATTCCTTTTTGGGTTGGTCAAGTCCATGCAATACCAACATCAATAAGAAATGTTACATGATTGATCCTGCCAGTGATCATATGCTTCAAGTAGCTAAATAGGTTTTCAACAAGAAAGCAACACAAATAATATTCTCAAAAGTATTGTCTTTGGGAGGTCAATTATTTATCTCTTCATATAATAAAATATAGTTAAAAGTACTAATATTATTATAGTGAAAAGTGCTTGGGATGTCATTTATTTGTTGGTATCAAAATGGACAATTGAGAAATAGTAATGTTTGTAGTTGAATAATGTCACCTAGGGGTGTACATGAACCGGGTTGGTTCGGATTTTTTACAAATCAAACCAAACCATTTGTGTCGGGTTATTAAATCTATAAATCAAATCAAACCAATAAAAGTCGGGTTTTTCGATATCAATTTTTCTCCGGTTTTTCGGGTTTTTTTGGGTTTTTCATAGTATCTAATAAAAAACACAGAGCAGTGCTTCTTAAAAAGAGTTCTAGTACAAAATATCAACATATAAGATGAACGCAGAACACTGTTTGAAGTTTTAACTTTATAATATAACTTTATAAGATGAGCTTTTTTGTATATTATTTAGATGAGCTTCTCAAGTCCAAATATAAATGTAAGAAAGAAAACAAAAATTATGAAAAAATTTTTAAAAATATTTATAAATTACATTTTAATAAATATTTTTATGTATAACATAATTTAAAAGTAGTATATCTATAATCGGGTCGGTTTCGATTCGGTTTGACTTTTTTTAGTTAAAACCAAACCAACCCTATAATGGTCGGGGGTTTTTTTCCAAACACCAAACCAAGTCAAACCAAACCACTAGTCGGATTTTTTTTCCGGTTTGATTCGATTTGTCGATTTGGTGCGGTTTATCGGTTTGCCATTTACAGCCCTAATGTCACCAATATGTTACATAAAACAGCAAAAAACAAAAATAACATAAAACAAAGTTTCCATCACCACACTAAAATATAAAAAGCCAAATAATAAACATGTCAATCATCCAAAAAAAAAAGATATAGATATTCAAGTATCAAGTAGTTTGAGTTTGCCAATCAAATATCATCCTCTTGAGAAACTTGATTTTCATTAGTAGAGATGGACAATTTTCTTCCTCTTGTAGATTCTTTTCCATTTGAAATTGCTGGATTTTTAACTGAGACAACTAGTTTCATAGGTCCCAAGTTTGTAGCTTTACTAGTTATCTTGGCAACTTGGTGAGGGTTTGTTTGAACTCTAGCCTCCCATGGTCGAACCGCGATCCAACGCTCCATCCAACTCCAACCCCAGCTCTCCTTGCCAAGATCATAATATGCTTGTCCAAAATATTGATTCGAATTGGCTCTCCACTGAAACACGTATAGTGTTAGGATCGAAATCATCA
The DNA here is from genome assembly GCF_947179165.1 of Solanum dulcamara. Classification (NCBI taxonomy): domain Eukaryota; kingdom Viridiplantae; phylum Streptophyta; class Magnoliopsida; order Solanales; family Solanaceae; genus Solanum; species Solanum dulcamara. Next base: position 7,626,871 of record NC_077246.1, on the reverse strand, counting down.
AGTTTCATACAAAAACAAATCAAAATTAGATGATGATAAATAAATAATAGAAATATACTAAAGGAGCACAAAATTTAATGTGGTTCATTCAATTGACCTATCATCAGTGGAGATAATCAGTAATATAATCCACTATTTTAAAAATAGTTATAAAACACAATATAAAATTGAGAGAATACCCTCATAAATTTATTATCAAAGAGTTCACACAAGTGAAGGCTAAAACTTGTGTCTCACATGTTATTTCTTTAAGTTAAACTCTCTAAGTTTAAAAGTCATAGTGGATACTACCATGTGAAAAAGAAAAAGTCTTACCAAAAAAGAAAAAAAGGTGAATATGATAGATTTTTAAATTCCTCAACTTAAAAAGGTAAAAATCAATTTTGCTAAGCATATTGTTCTTCTTTAATAAAAATATAAATCAAATATGATAAGAAAATTGGGGCAGACGAATAACACATCATATCTGATTTTACTAACCATCCAAAAAAAAACAAATTAAAAATGGGGTCATAGCTAACTTGCCTGATGAGAAAATGCATAAGCCATTGCCCTCTCCCTCTTAATTGAAGCTTCTTCTCTCTGTTGTAATTTCTGGAGTATTTCTTCTATGGTTTCAGCACTACTACTCCATTCCACCTATTTATCAAATCAAAATTGAGTGACTATCTAAGCGCCGTAGCCATAAAAAGTGAAAGGTATTCACCTGATCAATTGAACATCCTTCATTAAAAAAATTTACCGTATATACATGTCAAAATAAAATTATGTACTATTTTTGTATATATATGGTCTGTTTGGCCAAACCTTTAAAATCAGCTCATTTTGAAAAATGTTTTTCTAAAAAGTATTTTTAAGCAGCAATTAGTGTTCGGCCAAGTTTTTAAAAAGTGGTTTTAAATATATTTTTCTCAAAAATGTTTTTCAAACAAATACTTTTAGAGTGTTTTTAAATGTATTTTTCTGCTACTTTCCAAAAGATTATTTTCTCTCAAAAATTTAGTCAAACACCTCACTTTTTAAAAATAAGCATTTAAAAAAAAAAAACTTGGTCAAATAGGCTATTCTTCTTACACGAGTTAGCTAGCAAAAGTTATACATAGTATTTAGCTTACATAAATTGTAAATTAGGTCATGACTTGAAATCAAACTGATTTGAAGTTGAAGTTTTGTTTGGATATATGATTTAAATTTTTTAATTTCTATTTTTTCTCATAAACATGAAAGTCCCACAATTTGTGAAAACTATTAAAATTTCCCAATTCTTATACAATAATCTTACCAAATGAGCAAATCATAGTTCATAAATAAGATATCAAAATATCCTAAGATGCCACATCGATAAATTGCGTATCTCCGTGTTGTTTTTACAAATAAATATTTGTTATTACAAATTTTCAAATGTACATATAGTTTTATAAATATTCACTAGTCAACAATAGTAGTAATTAGTTATTTTTTATTATAATTGTTTAGTTATTTTTTAGTATAATCCTTTCACAAGATAGAAACAATTTCTTTACGATGCACATGAGTCTTTTTTACAAAATTTAAAATAATTGGTTTTTTTTTACAAAATATAACAAGTTTTACATTTAGAAATTTTAGAATTACAATTTAAAATCCCAAATAATATTTTTTTAAAAATTTAAAATAAAATTATAATTTTAAATATTAATCCCAAATTACATATCTAAATACTAATTTTAAGTCATAATTTAAAATTATGACTTTATTTTATATGTTCAAACACAAACTTAACTTGCAATCCTCATGATGGCACCGTAAGAATGTGATAATTTATTAGTTGTTGTAATAAATGGGACAAGGGGGTATGAATGTGTTGTGAACAAGACAATATATAGGAGTGGAAAGTGAAAGGGAGGTTATAAAAAGACAAATTTTGATCAATAGGTGGGACGGGGAAGCTAGATGACAGAAATTAAGTAGCATAATCGAGATATAGAGGTGTCAAATGGACAGATTGGATTAAAATTAAAGATATTAAAATAAGTTAAAATAGAAATTGAGTTAGGTCATGATCCGTCTAAATTTACTTGAAAAAGGAACACTTGTATTTAAAAAGAGAAACTATTTACGGACAGTTATCCCCTACTTTCATATCCCTTCTTCCCCAATGTTTTTAACTGCTAATTCGCGTTTACTGCTTGATACTATTGGAGTATATAAACTCTGATGGTATTAAAGAGAATTAGAGAATACTACTTAGTTATTATTTGATACCATTAGAGTATATATATAACATGCAGTGTTTCAATGAAAAGACTATTTAATTATTGTTAATATCATCAAAGTATATAAATATCATCAGAGTATATAGATACTATCAGTGTGTGTGTGTGTATATATATATACATACTCCGATAGTATCAAAGATGAAGAAACAGTCGTTCAGTAAATAGAATAAGGGAGCAGGCAGGTAAATAGTTTGGGTCGTGATCCAAATCAGGTAAATAGTTTGGGTTGGATCCAATTTGGTTAAATAATTTATCTAATGGGTCCAATTTGTATAGTTTTCCTAATTTACTTTGTGCTCAAATGGGCAAAAAATCGAGTTGGATCATGACACCTTTAATCTCAATAATTTTAACATATTATTATTTAGCTTTTATAACCACAATTTGAATTTCAACTGAAGAAAATAATAAAAAAAAGTTACAAATGAACAGATAAATCCTAGAAGATATAAAATAGATAGTAATTCACGCCTTCAATATGAGACCATACATTATATCAATTCAAATAGAGAGTTTTAAAATGGAATGGGTTGAAATTACATATTAAATTGGGCTCAATTGAAGATTCTCTTAAAATGGATTAAGGCTTGAATGGATTGAGCTCAATACAAATTATCTTGAGCTCGATCCATAAAATTTTGAACGAATTGAATAAGTTATCTATATTTGAATTCATTTTAACACCCCTACCGAAATGCCTAGCTCGATTTAGATATCATTATTATGATTAGAAATAACTATTGAGTCAATTCTATTCACAAGTGGTGATAATTTATTAGTTTAGTTTATTAGTCAGTCTTTCTCTTAAATCTCATCTATAACATACAAATACCATCATTACAAGTACTCTGAAAAATATAGTTTTTTCACTATCAAGTGATGACTAGGGTTTGCATAGAGAATACACTATGCATCACTTAAAAGAATATTTAGGTTGTAGACACATGAAATTTATCCTCTTAGTAAAACTTTTCGACAATCAATAATTCAAGTCCTGATATATTGCTGTAGATCCCCTCTTATATCTAGGAAAAATCTCTCCTAACAAGTGCTTTTCAAAATAGAGAAAATGACCAAAATGGTCCTTAATGTATGGGTAATTCTTTATTTTGGTTCTTAATATATTTCACTTGATTGAAATGGTCCTTAATATATGACAAATGTGTTTATTTTGGTCTTTAGTATATTTCACTTGATTGAAAGAGTCCTTAATGTATAACAAAAAGGTATTTATTTTGGTCCTTTATCCTAAACCTAACAGATTTTATCCCTAAAAAAGTGTGAAATTTAGTCGTGGACCCCACGTGGCTTTAAAAATTCACCATTGTTGTCTTCTTTGTTAGCTCCAAAGAAAAAAATTCATGAAATCTAACATCATTGTCTCTACTTTTTTTAACAAAATTTATTATTTTCTCTGGCTTAAAACATAAATTTTTATTAGGTTAGTGTAATAATATTTTAGGAACAAGAAAATGGTAAATTTTGTTAGAGAAAATAGAGAAAATGGTGTTGGATTTTATGGAGTTCTTTCTTTGGAGTTAACAAAGAAGACAACAATGGTGAATTTTGTTACCCACGTGGGTTTCATAATTAAATTTAACACTTTTTTTATAAATCTATTAGGTTTAGGATAAAGGACCAATATGAACACCTTTTGTTATACATTAAGGATCATTTCAAGCAAGTGAAATATATTAAGGACCAAAATGAGTACATTTGTTATACATTAAGGATCATTTCAATCAAGTGAAATATATTAAGGACCAAAATAAAGCATTACCCATACATTAAGGACCATTTTAGTCATTTTCTCTTTCAAAATACATACTACAATTCTTTTAAAAAAAAAGGATAAACTTTTGAATAGATTGAATTGAAATCGGATTGTTATTTGATGTATTATAAATTCTTTCATCTATAATCAAATGTTTTAGATTTAAACAATGGAAATAAAGAACTTTCCGATTAGAACCCTTAGCGGGAATGTAAATTAAAATTAATTAAATTGATGAATTTCGAATATTGAATAATTAAATGGATGCCAATTGAAAAAACAAAATAGCTTAACAAATATCTCCCTAATTAACAATGATAATATGAACATAATTCAAAAGTAAGTGATTGAGAGTCTTTTTAGATAGACTTATTTTAAGTACCTTATAAGTTGAAAACTGCTTATAAGTTAAAAAAAAATAAGTAGGTGCAGCCTAATTATTTTTTTTACTTATAAGTTGTTTTCAACTTATAAGCTGCTTAAAATAAGTCCATCCAAACAAACGCAATTATTTATTGAAGATTATTTTAAACACAAAATATTTTAAATTGATCAACCAAATACTCAAATAAAACTGAAAACAACTTATAAATAACTTATAAGTCAATACAAACGGACTCTGATATAGCCCATAGACATTATCAATTATTGTAAGGATGTTAATTATTTTGTTAGTGGTTGCACTACTACTAATACTGGCTTTTCATGCCTTAAATGGGGCAATGGAATTATTAGGTTGCTTGGTTTGTTTGTGCAAACTTGTGAAAGTTAATTTTTGGAAATGGTGTTTAAGTTTAAAGTTTTGAAACATTCTTATGCAAAAAGTGGCAAAACAAAATTGAAGTTGAAGAAGTCTTTGGTACGATAAGGTGATTTTTTCATGAAACAATTGTATTTTAACTCACAAATCACAAGTCACATATCTTCTAAAAACCTATAGAACACATTATAAACTTTTTCCCAAAAATGAAGGTGGTATATATTTGTTAAAAATAGACGGATGATTAATAAAGGGACATTTATGTAGTATCATGCTCTCTACTTTAATAATAATAATATATATTTAGTGTGATCTCATAAATGAAGTCTGAAAAAGATGGGGTGTACACAAACCTTACCCTTGTGAAAAATAAACAGGTTGCTTTTCGATTGACCCTCAATTCAAGAAAAGCGATTCCAAAAATAAATTTGACAAATACAAAAGCAAAATATTACGCTCTTTACTTATTTAAAAAAAAATATTTACAAAATACCCGGCAGGTAAGCAAGTTGTATACCTTCGGGATGTATGAACTATATGACTTAGCTATTCATATAATTGAAGTATACAATATGTGAATTGTATACCCCAAAGATATACAACATACAAAACATATGCAGTGTAATTATTTAAGGGGCAAATTTGTAAATGAACCAAGCGTATGTGCAATATTTTACTCCCTCGGGATAATCATGAAATGATTGAAGTGTCCCACATCACATGAAAATGAATGAATGGTATCTTTATATGGACTTAGACAATTCTTACCGCTTGAGCAAACTTTTGGGATTGAGTTAAGCTTCACATTCATTTCTTTATGTGGTATCAGAGTAAGATTCATCTCAATTGATATTTACCGTTGATAAGCCCCTCAGATTAAATTGCTCACGCACCAGATGTTCAGCGCTAGGTGTAAGGTGTGGTGTTGAAGAGTCTCACATTAGATGAAAAGGGGATGGATGATATTTTTATATGGATTTGAACAATCATAACCTCTTCAGCTAGATTTTTGAGATTAAGTTAGGTCCAAGATCCATTTCTTTAAAGAAACTTCCCTACCCCTCTCTCCCCCAATTAAAAAAATGTATTCTAATACACTAAGCTTTATTACGCAAATAATTCAAGAAAGTACTGGACCACATTGAGTCTTTCTATTGATTTGCTTATTGCAATAGATTGATTCCTCGATTTGAACCTATAAATGATCTTTGATTATATGACAATAACTCTTATTGTTACCTCAAGCTCATGAAGCTTAGCCTCCAGTTTTTGTTGATTTTGAATTTTCTTTTGTTTATTGTGATCTTGAGTCACCATAATGAATCGCCTTGCCCTGATCTCTGATTGTATTTTGCTCCAACAATGTATTCGCTTCAAAGTCCCTGCTATTTGATTATTTACACTTAGCCCTTCAATTACACCTTGGAATCTCACTGCGCCCCTTACACGCCGTAGAGCTTTTCTTGCCTACACAATTAATTGCACTTTTAATCCTCTAATTACTGATGAATTATGATTTTGATCCCATTGTATAGGAAATACTTCTATTTGTACTATTTTTGAACTAATTACCCTTAAAATATGAGGTAATAATACAAATTTGATATAACCCATATGTATTTAAATAGTTTTAACAACAGTTAACAACTTATTATCTGTGAAAATTCAAGAGTATATGGATTGAATTACACTATAATTAATTGGAGGTTATATGTGTTTAACCACATATCACAAAGACCAATATACCAGAATTTACCATAATAGGAGGACCAAATGTGTTGTTATCCCAAACAAAAAATATTCATACTCAATATTTTAATCAAACTAATGAATGTAATATGTGTCTTTTATATATATGTTTATGGCTTAATCACAGTTTTAAAAAATTATCTATGGAAACTCTTTAAAGTTAAACAATTTAACATTAATACGAGTTTGTTGACAAAAAATAAATAACTAGTTAGTACACCCCTATATCAACATAGTGATCACGTTTTTCTTTTCGAGATTCAAATAATTGATCTCTAAAATATTGATCAAGGTTTATATAGTATGATTCCAGAAAAGTGAAACGTGATAATTATTTTGAAACGGATATGACTATATAGAGAATAGTTACCAAATGAGCTCTGAAGGCAGTCTGAATTTTAGTGGCAGCAGTGTTGTGAGTAAATTTAGTCTTGTGAGTAATCTTTTTTGAAGATGAAGTTCCATTTGAATAATGAGCACTAGAAACTAGAACATCTCCCTTTGGCTCATTAAATGCACTGCTTGTACCCTACAAATTAAATGTCAAATATATATCAATCTAACTCTTATTTTTATGTATGTAAATTTGTTCAAGATGTATATATAGTACGAGTCGAAAACATAGTTTGTGTGGTCACACTTGATGCACAAGTCTAGATTTGCTCAACATTCTATGACAATAAGTAGTCACGGAAACATCCTTTATGTATATATACGAAATGTTGAATCCCTCACTACCCTCCCTCTTCCGGCTTTCTAAATGTATATGTTGATTTCATTAGTGAAAATTCTGACACTCTGGTACAGTAACGATATATAGACTGATAGTGCTTTAAAATAATATAAAATATATCAATTTTGTGACAAAACGTAAAGAATCAAAACTGACAGTCCTCAATTCAAACCCACTTATACTTTAAATTGTAATGATAGATCGACATAACATTTACAAAATCTTGCATATGATACCACGAATACGTCTTTTTGGGGGGTAGGGCTAAAATATTAATTTTTGAACTATTCAAAATAGGCTAATTTTAACTCTTTATTATGTTTTTGCTCAAAAATACATTCGTCATTAGTCAGTTAGCTTAAAAATGTCATCCAAATAGCTAAAAAAAATACTTTCTCTACTAACGATTGTTCCAAAATAAGGAGAACTAGATCGATTTTGCCCTTAAACTACTCGAAAGTAAGACAATTTTGCTCTTTGTACTTTTTCTTTAAAAAAAAAAAAGTGCAAGAAAGTGTAGAGAGAAATGTAGGTACCTTGAGTTGTTTGGATTTTCGTCTTTTGTTCCTCCTTAGCCCAATAATTGTTTTCAAGCAAAAACCCATAGTATATAATATTGAATGATCAAAATTCAGAATATAACATACATGATTTCATACCTGAGAACTTATAAAAAGCAGTTAACAAAAATATTTGGTTGTGTTTAATTTTTTGATTCTCAACTTTTTTGTGGTGAAATTGAAATAAATTAAAAAGGAGGTAGGTGATCTTTTCTTTTCTTTAATTTGTTTTAAAAAAATATGGAGTAGAAAGAAATGCAATTGTACAACTTTTGTCACTCAAAAACTACATGCCAACTAGAAAGAAATATAAGGGTGGTGTGTGAACATTTTTTGAAAGGTGAATAGTCAATTTTTTAGGAGGTTGCTTCATTTTGTTCACAATGTAGGTGGCTTTGCTCTATTCAATTTCAATCAAAATCAATGGCTTACCCTCACACCACTAAATAAAAATAAATTAAAGGAAATTTCACTCAACTATTACTCCCTCCATCTTGATTATGTAAGGGTGTTTGAATATATGGATAATATGGAATTCAAGTATATAAATAGGATTTGAACTTTAGGACAACAATCTCAAATGTAAGTAATTGGGTTTCAAATTTAATTTAGGCATAATACATAAATGTGCCTTTTTAACTTAGTCGTCCGCTGACATCTATAGCCTCCAACTTTGAATGTGCACAAATAGGCACTTAAACTTGTATAAAGTTGAACAAATAGACACATGTATCCTACAAACCGCACCCCATGTGGCGACCTACGTCAATGTGTAATATGTCATGTATGATGTGTGTGTCTAAATGTTCAATTTTATACAAGTTTTAGTGTCTAATTGTACACCCAAAATTAGAGGGCATTGCCAGCTGAATTCAAGTTAAGAAGACATTTATGTATTATGTCTTTAATTTATGTACATATTTAATGATTTTTTAAGGAAAAATTACCTATATACACTATTTATTTACCATATCTCCAAATATTTTCTACCATTTTAAAATAATTCAAAAATCCCTTCTTTTACACCCAAAACTCATTTTTTCGGATACATAATTGCTTGTTCATTAATGTATCGGATACCACAGAATGTATCCGGATGGACTATTTTTCGAATTAATGTATCCGGATAATTGCTACTCTCTTTTCCTTTTTAGCTCAACTAATTTGTTAATTAATGATTCCACAGGAAGTATCCGATACATTCTTTTTTAGATCAACTGATTTGTTAATTAATGTATTCGGATGGACTATTTTTAAAGGGATTTATGTAATATTAAAAAGGGTCAAGACAAATAGTAATTAGCTCCTTAGACTATGTGATTCTTGAAAATTTTACATTTTTTTAACATGTATACATAATTTGGGTCAAAACTATTGGTTCAATAAAGGGATTTGAACTTTATAGGGTCTGAACTTTTTTAGAACATGAATTTCAAATTCAACCAATTGAGTTCTGAATTTAATTTATGTATATATTTAATAATTTTTTAATACTTATACATGATTTTGTGCCAAAACTATGAGCTCGACAAAAGGCTACCTTTGCCCCTGAAATAAAAACAAAAGAAAAAGACATGATTTGAACTAAAATTATTGGGTTCGACAGAAGGCTGCCTACGCCTCTGAAATAGAACAAAAGAAAAATACATGATTTGAGTCAAAACTATTCGGCTCGATAAAGGCTACCTCCGCCCCTTGAATAAGAACAAAAGAAAGACATCAGAAACTTGCAACTTGAAAAATAGCATAGTTTTGGTCCTGGCGGGGCTCGAACCCGCGACCTTCGGCTCATAAGACCAACGCTCTAACCAACTGAGCTACAGGACCTCACATGGTATTATATGGTCATATAAAATATATTACTTTTCAAGGATTCAAGATTATCACGCATCAATATTTACAAATATTTATTGGTCTTTATTTTATGATAGATAGACACTCTTTATGAATAGAGGTCAACCCCCTCTTTCTTTAGCTATTATAAATAATTATAGTATATTTTATTTTTATTACATGTGATTACCGCCGACATTTCATTACTCGAGTTCTTCGGGATTCAGCTGATATTTATGCCCTCCAACTTTAGATGTACACAACTAGACACTTAAATTTATATAAAATTGCACAAATAGACACACGTGTCTTCGTGGGATAGTATATATAGGACGCCATGTAGGACACAAAATTGTCATGTAGGATATCATGTAGGACGGATGTGCCTGTTTGTTCAAGTTTTAGATTGTTGAAGTGCCTACTTGTGCACTAGTAAAATTAAAGGTCATAATTATCAGCTGAAGTCAAATTAAGGGTCATATTTATGTATCATACCTTGCCGGTTGGACTAAAAAGGATATATTTCAAAAGAGTTTATAACAAATATTATTTTAGTTGTGTAAATCTTTTCATAGAAGATCATTAAACTTGTATAGATACCCTTGACCACCATCTATAAATTAATCAATGAGAAAATAAATTCTTTTCTTGATTATATTTCACATGATAAATATACATTAAAATCTATTGATATATCCAAAATTCATAAATTTTAAGAAATTTTTGTAATTTGAAAAAAAGTAAAAAAATAATGCGATTAGCTCTTAACATTATGCGATTTATGTAAATTGTACTTAAATTAACCCTCATATTAATAGACATTTACTTTTAGATCCAAATATTTTAATTCATTATTAGATCATAAATTGATCTCTTTTAAATGATGGTATATTTGTGTATAAATATATTAATATGTGAGTACATAAAATAAAATAAAATAGAAATTACTAACCAGTATTGATTTTCAAAGTGTCAATAATTGAATTATAAAAAGTAGAATAAGGACATAAGTATGAGAATATTGAGTAGGTAGTACAGAGAGAATCTTATGCATAGATGCAAATATCTAACAAAATCTTGACACCATAAATACCAAAACAGATTGGTCATGTGTCATTAAAATGGGTCCATTGAATGTGGCTTGTTGCCTGTCTTGGCCCCTCTTCATCCACACACATTTTTGTTTTGTTTCCTTTTACTCACATATAGTTTGTTGAAGCTAAGGTGGGCCATTTTGAAAGCCAAAATCCAATGGTATACCACAATAAAGATCTTCATGACTCTATTTTAGTTTTTAAAAAATGGAAAAATTATCAAATTACACATTTTATATTTCTATATTTTCAATTATTTTCTATTATTTGTAAAAAATTTAAAAAAATTTCTTCTGATACATAGGAATAATGCTGATACATCGCGATTTGATACATAAGTCATTTTCATGATACACGGCTAGTTGATATAAACCAAACACAAAATGTATTTTTACTATTTTTGTTGTGTTCATAATATATTAGGTGTTATAAGTTTTATTGATATTACAATGTTTGGTTTGTATCAACTAGCGATTTATCATGAAAAGGACTTATGTATCAAATCGCGATGTATCAGCGTTATTCGTATGTATCAGAAATCTGAAAAAAAAAAAAGAAGAGGGAATTCGGATAATTATCAAAACAATCGGAATAAATTATAATTTGGCTTTTTCACTATGAAATTTAAGTAAAATATCAAACAAAATTATTACTCAATTTTGGTTTAGCTATCAATTATTTATCTAATTTATCTATATTTCTTTCTTTTTTTTACATAGTTCTTCGAATTTTTCCACCACTTAATACCATCACCATTATTACTATCGCTTTTAATCACCGATTCCAATGAACTCAATAAATTTGGAAGAAGATCTTGCAATTCGTTATTGTTGAGCTTGAAGCTCTCATATTTTAAGAAAACCGAAATTGTATAAGTGTTATAATTTGAAGTGGGTGTTAATAACACTAGTGTGAAGCTTATACAAAAATTTGAACCCATTTAGGGTTGATATGAAGAATAGTGGGTCGAATTTTTGAGTTGATGCATTAAAAGACGAGTTGAAGTGTATCTCTTGTATATCAAGTATATTAAAGGTATAAGCGATATACATAATATTCAATTGTGTTTTCCAGATGTATTTCAACTCTAAATTTTGATTTCATACCAATCTAAAATCACCTCAAATTTTGTATATAGTTTCATCTAGGTGCTTTCAACGAATTTCAACACAAATACTAAAAAAAATAGTGATTAAATAGGATTATAAGGTTAGTTGCAGGTAAATATGATTGGTAGGCTAATCACTTGTAAATATTTTCTAATATATTATTGATTTTTTCCCATTTTTTTGCTTTTGATATTATGTACATGAAACATACTGGTCAGACTAATTTTGTACCATGTCGGATAAATCCATTAAAGAGAGTAAAACACTTTTTATTAAAAAAAAAAGAATTCATTTTTAGAGTTCAAACCTGAAACGTTTGACAAAGGTTGGACCACTTGGTGACTCAATAGGATCAAACAACCCTTCACCTCTCAATTTTCATTTTCCCCCTTTTCCATACCCTTTTAGCTCACTTGGATCTAATGTCCTTTTGGTTACTTTGTATTTATATAAATAGGAGAAAAAGGGCAGCCCAAAGTAGTTGTTTTGGGTTTTGAAAGAATCCAAAAGGGAATGTGTTTTTCCATATATAGAAATTTTTCTCCAATGTAATCTTTGCTTAAAATTGCTAAACAACTTGGGATGGGCTTTAATAAATTGCTTCAACAAATCCATCTCATATGGCCTAAAAAGGATACAATTAAATGGTTGTTCACATACAAAATATCCTTTCAATCTTTTAGTCAAAACAAGTAATTAATCTTTGCACAAATTAAAAGTTAATTAACTAGAATAGATATTACAATTGAATAATATAGTACAGCTTGGAAAGTAACCATACATGGAAACCTAGCATAATATTCCAAGTGTTGAAGAAAAATACTGTGGAAAGCATTCAATAAATGTCAAAAGTGTACCAAGCATTGTATTAAGTACATAATTCCAACATACATATTTAATACCACAAAATTTAAATGACATTTTAATACATTAGGCATATTGTTTAGTTTAAGATCACAGAATTAAAAAATCTTCTTTATTTTTATAAATTTGATGTCTGTCAAGCTATCTTGGTCAAACTTTTAAAAATTGCTTATTTTGAAAAATATTATTTTTTAATCAAATTAGCTTTCCAGAAGTACTATTATTTTTTGTTCAAAAAATACCTTTAAAAGTGTCAAATTACTAAAAAAATTATAGAATTGAGGTTCATTTACAATTAGTATTAACTAAATAAAGAAATATATTAAGTATTTTATATAAAAGACTCTAATTAAGTTTTTATTTTTATTTAATTAGTTAAAATTTTATAACATAAAATGAAAGTATATATTAAGATTGTTAATCAATACCAATATAGTTAAATAAAAAAGATAGGAGAAGAGTATTGTATATATTTGAAATATATATAAGGATTAAAGCAGTGAGATAATTTGGAAAATAAAAATTTCTAGTAAGGATCCTCTTTTGCTTTTTATATGAAGCAGAAATTTGTAGCGTCTCTCCAAACAATTAAAAAAATTATTTCTACTGCTACTCAAAAGCACGTATCATTTCTAGATAAAAACCTCAAATATTTTTCACTTTTCAAAAAATTGGACAAACAGGCTATAAGACATATAAAATGAAATAAATAGAACATTTTATTAGTTTTCTAAAATGACAAATATTTTCGATCAATTTTTCTTTTTGATTGAAGTGACACATTAAAATGAGCAAAGAGAGTATTTGTTAAGATTCTTTCCAAGTATTTATTACTATATATATATATATATATATTGAACAAATCTTGTATATTAAGATCTTATATTAAACCTCGTATAATATTTGCTTTTCTTATGGTGTATAATATGCAATAGAGAAAGTATTTGTTGGTTGCAAGTGAAAGCGCGATAAAAGAAAAAATCTTATTAGGAGAACCTTTTTTAAAATGGATGTTACAATGCATGGATTTAGATATAATTATATTTTACTGCATATATAGAATATCTAGTGAAAAATTAAAAACATATATATTGAAAGATAGTATAGTAAATTATTTTGGTTCATCAATCTTTTTTCTAGATACTATAGATAAATATGCAATGAATAAGAGTTCATAATGGTGATTTTTGAAACACCGTATAAGAAGAAACACAACAAGTTTTATGAAAGAGAATTTTTTGTGAGTTGATGTAGTATAATATTTTAACACCATCATACTAAATTATATATATAAAAAAATATAAATTACATGTAATAATAAGTAACTATTATAAACAAATACAATTTTCAAAAAAAGAATAATCAATATAAAATGTTAAATTATATTAATATCAATTTATATAACTTAAATTCATAAAGAATTACTCATTTCGATTTATGGTTTACTATGTTGAAATTATTTATATAGTAATTAATGATGAAGAAATGATGTGGTGATTAATGGACTAATAATTGTAATATATAGTTAGTCCTGTCTTTGAGATTGATTTTCTTATATTATATTTTAATTACACATGTATGCTAACTTTTACCTATAATTAAAGATTTATAATTATAATCATATATTATTTGTATTTTATTGGAGATATACTTTTAATAAATTTTGTAAGTTCTGATGGTGAATTCGGAACGTTTTTAATAGAAGAGAAATTGAAAGATGAATTAGGGACTTCTTGAATTCTTCCAATTAAAAATAAATATTTATTTTTATTTGTGCAGTTTAAAAATCAAGAGATAGTTTTATACTTAGTTTCTTATTTACTTTTATTATTATTAATTATATTCATCTTTAATGTGTTTCTCAAAATATAACATTTATTATATTTAAAGAGGGGTATAGTAAAATTATTAAAATATTTATTGCTTTTTCCCCTCAAAATAAAGGTCGGACCAAATTGAGTTAGGACGACCACTTCAGATATTGTGTCAATTCAAGTTTTGAACTATCACAAATTTGTTTCATAGTTTTAAATTGAGCGACAGACCCGATGTGATTGATGTTAATAACAAAAAATTACAAAATGAAGAATCCAACCCCCATGACCCCACCAACAAAATGAAAATACAATTAGAAAACCAACTAAGTTACTAAAATTAGGAATGAGGATATTCGGAATAAGGTGTGAGAGTGACCTTTGTGGTAGACAAGATGAGAGAAGCACAAACTGAGATGATTTAGTCATGCGAAGAGGAGATGCGTGGATGCACTAGTAATGAGGTGTGAAATGTTGATTATAGAGGGTACAAAGAGAGGCAGAGGTAAATCGAAAAAGTATTGGAGAGAGATGATACGTCATGATATGACTCAGCTCCAGATAACCGAAGACATGACTTTAGATAAAAGAGTATCGAGGACACGTATTAGGGTATTATGGTACTATTGTCGTACTTAGGACAGTTGGTGTTTGCCATTATGCTAGTTATATTAATATAATTTTTGTTTTTGATATTCGATCATTATCTATTATTGTTTCCATTGATCTATTTGTTAGATATTGTATTTCGATTATTGCACTATTTTATTTTTTTCTAATAGACTTTGCATTTTATTGTTGTGACTGACTATATTTTCTTTGTACCTGAAATTACTACAGTTGAGTTAAGAATTTTTTTAAAATAATCTCTCTACCTCCGTGAGACAATGATTAAATTAGATGTGCATTGAGTCTAATCTTCATAGAGAAATAATAACAATAATTCAATATCTTTTTCTTAGTAATAAAAGCTTAGAGCGCGGCAGTCTTCGTTTGCTTGAGAGTAAGAGAAAAAAACAGAGAATTTGATGAGAGATTTAGAGAAAGAAGAGTACTTTGGAATCGGAAAATGTGGAGTCCACCGGACATTTTGGGCGATAAATTTGATTGTCTGAATTTTACTCTCACAATTTCCGCATTTTTAGCTTCCTTTAGATTTCGATTTTAAAATTTTTGAAAAAAATAAATGAAATTGTTTCTTAATTTACTGATCTGATCTACTGGTTATGAGAAAAATCCGAATATTCCAGATACTCTTCCTTTTCTCTCCTTGTTAACCCTTTGCTCTTTATAGCTTTTACTGTATCTGTATTTTGTGTACATTTTTGTGTAAATAAGATCCATATTATATAGATTTGTTTGCTGAATTATGGGTTTTTTTGTACATTTATTTATTAATTTTATCTCCATATAAGTTGCAGATCTTGACTTGATGACCTATAAGATTTCATGTAACGTACAAATGGGGAACTGGTTTTTTTTCTCTTCTCCTTGAATTTGGCTTCTTTCTGTATTTTCTTTGAATATTTCCATTTGGGGTTTTCTTTCCAAAACCCTTAAGAATCAAGATTAATTGTATTGTTTAAAGAATTAATATGGTTATAATGTGGTGGATTGATTCAATGTCTATATATATTTTCCCTTGTAGGTTTTACTTTTAAGTAGTAGTAGTAGTGTATAGCTTTTTTCTTGATCTATGATGCCGAGGACGATAATGGAGATAGAGGAACATACCCGTAAGTGTAGTAATAGTAGTGGTGGTTGTGGGGGTGGGGGTGGTGGGGGTTCGAGTTGTAGTGGTGGTGGTGGTGCTACGAGTAGAGCATCGAAAAAAGTGAAGCAGAAAAAAATCCCACAAAGAGGGCTTGGTGTTGCTCAACTTGAAAGGATTAGAATGGAAGGGGAAGAACAACAAAAAAAAGATGCAAATTTTCAAACACCTAATGTTTTGGTACCAAATTCAGTCCATTCCACCAAAATTATGTCCAAATGCTTAGCAGTTGAAGGTTCTACTTTTAGGCCTAGTTCAATTCCTTTACCACCGACATCAACAATGGATCTGCATTCGAAACATAGTGTCTTTAGACCAAATCTGTCTGCCCTAGTTCTTGATGGTTTCCGCCTGAAGACTTTACAATCATCAAAACCAATGAACATGAGTGGAGGGGAGTTAAGTTGGTCGTCTGTTTCGGGTCCAGGGAGTGATAAATGTCCTAAATTGTGGAGTTGTGAGTACAGTCCTGAAAGAGAAAGCCAACAGGGAAATCGCCATGGTGTTGCTTTCGGGGCTAATGTAGATTTGCCTAATGAACTGCATAACCCCATTTTGCCTCTACCCAGTGTGCTGCAAAGATCACAACAATATCAGCAACCTTCTTGTTCTTCATCAATGGTAAAGCAAGTTTATTAATTACTTGCAATGTTATATATCATCGTTGTGGGATTTCACTGGGTTGTTGTTGTTTGTTGTTGTTATATATCATCGTTGGATTATCACGTCTAGGATTTTGTTTTGATGTGTTTGAAATGCTGATTAAATCACTTTGTGGTAACTGCAGATGAATATCTCATCAGGGATTTCATCATCATCTGTACTAAATTATCAGATGGAGCCCCCTTCAAACCAAAATTATTATTCGTGTAATTATTTACCTCTGTGGCCTGAAGATGTGAAGGTAATTTCTTTTATTCTGCCTGTTAGTTACTATTATATAGAAATCAATTTTCATAATGCTCTCCTCTGTCAAAAGGCTGAAATACAGTTAACCTGGATAACCTATTGATTCTATTGAGGATCTTACTTTGTAAAAAAACTGTTATGTGAAATGTTCTTTGAATTAGAAAGATGCAGACATGTCATTTACATCCAATGTGTTGAACATCTATTTTCTTCGCGCTCTTTCTCCTCTTCATTTCGTCGAACTTGATCGTAAAAAGCTTTAGTACATGCCTTCTACTGCCCAAAAAAAGTAAACGGATTTCTCTTTGTGACCCTAAACTAATATTCGGATACTTGATCCCCTAACCCCTTGACCCAAGTCCATGGTTGAAAAGAGCATCTTAAAAGCCAGAAGCGATGCTCACCAGGCTCAGGTTACACCCTCCACTCCCCACAAAATCTAGTATAGCTCTATTGTTGACCCCTTTTTGCTCAAACAGTTCTTTTGTTCTTTCATCTAAACAAGCTATCCGAGGATAATGATTTAAAAACCAAGAGACATGTAACAATCACGAATGCTATTATCGAGGATGAATTCCTATGCATGGATCAATGCAAAAACCCATCAAAAAGTCATTGACTGGAGACAAACATAGAACCTGCTAAGTCAATAAATCACTTCCAAATGACATCTTATAGCACTAGAGGATGGGCTTCTCGTTGAGGCGAGACAGAGATACAGAAGTAAAGGGCTTACTGACTGGAAAGGGAAGTCGGATGGTTTGGGTGTGGTATTTTATTTACTACAGTTCAAGAAGATTTTCTTGGTCGAGATGAACTTGAGTTATGGAGGGCTGTGTCCACATTAGGGGTGGCAAAATCAATCCAACCCGCTCAACCCAACCCAACCCAACCCAACCCAACCCGTTTAAGTTTGGGTTGGTTATTGACCCGCCCATTCATTAGCTCAACCCATTTCAAACCGTAAAAAATTGGGTTGATATGTAACCCGAATAGGCTCATGAGAAATTTTGTTAAAATATTTTTTAAAAATGTTTGTTTTCAATTTGATATGTTATATATTGCCATAGAAAAAAAATAATTTTATTAGATACTAAAATAATTTAAAAGAACAAATAAAACAATTAAGCTTAGTAAAAATTGAATTGGGTTGAGTTGGATTTTGACCCGTTATATAACCCATTTTGACCCAAACTAATTTCGGTTGGGTTGGTTCTTGACCCAATTGTTATCTTAATCCATTATGACCCGTCCAAACTTGACCCAACCCGCCCAATTGCCACCCCTAGTCCACATGCATAGATTAGTAAGATAACGTCTCCAACTATTATTTCAATGAGTCAAAGTGGAACTCGCAAATAAAGATCTAAAACTAGATGCATCCAAGCGTGTGGCCTAGTCGTCAATGAAGCGGGTTGAACACCATGAGGTCTCATATTCAAATCCTTGCAAAGACAAAATTCTAGGTGATTTTCTTCCCATTTGTTCTAGCCTTGGTGGACCTGGTAACTGTTGCTGGTGGGAAGTGACACGTATCCCATGGTATTAGTCAAGGTGCGTGCGAGCTAGCCTAGATATCACGGTTATCAAAAACAAAAAAATAATAATCCAAAACTAGGTTTCTAGATGTTTTATCTTTTAAGTTTTTTGGCTATGGGTTTCCCTTGTCATAAAAAATAAGTTTTTTGGTTGATGGCTACAACTTTGATTGCTGATGATGTATTTGTAGATGGTTGGCATGAAGAGACCATATCCCTTCTCTCCAGAGTTTCCACCAGTCCCTGCATTTCACTGCAAGTTTCCTCCAGGCTATGTTAGCCTTGCATCCAGATCACCTGAATCAGCTTCCTGCAGCAATGAATGTGCAGCTAGTTTAGAATCAGGAAGTCTGCTCAAAAGGTTTGATATCTTGAGTGATCATTTTATAGTTTTAGTGCTTCAAATACCTGCTTAGACTTTTGGTACTTTTCTCCAGAGAAGCTCCTTCGGGATCACGGACTCTATCTGAGTCCAAACCAAGGAACGTTGTCAGACAAAATAAAGCTCTCAATGGAGATTTTCTCACGTTGGCTCCTCCTACAGCCATTTATTCATATCAGCATTCATCTGATTCAACCCTTCAGAGTCGAGAGATACTTCCATTGGAATCAGTGACCTGTCAGGTGAGAACAAAAGGTCTACCATTTTTATGTTCTGATGCCTTTTTCTATTGGTATCTCAATTTTGGTGTAACGATCTTCTTGCCTTTGTTAAATCCACAGGGAGTTGCTGAAGAACCTACTACAACAAGCTCAGCCCTAAGCAGATCAGTTCAACAACCCATCTATGGATTCTTCCCAACTGCCAAGGTACAAATCAGCCAAGAAGGAACAAACAAGCGCAACTGCCACGTTGAAGTAGGAGGAAACGTTGATCTCAATTTGAAGCTGTAGAAGTTAGTCCATTACACTTGGTTGTGCTTCTTCTGGAGAGTTTCTGTATATCTCCTCGTGAGATGGCTCGTTCAAGTCCTAAGGTGTTTCTGCAGGGCTGTCGTTCCTCTATGTGGTAGAATAACGTTCCTTCTAATGAAATGTCTTCACCATTTGTAGTTAAGCCTCAAATGTAAGTCTGAACATGAAAAGTATGCCAAGATCTTGGCCTCATACAGGAGAGGGATGGATTAACCTTCGGTTCCATGATGATGACAAGTGAGATTTTGATGAGATTTTTCAACTAGGACATCTGGATTCGGTCTTTCTGGTACCATTGGTTCGTAGGTCTTAACTTCTGTAAACTGTTACTCTCTTATGCGTGGCGAGTTGGATTCTTTTGGCTATAAACTTTCACATGTCTTGTGTTCCACAAGGCTAGTGAAATGGGGAGAATTCTGGCAATAGTAACTTGTTTAAATCAAGTATTGAACAAAATATGTTTTGCACTTGCTGTGTCTCTATCTGTTTATTAGATCAGTCTAGGCAGAATATTAAGTGCCTAAATGCTTCAGCCTTGCCTTGAGTTATTGCCTACAAGCTACGGGTGGCAAAATGAGCTCATAAAAATATGACTTACTTAAATTTGGGTGGGTTAATGACTTATCCGCTTATTAACTCAGTTCATTTGACTTGCCAATTCAATCCATCTAAGGTTGGGCTGATATATAATACAAAATGACTTTTGAGAAATCGGAATATTTTAAAAGATTTTTTTTGTTAGATATGTTGTATATAACCCCAAAAAAAAAAGATTAATTAGATAGTTAAAAGAGTCAACAATCTTGTTTATTTTTTTGTTTTAGTTAGGGTTTGCTGGACAATAACAAGTAGTACATGGGACATTCTAAATTAATTTTATGGTAAGAAATTAAGATCCTGTCGAGAAGGAATCACAAAATTAATATCGTTATCGTTATTTTTATCATTAATATTGTTATTATTTTCTATTCACTATTCAATTTTATGCAGTATTCCCAACATTATTTTAAAAATTATTATAATTAACAATAATGAATTTTTATATTCTTCTCTTTATCTATAAAATATCAGCATAGGTTGTGTTGCAGTGATGGTACTACTTCACCCTTAACTAGAGATCACAGGTTCAAGCCTTGAGTATGGAGAAAATCTTGTAGAAAGCGTCACCCCAAGAAAAAAAATGTCTCTTAAAAATATAATACTTTTCAAGATAATGTAGCACAAGAAGGTCCCTCTTTTTTTAGCGATTAAAAAAAACTATAATCTACATTAAAATATAATTAAAAATATAAAACAATGCATGCCATGTTACAATTGTAAAACAAAATAATACTATAAACATACAAAGATAATTTTAAAAAATACCTCAAAGTAACTTTAATTGCGGAGCTTGATATAAATATCTTATTACAAAAAAAATAAGGCCAACCACAAAATTGTAAAAACAATATATGCCATATTTTAATTTTAACAAAATAATAAAATACAAAATTTGAAACATACCTCAAAATAGCTTTAATCACCAGAGTTAAGAGATGAAGGTTAAACAAGAAGCTAATTCTTGAAATACTGGTTGGGAGGGGTGTGGGTGGGGGTGGAGGGGAGAGGGGGGAGGGGGGGGGGGAGCAAGCTTTAATCACTAAGTTAAGAGATGAGGGTTAAACAAGAAGGTCAATTCCTGAAATATTGGTAGGGAAAGAAATAGGAGTGGGAGTCAAACAAATAGGAGTCGCAACAATAAAGGTATGGAAGACTAAACCATTCATTAGTCGTGTGAAACTAAATGCTTCACAAGGTGTTTATCTGCACGACTCGCCAGTTAATGTCAGACTCTCTCTCTTTTCTTCACTAGGCTTATACCTATATGATTCGCCAATTAATGCCATACTCCCTCTCTTAAGAGTCGCAACAATAAGGATATGGGAGACTGAACGACTCGTTAGTCAGTCGTGTGAAACTAAATGGCTCACTAGGTGTGTATGCCTACATGACTCGCCAGTCAATGCCTCCCTCTCTTTCCTTATTCAATTTTGATGTGGTCATTCCCTAAATTCTTTTCCCGTGAATTTCGTTCCGTGCCGGATGAATTTTTATTTTCACCTTCTTAAACTTTTCATGTGAAGAAGTAACCCCCCAAAAAAACCTTAAAAATTGTACTAAGCATGTAGTGAATAAATTCCCTTGGACCCATGAACAGAACTAGATATGTTTTAAATTTTTTGTTGCTTGACTAACATCCAAAAAAAAAAGAAGCCTAAAACAAGTCGATTGACTTCCCACGACTAACATAATTTTTAAAATGGTGTATAGTCACTACAATCTCACAAAAAAAAAACAGAAAATTAAACAGCCAAACAGCAGTGGGAAATTATAAGTAAATAGATACAACCAAATCACTTCAGCTCTCAAGTTCCTGAAGTTCTACTAGCACGTCCAAGAGCAACTTAAGTGTGGCGTAGCTTAAAAGATGCATACAAGTTCAACCAAAAGGGTCTAAGACCAACCAAATTTGTAGTCAAGAACATATACAAGTACAAGAGAGAAAGGGTACAGTAGAAAAGCTAGCAAGGAAGTCCACAGGGGAAAGGTGCTGCGAAAGCTTGCAAAGACCCCCACAACAACACAAACAATTAGTATAACCAACACTTCAGACGAGAAGTCCCATGTCAATCCTCTGATATAGACGAGAGCTAGGAAGACGGATAGACAAAGGAGATTGTTCATAGTCACTGCTCCGTACAACTGCAAGGTACCATCACAAATGTTATCAAACTAAGGCAATTGTATCAGTGATCAAACTGCTCAAATCTAAATTATTGATTGTTGAAACAAAAGGGGTTAAAATGGAGCAAAATGGATATTGAGGATTAATAGAGTTGATTTGAACTAGCTTGAGGATTAACTGTCCTACATAAAATCCCCTCCAACCATTTATCTCATCCTGCATACATAAATGATCGTAAGGGATTTGACAAATTTGGAAACCTCGGATCAAGTATACCTCTTGATTTTCATTAATGATCTTCCAGGTTCACTGACGCATGTAATGGGTAGAAAAACCACAATTTGTACTACATAAAAGCACAAAAGATGAAGAAAACAAACCTCAGAAAACGTTAATGATGCAGATCTCAACTTTTTCCGGCTAGCAAAGATAATAGCTGACACCGACTCACTGGAGTTGGTTGCCAGTGGCAGTGCAATGAATGAGATGAAGAAAGAAGGAATGCTTGTGGCACTTGAGAAATTATTGACAGCATCAACCAGCGGATCAGCAAACACGGCAGCAATGACAGTGCCCAGCAACAGCAGTAGAACAGCCTTAATTGTAGTTGATCTAGGATTCTCAACAGCCTCAACACTTTCGTCACTTTGATCCCCTAAGAAATGGTGTTCTCTCCTTGTTTGCTGCAAGCACATATACATTATATCACTATCATCATGGCAATGAACTAACTAGAAAAGGTCACAACACTCAACAAACCTCATGCAAGTCACTGAGGTACTTCACTGTATCAGGACCAGCTTCAGCAGAAGGAGCCTTGGAACCCCTGGCCTCAGTAAGCCATTTTGTAACTCCGGTAATGAACTCAGAAAGTTCAATTTGTTGATCATGAGAAGTATCGAAGTCTTTCAGCAGTTTTTCTACAGCATCATTCTCATGTATGTTTATCTCCTCCAAACGGATTCCTACTACCAGAGCTTTTAATTCAGCGCGGGAAAGATGCCCATCCTCATTTTCATCAATTGCCTTGAATAGCCTGTCGTGCAATCCTTGATCATATTGATGAAGATTCAAAAAAAAATTAAAACTGTGCAAAAAGCATTTCAAACTTACTTTTCTAAAACTTCTATATTTGGTTCTCCCTGGTCTGTGCAAAGCCTCCCCAAGGCACGCATTCTTAAATGTTTCAAAACTCCTGATATAACATGCTTATGTTTTACATAAGCAAGACGTCTATACTGTATCCAAGGCTGAAAGACCTGCATTAAAAGTTAAAGAGAAGTTCAGAACAACTTTGCTTCATAAATGAAGAGAAGAAACAGGCCTCATGATCTGAAACTCTAAAAAGGTCAATCTATTTACCAGCCTATTATGAAGAATGAAAAAGATTTATCTTAATTTGTTTCATCTTGTTGGAAGAGGAAGGGGTGTACAGGAGTCATCAGGTTGTCTTCTGACACAAGTTCAATTTGAACTCAGGTAACATGTGGAAAGTTCATTATCCAGGTTATGTAGGGATAAAAACTACCTAAAGCACAGTCAATCATAGACAATGTTGTTATTGCCTATTTGAAAATTTAGCTAGAAACTATAAAAAATGATATTTATCTCCAAAGAGTGTCGTCAATGCAGATCTCTGCAGATATGTCCTTGCTGTTTGAAAGAAAATTACATTACCCACAGTGAATAATTGAGAAAAACATATGGGCAATGTCATAGTACCTGATAGACGCAATAAGAAACAAGCAGTGTAAGTGAAATGATAAGAGCAATCAAGACAGATAAATGTCTTCCTGAAGTTGAATGGAGGAGCTGTGGCAATTGGACAGCAAGAAATGGTGTTACAGACACTGCCATTATCGTTGCAGCATGGCTTGTCCAGATATCAGTGCTAACACCAGAACCTACATTGACAGCCACTCATTGAGTAGAAGCATCTTGATACACAAAATCTGCCATATACTAGCAGGAATATCACTTGCACAAGTACACAGTACACAAAATCCTCCTTATGGCCCAATGATTTGAAAGACGAGAGCAGATTTAATCCATACAACGGCAGGGGGTGAAAGAAAGCAGAAAGTGATCTATAGCAACATATATTCAGAAAAGACAAAAGGAGTAAAGAACAAGAAGGAGCTTGTACATGTTTCTGTATACATATTCTAAGAGTTGAGAGGCAAACCCGTCAAGCTGAATCCTTTAGTGTCTTTCATGTCTACAGCAACAGAATTTTGTATGTCACACTTGCCAATAATGCAACAGGTTCCCCAAATAACAGTAATAAGCATCACAGTTGACCCAGCTAGCAATCCCATTCCTACAGAGACCTGGCTCTGAGCAGCTGCAGGACTTCCAGATATCCCCGATACTGAAACAGTGAAGTTCAAAGTAGTTAGAAACTTGGCATACATTCATTATGGCTTGTAACATATGGTCTTGACTGATATAGCAAGCATCCACATTAACCAAAACAATAATAATTTAATAACCGATAAATTCACGAGGGCTGGTGGCACTGTTCGAAGCAGTGGATAATGGGCTCCCACTCTACACTTCTCTACTTAATACCAGGCCCTTGTCCGCGGCAAAGTTCTAACCTAGGATGTGCACCTAACCTACACTTCACAAGCTTTGCTCTTACTACTAGCTACTAGATCGAAGTCATGGATTAGGTACTGCAATCTGAGGACAAAGTGAAATTTATTTATTTATTATCTTTTTAATAACCATGGTGACCAGGTCGGCTTTCGCATCTCAACTAATTCCACAAAATACTTATCACCTTCCACCATCAACACATACCATCCACTGAGTCTAGGACTAGGACGAATGGGAAGAAATCACTTGTGTCTTTTGTCTCGACTGGGATTTGAATCTGAGACCCAATGGTTCTCAACCCACTACATTACTCATAGTAAAACACACCATTTCTTAATCAAGTAAGATTGCATCAATCCCCTTATCCCTTTAAGTTCAATTGACATATTATATCTTGAAAACAAGCGACAAGTGATTAGTCGCATCATTTATTTCCCTTCAAGATCAAGGAATCATATTTATAAGGTTTGAACGAGTGTCTCCCAAATCCAGCATGCAGACTTTGAAGCATGGTTAGGATGGTCTAGCTGCTACCATTACTAACAGGTAAAACAAATTGATTAATAATAATTGAACCAAAATGAGAGAATTATAATAATAATCGTACCTAAAATGAGCATAGCATCAGGAAGAGCACCAAGTACAGGAAGAAAAAGTCCACCAATAATACCAGGCCCTAATATCTCAAGCAACAGTTCACTACCAGAAGAGAGATGTGTAGCACCAAGGAACATGAGGTAACCGTAAACCAAAATAAGAAAAACATTTCCGAGAGCAGATTTAGTACAAGGCAGAAATCCATAACTCTGTTCGCAGCTCTCACCCTCGCCGCCGGCGAAATTCCGGTCCAGATGGAGAATCTCCGAATCCCGATCGATCTCACTGTGAACTCCATCGGAAATTAGTCCGCCGGAGTCCGTGATGAAGCGGCGGCCGTAAACGGCGCCCGAGAAGATCAGGAGGATTAAGAGAGGGAGAAATAAAACTTTGAGAGACATTTTTCGTAATTATGGTGCTAAAGTATTGCTACCGTGATCTTACAGTGTTTTTGAGAGTGAAAATTGGAGTCAGTCACTAATTATTTATTGATTAACTAATTACCTAGCGTCGTGCTTCGCGCCGTCATAATTAATGACCCCATTAAGTTAATGTAATATTGCAAAAGTCTTACGTGTTATACAATAAATTAATTTAGCAAACTAATTAGAGATAGTGAGAGATAAAGCGAATGGAGAGAATTTCTCCTATTTTTTTAATTGTATAGCCATTGCAAATTTGAGAACGTAACAAGTTGACACAAGTTGAGAAATCAACTTGGGCGACAAAAGTTGGTGGAGAAGAAAAATGAGGAGAAAAGAAAGAATAAGCAAGGGGGAAAGGGACGTCCACAAAGTGGACATCCACTTTCACAACACTCCCCCTTGGATGTTCACGTGTAGTGTGCCTAATTAAAAACTTTATAAGAAACTATATACATAGTTATCCTAAACACTCATAGATCTTGTGTCTCGTTAAAACCTTACTAGAAAAAATTTAGTGGAAAAAAGCCTAGTGAAGAAAAAAGAGTATACACATCTGGTAATACGACTTGAGTGCTGCCTCATTAAAAACCTTATTAGGAAAACTCAGCAGGACAAAATTTTGGTTAAGGAAAAAAGAGTGCAGCGCGTATTTTACCCCCCTTGATGAAAACTTCATTTGATATTTTGGAGACGACGCATTCCAATCTTATATCTTAGCTTCTCAAAAATTGATGTTGGTAATGCCTTTGTGAATAAATCTGCAAGATTATTACTCGAACGAACTTGTTGTACATCAATATCACCATTCTTCTGGAGATTATATGTGAAGAATAATTTTGGTGAAATATGTTTCGTTCTGTCTTCTTTTATGAAGCCACCTTTCAATTGAGCTATGCACGTGACATTGTCTTCGAATATAATTGTGGGTACTTTGACATCATTTTTCAGGCCGAATCTTTCTTTGATGAATTGTATCATCGATCTCAACCATACACATTCTCTACTTGCTTCATGTATTGCTATTATTTCAGTATGATTTGAAGATGTAGCAACAATAGACTGCTTTGTAGATCGCTATGATATAACAGTTCCTCCGTATGTAAGTAGATAGCCTGTTTGAGATCAAACTTTATGTGGGTCTGATAAATAACGTGCATCTCCATAACCAATAAGGTCTGCATAGCCTTTGTTAGTACAAAACAAACCCATATCAATGGTACCTTTTAGGTATCGCAAAATATGTTTGATATCGTTCCAATGTTTTCGCGTTGGAGATGAACTATACCTTGCCAGCAAATTAATAGAAAATGTTATATCAGGTCTGATTGCGTTAGCAAGATACAAAAGTGCACCAATAGCACTAAGATATGGTACTTGAGGACCAAGAAGTTCTTCATCCTCTTTTGGAGGTCGAATTAGATCTTTTTCCACTTCAAGTGATCGAACAACCATTGGAGTACTTAATGGATGTGCTTTGTCTATGTAAAATCGTTTTAAGATTTTCTCAGTGTAGGCAGATTGGTGGACAAAGACTCCATCTGTTAAATGTTCAATTTGCAGACCTAGACAAAGTTTTGTCTTTCCAAGGTCTTTCATCTCAAATTCTTTCTTTAGATATTCAATCGCCTTGTAGACCTCTTGAGGGGTTCCAATGAGATTTATGTTATCAACATAAATGGCAAGTATAACAAACTCTGATTCCATTTTCTTAATAAAAACACATCAACAAATGACATCATTTATATAACCTTCATTTATCAAGTACTCACTAAGGCAATTATACCACATACGCCCTGATTGTTTCAGACCATGTAATGATCTTTGCAAATTGATTGAGTACATCTCTCAAGACCTATTACTTGCTTCAGACAATTTTAATCCTTCTGCGATTTTCATGTAAATTTCATTATCAAGTGAACCATAAAGGTAAGTTGTAACTACATCCATTAGATGTATTTCAAGATTTTTCTATATAACTAAACTGATGAGATATCGAAAAGTTATTCCATCCATAATAGGTGAATATGTTTCTTCATAGTTGACCCCGGGTCTTTGAGAGAATCCTTGTGCAACAAGGCGTGCCTTGTATCTTATAATTTTATTTCTCTTATTTCGTTTTCGCATAAAAACCTATTTATAGCCAACTGGTTTTATATCTTCAGGGGTTTGGACTACAAGTCCAAAAACCTCACATTTAGCAAGTGAGTCTAATTCTGATTGAATTGTCATTTGTCATTCTAGCCAATCACATCTACGTCGACATTCTTCGATGGATTTAGGCTCAAAACTTTCACTATTTTGCATGAGGTTAAGTGCAATATTATATGCAAAAATATTATCCACCGTAATTTTTGATCGATCTAAATTTATCTCATCAGCGGTAGAACTTATTGAAAGTTCTTCATTCACTTGAGTCTTGGGTTTACTGATTTCTTCCGAAATATCAAGATTACTCAAATCTTGACCTTCTTCAGGAAGTTCTTTTGTAGTATCATCTTTATTATTTCTCACACTTCTCTTTCTAGGATTTTTATCCTTTGAACCCAATAGTCTACTACGCTTCAAGCGTGTTTGGGATTTAGAAGCTATGATACTAGTAGATGATTCTTTTGGGATGTCAATCTGGACAGACATATTCACTGCAGGGATATGTGACTTAGTTATCCATTGCAAATCAGTAAATTCATCTGACATTTGATTTGTTATTTTTTGTAAGTGGATGATCTTTTGGACCTCCTACTCACATGTGCGGGTACGTGGATCTAAATGAGATAATAATGAAACTTTTCACGCAATTTCTCTTTCGGGTTTCTTTTTCTCTCCCCCTAATTGCGAGAAAGTCGTTTCATCAAATCGATAATCTGCAAATTGAGCTGTAAATAAGTCTCCTGTCAATGGTTCAAGATATCGAATTATGGAGGGTGAGTCAAACCCAACATAGATGCCCAACCTTCGTTGAGGTTCTATCTTTGTACGTTGTGGTGGTGCTACAGGCACGTATACCGCACAACTAAAAATTCATAGATGGACTATATTTGGCTCATGACCAAATACTAATTATGACAGAGAGTATTTATTATAATTTGTCGGTCTGAGACGTACAAATGCTTATACATGTAAGATAGCATGACCCCAAACAGTAATTGACAATTTCATTTTCATTAGTAGAGGTCGTGCTATTAATTGTAGGCGCTTAATAAATGACTCTGCAAGGTCATTTTGAGTATGAACATAAGCAACATGATGTTCAATGTTATTCCAATTGATAAGCAATAATCATCCAAAGTTTGAGATGCAAATTCACCAGCATTATCAAGGCGAATAGCCTTAATTGGATAATCTAAAATTGCGTCCTTAATCTTATTATTTATGCTAACAACTTCGCAAACGCCAGGTTGCAAGATGATAACATGCACATATAAGACCATCTTGATGATGTATCTATTAGGACCATAAAATATCTATACAATCCACTAAGTGAATGAATATGTCCACATATATCCCCATGTATACTCTCTAAAAAATCAGGAGATTCGATGTCAACCTTCAGGGTTGATGGTCTGACAATTAGCAGCACATGAAAATTCATCATTCGTAAGAATCTTCAAGTTCTTTAACGGATATTCAGTTGAATTTTTAAGAATTCATCTCATCATTATTGATCTAGAATGACCTATTCGATCATGTCATAGCATAAATATATTTAGATCAGTAAACTTCTGGTTTACGATCAAATGTGCTTCAATGACACTAATTTTTGCATAATATAGGCCAGACGACAAAGTTGGTAATTTTTCCAAAATATATTTCTGTCCTGAGACACTCTTGGTTATACCAGGGTATTCAATATTCATTTCATTTAGTATTTCAACATAATATCCATTTCTACGGATATCTTTAAAATTTAACGAGTTTCTTGGGGATTTAGGAAAGAATAATGCATCTTCTATAACAATCTTTGTCCCCTTAGGCAGAAATATAGTAGCTTTTTTTGAGTCTTCAATCATTTTTTAATTACTAGAAATTGTAGTAACATTTGCTTTTCTTCTATGCAAGTTGGAAAAATATTTCTCGTCTTTAAAAATGGCATGAGTTGTTCCACCATCAATTATATAAATATCATCATGATTGATCATTGATTCAAATAAAATTTTAGGCATATCCATATTTTCTTCAAAAAGAAATAAAGTAAACATTATAATTAAAATATGGCTCATTATACAAATTTTATTTATTTACATGGATTAAAAAAATACAAACATATTATTTAGTACAGACAAATAAAAAGAAAATTATTTAAATATTATCAGGGTTACCAATATTCATATTTTCTTCTAGAAAATTGAAGAAATCATTTAAATGTTTGTCTCTGGATTATTTTCTCTTCTCTTCAAGGATGTCTGATATAGTTGAACTAGACGTTTTGATGATCAGTAGATCTCTGACTAGTGCCCCATACATCCACCTCTATGACATATACTTTCTGAATTTTTCTTTGGTATAGTTTCTGGCTTTTCACTCTTCCTTTTATATTACTGATCATTTTTCGGTGCCAGCCGAGCATCATGATTATAATCTCTTCTTCGACCATGACCACAACCACGACCACGACTGGGGCTATGACCTCTTTTTCGTTGGTTATAATTTGCCTGATTCACTTCACAAAATGGCAAAGAACCAACGGGCCGACTATCATGATTTTTCATTAATAGTTCGTTGTGGCGTTCAACAATAGGGTGAGAAAGTAATTCAGAATATTTTTAAAGATCTTTTCGCGATATTGCTGCTGTAGGAGTATATTCGCGGATGAAAATGTGGAGTATATTTTTTCAAGTTTGTCTTGCTCAGTGATTTTTTCTCCGCATAAATTTAACTGAGCTATAATACTAAATAAGGCAGAATTATATTCATTTATATTTTTAAAATCCATTAATCTAATATTGAGCTAATCATGACGTGCCTATGGAAGGATGACCAATATCAGGTGGTCGTATCTTTCTTATAGATTCTTCCACAGTTTAAGGTTTTTTTTTTAATGTGAGGTACTGTAATTTTAACCCCTCGTCAAGATGGTGGCGGAGAAATATCATTGCTTTGGCACGATCTTGACTAGATGCCATATTGTCATCTTTGATGGTGTCTGCCAGACCCATTGATTCTACGTGTATTTCAGCATCTAGTGTCCATGATGAGTAGCCTTTTCTAGATATATCAAGAACAACAAATTCAAGTTTAGAGATATTAGACATTTTAAGAAAATATTTTTCCCCCCTTTTGTTACCTTCTTAAAATAGCTCAAAGTGATGAACACTCGTGCTAATAACGTGTTATAAAATAAACTAACTTAGCAAATTAATTAGAGATAGTGAGAGAAAGATGGAATAGAGAGAATTTCTTCTACTTCTTTAATTGTATAACAGCAATAGCTATTTATAGCCATTGTAAATTTGAGAACGTAGCAAGTTGACACAAGTTGAGGAATCAACTTGGGCGACAAAAGTTGGTGGAGAAGAAAAATGAGGAGAAAAGAAAGAAAAAACAAGGGGGGAAAGGGACGTCCACAAAGTGGACATCCAATTTCACAACATTACGTATCTTCTCTAGATTTTTGAATTGTAACATTTATTCCTTGGTATAAGTGACTTCTTAATAATCCTTGATTTTTATGGTTGTGTTTTCTATTTTTGTGTGCAGGAAAAGAATCACATACTCAATTTCATGGTATACTCTGTACTTGTTCTCAAGAATTTCACAATGTAAAGTTTTCATAAAAGTATAATCGATTAAGATCAAGAGTTAGTATATATTAGTTGGACCTGATTAATAAATAACACACAAAAAATATATTTTCATTAAGTTACGTTATGACTTGATCCTCCAAGGGTCGAGATACATAGGTAGTTTAGAATATTTTTTTTAAGCCTAGTCACGACAAAGCCATCGAGTCGATGTCGTGAGGAAGAATTATAGGACTATATTTATTGGTAAGGATTTTCTAAAGATTGTAACCTGTACAAGTTATTTAAATCAAATATTAATACTTGTTATTATTTTTCTTGTGTTGATTATTATTTTATAGGTACGAAATTTAATCGTTACAATTTCAGCTTGTATTGTTTCTCCAAGGGAAACAAAAGCAAAGTTGTTCGTCTCTCAGATCCTTATGTTAGCTATAACGTGAATGACTTTGGGGACATTCCCTTCCCTGTTTGCTGATATACATTTCAGCAAAGGTTACTTATGTGTGACCTTGTCCAGGAAAAAGAACTATTTGTGAGGAAAAAGATAGCAAGAAAACTTTAGAATGAAAGTAACCAAAAAAAATGAGGAAAGATATAAATAGAATTTCTACATTGTGAGAGACATCACATTATATTCCTTATCACCAACTTTATACACATATATATACAATAATATATTCGGTGTAATAAGTTAGATATGGGGAGGGTAGAATATACGTAAATTAATCCTTATTTTTATGAGGTAAAGAATTTATTTTCGATAGATATTCAGCTCAAGAAAATGTATTCAAAGCAGAATTGAAAGAAATTATATGAATACAAGTAATAAAGAATTTACAAATACATCATTAAGATGGCACAATCAGTATGTATTTTGAATCCTTTTTTTAATATCAATATCGGGATTGAGCTTTTAATACGAGAAAATCTTGTTAGGAGCACCACTCTCAAATGAATCTTGCAGTGTGTGAATTCTTAATATGAGAAAATCATGTTAGGAGTATCACCCTCAAATAAATTTTGCAATGTGTGAATTCTTAATAAGAGAAAATCATGTTAGAAGCATCAACCTCAAATAAATCTTACAGTGTGTAAATTTAATCGGAGCTCGACAAACTCCGAACATTTAAGGGTGGAAAATCAAAAAAAGAGATGTCATCGGGTGTGTAGCGTTCCTGAAAATGGATATTACATACTTGTTTTCGCATGAGAAATGAGGAGTTTCGGTCTTTGATATTAAAATTGATGTTTGAGCAAGTATTTAAATTGAACTAAAAAAGAAAATTATTAGAAATTTAAATAGAAATGATATTGGAGTCCAAAATTTAGAGGGGATGTTGAGTTGTCTGTGTGAGGTCCAGTCCTCACCTTTTTTTCAAATAATTTGCTGGCCACTCTTTGTTAAAAGTGGCTGACCAACGTTTTTTTTATAAAAAATGCTACAAATTACAGCTTCTCCGCATTTCTTGTCAAAAAGTTGGTGGAAGAGTTCCTATAAAAGGAGCTCTTCATCTCCTCATTTATGGTATCCAATTCACAGATTGAGAGAAAATATTTGAGCTGTGAGGTATTCCATAGACTAGGGGTGTACATGGACCGGGTTGGTTCGGATTTTTTACAAACCAAACCAAACCATTTGTGTCGGGTTATTAAATCTATAAACCAAACCAAACCAATAAAAGTGGGGTTTTTCGATATCAATTTTTCTCGGATTTTTCGGGTTTTTTCGGGTTTTTCGGGTTTCTCGGGTTTTTTGGGTTTTTTCGAATTTTTTCGGGTTTCTCATAGTATCAAATAAAAAGCACAGAGCAGTGCTTCTTAAAAAGAGTTCTAGTACAAAATATCAACATATAAGATGGAGGCACAACACTATTTGAAGTTTTAACTTTATAATATAACTTTATAAGATAAGTTTTTTTTGTATATTATTTAGATAGCTTCTCAAGTCCAAATCTAAATGTAAGAAAGAAAACAAAAATTATAAAAAAAATTTAAAAAATATTTATAAATTACATTTTAATAAATATTTTTATGTATAACATAATTTAAAAGTGGTATATCTATAATTGGGTCGGTTTGGGTTCGGTTTGACTTTTTTTAGTTAAAACCAAACCAACCCTATAATGGTCGGAGTTTTTTTTCAAACACCAAACCAAGTCAAACCAAACCACTAGTCGGTTTTTTTTCCGGTTTGGTCCGATTTATCGGTTTGGTGCGGTTTATCGGTTTGTCCTGTACAGCCCTACCATAGACTATAAAAAAATAGTCTGTGAAGAAAAATAAAGTGTGAGCGATATTTTTTAGTAAGGTGTGAGATCAAAAGAGTGTTATTCCTTTTGAGTGTGTGGTAGTCATTTTTTAGTATTGTACTCGGTACGATCCAGTGTAAAAATCCTTACTATAGTGATATTAGTTGCTCCTTTTGGCCCGTGGTTTTTCCCTTATTTAAAAGAGTTTCCACGTAAAATTCTTGGTGTCATTATTTTCTCATTTTATTTCTACTATTTTTAACCATATATATTTTTTGTGTTAATCCATTTTTTCCAACAAATTGGTATCAGGGCAAGATTTTATCTGAGTATGCTCTGTGGTTGCAGCATAGTCTAAACTTCCAAATCAGAAAATATTTACTTTAATTTAATATATTTTTTTGGCACGGAGGGGGTGATGGGGGACGATGAAAGTCAACGCTAGTAAAATAATTACTTTGAATGGTGTTCATTATGTCATTTGGAAGGAAAAAATGGAAGACTTGCTTTATATGAAGAATTTTTATCAATCAGGTTTTACCACTGTAAGCCTGATAATAAAACAGATGAAGAGTGGAATCTGTTGCACAGACAGATGTGTGGATTTATTAGGCAATGGGTTGACGGTAATGTGTTGAACCATATATCTGGGGAGACACACGTTCGTACCCTATGAGAGCATCTTGAAAGCTTGTATGCTCGGAAGACTGGAAATAATAAAATATTCTTAATAAAGCAAATGTTAAGTTTAAAATATCATGATGGTTCTCCGATGAAAAATCATCTGAATAATTTTCAGGGAATCATGAACCAGCTATCTGCTATGGACATTAAATTTGACGAAAAAATTTAAGGCTTACTTCTACTTGGTTCCCTACCAGACTCTTGGGAAACATTTAGAACTTCATTGTCAAATTCTGCTTCGAATGGTGTGATCTCTATGGATTCCGCCAAGAGTAGTTTCTTAAACGAAGAAATGAGAAGAAAATCTCAAGGTTCTTCTTCTTCATTGGATATCCTGGTAACTGACTCGAGGGGAAGAAATAAAAATCGTGGTTTTCAAAATAGAGAACATAGCAGGAGCAAATTCAGAGGTAGACTTAGGGATATTGAGTGTTATCATTGTGGCATGAAAGGACACACAAAGAGGTTCTACCGGAAATTGAAGAGGGAGAACAAATACAAAGAGGAAAATAAAGAAGATGACAATGAAAATTTCCTAGCCACAGTCTCCATCGAAGATCTTGTTACAGTCTTGATGCAGATATGATAAATATTACTTGTGATGAGTCAAGGTGGGTTGTGGACACTGGTGTCGCATCTCATGTGACATCAAGAAAGTAATTTTTCTCTTCCTATACTCCTGGTGACTTTGGAACCTTGAGTATGGCTAATGAGACTGTATCTAGGATGGTTGGTGTTGGTACAATCTGTTTGGAAACTAGTATTGGAACTAAACTAGTTTTGAACAATGTAAAAAATGCATCTGATGTTCGTCTGCACCTAATTTCTGTTGGTGTTCTAGATGATGAAGGATATGTTAGTACCAATGGCGATGGAAAATGGAAACTCATCAAGGATTCCGGTTGTAGCTCGTGGTAACAAACATTGTGGTCTATACTGGACTGCGGCTTCTACTTGTGCAAATATAGTGAATGTAGTTGAGAGGGATAACTCCTCAACATTGTGGCACAAGAGGCTTAGCCATATCAGTTAGAAAGAACTCAATGGTTCGGGCAAGAAGAAATTGTTGTCTGATTTTTAAAGTGCTAAATTAGAAAAGTGTGAGCACCGCTTGGTGGAAAAACAAAACAGGGTCTCCTTTAAGTCTAACCCTCCTTCAAGAAAGACAGAGTTGCTTGAGTTGGTGCACTCTGATTTATGCGGTTCAATGAAGAAAGGACACTGGGTGGTGCATTCTATTTTGCCACTTTCATTGATGAATGCTCAAGAAAGCTTTGGGTCTATGTCTTAAATACTAAAGATCAAGTGTTGGGTGTCTTTAAGTAGTTTCAGGCTTCAGTTGAAAGAGAAAGTGGAAGAAAATTGAAATGTATTCATACTGAAAATGAGAGAAACTGGAAGGAAATTGAAATGTATTCGTACTGATAATGGTGGTGAATATTGTGGACGATTTGACGAATACTGCAAGCATCAAGGTATTAGACACCAAAAGACTCCTACTAAGCCTCCTTAGCTAAATGGGTTGGCTGAGAGGATGAACAGGACCTTGATGGAAAGAGTTAGATGTTTGCTTTCTGAAGCAAAATTGCTGAACTCTTTTTGGGGTGAGGACTTATTGACCGATGCACATGTTATTAATTTATCTCCTGTTGTTGCTTTGCAAAGTGATGTTCCAAATAGAGTTCGGTATGGAAAGGATGTTTCCTATGGCCATTTAAAAGTATTTAGTTGCAAAGCCTTTGTACATGTGCCGAAAGATGAGAGGTCAAAGTTAGATGCCAAGACAAGGCAGTGCATCTTTGTTGGATATGGCCTTGATGACTTTGGTTACAAGCTATATGATCCAATTAAGAAGAAGCCGCGATGTCATTTTCATGGAAAATCAAACCATTGAAGATATTGACAAAGCGGAGAAGCTAAAATCTTCAAGTTCAGATGTTGTAGTCCATCTTGATCAAGTTCCTCATACAAGTGTGGATGATGTTGGTAGACTTGATGATCATGGTGATGCTCAAAATCGAGTCCCAGATCAACATGTTGATGTTGATGATAACAATGATGTTGTTATTGATAATACTCCTTCTCATGAAATTGTGGAAGAAGCAAATAATCCTCTTAGGAGGTCCACAAGACAATGTATTCCCTCTTTTCTCTATTCACCTAATGAGTATCTACTACTCACTGACGGAGTGAACCTGGGTGTTATGAGGAGGCCATAGAATATGAGCATAAGGATAAATGGTTTGAAGCCATGCAAGATGAGATGAAATCTTTGCATGAGAATCACACTTATGAGTTGGTGAAATTGTCTAAGGGCATGAGAGCTTTGAAGAACAAATGGATATTCAATGTTAAAGCTGAAGAACACAGCTTGAAGCCCAGATACAAAGCTAGATTGGTTGTTAAAGGATTTGGTCAAAGAAAGGGTGTTGACTTTGGTAAAATATTTTCTCCTGTTGTGAAAATATCCTCTATTCGTACAGTTCTTGATTTGGCTGCTAGTCTAAATTTAGAGATTAAGAAGATGGATGTGAAGACGATTTTTCTTTACGGTGACCTAGAAGAGGAGATTTATATGGAACAACCTGAGGGCTTCAAGGTAGATTGTAAAGAAAATTTTGTGTGCAAACTCAAAAAGAGTCTTTACGGGCTAAAGCAAGCTCCTAGACAGTGGTACAAAAAGTTTGAATCTGT
The DNA here is from genome assembly GCF_947179165.1 of Solanum dulcamara. Lineage (NCBI taxonomy): Eukaryota > Viridiplantae > Streptophyta > Magnoliopsida > Solanales > Solanaceae > Solanum > Solanum dulcamara. Next base: position 7,589,474 of record NC_077246.1, on the reverse strand, counting down.
TATAGGGGAGCAAGGCTAGAAGAAGACTTCTTCAGATCATTGTGTATTTGTACAAAAAATTTCTGAAGATGATTTTATCATCCTCCTGCTATATGTGGATGATATGTTGATTGTGGGTAGAAAAACTTCCAAAATTGATGAGCTGAAAAAAGAGTTATGTAAGTCTTTTGCTATGAATGACTTGGGTCATGCCAAACAAATTTTGGGCATGAGAATTACTCATCTCAGGGATGAAAGGAAGATTTATCTGTCATAAAAGAAGTACATTGAACGTGTACTGGAGCATTGCAACATGAAGAACGCTAAGCCTGTTATCACACCTCTTGCTGGTCATATGAAGTTGAGCAAGAAGATGTGTCCTACAGCTCGGGAGGAAAAAGAGAGTGTGGTCAAAGTTCCATATTCCTCCATCGTCGAAAGTCTAATATATGTAATGGTATGCACTAGACCTGATATTGCTCATGCAGTTGGTGTTGTCGGCAGGTTTTTCGACAATCCAGAAAAAAAGTACTGGAAAGCTGTAAAGTGGATACTCAAGTATCTGAGAGGAAGCTCAGATAAATGTTTGTGTTTTGGAGAATCATATCCAATCTTAAAGGGCTATACAGATGCTAATATAACAGAAAATCAACTACTGGATATTTGTTTACTTTTTCAAGAGGAGCTATATCATGGTAGTTAAAGTTTCAGAAGTGTGTTGCACTGTCTACAACTGAAGCTGAGTATATTACAGCTACTGAAGTTGGAAATGAGATGATATGGCTCAAACAATTTCTTCAAGAGCTTGGCTTGCATCAGAAGGAGTATGTTGTCTATTGTGATAGTCAAAGTGCAATAGATTTAAGCAAGAACTCTATATGCCATGCAAGGACAAAACACATAGACGTGAGATATCACTGGATTCAAGAAAAGATAGAAGATACATTTATGCAGGTTGAAAAGATTTCTACAAATGAGAATCCTGCAAATATGCTGACCAAAGTGGTAACAAGGGACAAGTTCGAATTGTGTAAAGAACTTGTTGGCATGAGCTCTCTCTGAGAAGATAGAGATACCTCCTTCTAGTGAATGAGACTAGAGGAAAAAATTTTGGGGTCTAGTCCCCACCCTTTTTTCAAATAATTTGCTGGCCTCAATTTGTCAAAAGTGGCTGGCCAACGTTTTTTTGGTCAAAAAATGCTGCAATTTACAATTTCCAGCTTCTCCGCTTTTCTTGTCAAAAAGTTGGTGAGAGAGTTCTTATAAAAGGAGCTATTCAGCTCCTCATTTGAGGTATCCAATTCACAGACAGAGAGATAAATATTTTAGCTGTGAGGTATTTCATAGACTATAAAAAAATAGTCTGTGAAGAAAGATACAGTGTGAGCGATATTTTTTAGTAATGTGTGAGATCAAAAGAGTGTCATTCCTTTTGAGTGTGTGGTAGTTATTTTTGAGTATTGTACTCGATACTACCCAGTGTAAATATCCTTACTATAGTGATATTAGTTGCTCCTCTTGGCCCGTGATTTTTTCCTTATTTAAAACGGTTTTCACATAAAATTCTTGGTGTCATTATTTTTCTATTTTATTTCTACTATTTTTGATCATATATATTTTTTGTGTTAATTCGTTTTTCCCAACAGTTTGAAAATATTTAATCATATTGTATTAGCTAAATTCATTAATTCAAAAAAGCATTTGAAACGATAATATAATCTTTTTAAATCCTAAGTCCATGTATGACCTCATAGCAAATATCTTTCCAAGTCCATGTATAACCTCATAGCAAATATCTAATGTGTCATAAGAAGAAGTACAATCGTTTTTATTTGTCTAGGGGGGAGAAAATGACTATAGTATTATCAAAATGATTGACTTAGATTCAAAAACTATTCCCCCTTATCTTCTACTTTTAACAACAATCCAAAGTAAGTCTAGTCTTGTAATTGTCTTTAGTACAACAATTAATTTAAAGGATACCTAATAGTGAAAATAGAATTTCAATTTTTGGAATGGGGGTATACTTGACAAAATGTTAAAAGTAAAATCAAGTATTACAAGAATATACATTTCTAAATTGAAATGGAGCTTTTGCTTCTTCATTCATTAGCTTTTTCGTTGTTCCTAATCTAAAACATAGATAATTAATACATCATGAATTTAAGCAAATCAGGTTGGTATTAACCTGAACTAACAAAGTCAACACAAAAATAAGTAGAGTAGGATGCAACAAATCACTAAAATGTACCTCTCAATTATTCATATTACCTTCATGAGCCAACTTTTCACAATTCTACTAACAATAATTTATTTAAGTCTTAGCAATCACAATCTTCAAACTCTGTGGAAAATATTTTTTCTGAATAAACAAAACAGAAAGTATATATATTGATCTCTTACATTTAGGGATGTTCATGGTTCAGTTTGGGTCGGTTATTAGTTAAATCAAAATCAAATCAATTTAATCGATTTTTAAATTTCTAAAATCAAACCAAACCAAAAGAATAACCTCGGTTTGGTTATTGTCGGTTTGTTCGGTTTGGTTCAATTTTTTTGATTTTTTTTGGGTTTAAAAATAATAAATTTGCTGAAGTCATCCGCATCCTAGTAGACACAAATACCCTAGTACATGAACAAGTCACAAGAAAGCTACTATGAATTCAATTAAGGAACTAAGCAATACTAGAGTTATTATTACACGAAAAAAGTAAATTAGTTAAGCAATACTAAAGTCATTAAACATCAAATATCAAAAGATCAAATCTTTATAGCAAAAAAATAACCTCAAGTCCAACAATTGAGGAACCACCCAAGGAAGGGGTACAAGAAACTTATATACTAAAATTTAAGTGTTGGACTTGAGAAAATGATAAAGTTAAAGACGTAAGTTAACGAAATTTAATAAAATATTTATATTTTATTTATGAATAATATATAAATAATTATGAAATTTATATATATAATTTCTCGGTTCGGTTTGATTATTTTTGCATTTCATTTTTAATAAAATCAAAACCAAATGAAACAGCATCGATTTTTAAAATTTAAAATCAAATCAAATTAAATACCAGTTTGATTCGAATTAACAGTTGGATTTGGTTTTTTAACCATGAATAGCCCTACTTATATTTATTATCAATGTATATTATATAGGTGGTTCACCACTAAAAGAGTTGTTGTCTATTAGCAAGCATACTCCTCTATTCCCCATTTATATTAAGAGTAATAATTGTTGAACAATTATGTTTGATCACAAAGAAGCAAATTATAATTATGGTTACTTAAGTCTCAATTTGACACTATTTCTTCTTCTTTATAAAATTTGTATAACGATATAATAATATACCAAGAAAGCTTTATAATAGTTCCAAAATGTACATGTACAGAGTTAGAACTTAGACATGACACTAAAAGAACATCATACACTGCAACTCAATAAAAATAAAGTTTACAAACTCCCCACTTTTGAACCTATATGTTCGTAATTCAGTCTCTTGTGGGATCTGTCTCTACACATTTTGTTGCAAATAGCCAGTATCCTTATAATGAAGATTTTACGCTACTACACTTGATAAGTAGTTGGAATATAATACATGTCTCTAGTTACCCCATTCACCAAAGAAGGTAATTGAAAATGCCTGCAAAACAAAGGCCTTATAAATAATTGATTCTTAATAGTGATCTGCACATGAATTTCTGTTGTCTGATGTCACCAAGTTAATATTCATATTTTTCTGATAAAATATTTGAGATTATACTGTTGAAATCAAAATATGAAAGAGACAAATACTTCTTAAAAGAGTATTATTAACTCACTTCTAATTACATAACACTATTCATATTTGTTGTTATAACTTTCCAAATGAATCTGCCCTGCACACCGTTGCATATTGCAAATTTCTTACTTGTCGTTGATATATTATCTTCTTTTTTTTCTCAAAATGTATTTTCCTCTATAATTTTGTCAAAAATTTCTCATGAACCTTCAAAATATGAGACCACAACTTGATGAATTCATATGAAATTACTAAAAATGGAAAGAGCATATAAAATTGATATTTTGTGAAGAAACAATACTCAATTAAAGAGTACAAAAGTGTATTAAAAATAAAATCTTTTGTTGCTTACCATATATCAAATTATCGATTGGGCATCTCTGATTTGTAAATGCATAATAACTTGAGGTAAATGTGTAGTTTATGTCAAACAATGCCCCAAAATTAGAGAAATAATTTAAAAGAGTTATTAGAATCAGTAAAGGCACCAAAAATAACTTCAATGTGTTGCCAAAATTACTAAACGAAAGTATTGCTGCAGATAGCCTGCATCAATGATTGTTGGTGTTGTTTCAGCTTTTGTTGTTGCATCATCTTCTAAATTACAAATGGGTTTCCTTATCTAAATTTTTAAAAAAATATAGAAATTTAAAGAGATAATAAGGATTTCGATTGAAAGAGGAAAAGTCAAAATAATTAAAATAACTATCAGAATTTATGTTTTTTTAAAAAACTGAAAATTAAAGAAAAACAATAACTAATTACTACCTAACTTAACTAATTTGTCCTAAAACTAACACGTGTTGATCAAATGTTACCACTTGGCATGATCTTATGATAGACTTTCTTTCTTTTAATTATATATAGATTCTTAATTATTCAGATATTAATTATTAAGTCATTAATTTATGTTACAATTTTTTAATGAACCCTGAATGAATTTTAATGATTAAGATCGATAACAATTGGCATTTGCTCTATACGTGACACATATTGCAATTGTTTTGTGATATGTTGATAGATGAAAAATTGTGGTGGAAAAGTTTATAGGGATAGTTCATGTTTGTAATATTGTGCTTTATGGTTAAAAGAAGAAATTGTAATTTATCTTGTTCAATGTTCTTTGAGTTTATTTCATATACGTGGACAATGCTATGAAGCAATAAGCAATATTTAAGGGCGTCTAAGTGGCCTTAAAATTTTGATTCTAACAAAAAGTACATCAATTCATGCAATTCATTGTTTTACTCATCAACTTTAGTTGACTCTTATCGGGGTATCAAAAAATGACTTCAAATTGGAGAACTTTTATTGTTGATTTTTAATGACTTAAATGTATTGGAAGGTTCTTTCAAACGAATGGATAAATTTTGAGAATTTCGACCAGAAAAAGTCCAAGAGGCATTAGATATGGGCGATGTTAAAATTGATAAGGGCTTGAATCAAGAACTTGGTCTTGCTAGAGTTGTCGACACTCATTGGGGTTCACTATCACGAACCAAAATCGGGTGTGATGACACTTGCCTAATCCACTAAGATGAGTCAACCTAAGAGTCTGAACAATTCTAATTAAGCGAAAATAAAAGACGAAATATAAAGTCTAAAACGATATAAATAAGGATAAGCGGAAAACAGATTCTAAACTATCCAAGACTTAGTGTCACATATATAAGACACTATTTCAACAGAAATGGAAAAGATACAAGTATTTATGCCTCAGTTCTCAAGTAGAACAAAACGTAATGTAATGAACGTCAAGAGTCTGCCGAAGAGGACAAACTGCTACCTCTCAAGCGTCTAGAAGCTCGGACCGGTCAAATAGTACTATGAGTAGGAGGTGTCGGGCTCAGATCCTACACAAATGTAGAAACAAGTGGTGAGCATCAATAACACGGTACTCAGCAAAATAGAAACTAAACCCTAAGTAAAGCAATGCGGAACATAGGTATTACTGACATCCCAACCACAATCCTCCATAACTACACACCTGCACTCAGACAACCCAATCTATACAGTTTATATCACAATGGGACTAAAAATACTAAACAGTCCATAATAGAAACACCAATATATTCTCACCACTATACTTAGGCAAACACATATAATCTCAGGTCATAATCAATCACATAAATAAATGAATGCAAATGCAATATCAAATATCGTGATGCATGTCTGTCCTACGATACACATTCTCTAATCACCTTAGACAGGGATCCATGGGGGCCTCACATAGACCATGTATCCACCGTAAATGACCTCGGCCAATATTTGCCAGAAGAAACCTCGGCTAGAATATCCGCCGGAAGAGACCTCGGCCGCCAGAAGAAACCTCGGCAAATTACCTCGACAGGCAGAAACCTCGGTCCCAATACTCAATACCTTGCTCATATCATTTCTCAGCCATCACAGATACAATATATGCACAATTAAAGAGTGAAGCAAGATAAATAATCACAACGATGTCATATAAACCACAATCACACAATAGATTACTGTCCCAAAATCCACAACACTTAGACGATTAATCCCTATTCAAATCCACTATCACCCTTTCACTCATATAATTCAATTCAATCTAATGACCCAACACACTCTAATCCCCTCACATAGGAAATAAAAAGTTCAACATACTTAACAAAGGTTAGAATTTTACTTGCCTTAGCCAAAAAGTCATGAATAATTCAAAATCACTACTTTTCATTTCCAACGATATTCTAAATCACCACAATCTAATCAAATATAGACTCACAATCACATTTTGAATTTATTGACACTAAAATCAAGAAATTCGGGTGAAAAGGATAAAATGGTTAAAAATCTCATATTGGAAATCGAACTCGGAATCTGATTATTTTTAGATGAAATTGTTTCACAAATAACTAGGAATCTAATGGTGAAATCCGTTTAAAAAATGAGGTCAAAATCCCCATTTCTCTTTCAAAAGTTCATGTTTAAGAAAATCCAAAATCTCCAATTTGAAATCCACAATTTGAAGTTAAAATATGAAATTATTCAATGGAAATTAAGGAAAAGTGTTGAAAATACATTACCCAATAGTTTTGCCGTGGAAAATCTCAAAGAAAGTGCCTAAACCGAGCTTGGAAATGTTGAAAATGATGAAAATACCTTAAACCTCGTCTAAACCCCTTCTGATGTCGCTTAAGCAGCAGAATCTTCACTTAAGCGAAGGTTCGCTTTTGCGATCCCCGCCTAAGTGAGTCCCTTCGCTTAATCGATGGGTCTCGCTTAAGCGGACCTTGTATCAACACCAACAAAAATGGGCTAAGTCACAATTTAATCCTCCGATCGAACCCTCGGGATTCGTTTGGAATCCCGTATAAATAAACCATATATGTAAACCTACTAAATTCGACGTTCCGGACTCAATGAAACCATTGAAATTTGAATTCGAGGTCTCCTTGACTTGAAACCCTATAAGTCGCAACTAAACTTGTTTCAGCACTTAAAATAGCCAAAATACCTCGGGGCCTCTAAAAATTATAACAAAGACATTTCTAGCATTAGTTTCACCTTTCGAAACCATTGGAACCATCAGGAATCCAATTCGAGTACCCGAAACCCAAATGTTAACCAAAGCCAAACTTGAATCAAACTTTAACTAAATTTTCAACTTTGGACCTAAATTCCACGTTTTAACTCCAAATATAATTCCGACAACTCTCCTAGACCAATTTCCACATTTCTAAACTGATGGAATCGACGAAATTTTATTTCAAGACTCAAAATTCCAAATGACTCCGAAACTCAAAAATTGACAACTTAAGCCTTTAGAACTTATTTCTTTAGTAAAACCTCAACTTTTTACAAGATTTTTAAAAATCAACTTTCAAACCCAATCTAAAATAACTCGAGGCAACTACGACAGGGGTAAAATGATAGTTTTGTCGAAAATGTCAAAAATGACCTTTCGAGTCATTACATGATCCACCACTAAAAACCATGTTCGTTCTTGAACATAAAATAAAGGAAAGAAAGATACTCAACGCTACCAAGAGTCTGAGGTGTAACCTCCAAGTTCGGTATTTGCCTCCCCCCAAGTGAACTCAGCTTTAAAACATATCATCAGGATCAACTATCAAAACTGAACTTCTGAATCAGAATTGAAAAATCTACAAACCAGGAAAGATTACCAAGCCATAGGCTAATCCATGAATCGAAACTCTCTAAATCATAGCACAACCATCGGAATGAACCTTTTTCCCACATAACCATGGGAGAATTCTAAACTTATACCTAGTAAAATCAGAGGTGAGCCTGAAACAACCACCAACCGCTCATAACACACGAACCATCATAGCCATAGGCTAATCCATGAATCAAACCCCGCCTAAGTGATTCTCTTCTCTTAAGCGATGGGTCTTGCTTAAGCGAAGGTTTAGCGAACCTTAGTCCACTTAAGCGGACCTTGCATCAGCACCAGCAAAAATGAGCTAAGTCACAATTCAATCCTTCGACCGGACCCTCTGAATTAGTTCGGAATCCCGTATACACAAACCATATATGCAAATCTATTAAATTCGATGTTATGGATTCAATGGAACCATTGGAATTTGAATTCGAGGCCTCCTTGACCTGAAACCTGATAAGTCACAACTAAACTAGTTTCAGCACTTGCAATTACAAAAAATACCCTCGGGACCTCTAAAAATTATTTAAAAAAAACATTTCTAGAGTTAGTTTCACCTATCGAAACCATTGGAACAATCAAAAATCCAATTCGAGCACCCAAAATCCAAATGTTGACCAAAGTCAAACTTGGATCAAACTTTAATTCAATTTTCAATTTCGTACCTAAATTTCACATTTTAACTCCAAATTTGATTTCGACAACTCTACTAGACCAATTTCCACATTCTGGAACTGATGGAATTGACATAATTCCATTTTGAGATTCGAAACTCTAATTGACCCCAAAACTCAAAATTTGACAACCTAAGCCTTTAGAACTCATTTCTTTAGTAAAACCTCAAATTTTCACAAGATTTCCAAAAACTAATTTTCAAACCCAATCTAAAATGAATTGGGGCAACTACGATAGGGGTAAAATGATAGTTTTGTCGAAAATATCAAAATTGACCTAACGGATCATTACATTCACACTATGAATCTTTTAAGAACTTCATTAGTATGTTTGGATGTATTATCGATGTTCTTGATACTACTGTTGTTGATTCTGATTCTGTTGAAGAAAGAGCTAGGGAAACAGGATATCTTAAAGTTTGTCAAACATTTGAGATTTCTTTCACATTGCACTTAATGAGAGATATTTTGACGATCACAAATAAGCTTAATGGGTCCTAACAAAAACAAATCATTGCAAATTTCATTTTACTTGTTAAAGTGGTGAAGAGATGATTGCAAGATCTAATGAATGAAGAATGGAATCCACTTATTGAGAATGTGTCAGCATTTTGTGTTAAGTATGATATTTTGATACCTAATTTTGATGAGTTCTATGTTAATTTGGAAAATCTTGACGTAAACTTGTTGAGTATACTATCTCACATCACTATCGTGTTGAAGTTTTTTTAAAAGAATATTGATTGGCAACTTCAAAAACTTAATGATCGATTTAATGGGGTGAGAAGAAATTTTCTTAGTAAAGTTGCTTGCTTGAATCCAGTTGACTCATATTATAGTTTTGACATCAAGAAAATATAGAGAGTGGTTGAATTATATCCTGATAATTTTGGTGAAAAGGTAATATCCCAATTCTTGAGAAATTACTTTTCTATGGAAAATGACCATTTTGGCCTTCTCCATACTGTTTTTGTACTTTATTTGTGATATGGGGATAGTTGGCATGATTCCAATGCGATTGGGTGAGATTTTGGTGATTTGAGGCATTAAGTGGGAAGTTTCAGAGCATCGGATGAGAATTTCGTAAGTTCCGTTGTGTTTGGAATGTCGAGTTTGGTCTAGTTGAGTATTAACTTAGAGTCTTGGGACCTTAGTTTTTATTTTGGAAAAATAGGCTAAAAGTTGAGTTTTAGACCAAAAAAGGAGGGTAATTTCATCATAACAACCTTTTTTTAGAAATCTGACGATTTCATTTAGTCCGGAATGTTGAATTCAATGTGGCAGAATATTCAATTTATTTTTATCGGACCCCTAAACGAATTCTGAAGGACCAATCAGAGGTATTTTGAGTTGGTGTTTCAGTTGTTTTCTGCTATCTGGTGCAAGGTATTTTACCCTTCGCGATCGTAATATGTAGGCTCATATTCGCGATGAAGAGTCTCTAGTACTCTTTGCGATCGCGATCAAGCCTCGCGTTCGCGATAAGTCTCTTTTGGTATGCTTCGTGATCGCATCCTAGAGCTCGCATTCACGATGAGTCAATTTTCACTACTTCATGATCGCGAGGTTAGTGGTCCACGATCGCGATGAAGAAATCTGAATATCTGAACAGTAACCTCAGAATTAACTAATTTTTCTCATTTCCTCCATTGATACTCTGTTTGGAGCTTGGGAAGGACGATTTTGAAGATACTTTTGAGAAATTTGCTTGGGTAAGCTTTTCTATCCTTCCTAATTTATTTTTCCATTAATTTTGTCTTCAAAAATCAAGATTTCAAATGGGTTTTGGTTTTTTTTTTCTCAATTTCAAAATAAAAGATTTGATGATGCTAACTCGATTCTTGATCAATTTTTATGGGTTTTCAACTACAAATTCCCCTTGATGAGTAGAACATGTTTTTAAAATAAAATTTCAGACTCGCCCTTTTCAAATTTTAAGCAGTTTTTGAACGATTTTGCCCTCGATGCTAAAATATAGCAATATGAAAATCATTAGACTCCTGTTGATGTAATCTTGTCATTCTTAAAAGTGGAAAATCGTTTCAGTGTCGGTATTCATAGGTTGAACTCCGATTAGAGTGTCCGTGCGAAGTTTTCGACATTCAAGATAGGTTTGGATATCCTTCTTGAGATTGGGGTGGGATAATTAGTTATTCGTATAGACTTTGGGATAGGATTGTAGCATGATTTGAGATTGTTAGTTATATTGTGATGCCCGTGTTGGGACTTATTTGCTATCTTATTGCTTTGAGAATATGTGATTCATGATTTGCCTGTGTGAGGAGACTATTTGACTTGTAATGCCCGCCCAAGGGGTTGAGTTAGGGGTTTTAAGCATACTTGAGTACTGAAATATTTTCAAAAAAGGGTGAACACGTATTTTGATGTATTTCCTTCCTATTAATATGTATTGAGAGTGAATATCATGTTTATGTTGAGTTTTGAGAACTTCGGACCTTGTATTACATATTGAGTTAAATTTTGCCTCTATGCCATATATGTTGTGATACATTTATTCTCATTCATTATATTATTGATCTTGAGAAGTTGAGAACTGTGAAATTCTTTTTGAGAAAGAAAATGTGGCACATTTTTACATTATTGACCACAAGCTAGGTGACAAGTTGATGATATATTGAGATTGTGATTTGGTATATGGACCGCAAGTCCCTCATAGGTCTTTTTATGAAAGCCTTAGCTTGACAGGTGTATACGACAGGTTGTGCGACAGCCTTATTTCCATCGTACCACCACATCATTGCATCATCATATTGCATTGCATTGATATTTGTACTACTTGGCTTATCTGGATAATTATGATAAGGAGTTGTTCTGATGTGTTTACTTTAGTCGCACCGTTTTATATAAATTGGCAGCACCAATGCCAGAATGAGACTTTTCTGTGTGCATGTGGAAGTGTTCCTTAGTTTATTTCATAGGTTTGATTCATTCATTATACTCAGCCAGCTAAACCTACTGAGTACATGTGGATTGTACTTACTCCTACTTTTGTGTACCTTTTTTATGCAGATCCTAGTCAGAGCGTTCCGCGTGGCAGCTGATCTTCTAGAGGACTTTGCAGCTTCAGTTTAGTGGTGAGATCCCAAGATTCGAATCACCACTAATTATATCTTTTATTTCTCATTCTTTAGTACTATTCAGAGACTTATGTTGTATATTCAGATTCAGGCTTTGTATTAGATGGTCTTTATACTTATGACACCACGTTTTGGGATAATTTCTTCGTTATCTTTCTTTTCATATATTGTGGCACGACTTCCTCTTCGTGAATCTCGTATGAGTTTTACTTTTAGTCTTTCACATCAAGTTGGGTATTAGGATGTATGCCAACATGATCTTGATTTTTGAGTCGTGAAAGAAAACATGATATTTACTATTAAGAATCAGCTAGAGACTTATATTGTTGATGTTCGTGATGTTGATGAAAGATTTTTTAACCTAAAAGGATTTGGTGATCTTTCTGAAAAGCTAGTCAACACAAAAAAGCATTTAAATTATTTCCTTGTATTTTGCCTTGTAAATTTTGCATTGCTCCTGTCAGTGGCCACTATTTTAGTTGAAAGAGCTTTTTCGGCAATGAAGTTCAATCAAAAGTGAATTATGAAATAGAATGGATGATGACTTCATGAGTGGATGTATTGTGCCTTATGTAGAAAAAAATTATTTAATATTATTTCTGATGATAGTATTATAAATAGGATTCAAGAAATGAAAACCCGCGTAATGCAATTGTAACAATATATTTTGATTAGTCAAACTTTATTTTGTTGTTATTTTATTCACTTGTTTGAGCATTTATTTTTATATTGTACCCATTTGGTAAAATCGTAGGGTCATGTCTTTTGTGATCCCAGTATTGAACATTATAGGTTGATTGTTGTAAAATAACCTTTTGAGTTTCCTACTACTGTTAATTTGAGACTGAAAATGAAAAAAATTGGCTCGCATTTTATACTTTAGACTTTAGAATTAAACTGAAAGGATGTTTTGGTTGAGTAGATAAAATGCATTTTACATTTGATTCATGGGAAAAGGCTCAAATATCGAACTTTGAGAAAATGCTCATTTATACTATCAGTTAAAAGTTTGGCTCATATATGCCATTGTCGTTTGAGAAAAGGTTCATCTATGCCATTATTTTTTAACTTCGGTTTTGCAAAACTACCCAAACAACTTTGAAAAATTGAAAAAGTTGAAAATTTGGAGTTCTTGGTATTTTTCATGTGTTCTTGAAGAATAAGGAGCAAAAAGAATACATTTAATTCAAAACTCCAATTAAAAAGTGTTAAAAGTTGTTTGGGTGGTTTTGGAAAAACAGAGTTAAAAAATAATGGCATAAATGAATATTTTCTCAAATGGCAATGGCATTGATGAGCCAAACTTTTAACTGATGGCATAATTAAGCCTTTTTCTCAAAGTTTGATAGCATATTTAAGCCTTTTCCCTTCATTCATTAACTTTCCTTTTCTCTAATTCATGTGGTTTATTTGTTTAAAGATTATATTACTGCATATTTCCTTGCTTATCAGGCAGATGAACTGAAAAGAGAGGACTTTAAAGGTTCCATTCCTTATTTGATATTAAACTCTTATCTCCATCATTTTTCGTAAAATTAGTTATAACAATGTGTATGTTTGTCCAGTAACAAGTAGAGTTTGATGATCCATCTGTGAAATCAAATCGAGATAATATGCTTTTCATATTCGCTAATACATCAAAACCACATCTGCAAAAATGTTCGTTCTTGTTTGCATCATTTTCTATTTAATTGTCTTCTTATTGATATTCTCTCTTTCAGTCTTTTGCGTCATTTATTTTTTTATATGTTGAACCCGTTTGATAAAAATTCTAAATTCACCATTAATTTTAAAAATATATTAATATTTAAATATTTTAAATTTTAATACGCATCTTCATATTTAGATTCATATGATAAGGAAAGAGACTTAAGCTTACTCTGAATCTCTAATGGGAAACATGATCCCATTGCTTTCAACAAAACTTACTCTAAGATTGAGTAATATGATTAGATTAGCAACTCCACTAACAGAATATAGAATAAGATCAACCATTAGTGTTAATCAATACAATGTTCCCCTCATCAAAAATATTCACTTCAAATTTAGGAGGCTATAATACATTGACAAAATAGTAGTTAGAGTAAGCTATTGCCACATAAATCATAATTCAGTGCTCTTGTAATTGCTACAAGTATTCCATGATACTTCCATCTTTATATATACAAACACACCATAATCTACATCATCATCATGGTAACACATTTCTACTTACGTTGCAATTTCATAGAACATTGGTTTCATCTTAGCACTGTATAATATTTCGATCCGATACAACATAGGGTTTATTTAACGTTTTACATGCCTGAGACTCCTTATGTACAAGCTATACGTCACTTTAGGAGGAACTACAGAAGCTAGCTGAACAATGATCATTTCACCTCTCTATAGGTTATCCTTTCTGCAAATCGCTGTTGTCTTCGTTCATAGATAGTCCTGAGAAGTGAGACTTCAAGCCGATCCAGCATTGGTAATAATCGTGATCCATAAATGGAGACTCGAGTGCCCATGGACAGACTCGGGGTATTAGGCAAGACTCGAACATAAAAGCCATGGTATCAGCTATTCTATGTGGACCAGCTTCATTTCCAAGTGCAATGGTTGCCTGTCAATGTTTTATGGCAGCAGGATCATTCAGTGAACATAAAAGAACCACATACAAGCATGATGTGGATGTAACGACAACAGATGGTTATGATTCACAGATCACAAGTGCGCAATTGAACTGGATGAATTATGTTTTGCAAGAAAGAAATTTTATAAATGAGATGATAGCAATTTTGGTCCTTAGTTATTAGCACATTCTTATTGGTCTTGTAATGTTTTGGCTAGGCACATTAAACTTCTAACTAAAATGTGTGTATATATTTAAGCTTATTTTAGAATTTTACCCTCAAATGTGTAGTAACAATACAAATTTAAGATACCACATCAATAATTAAATAGTTTAGCACTAAAAAAATCGTGAAATTTGTGAAGACTCGGACGTGGAAAGATCAAAGGGGCACATACCTCATATGTTTTGGTATCAGGACCATGAGGAGTCATGCAGCTATGAAGGCTTGCCCCGCCAGGGTGAAAACCATCAGCTTTTGCCTGAAACAAGCTTAACCGCATTAAAAATGTATGAAATAACCCCAGAATTGAGCATTGACTTCATGCAAGAGCGAGATAAACAACCTCATATCCCCCATAGATTAGACCCATAAATTCGCTCATACAATTGCGATGATAATATGGAGGACGGAAGGTGTGATCAGCAACCAACCACCGGGGAGGAAAAATGACAAAGTCAAGTAGCGCCACACCAGGTTTATCTGTGGGTGCTGTCAAAACTGCATTCGATTTAAGAAACTAGAGCATATGTAACTAGCAACACCGACAATTTAAGAACAAAATTCACCATAGATCAATGACAGGACATTGCTAATATTTAAACTTAACCAACCTGTGTTTATTGAAGGATCACTGTGGTCCATCAATACAGTATTGTAAGGGCAGAACTTGCTTAAATCATACTGCAAATTCAGGAAATATATTACTTCAGGACTAACGAGACAAACAGCATCGAGTATCCACGTAGCAAAGTAAATTGGATAAAATGTGAACAAGGCACTCATATTATGAGAGATTGAAATATAGAGAAATACCCGCCTTATAAGGAACATAATTGCCATGCCAAGCGACCACATTAAAAGGAGAGAAGTCCTGCTTCGCAGTGAAGAGTTCACCGCCGTACTTCTGCACAATAGTGTAACCTGGACGGGAGCCATCTTCGTACCAGGAAACAGGAACAAGAAAATCCCTCGGAGCAGCCAGACCATTTGCACCTAAATACATATTCAAATGCATCAGTAAATAACATCAGCTGTCTAAATAGCAAGAAGTTTTGCACTTTCTAAAGCACCTATTGGCCCCAGATCAGGAAGTTGAAGATGAGTTCCAAAAGTTTCAGCGATGTAACCACGTGAAGGTCCATCTGGAAGGTCAACAGAAAACCGATATCCTTGAGGTAAAATCACTATTTCACCAGGACAAACTTGCAATCTTCCGC
The DNA here is from genome assembly GCF_947179165.1 of Solanum dulcamara. NCBI lineage: Eukaryota > Viridiplantae > Streptophyta > Magnoliopsida > Solanales > Solanaceae > Solanum > Solanum dulcamara. Next base: position 7,573,743 of record NC_077246.1, on the reverse strand, counting down.
ATTCAGTAGTAATCCACAGCCCTACATTACGAACAGAGAGTAAGAAAGAGTTTCAAAGCACATGGCAAAATATTTGATGCTGAATACGAACAGACAAATGACACCTGACTGATTAACACTTACTTCCTTTTTGAGGAACAATCAAAAAGTCACCATCAGCATTGCAGAAGGCAGAGTTCTCCATTGATTTGTTGGCAGTATACCTGCATTTTGAACAATGCTAATAAATAGCAAATCCTATTTGATATAGCTATTTGTGCAAGTATTGTATGATTAAGAAACAACTGTTTCTTGTACAGATCGTGTATTAATCTACTATAACTATAGGATACTCCCCTTTAGCGAATTAGTGTGTTTATCCTAGTGATCCACAAACGACAAAAATCTCTCTTTTTCCTATCCCTATCCCGATGAGACGAAACTAAAGCTCTTTTTTTCTGTTGTAATAGTTCTAAAAAGCCCCCCACCCCACCCCCACCCCCACCCAAAAAAAAAGAGGACGCTGGACATTCTTACAAACTTTGGCACTGATGTTCCTAATTTGATGCCTACAAATATCATCTGTAATAGGTATTGTGCTGAGTTGATATTCAATACACATCATTGTCTGTTCACAAGAGAAATCATTTTAGCAGATTTATGGTCCATTATGTTAAGGAGATACTATATACTCTCGGTTTGAAAGCAAATAAAAACAGAATTTAAAGCCAATGCTTATATCCAGAGCATAACAAATCTCAATCCGTATTATAAACATAAACAAGAAAGCAACAACTATATCCAGAACTCCATCAGAAGGACATAGTGATGATAATATTAGAGAAAGTTTGAAATACCAATTACATGTGAATTGCAAAACCATGTCGGAGATATGAGCTGCCAGCCCCGCATATAGTATACAAACCATCGATGAAATCAGTCGGTGTTTCTGGGATCTCGACAGGCTTCCACCGTAGTTGAGTTGGTGTAGCAGAACTGTTTGACTGGTTGAATTCACTCACAAGCTTTTCATGTCTTGGTATTCTTGGTCTAAATGGTTCGTGTGTAACCGATGGCTTAATACGATATAACCAACTGCGCAAACAAAAGATTCCCTCAGTAACATAACCAATCTATCCACCAATTACACCTCAATCCTAAATGATCATTAATAAAATCCTCAATATCTATTAACAAAAGAAAGAAAAAGTCCCATTTTAATTAGCTAACACATTTATATATGGAAGACTGTTAATTTTTTGGAAATGGCTGAAGTCATTATTGGCAAGTTGAAGTTAGGCAATCTTTTTTTGTTATCTGAAATATTGGCGAAAAATATCGAAAAATTCAACTTTCTTTTTTAATGAAATTCACGTCCAATCCAAACATGGTTTAATATCCAAAACCCTTTTTTCAACTATAACCCTATATTGTCCAAAACGTTGAAAAGGGGCAGTGGCAGTAATTTTGAACTTATTATCTTTACCTCTTTCGAGATTTATCAACGAGTTTTATGGTCAATTCAGAGTTAGTGTCATTTGGAGGTGTTGCACGAGATGATAAAAGGAATATTGTTAGGCGGATTCTACAGCAGACTTTTTTCAACTATAACCCAACATTGTCCAAAACGTTGAAAACGGCAGTAATTTTGAACATTTACGGGAGTTTTGTGCCAAATTCAGAAATAGTGGGATTTGGAACTGTTGCACGAGATGATAAAGGAAGATGGTTAGACGGATTCTACCATAAAGACTTTTTTCAATTATAACCCAATATTATCCAAAACGATTGAAAAAATAGCAATAATTTTGTACTTATTATTTTTATCTCTGGACAAGATTTTTGTGTCCAATTCAGAATTAGCACGATTTGGAGGTGTTGCACGAGATGAATAAAGGAAGATGGTTAGGCGGATTCAACAACAAAGACTTTTTTTCAATTATAACCCAATATTATCCAAAACGTTGAAAAACGAGCAATAATTTTGAACTTATTATCTTTATCTCTTGACAAGAGTTTTTTGCCCAATTCAAAATTAGCAGGATTTGGAGGTGTTGCACGAGTTGAATAAAGGTAGATGGCTATGCAAATTCTACAACAGACTTATTCAGTCACTTCCGATGATCCAATCTTTTTTCGTGCTGCAAGAAGAAGTATAGTAAATGGAGTTACCTACCTGCGTTGGTTAAGTTTGCGAGGGGAAGTAAAAGAGGTGCCAGAGACCTGTTCAGCATATAGTCCAAAGGGGCAAATAAGAGGGCTATTTTGACCTTGAGGTAGAGCTCCAACTATAGCTTCAGATGAGAAATGATTCCCAAATCCTGTTTGGTACTCTAAATCAAAATCAGATGGAAATTTGCTGCTACAATCTTTGCACTCCATTTCTTTTCCTTCTAGTGATTGTGCTGAGTATTTATTTTTAGCTTTTGGACACTGCCAGAGACTCACATTTTTTATGTCCGAAAGTGAAGCGGTGCTGTCGTGGCACAATGATCCTTGACGGAGGCGTGCTGTTTGGGGAACTGCGTTGCACATGTCCTAAGTTGTCCGCCAATCAGGATATGACACTAGAGCATGTTGGGCCAAAAGTATATTATTATTATTTTAAAAATTAAGCTGTTTGTTCAATAAGAGCAAAAATAATTTTTTCCTTCTTAAAAATAAATAGGAGCAAAAATATAATTTTTTTTAAAGATAAGAATATCCCATCAATATATTTATCAAGTATATCCTTCATTAATTCATTAATTTCTATTTATAAAACAACCCGTTTGATTATACATATAAAAACTCATTTTATTTTAACGAAATCTTAGAGCCCGTTTGGATGGACTTAAAAAATAACTTTTATGTATGAAGTGTTTTTAGAATTTTAAAGTGCTGAAAGTTATTTTTATAAATAAACAGTTGAGTGTTTGGATAAAAGTGCTTAAATGAGGAAAATTATGTGAATTTTAGGGTTAAAAGAATAAAAAGGGTAGTTTGGGAATTTAGTTAAAATATAAGGGATATAAAAGTAATTTTCATGGTCAAAGAAAATGACTTTAAGCACTTAGGAAAAAAAAGTTAGGAATCCTAACTTTTCATTTTTGACTGACTTTAAGAACTTTCTGGCTTAAAGTTAGCATTAGGCAAACACGTCCAAAAGCTGAAAAGGGGCTTTAAGTTGGTTTTGACCAACTTAAAGCTAATTCAAACGGGCTCTTAATCATATATTTACATGATCAAAATAGAATTACAGTTACTTCATATTCTTGTTACAACTATCAAATTGTATTTTTATATTTTTTGAATTTTGAATCACAAATATAATTCATTTCTTATAAAAATATATTTATTCCTTTTCTCTTCAAGCAAACTTATTACCCCATATATAGTGATTTAACTTGTGAAGCAAGTTTTAAATTTAATTTTCTTGATATTTTAAAGCATATTTAAAATTCTGTTAATATTATATATATATATATATATATATATATATATATATATAAAGGGTCAAACATGCCACTAAATTATGTGAAATAAACAAAAATGTCATCCGTTTGCAATTTGGTTCAGAAATGCCCTTTTCATCAAGATTTTGATCCAAAAATGTTCCTACCGTTAATAGTTTGGTTCAAAAATGCCTCTATTATTATTAAATGGATCAAAAATGTCTTTTTTTCGAAAAAAATATATTATTTCTTGTCTTTTTAAACACATTTTATACCTAATAAAAATGTTACTTAACCATATTCTTGTTTTTTTTCTTTTAAAATCACTTTAACTAATAGAAATGTAGAAAATAAGTTTTTGCTTCTTAAAGCCCGTTTAGATTAGCTTATAAGCTGTTTTCGGCTTTCTGAGTGTTTGGCTAACCAACTTAAAGCCATTTTATGCTTAAAAGAAGGGTTAAAAAAATAATTATGTTAGTTTGGCTTAACTTATCTGTCACGCCCCAGGAGGGGACCCTAGACATGACCGGTACTCGAAGACCATTGCTGGTCTTCAAGTAAACCACTTGGTCCAATCACACCTTCATTCAATCACATTCTATCAGCGGAAGACTCAACTCACAAGAATACTACTCATAAATAAGGTCAAAGGCTAACCATCTATCCAATCAACAACTAGTAAGAATGAAACTAGTCAAAACGAAACAAATTAACATCATCAACACTCTAGTCTATGAAGCTTCTATCAACAATCTAAGAGGTGTCAATGATAGTTTCATGGCTACCACAAATAAAATAAAGAAAAGCTAACTCAAAGCTGAAAAGATAACTGTGGTATCCTCCGGAAATAGGGAGAACTCACTAACTAGCTGGAAGTGAATAAATCCTCAACGATGCGCCTGTTGATGATGTCTAGTACTCGTCTCTTCATGATGCAGGCCAAATAGACGTCAGTACGTGAAATGTACGAGTATGTAAAATGGTAGAATGAAACATACATCAGGGTAGAATCAAATCAACTCGGAAGAAGGAACAACTCAATCAAGATGTCCCAAGTCTAAACAAGAATATGATTTAGACAAGACCAGTCATGTACAATCCAATCCAATCCATTCCAATCCGACTCAGAGTACTATCAAGACCTATATGGGAGTTTCTCTTATCCGACAACTATCACTTATGAGCCAGTGATAGTACAACAAACCGATGTTGTTGCCACGTCCGTTCATACCTTGCAAGGTTAGGAACGAATCAACAATCATGGATTCATAACCAATCAAGTCCTATCATGTTAGCACAATACTTTGGAAAACATCCAACTTTAACGGTTCAATCCTCTCTTACGTTTGGCGACGTAGTTATTGGGTTAGAATTATTACTTATTTCCAATTCGGTGCTCGATACTCCTCCCAAGACTCAAGATCATAAAACAATCAATCCAAATTAAACTAATTCAATAGGTCTCTTTTGGACTCCTTTAATTTATTCGTTCTATCAAATCACTCCCTTCAACCAATCAATTTCTCGATTATTTTCATTTATTTAGTTAAGAAGGGTTTTTAGACAATCAGTTATGACAATATTCAAGACCATCAATCCATCAACACTATCATCATGCTCACATTCCATTCACAATCGTACCTTCACAATTCAAGTCTCTAGACTCAATCTTAAGATGTATACAATTCAATATCAATCAACATACTTCTAGGGTTTAAGTAAAACAAATTATTCTATTTATGTGTTCGAGGAATTAATTCATAGAAAAACAATATTCCATCAATAATCAGTAAAACATGTATATTTTTAAGACAAGAACTTCTCAAGTAATACAATCATGGAGACTCAATCCGTACATATTCAATCTATCACAATTATGGGCATATGGAGGAACAAAATCCATGTGTTAGTTCAACCTTACATACCTGGACTCGAAAAACAATCAAGAACTTGGAGTCTTCGCTTGAAGAATTTGAACCCTAGTCTTTCTACTCTTCTCAAATCCTTGCTTTCAAATAATCCAAGTGTTAATGAGGGTATTAGGCGTACTAGGTACTAATAAGGAACTTAATTTAGTTCTAAAACGTCAGGGTTTTAGTCTAAGAGAGGTGGTAAAAGACCAATCTACCTTCGTTAAAAACCTGAGATTAGTCACCTACGAGTCGTAATGACAACTCGTAGAAATGTCTACTGGTCATCGTCTTTCATCGTGAAATTGGGCTGGAAAATGTTGAGGTCTACGACTCATGTCGACAAGTCGTCAAAGACTCAGCGAGTCGTGAACTCCCCTCGACCTGCAGGTTTCTCAAAAGCCTGCAATAATGAGTCTCTGAAGTTTCTCCACGTGTCATTTCTACGACTCGTAGGAACTTTGACAACTCGTCAACTTCCCTTGTAGATGTGATCTTCCAGGTCAGAAATTTGACTAAGTGTTAGGTGCTTCTAGGAGTCATTTCTACGGCTCGTAGTCATCTCTACGGGTCGTCTTGTCAACTCGTAGTCAAGGAACTGAGGCTTCTATTTTCATAATTTAGGCAAAGGCTCTACGACTCATTCCTACGACTCGTAGGAATTATTACGGCTTGTAATGGTAGCTTGTAGGAGGCTTCTCCAAATAAAAATTTCACTAAGTGTTGGGGAGGTCTACGAACCGTTCCTACAACTTGTAAACAACCTACGAATCGTAGACCTCCTTCGTAGTCCATTGTTCAGTCTAATTCATCAATCTTTCTCATATTTTTGAACTTAGTCTAGGCTAGAATAGCACCAGGTGTTACAATCTAAAACAGCTTATAAGTTGAAAACAGCTTATAAGATGCTTAAAATGAGTTAAGCCAAACAGGTACTTAATCTTATTTTATCAATTAAAATAGAATAACTTCATATATCTTTTTAACGGATAATATATGTCATATATATAAAAGGGCAAATTACAATCACTGGTCATTCAGCCAAAGTAATTACCAAAAAAATGGTCATTCGTTGTATATGAATGTATAGTTAATGTATATTCCATGTATAGTCAATCTATATTGAGTTTTTGAGTATATCATAATGTATATTCGGTGTATAACTCATGTATAAGTAATCTATATTGTATAGTCAGTGTATAGTCACTATATATTTTTTATGACTTTGGCTATTTTTTATGTAAATAAAATATGGCTATATTTGTTGTATATTAATTAGTTTATTGTATATATTTGGAATTGTCCCTATATAAAATCATAGTAAATTTATCATTAATTTTTAGTTAGATTATATTAAAAAGTAATTATAATAAAATAAAAAATATTTTTAAATTTTTTCGAATTGAAGTAGAATAGTCATTTGCTAATAAAAAATATTATTAGATAAATAATGTGTTAAAAAGGAAAATAAATAATATATTTATTTGGAATAAGGATATTTTAAATCAAAATATTGACCCTAAGGATATTTTGGATAAAACTATAAAGGAAGTATATTTTTATTCAATTCATATGGTGCAAGGACATTGTTAACCCTTTTTCCTGAAAATTTTAGTGTAATTTTTCTTTTTTGACGTGAAGTATAATTTTTCTTTTTTTGATAATTTAAACCCCAATTTCTTCTTCTTCTTCTTCTTCTTAAACCCTGGAATATCTAAGTAAAGCTGTAACCTCCAAACAAACCCATCAATGGATATGGAAGAAGATGCATCAATGGCTCGAAAATCCCATTCCAGGAAACGTAGAAGGCCCGAAGATGATTATGATTGTGGAATTAATCCATCCGCTGAAGCTAGAAGGATAAAATCAGTTATATTAGCAAATACAAAACCAAGTATTTGTCTAAAACGTGGAATTGGGAGTTTACAACAAGATCGTCGAAGTTTACAGTCTGAACATAGGGGAAGACTCCGACATTTGCTGAAAAAATTGATGCGGAAACATAAATATGCTGAGGCTAGTGGTGTAATGAGTGTACTTCTTAAAGGAACTACAAAAGAAACAGCTATATTCAAAACTCGCACAAAGTTTAGGGTATTAATCTATTCAATTCAATCCAATTACTTTATTCTATTTTTGTTCTTCAATTTTTTTGGCATAATTCACAAAGAGACTCGAATCGTTTCAATTAGCAATTAAACACTCCAATTTGTTTCCACTGTATCTCATGGACACCCGATGATAATGTGACATATAAATTTTGGAAGTGCTTAGGTGTCATTTTGTAAGTTGGAGTGTTCAACTGATGCAGGGGAGATGAGTTGACGTGTCTAGATGTGGCTACTCAAAGTTGGAGTGTTTACTTGCTAGTTGAGGCCAAATTTGAGTGTGTTTTTATATTTTAATATGATTTCTAACATTTTAGGCTACTTTGGAGCTCATTGAGCATATAAAAGGTGACACTATCAGTTCAACAAGGATACAAAATATTTTTGAACTTTGGATGAAGAAGCTTGGACCTATGAAAAACTGGGCCGTGAAGGTAACAATTTAAAAATATATAAAGTATTTGTTTATATGTTTGTTCATTAGTTTTGCATTTCTCCAAGTTGCTCTTTTCAAGTTTTCTGTAACATTTACTATTTTCCTGCGAAGTATCCTTTATATGCAATATATTACCAGTAAATTTGCTTTATTAACCCAAAGGAAGTTCTAAAGAACAAGATCTTCTTTTCGTGGAAATACTAAGTCTATTGTCTATTGACTATTGTTCTTGTTGTTCATTAGCTTTGTGCTTCTCCATAGTGCTTTTCTTCAAGTGTTTTCTATAACATTTACTATTTCCTGGTCTGGTACCTTTATATGCAATGTATTAGTAAATTTACCTTCAGTAACCATAAATAGCTCTAAAGAACAAGTTTTCCTTTCTCTGGAGATGCTAAGTATATTGACTTATTATTTTTGTTGTTACTTTAGGAATATATAGTTCAAGGTGCTTAAAATACTAGTGACATAACTATATGGCCTCTGTAATTACATTTGATGAAGATGCTTGACATTGTATAGTTAAGATAACCTCGGAGCTTTTCAGAACCCTGAGGGAAAAAGTGCCGTTGATTATCATGTTTATAAATGGATTTATGTCTTTGTATTATGTAATGTAACTATGTAAGTCACAAGGTGCTACTATAATGATGTTTGAGATTGAATTCGTATATATCCGATGTTGTTTGAACTGCGACTTTGAGGAGTTACATGAACTGTCACAAATTTGATGCTAAAGTTAGTATTCATAGATGGTAGACCAGTGATGTCAGCATGATATGAAAGAGATAGTTCGATTTCACCTTTATGGTAGCTCATTGTGAAGTTTGAATTGTGGCAGGATCGTTTTTCTGTTCATTTGGAATTCATCCTTTTCTGTCTCAAACGTGGGACCACACAGGCCGCACATCAGGATGCCTTATGGTAAGTTCTTGACATTTAATGAATAATGATTTATCTTTCTCATGTAGGTTGGCGAAAATCAATTGCCCATTAATGGAAGAAAGTTTCATTTACTTTTTGAGAAAAGAACTAAAGTTCTAAAAAAGGGTCCAGAGCAGTAGTCTTTTTTATTGTGCTGATCCGACTCTTTCTAATAGTGTCGATATTGTTAACTAATATTGTACTGTCACCTACAGAGGAAAGTGCCATTTTCTTGGAGAGAGACTCCTAATTAACAATCAGAACAATAATTCTATTTGCAACTTTGTTTAAGAAGCTGCAACACTGTTTTCTTATTGGTGTGATTTTCTTAAACTAAATCATTACAGTAGTGTGGTTAACACTGCAAATGAGCTAGATCTTTTAATATTTTGTGGTGCTTAATGTCGTCAAAAGAGTAAGAAAATAACCCTGCCTGTCCTCCATCCCCAGTTGTCATTGTTTATTGAAAAATACTTCCTCCATCTCATTTTATGTGGCACCATTTGACTTGGTGCGATATTTAAGGGAAAAAAGGAAGACTTTTGGAACTTGTGGTTTAAAACAATTCTTAAATATTTGTGTGGTTGTAAATCATTTCATTAAGGGTAAAAGGAGAATTTTAAAGTTAAGTTGTCTCAAATTATAGTAAGGTGACATTGTTTTTGGGATGGACTAAAAAGGAAAGGGTGCCACATAAAATGGGACGGAGAGAGTAAGAAGTTACCTTCTCATAAACAATAGAATAATGGAGAACAAGAGTGCCACATGGACAAGCTAGAATAATCCAATTAGGAGAAGTATGTCGCATGAAATAAGATGACTGATTACTCATTCAGGGTGTGTCAAACTTGTTCCACATCTTAGGATGACACCAATTATCATAATCATATAAACTAAATGGTTTCTACAAAGTGGTGGTTAGACCGACCTTCTTGTTGGGGTAGAGTGTTGGCCAGTCAAGAACATCCACGTTCAAAAGATGAATGTAGCGGAGCTGAGGATGCTCAAATAAATGTGTGGACACACTAATAGAGATATGATTAGGAACGAAGTTATACGGGGCAAGGTGGAAGTGGTTTGGGCATGTAAAGAGGAGGTGCGTGGATGTGCCAGTGAGAAGGTGTGAGAGGTTGGCGGTAATAGGAGTTAAGAGAGGTAGAGGTAGGTCAAAGAAGAACCAGAGAGAGGTGATTATATAGGAGCTCAACTCCAGCTTACTCAGGAGATAATCCTAGATAATAAGGAGTGGAGGTAGGGGATTAGGTTAGTAGTTAGCCGAGTGTTGTCGCATTTTGTTTCTTTTTCTTCTATAACAACAACCTACTCGGTGTAATCCACAAGTGAGGTTTGAGGAGGGTAGAATGTATGCAGATCTTATCTCTACCACATCCTGCCCTCCCCAGACTACACTAGTGGCATTACACTGGTATGTTGTTCTTGTTGTATATAAAATAGATGGTGTTTCTTTGGGTGCGGGGTTTGATAATTGCTATTCTTGGAATTTGTAAAATGAATTTTAACCGTAGATACAAAGTGGAGGTAAGGTCTGCACACATCCTACCTTCTCTAGTTCCCACTTGTGGGATTATTCTGGGTATGTTGTTGTTGTTGTTGTATATAAACTAGATGGTGTTTCTTCGGGGGCGGGGGTTGATAATTGCTACTCTTGGAACTAGTAAAATGAATTTTAACCATAGATACTTGTTTGATTTTTGAAAATGGTTGGCATGACGAGTGTGGTTTGGATTGTCCAGCCATTACATTACGGAAGATACAACCTACTTTTGTTATATATTTCATTTGAATTTAAATGAATCAGATATTTGCCTCTGCGAAAGTTGGTGGATATGTTAATCTTAAATGTGACCATGACGGTCTGATCAGGCAAAATTGAGAAATATCGGGCACTTTAAACCAAGTAAATATGAGTTGCATATTGATAATCCTCTCTGTGCTGTTATGAATGTTTAGTATAAACATTTGTTGGACAAATTTGTAGGCAATGATAATCAGTCAAATTTTTGTGGCAAAACTGGTCATGCAAAATATTTTCTGTTAGGATGAGTGTTCTATTGGAATGTAATTCTAGTGTAGCATTGTTATATAACAACAACAACATACTCAGTGAAATCCTATAGGTGGGGTCTGGGATAGCATTTTTGTATATGAAATTCCAAAGGCTTAATGTTACCCCCCTGGCTGTGATTTGTATCAGGCTCATGCAGGAACATGGTTTTGAGAGTGATCCAGTCTCTAATTTAGTTGTGGGCTTGACCTTTTATCAGTTATGGTATTCTACTATCCCAAAGGAGTTGCATTTGCAAGAGTTGGACAGATTTGATAGCGCGGTACAGTCAGAGACCTTTGAGGACAGAATATTTATGTCCATTTTAAATTCAGAGGGGCATGATGCTGTTGAAGGCCAAGAGGCTAATTCTCCATTCCATTGTGATTCAAACACCTCTATTAGGAATGATAAAGAGATCTTGGGAGTTGATGTCAGTCAACAGAGAGAAGTCGCCATGGTCAATGATGATAATGTGCCGGAAGAAAAACAAAATGACAATTTTCAGCCACAAGACTTTTACATGAATTCTGCTGAAAGAAGTGATCATGAAGGTTCTTCTATGGATCAGAGTGGTGATGTTCCCTATCATTCCATATTCTACAATCGCGGTGAGTTTTGCTCATGGCTTAAATATTTGTCTATGTTGCTGTATAGTCATATATGAAATTCAAAAGAGTAGCAAATTTTGCTTTTACTTGCAGAAAATCCTAGAGCCTGGTTTATGGCAATTGGATTTGGACTTGAGTACAATATGTAGTATGGACTAAAAAAGCAAGTTCACTTTTCTTTTTCCCTTTTTTCTTGTGAAGGGGTTAGACTAGACCTTTATCTTCTTCTCTTAAAGGAAAGTTGGGACAATTGATAACTGGTTCTTGTTGATTTCAAGAATGAACGTGTCTCATATGTCATTTGAATAATTACCTTTAGTTTGTACCGGTTGTTCTATAATATGAATTTATCCACTAATTTTGCTTCGGGTTTAGATAAATTACATGTATTAGCATAGGGTATTCTTTAGCCTCCCAAAAAGTTACATATAATTGCATAGGCATGTAGTTATAGACATGTATTGCTGGGTCTTCTTTGGGCAATTTAAAATGAGTGGCACTAGCATTCTTCCAAGAGCTCTCCAAATGAATGGGAGCAACAGCAGCCAAGCTTCCCCTCATTTTAGGTTGTTGCGAAAGCATAACTGCAAGGAACATGGGAAAAAAGTTG